>NC_132795.1:55004542-55604542 GCF_048418805.1 Vulpes vulpes
TGGGGTATTGTGAGAAAGCACCCACTTCTTGCATGTGTTTTGCCTTCTTGTTCAGGTTCTTGGGAAGAGAAAACCCTTTCCTACCTGGTATTTTGAATCAAACTGCAGTTTTATTTAGAGTGAGTCTCAGATACCCTATAGCTGGCATGGGTGTGAGTGTGCTGGATGGGGTTATTGCAGAGCTGGGCTTAGTGGGTGCACAACGAAATCACTAGGGGAGAAATGAAACCAACATTGGAATCTATTAGAAGTCAGAACATTTGTTTTTAATATCAACAGCATTATAAACTGAGTGAAAGCTGGAGCCAGCAAGATTTTGCTCTTTTTGACATTTCTTTTTAAGTCATCAGCAAAGAGCTTAAGCTCTCCTTTCCTTTCTTTTCTCGTGTGTTATTGCTACTTGGACACACCCTATGAGGAAAAAAATAGTCACACAACAATTTCTAGCTTTATAGTGAGAGAACTGATGTTTTTTACCTTAACTCAGTGCTGACCTACTGCCACTGTATTTTCTTCATCCTCATCCATTTACTCATTCAGATTATTCCAGAACCTGGTATGTGCCCTTGAAAGGAGAATAGTGATAATAAACAAGGAGACAAATACGTAAACAAGATAATTCAGAGTATGGTCAGTGTTACAAAGTAAATTAACCAGTTAGTGTGTTAACAGGTGATAGGAATGATGGGGTCATTTTGGATAAGATCATCAGGAAAGAAAGGCCTCCCTGAGGAGATATTTGAGCTGAGGTCTGAAGGATGAGGTGGAGCCAGCCATGCAGAAGCAGGCAGAGGGCAAGGGAGAAGGGGAGAAGGGAGAGTAAGTGTAAGGGCCTAGTGCAGGTTAGAGCCTGACGATGTTTGAAAACATCGAGGAAGCTAGTGTGGCCGGGACCTGGTGACTGAAGGTTGGGCTATAATGAGGGCCTGTCAACTACACAGAAGAGGTGGACTTTATTGTAGGTACAACGGGAAGTCATTGGAAGCCTTTTAAGCAAGTGAGGATGGAGTTTGATTCATGTCATGGTAATGGCAGATCCATTTCTAAGAGCTAGAACCAAATAGCAGATGGGAGGAATCTGAGGTCTGTTTCTATCCTAAGTATCAGCCAAAAATTTAAGTCTCAAATTCAGCTTTTTATTTATTTATTTAATAAGTAATAATTTATTTAACTAACTACCAAACCATTTATCCACTTTATGCTGCAATCTTCTCTGGCTTTCCAGTGAAGGACTTCCCACCACCAACCCTAAAGAGCCAGAGCAGGCTCCTTGTGCAGTGGATCAGTGATGTGGTCGGGTAAGGCACACTTGTGCTTCACAGAACACTCCACATCTGCCTCTCTATAAACTCTTGTGGAGGGACACATCACCCAGAGTCTCATCTCCTTGTCCCTTTCGCCAAGGATGTCATGTGTTTAATGTCTACTTTGTGCCCAGGGGAGTTAGTTCTGGAAAGATTAAAGAAATACCAAGCAAGGTACCTGCCTTCCGGACATTTAACAGTTTATTTGAGTAGCTAAAATTTACCCATACACAAAATAAAGAGCAATCCAACATCCTGTGGAGTGCTGACTAATTACAGTAGTAGTTCTGAGAGTATGCTACCTCTCAAGATCTGTGAGATGTTCAAGGTCTAAAAGCCTTGCAGGGAGGGTGAGTGCCCTGCATTCTCGTGCCTGTTTCTTAGTTGGTACCAGGGACTACTAGAGCTCACTGCTTCATACCATTGAGTATGGTCTCCTTGCTTAACATTTATTGTAGTGTTGTATGTTGTTAAAAAGACAGGTGATGTTTCCGTTATTGGAGTTATCTGCTTATACATTTTCCTCCAACCATATTATGAGCTCCTTGAGAAAGTATCTTATCCAGTGCCTGGCACTGAATGAATGAGTCAAGGCTGCCAAGTTGTAAAGTGTGTGATATGTGTGCGTGTATATGAATGACAGACAGACAGAAACACAACTCTCTTGCGAACTTGTTGGAATTCTGGGCATGGAATTTGGAACAATGCTTCTGTTCTATCAGGAGCCCAGGTTCTAAAAGGTTCTGAATACCTACCTATTTGTATACTCTGCCCTGTTCTCCGTATCTGTGAAGTGAGAATAATTGCTCTTCTTAGAGGAATAGAAATGATCTACTTCTGTGAGAATACTACATCTTCCTCCTACTGAGAGCCACATTCAGCTATGGACACAGTCTTGGTTTTCAGCTTTTCTAGTGAAGGAAGTCGATAACAATCTTGAAGATTCTGAGAGAGAATGTTGATGCCTGGGAATAGTTTCAGGTGTGAAATTCCCTGTTCATCCACATGCCAGGTGATACACAGATAGGGTCCTGCATTTCTCCCCACACACACACACCCTGCACCCTGTGAGTAAATTCTTCTTCCTCATCACAGCCTCATGCTCTCTACGCTTATCCTGTTGTAGGCTCCAATACTCTCAGCCTCCCTGACCTCCCCACTACCTGCCATCCTCCACCAGCCCCCACCTCTCACCTTTCATGCCACAGCTTCCAAAGAAAATAGAGCAGCATTGGAAGCAGCTTGTAAAGTGACCAGCAAGTTGTTGATTATTGGAGATTTGGAGGCCTGAAAAAGTAACATCTGATTTGAAAGCCCTTCTATTCCCATCTTGCCTGAGGAGAAGTTTCTCTAAAGTGTGTTTATATGTAAGCTGGTTGTACAACTGAGGAAGTAGCTAGCAGGAGGGGGGGCAGGGGGCAGGACTAGAGGGGTCATGGCTGTATCCTGCCTCATCATTTCTGTGTTTATATCTTTTATCAAATTCTTCTCATTCCAATCTTATTTATAGCTCTGGGAAGAAAACCCACCCACCTCATCTCCCAGAATACTCCTACACAGTTCCCATGTAGGACTGGCTTTCAGTTCTGACAAAATATCTGTAGGACACCATGTCTTTGGTGACTCCCTTGCCTTCAGGCTTGTTCATATTCTGCATATCATTCAGAGTTGGGATTTGGGACTTTCATAGCTTGCAGGAGATTAAAGACTCTTTCAATCCTACACACCCCTCCCTGCCACTTGATATTCTCTTTTCATGGCATCTAAACTATGGGGTATGGGCAGCCCAGATGGCTCAGTGGTTTAGCACCGCCTTCAATCCAGGGTGTGATCCTGGAGACCTGGGATCGAGTCCCACGTCGGGCTCCCTGCATAGAGCCTGCTTCTCCTTCTGCCTGTGTCTCTGCCTCTCTCTCTGTGTGTCTCTATGAATAAATAAATAAAATCTTTAAAAAAAAATAAACTATGGGGTATGGAAGCTGGTTCCTGATGTGTTTTTAAACAAGGTCATTTGGGATCCCTGGGTGGCGCAGCAGTTTAGCGCCTGCCTTCGGCCCATGGCGCCATCCTGGAGACCCGGGGTCGAATCCCACGTCAGGTTCCCGGTGCATGGAGCCTGCTTCTCCATCTGCCTATGTCTCTGCCTCTCTCTCTCTCTCTCTCTCTCTCTCTCTCTCTCTCTCTCTGTGACTATCATAAATAAATAAAAATTTAAAAAAATAAATAAGGTCATTTCCCAGCGTCTGTCATTCTCCTCATGTAAACATGTGTCTCAAATTTAACACTATATAAACCCTACCAAATACAATGTGCTGGATAGCAAAGGATTATATATTCCAGGCCCTGAGCTTGCTTTTCTTTGTAAAGATTTTATTTATTTATTCATGAGAGACACACAGAGAGAGGAAGAGATACAGGCAGAGGGAGAGGCAGGCTCCCCTAAGGGAGCCTGTTGTGGGACTCGATCCCAGAACTCTGGGATCATGCCCTAAGCTGAAGGCAGTCCCTCAACTGCTGAGCCACCCAGGTGTCCCCCTGAGCTTTCTTTAATAATATCTGAAGCTCTGCACATCTTGAGGGAGAAGAAAGATGGCACAGATAGGAAGCTGGTTAAGTCCAAAGATTAAGACCAGAAATGCTGCTGTATTCAGAATGAAGACTCATAGAAGACATGGGTCATGTGTGGTACACTTTGTTCTCAAACAGAGCTTTCCCCACAGCCTTTCTCTTTGACATTTAAAGGTGTACTAGGTCATAAGGTTTAGGTGAAAATTAAGAAAATGTTCTGGCAGTGAATGCTGCTGGAGAAGAATAACCTTTTAAAGGAAAACATGGAAGTTCTTCTGACCCAGACAAATGAAAAAGAAGTCTCTGTACCCTTTCTGGACCTGAAAGAAGAACCTTTTCTGTCTCTTCCTTCTCAGACTATTTGTTATTGAGAAAAGCCTAGAGTAGCATGTTTCTGCGCTGCAGTTAACCCTCAGTCCGCTCTTTTCTCATGTGCCTGCGGTGGAAAAACCTTGGTACCTTGGCAAGTACATGAAGAAATCATTAGTTTTGTCCTGTAGATTCTCTAAGGACCTTGCTCCACAGCTTGAGTGAGCCTGTCTTTTCACTTTAAATGGCATTTCTGTGCACCCAACTCGTGCCATTGACAACACTTAACCACCAAATGGTTAAAAGAATCCAAAGAGTGTGAGGGCAGCACAGTTCAGAGAGGGCATCCCGTTGCTGTCAATCCAGAAGACTTGCAAACTGCGCAGCCCCTGAGAGTGGCTGAAGCAGGTTGCTAAAAAGTGAACAGGTTGGTCAGCTAGTTTTTACTGGCTTATAGTCTATAAATGGGTCCTGCGTATCTCACATGAAAACTGTAAATAATGGCTTTATGTAATGAGTCCCCACTACTCTTTATTCTTAATAAACTTGGCTGTATCTTGGCTCCAAACCCTTAGCTCTGCAGTTGTTTGATCCCTTTTTTGTGTTTCAGCTGTCCGTGTTAGCTGAGTTAGAGACCATGTGGCCCTGTTGTAGCACTCAGAGTTCATCTGTCATTTTACAGGGCCCCAGTGTTAGCTAAAAACCTCATGTTCATCTGATTATAGCAATCTCTGCACCAAGAAGTTTCTTTTAAACTCTAGCAAGAGGTTATTCAATGAGTTGAAGTGTCAGGATTGATTACTATGATCCCTTATTTTCTGAAGCTAAATTTCTTAATGATATTTTTATTTGTAACTTGGGAATTAATGCTTATATTATTCTTCACCAGATGTACAACCTGAGTTTCCATATTCTCTTTCCTTAGTATATATGGATCAAATCCATTTTGGTAAAGCTCTTTTAAAACTAATTTTTGTTTTTGTAACGCCTAAGAAGTGAAACCAACCTACTGAAGCCTCAGAGTTTCTTGTAATGAGAAAGAGGCTGTAATTTAACTTTGTCATCTAGTAATTTGGGAATGGCATGGGGTCTTTCCCCCAGGTTGCTAGAATTCCAAAGAACTAGCCACGGGGCCATCTAGCTGGCTCAGTTGATAGAGTATACAGATCTCTGAGTTGTGAGTTCAAGCCCCATGTTGGGTGTAGAGATTACTTAACAATCTGTAAAAACTAAAAACAGCACCTGGGTAGTTCAGATGGTTAAGCATCTGACTTTTTTTTAAGAGTGTATGTATGTATGTATTTATTTAAAGATTTATTTATTTATTCATGAGAGACACAGACTGAGAGAGAAAGGCAGAGGGAGAAGCAGGCTCCTTGCAGGGAGCCTGATGTGGGACTCGATCCCAGATCCTGGGATCATGACCTGACCCAAAGGCAGGTGCCCAACCGCTGAGCCATCCAGGTGTCCCAAGATTCAAGATTGTATTTATTTATTTATTTGAGAGAGTGAGCAAGCAAGAGGAGAGCATGAGTAGGGAGAAGGGCAGACAGAGAGGGAGAAACAGACCACCAACTGAGCAGGGAACTCGATGTGGGGCTCAATCTCAGGGCCCTGGGATCATGACCTGAGCTGAAAGAAGACATTTAATCAACTGAGCCACCCAGGCACCCCAAGTGTCTGACTCTTGATTTCGTCTGAGGTCACGATCTCAGGGTTGTGAAATCAAGGCCCACATCAGGTTCCAGGCTCTGTGCTGGGCATGGAGCCTGCTTGAGATTCTCTCTGCCTCTCCCTCTGTCCCTGCCCCCTCCCTAAAAAAATAAGATAAAAACAGCAAACAATAGAACTATCCATAAGACCAGCATTGTCCAATAGTACTTTCAGCAGTGATAGAAATATTCTTTAATACTAACTACTTGCCATATGGGCTGTTTGAGTACTTGAAATATGCCTCGCTTGAGTGAAGAACAGAATTTATAGTTTAATTTAACTTTAATTAAATAATCACGTGTGGCTTGATGGCTGTTGCATTAGTGAAATTTTAGACCTATTGTGCCACTTAGGAACAATGGGGCTTTGAGCACCTCTGTTAATTTTTCTGAACTCAACTTCTGCTCTTATAAAAAGGAAATAATAATCTTTCTTACCTACCCCTACAGAATTAGTGTGGAAATAAATGAGGTTGATATTATTGTGCATGCCTTTAAAATATAAGCAGTGTTATTCTCAATTAAGATTGACAGGAGCAAAAAAAAAAAAAAAAAAAAGATTGACAGGAGCATTAGCTTGGATCTGCCACACACACCCCCCATATCTCATTAATTTCTATCAAAACCAGTGTTTGGGAACAGGAACTATTTTCTTTTTTGTTTTTTTTAAAGATTTTATTTATTTATTCATGAGAGACACAGTAAGAGAAGCAGAGACATAGACATGGACGTTGGTAGAGGGAGAAGCTGGCGCCTCAAGAGGAGCCTGATGCAGCACTTGATCCCAGAACCCCGGCATCACGCTCTGAGCCGAAGGCAGATGCTCAACCACTGAGCCACCCGTGTCCCAGGAACTATTTTTCAATAAGTAAAATCATTCTTCCATTTTCTTCCCTATCCACATAAAAAACAGTTGCTGAAAATTGTTAAGAGTCAAAGAACCACTGGACAACATGGTGTTAAGACTGTTCTCGTTTTGTTAAGATTGTTCCTATTTTGGTTATATATTAATGGGGCTATAATTTTATTAGCTTGCTCTCTCCATGGCAGTGGATATTTCTTCTTTAACTTCTCTTAAAACAAGTGTCTGGATTGGAAATAATGTTTTGGTTTTTTGTTGTTGTTGTTGTTTTTTTAAATTTCTGGGCAACTTGTCAAGAGACGGAAATGTTCATCAGTGGGGACACAGTGGTGATTCCGGGGCAGATGAGGGTCTGGTTTGAGGCTGCATTGCCCTTTTCTTTTAAAACTTAGATTTAAGATGACAAGATTATAGGCTTCCAGGAAATGTCATTTGTCTTCTTTTATTTTATTTTATTTTATTTTATTTTATTTTATTTATTTATTTATTTATTTATTTATTTATTTATTTATTTATTTATTTATTTATTTATGATAGTCACAGAGAGAGAGAGAGAGGCAGAGACACAGGCAGAGGGAGAAGCAGGCTCCATGCACCGGGAGCCCGATGTGGGATTCAATCCCGGGTCTCCAGGATCGCACCCCGGGCCAAAGGCAGGCGCCAAACCGCTGCGCCACCCAGGGATCCCTCATTTGTCTTCTTTTAAGTGAATGCTACAGTGTTCAAGACTAATGTCCCAGTGGCTACTTTGTAGGCTGGTAGGTACTGAGATGAGAGCAGATCCTCACTCAGGCTTCCATCATTTCCCATTTGCTCTGGTCCACTTGAGAGTTGCTAGAAGCTCTGTGGTAGTTTCTGTGGCCTGGAGCTCTTTCCATTAGGAGCCCAGAAAAGGCATCCCCCAAACTCCTCAGTTTGCCCACTGCCTCTGGTCCAGTCTCTGCCCTCAGGCTCGTACTTCTTTTAGATGCTGACCCTCACAAATTTTCCTGTGCCATTTGGCTCTTTTTTTTTTTTTTTTTTTAAGATTTTATTTATTTACTCATGAGACTGAGGGGAGGGGGCGTGACGCAGAGACACAGGTAGAGACAGAAGCAGGCTCCATGCAGGGAGCCCTATGTGGGACTTGATCCCAGGACTCCAGGATCATGCTGAAGGCAGGCGCTAAACCGCTGAGCCACCCAGGGATCCCCATTTGGCTCTTTTAGATACATGCATATCTTTGCATGAAAGAGCTAGTTGCCTTTTTCTTTTTTAAAATTGAGATATAATTGGGACACCTAGCTGGCTCTCAGAAGAGCATATGACTCTTGATCTCGGGGTTGTGAGTTGGAGCCCCATGATGGGTGTGGTAATTACTTAAAAAACAAATATTTTAAAACTAAAATAAAATTGAGATATAATCAACATATAACATTATATTTCAGGTGTACAATATAGCTTTTTTTTTTTTAAGATGCAGAAAACCCTGCCTAATTGAGATGATGTTTCTTTAGCCCAGAAATGTGACCCTTTCACTGTAGTTGAATACCAGGTCGACTTGGCATTTGAGAAATACCATTGTAAAATATATGTCCTGGGATTGGAGCTAACCTGATCCTAGATCTGAAGCCCAGAAAAAATTGTGTCAAGCATGTGGCCTTAGGAATCTTCTTTTTTATCTCAGGAGAAGACCAGCTGAGCATGTCACTCCTGTGTGTTATATATTTCTGATAGGTATCAGTGACCTTTTCTTTCTTCCTGCTGTCGTAGAATGTATTCACTCAGTGGTCAGTGACTAGCACCAAACCTCTTCCTTGGCCAGTTGGTAACAAATCCCAAAATAGGACTCTAGAGTGAGTTGTGTGTTCATGTTCTGAGCATATTCATTGTTGAATCCAACAGGAAGCTCTTTTGAATAGGCCTACTTTTTGAAGTAGGCTTCTTGCTACGAGTTCTTACAATTTAATATCTAAAAAATATAGTAGATATTTGGTTTTATGTAGTAATTCTTGAAGTGGGGGCATCTGGGTGGCTTGGTTGGGCATCTTACTCTTGATTTTGGCTCAGGTCATGATCTTAAGGTCATGGGATCGAGCTCTGTGTCAGGCTCCAGGCTCAGCACAGAGTCTGCTTGTCCCTCTCCTTCTGCTCCTTCCTCCCCTACTTGTTCTCTCTCTCTCTTTCAAATAAATTAATTAATAAAGTCTTTAAAAATAATAATTCTTGAAGTACCTGAGATAGCCAAAGCCCACTCCTTTTCAAGATAATAAATGGAGTGAAGGAATTTATAAAAGTCACTTGTTGAAGCTGCTCACATATTTTACCTGCACAATTACAGACATAAAGAATCAGACTCAAGGATCTGATGATATGGTGATAATGTCTGATCATGTGATTTTACATTCTCAGCCTAGTGGTATGCGATCCACTAGGTCCAAAGGTGATATGGAGCTTTTAACTACACAGATGACTTAAGCCTGTTGATTATGGGGTTTCAGTAAGAGGCAGTAGCTTTTGGGTGTGTGTGTGCCTCACCAGGGAGCATACAGTGGAATGGTAATTGACTGATCCAGAGCATTCAGCTGGACTATGATGGCTGGCATTTATGTCAAACACGGTTGGCATATATGTCAAAGGGAAGCTCAGAAGGCCGAGCTCACAATCTTTGACCCCTATTTTAACCTTTTAGAATTAAGTGTACCTTCTGATATTCATGCTATATTAGATTGCATACTGACCTTTTTTTCCCCAGTCTTAAGTCTCTTTCACTGTCAAGGTTGTAAGACTCTGGAGCAGCTTGCACTTCTGGGAAGGAAAAGATTCATCATCCTGAGTCTCCACTTTTACATTTATTCTTGGTTATTGGCTTTCCTGCTGGTTTGGGTGGGGGTGACAACCCAGGTGCCAAAACAGGGGTGGTGGCAAGCCTGAGTACCAAAACAGGATGTGGATGAAGCACGTTTTCTGATTGTTAGTTTAGTTTGGATTCTTGCTTGCACTAGAATGTGTGCTCCCTTCCCCATACTCCACCACCCCACCTCTTTCTTTGATTCATATGGACTTAGTTCTGGTTTTCATTGTCATGGCCAGTTCCTGGAACTGTCGTCACAACTCTTTAGTTAATGTCTTTGTTGCAGGCTATTGTAGACATTTTGGTATGACAGCTAAAAACAGTAAGACAAAAAATCAAGTCAAAAACTCAAGTAAGAAAAAAAAGTCAAGCCCAGTTAGCTGTCACCATTTGATTCCACATGCATGTTGTTTCCTGCAGGAGGATGGTACAGAAAAAAAGTTAAAACAGTAACAATGCCTCAGACTAAACAGAGCCTCTAGCAGCTGGCAAAGCACTTTCACTTTATTTAGTGCTAACAGTCATCAGTGTAGTGGTTTGTGTAATTGCCGTTTTGTAGATGAGGACACTGAGGCTCCGAGGGGTCATGTGACTTGCCCACTGTCACACCACCACTGAAAGAGAGCCAATTCAGTTTCCTCGCTCCAAAGCCCATACTAATTCCTGAAGGTCACAGTCTAATGGTTCTTAATGACAGGAATTTTATGACGATAGCCTGCTGTACTCCCCTCCTCCCCCACCCGCCCCGTAGTTTTAGTATTGAAAGTTAAAATAACATCAGATCAGGACCTGTAGTTAGTGAAGTAAGGTGAAAGTTGGTAGTGGGGGTGAGAGTAAACCCTTCATTTTTGAGCCCCCCAGTAAAATTGCTTCCAAGTGGCTGCTCCTGTCTCCTGGCTGTGAGGTTTGAAGGTCAGGGGCATCTTTCCACTTCTGTCATAATAACCCTTAGTTATATCAGAGCCTCTTGATTTCTCTTGTGCCCTTCATACTCCTTAGAAAATCTTATGTTGTCCCTTCGTCCCCAGCTGCCCAGGCGGGTTCCTGGGATTCAGCACAGAGTTACAGGGATTCATAGACACTTTACAGCCATACAGTGTGCTCCAGGTTAAAAGCTCCTGCTCTCCCTAGATACAGAATCCTAAGAGAAATCATCTACCTGAAGGTAGTATAAACCCTTACTCACCAATGACACAGCTGACCCCTGCACTTTCATCACCCAGGTGTGTAAGTGACCCTGACCCTGATTCTGGCAATCCTCTGGGTTCCTCGGGCCACTTTTTTGTAGCTGCCTTTTGTTGAGTGTGATTACCAGGCTCTAGATACAGACAGTAAGATGTGGAATCCAGCTCAGTTGAACTGAGCACTCACTGGGGTTTGAGGGGAATGGCAAAAAGACCTGATCCTTTGACTTTCAGAAATGCGTGCTTTGCAACCCAAAGCAATGATCCTTAAAGGGGCTCAGGAGATTAAGCTCTACTAATTTCTGGGCACCTACATAGCTAGCAGAGTTGAAATTTTGAACTAAGCTGCTGAGAAAAGTTATTAAGTCTTTACTAGGTATACTTTGTAATCACTTAGCCCCTGGTGGTGGAGAATGAACAAATAAAAATCCTCTCACCTGCAATGACACTTTCCTCTACATTTTGGACTTAGGGAAACCATGAGTTTTGAAATTTAGTGGCACCTGAATCCTCAAAAAGGTTAATAAAGAATTAAAGTCTTGAAGCACAGGAATCTCCATCCCAGAGAAGAATCTTGCACTCCAGTGATACGCCAATGCAAATGACTCTCCAGCTGTGCTCGGAGGAACACTGAACCAAGGGCTGCTGGTATCTTTTCCCTTTTCATTTTCAGTGCTGGTCATTGTTATTGTCTTCTCTCAGGAGTTCTGAGGCAGAAGACAGCCTGTCTGCATGATTCAGGAGATGATGATAAATTTCTAAGATAGTTGAGGCAGATGCTTATGGAATGGCCGGGTATGGACAGCTTATGAGCCCCTGTCTCCAGTGCTGGGGGCCCCATACCTTGTCATCGGTCCATTTGGCCAAGTTAATGAACTGCCTGGAGCTGCCTGACAGACTTCTGTGCTAGCGCCAAGGGATGTGGCCAAAGGCCCCATTAGCTTTGGAAGGAGTTTGGCTATATAGTGACTCCCTTTTCTGCTGTGTTGGCCCCTTCAAGAGAGGGCTGGAGGGAAAAGGAAAGGGAGAATGTGTGTCTTCTTTACATTTTTTGAGGTTATATCTGAAAGTACCCCCTTCTGTCCCATTTGCCAATATTAGAGAAAAGGACAAGGCAGCAGCTCTCTCCGGAAGAATAGCCGGGAGAAGAAAGCAAAAATGTGAAAGATCAGATTAAAACCTCTGAGGTTTTTGTTTGTTTTTGGTTTTGGTTTTGTAACTGTCACATTTTGGGGGAAAAGAAGAGATTATCTTTTGTGTCCCCCTTCCCTCCTCCTACCTCTGTTATGCTGAAATATACACAAAGAGATCTGAATTTTGGAATCAGAAGAACCAAAGTCTAGTCCCCATTCTGCAGTGGATTAGGATGTGATCTCAGGCAAGTCAGTTCTCCAATATAAATTGTGGAAAATAATCAGCCCTAAGAAGCTCGAGGAAGTTAATTCCAGCACACTGTACTAACATCAGGGAACAACAGGGAAGCCATATGCAGCAACTCTATTTGCATTACTCTCGGGAGCCTTTTTGTCAGTAGCTAGGTTGACAGACACTCTCCTCCTTTTATTTCTTCTCCCCATGTCATTTCCTCTTGTACCACGTGAAAACAGAGTGAAGCCCGAAGTCCTACAAGGCTCCTGTGGTTACCCCTCTCTCTGTATGTCCTGCCACTCCTTGTTCACTCTCCTCTGCCACTCTGGCCTCCTTGACGCCCTCTGTCACTCAGGCAGGTTCCCACCTACAGCTCCTGCTGCTCTCCTTGCCTGGAAGGTTCTTCCACAGATGGCTACAGGGCTCACTCGCTTCCTCAGAAGGTCTCTGTTCAGATGGCACACTAGAAAGTCTGTTGACCTTCCAGAGAGTGAAATGCTCCTGCCTCCACCACTCTGTCTTTCAGCTCCGGCTTTTATATTTCTTAATGGTGTATATCACCTCCTACAGTGTTACATGTTCGTTTGTTCAGTGTGTCATTCTTCCATAGTGTAAGCTGCAGAGAAATGGATATCCCAGCACCAAAATGGAATCTGACATGTGGGCTCTCGGTAAATATTTAGTGGAGAATGAGTAATTAACTGTTAGCACATCTCAACCTCTAAGAGGACATAAAGCTCTGGACTCCACTTCTTCCCCTCTCACTTCTCCACCTATTGCAGTTAGCATGCCCCACTGGCCTGCTGGCACAGCTCCAAGACCAGCGGCTGCTTCCTAAATATCAGTAATCCTATGGAAACTGTGCAGGCCTTACTTTGTCTAACCTACCCACTACTGACCTCTCTCTTCTAATACCTACTGTCTTGTTCTTGAGGCTTACTCCTTTTTTTCCTCCTTTTTTTTTTTTTTTTTTTTTTTAGGATTTTTAGGATTTTGTTTATTTATTCATGAGAGATAGAGGCAGAGACATAGGCAGAGGGAGAAGCAGGCTCCCTGCAGAGAGCCTGATGTGACTTAATCCCAGGACCCTGGGATCATGACCTGAGCCAAAGGCAGATGCTCACCCACTGAACCACTCAGGTGCCCCGAGGCTTACTCCTGATGTCAGCTTTGCCTCGCCCTCTCCTGCCTCTGGGAGCTTCTCAGGTTCCTTTGCTGGGCTGTCTTCATCAATAGTGATTAATTTAATCACTTAAATTCTGGGATTCTCTGAAGATTTGGCCTGGGAAGTATTCTCTTCTGTCTCTACATAACCTATCACATTATCTTTATATTTTTTAAAGATTTATTTACTTATTTATTTATGACAGACATAGAGAGAGAGAGAAAGAGGCAAAGACACAGGCAGAGGGAGAAGCAGGCTCCATGCCGGGATCCCGATGTGGGACTCGATTCCAGGTCTCCAGGATCACGCCCTGGGCCAAAGGCAGGCGCTAAACCGCTGAGCCACCCAGGGATCCCCCACATTATCTTTATTTTTTTTAAAGATTTTATTTATTTATTTATAGAGACACACACACACACAGAGGGAGAAGCAGGCACCATGCAGGGAGCCTGATGTGGGGACTCAATCCCGGGACTCCAGGATCACACCCTGGGCTGCAGGCGGCGCTAAACCACTGCGCCACCTGGGCTGCCCCCCCACATTATCTTTAGATGACATCACACACACACACACACACACACATACAGACACACGTACACACATGTACACACTTGCATATCTCTTAATAGGATGTCTTATGATCAACTAGTACTCAGCATGCCTAAAACTGAACACAGTCTCCCACCCTGTCCCAAGCTTACTCCTTCTGTATCCCCAGTCTGAGAGGTTAATGGCACAACCCTTCATCTAACCATTCCACTTCATTATTCTAAATGGTCTCTTGATCACTACTACATGCTCTTATAAAGATGAAGGTCTTACTATTTTGACATTCTCAGTGTCATAATTGATTTCAAGCAGGGATCATCCATAGATGGTAAGGCAGTGAGGTAAGTGGTGCTTAGGGAACAGGGTTTTCACATGGCCTCAAAATGTTACCCCACTTATTACATAGTTACAAAGGAGGAAGTGCTGCTTTTAAGATGGAGACATCTCGTGTCACCTTTTATTTTATTTATTTATTTTTAAAAAGATTTTATTTATTTATTCATGAGAGACACACAGAGAGAGAGGTAGAGACACAGGCAGAGGGAGAAGCAGGCTTCACGCAGGGAGCCTGATGGGGGACTTGATCCTGGGTCCCCAGGATCACACCCTGGGCTGAAGCTGGTGCTAAACCACTGAGCCACCTGGGCTGCCCTCCTGTCACCTTTTAAACTTTTAGCACCACCAGTGGTTGAGCAACATGGTATTATGTATCTCTTGATATTAAGAGGCACACATCACCAATGCAGTCTCCTTGCTAAAAGTATTTAACCTAAATCTAATCATGAGGAAACAAATTCAGAATATAGGACATTCTTTCTGCAAGACAGATGGCTTAGATACTTAGGTCAGTGTCACAAAAAAACAAAAAAGGCAAGAGGTACTGTTCTAGATTGTGACTGAAGGTACAGCAACCAAATGTGGCGCATGGTTCTCAATTAAATCTTGGATTGAGGGAGAAAATCTAAAAGACTATAAAGGACATTTTGGGAGGTAACTGAGGAAATTCAAATATGACTGTAAATTATATTATTGAATCAAAGTTAATTTTCTTAGGCGTGATAAAGGTATTTTTGTTCTGTAGGAGAATGTCCTTATTCTCAGGAAACATGCACTAAAGAATTTGAAGATGAAATGTCTTGATTGATATCTGCAACTTTCAACTGATTCTGTAAATAAAAATCGTGTGTGTGCGCCCGTTCGTGTATGTGTGAAAGAAAACAAATATGAGTAAAAGATAACTGGTGGATCTAGGTCAGGGTTATAGGACCGTACATTATTTGTTCTTTCAGTGTATCTGTAGGTTTAATAGATTCAGAATTAAAAGGGGATGCAGGGAAGAGGGAGCATGTACGTAGAGACGTGAATACGTGAAATATGTGCCAATTACCAGCTTTGTTTCAGCTCATTTTATTTTTTCATATAAAACATCAAGTTAGAAGTACCCCACTTCCCCTCCATGCAGTCTGTTTATGTCACTCACTTGGTTAATGTGGTGGCTTCACATGGATCTCCAGATATAATTCTTAATAGCACTTGAAAAATATTGTGCCACTTTCTGCTGGCACCCTTGGTTTCTGATGAGAGATTTGCTGTCATTTTGTTTTCCTTCTGGCTGCTTTCATGTTTTTTCTTTCATTTTCAAAAGTTTAATTGTGATGTATCCTGTTATGAATTTCTTTGAGTTTATCTTGTTTGGGATTTGCTTAGCTTTCGAATCTGTAGATTTAGGTCTCTTGTCAAATTTGGGAAGTTTTCAGCCACTTACTTTTTAAGTACTTTTTCAACTCACCTCTTTTCTTCTTCATCCAGGGCTTAGATGACATGATGTTAGATTTTTTTGTGGGTAGGGGTGACCTTGTTATCACTGGGCCAATGTGGAAGTCCTGACTCTTCACCAGCCCTCCCCTGACATCAGCAGGGCAGGGAGGGGTGTCTTACTTCTCCTAGGTGGAGGTGTAAGTCCAGGTTCCCTGTGTGGTCTCCACTTATTCGTTGGGTTGTGGGGGAGGGTATTTATTACTGACTTGAAAGCCCTACATGGCCTTCTTTGACACCTCTGGGCAGGGGTATTGGAGAGCTGTATTATAATAGCTTTGCAAGGATGGGGAGTCTAGCCCCCCCCCCCGGGGTTGGGGGGAGTGGGCCACTGTTTGTTGTAGTGTCTGTCTGGAATAGAACGATTATTGTCTAAAAGTCTTCTGTTTGGCTAGGTTGCCCTTTTTCTGGTCCTTTGGCTTGTGAGGGTAAATTTTGTTGGGGATTCTTTTGTCTGCCTGCATTGGCATTTCCAGATTGTTGGCTTCTTCAGCTCCAAGTGTGGAATATATGAGATAAAGAGGAAACTCAGGGAACTCACCACTGTGAGTACTTCAGGTCTCAGGGCTCCTAGCCAGTTTGCCTTTTTTCTCTTCATCTTTCAGAAGCTACTTATGTTTGTTTGTTTGTTTATTATTATTTTTATTAAGTAAACTCTACCCCCAATGTGGGGCTTGAACTCACAACCCTGAGATCAAGAGTCGCATGCTCCTTCAACTGAGCCAGCCAGGCATGCCTATTATGTTTGTTTTATATATATAACATCCAGAACTTTTAGTGTACTTCATGGAGGAATAGAGAACAGTGTATCTGCTTCATCTTCTCAGATGCAGAAGTCCTAGTAGTACATGAAGGGTCTTCATGGGCTGGCCTCCGCCTCCCCTCTAGCCTCATTGTCCCTGCATGACCTCCTCCTTGGACCTACCATATCAAACTACTTATAGCCCCCTGAACTTGTACTCCTTCATACCTTCTTGCTCCTGCTCTTCCTTAGCCTCAGATGACCTCCCCGCTGCTTTTCTTGTCTGTGATGTTTCTGTTTTGTCCATTTGGGTTTTCTTTGTGAAATCTACCTGGATAGTTGATATACTGTTTCCTGGGGCTGAATTTTGCCTCTTCTGTCCTATGTCATACTTTAAATTACCTCTATAATTGTACTTCCATCTTCTATTGTAATTATTTGTCTTTTTCTCTAACCAGACCATGAACGGACTTTGAGGCCTGGGACTCTATTCTGTATATTCTTTTCCTCAGTGACTATCATAATAGTTACTTAAGAATTGTTTATTGGATAGATGGCTGGCTGGCTATATTTCTTATTTCC
The DNA here is from genome assembly GCF_048418805.1 of Vulpes vulpes. NCBI lineage: Eukaryota > Metazoa > Chordata > Mammalia > Carnivora > Canidae > Vulpes > Vulpes vulpes. The sequence continues at coordinate 55,021,536 of NC_132795.1, forward strand.
CACCTGCGTTATTAAGTGTGTTTATCCCCTCCTCCCTCAAACCCCCACCTATGTATCCACTGCATGTATGCCTGCTGCTTCTGCAGTGGAAAAAGAAACCCAGCAGGCTTGCCTGAAACAGCTCTCCTCCGACTGTGGCACCCCATTGACTCCTGTTAGCTGTACTGTGTGTTCATAGCCTTTGAGTTCCTCTGAGTATAGACTTGGTGGTGAGCTTCTGGCAAAGTATCTTATTGAAGATGGGAACCATCATTTTTATTATGTCCACACCTAATAAAGCAACATTCTGACCCAGACACTTAATAAATACTCCTAACGATATGAGGAAATGAGTTTTGATGGCTAATTGCTGTCATTCATTCCTTGCTGAGATGCCTTTCCAGAAGTATTTTGTGAATCCCGAAAGACTTCCACTTGCCTACATATTTAAGTAAATCTGGGGCTGGTTTAACATCCCAAATTAATGCTATAGGTTAGTTTTTAAGGGTCCTTACAGTTACTCTCTAGTGCTAAATGAAATCATGACCTCTTGATCCCTGTGTTCCTACATTGTTGGCCACAAAGCTCAGTAGACACACTGAACATAGCATTGAACTCTCCTTTGGAAGCTGATGGCAGTATATATTTTTTAAGAATTAAAACCATTTTTCTCTTTTTAGTTCACAAGGAACTCATTTAATTAAGGCAGCAAACATGTAAGGGAAGAAAGAAAATGGGTATTGGAGAGAGCGAACAGAATATAAATTGGTGGTTACAGCCAACGAGGGGCGAGACCCACATCTAGAACTGAAACTGTGATTAAGAACGTCACACCTCTTAGCCACTTCTGTTCATTTGATTTCCGTGAGGAGCTTGGTTATTTTTCCTTTCGGTGTGCTGCACACTTCCCTTTGTGCACACAAAGCAGTCCAAGTGTTCCAGTGGAATCAGCTTCCAGAGGGCGAGAGTAAAGGGTCAAGAGCTGCCCTCCCATCCTAAACATGGATATGCTTACAAACAGCATGCACAGATCTTGGGTGTGCATCGGTATTAGGGGCTTCTCTCTCTCAAAGACTGCCTTCTAGGAGTTCCTAGGGAAATGAAATTTCTGAGTAACATCATGGCTTTTGTGGGAAAGCCATTAAGAGTAAGGAGCAAAAAAAAAAAAAAAAAAAAGATAGTAAGGAGCAGGGCAATGGAGGTCGAATGTAGCCCTCCTCACCGGACACACATTTATGGGTTAGCTTTGAGTCTTTTAGGGTTTTTCCACAGCAGCAGCCTAAACTTTAAGAACTATTTTATGCTTTGTTGCATTTGCTTGTGAAGCCTGAGGTGATTTGGACTACACACTGCATCTCGCTCAACAAGGAAGCCCAGGGCTTACCTTTATCGCTCCTGCATCTCTTTCAATAGGTTCCCCTCCACTGCTATGGCTTATAGCACAGCTGGCTGGCTGTACGTGGGAATGCTGTCTGCACCCCAAGCCCCAGTGTGCCGACGGTCCTGGCTGCCCCAACTCCAGTTTCTCCCCACAGAAGCCCAAGGAGCACCTAACAGGAGGGCCATTGGAAATAGCTATAGAAGTTGCTGAACTTGTGCTTGGAGAGCTTGGTTAGCAGTGGGACAGTAGCACAGCAAGGGGGCTACTCACTGTCTGGGAGAAACCATCCCCTTTGTTAGAAGGTTGAGAGCAGAGAGGGGAGACAGAACTTGCCCTAGACTGAGGCCTGCCATTCGATGATAGTGAGTTTTCAGGTTACTGCGGTGTTAGCTTCACCACATATTAAATTAGAAGAAGGGTCTCCATGTGGTGGGTTGGTAAGAGGATTCAGTGCAATTGTAATGTTGTTATAAAATGAAATCATCTTGGGAATTGGTAATTACTGTCTTAAATTCTTTTCTTGGTCCTCATTTCTGGTTCTCTTGATCAGGCCTTGAGATCTGATGGGTTCCTCCGGTCTCTTATTCCCCTCCTGCTTGTTTCCTAGTGTCGGTGCTAAAGCTGCGCCCCACGGTGAGCCCCGGATTTCAAACCACAGCTTTCTGTGCCTGCGGTCACTTTGAACCCCTCCTCACACATCTCGAGCTCAGTGCTGTGGTTGAGCTGACCTTTCCAGTTGCCGGCACCCAGCCCTCCGTCCAAGCAGTATATGTAATTGCATTGCCTCCCCATTCACTAGGGACATCCCTCTCTGCTTTTTGAAGAAGTTAAGAAATCAACCTAGAGGAATGGGAAGAAGGTCTGACTTGAGGGTGAGATAGAGTGAGGTTGTAATCTTAAATCTGCCACTTGCTGGCCTTTCCTGCCCTCTTGAGCCTGTCCTTATCTGTAAATTGGAGTATTACCTACCACATGGGATCATTAGAAATAATAAATCAGATAATATGTTTAAAATATCTGGAACAGTGCCAGTCACATAAGTAGGCACTCCATAAATATTAATCTCTTCCTTACCAAACAGGAAGTCATCTATGCGACAGTCAGTTCTCTTTCCTCTTCACCCGTTAATGCTGCATCATCCTTGATAGACTCCCCTTCCATCTAGGAATTTTGTGCTTTGCAAGTTGTTTTTCCAAAAATTGGATTTGTGCATTACCCCTTAAGATAGCCGATAAAGATTGTTGAGGCAGCCAACGAGCCCAGGTTTTAGATAGATCATCTGTGACTGTGGTACCAAAACTAGCAGACATGTGTGGGAATCGAACCCATGATTCAGCTACGCCACTGCATTTGGTGACAACAGCACTTCAAGGTCGTCTGTGTGTGCACCACTTGCTTCAGAGCCTTCCACTTCCATTTGACTCTCACAAGAGTCCTGAGAGACAGGCACATTCTCACTCTACAGAAGAAGAAAATGAAACCCAGAAAGCAATCCCCTGTGTCACACTAGTAGTGATCGGTTGAACCCAGGAAAAGACCACAAATGCTTTGATTTTTCTATCCAGGACTTCTATGAAGTTTTGAACCCAGATGAGAACCAAAATTCTGGCCATTCAGGTGAAAGTTTAGAAAGTTTAGAGTTCTACCACAGAACCCTCCACTTTCCTGTCACTAGTGTACACCTTGTGTGTCCATTTCTTACAGCATATTCATTGATTCATTGAATGAATTACGTGCTGGGTACTGTAGGCAGTAGGGATGCTCGGAAACAAAGGAAAGTCATGCCCTGCTGGAGCATGTCCTAATGGTGGGAGGCTGACAGCCAGTTGGAAACCTTGTCTGCTGGTGGTGAGTGCTAGGCCTAGGAGTGAGGCAGAAAGGAAGCTGGGTGGGGGGTGGGGCAGACACTGTAAATTTTTGCTTTGATTCTTTGTACTCACTGTCTCATCCGTGTGATAGGCTCTCAGAGTGATCCATCACAGCCGTGTATTCCCAGATTCTGGGATATCAGGGCTTTGGGAGACTGGTTCTGGAGTTGAACCAGCTTTACTCAGGAGAGGCAGATGCAGGAGCTGTCCACTTACCACTAAATTGCCCGAGACCTTCCCAGCTGAGAGCTGGGCTAGCCTGCACAGTGCCGGGATTGCTCTGGTAGGTGGGGAGGAAGGCTGTCTGTGCTGGTTCTTCTTAGAGATTATTTGTTAAATCTAGGGCTCCCCCTGCTGTTAGAAGATGGGGTGGGCTCTCAAAGGATCTTTTTAAATGATCCATTTTTATGAAATGTTTGTTTTTTAAATAAGTACTGCTGGGACATTTAGATCTTTCTTCTGGGACTGTTGTTGCTGAGGCCCAGCCCCCAGGAGCGGGATGGGGGAGGAAGCAAAAAAGCCCAGGCAGGATAGGGTCATATCTGTGCTCTCGCTACTTTTAGCTTCTGCCCTGTGCTCCTACCACAGCCAGCAGCCTAGCAAAAGTTATCTCCACACACAGTTTCACAGCTGTTCTGAAATTCAGAGCAGCAGAAGTGAAACTGACCTTGTCTTGTAATCTCTTATTGCTGTTGTTCCTTACTTGTTGGGAGTCAGGCCTTTCCCCCTCTTACCCTCATGGTTTCCCAACTCCTCCTTTGTCTTTATAGACAAGTGTTTGACAAAAAACTGTCTTCATTGTGCCACATTTGAGGAGATTTGGTTCTGGTTTGATCATCTGCTGAGTGGAGATCTGTGGTCTGTGTAGTGGATTTCAGGGGCAGCAATGAGCCCTTCTGTCAGCTGCTGGTGGTGTGCCCCCGGCCAGCCATACAGTCACCATGAAGTTCTTTTAGTCCTCAGAGATGAAATTCAAGGTGGTTTTAGCAGAGTGCTATATCAGCTCAAGTGAAGAAGGAAATGGCACCTATGCAGACATATGTCTTTAAGTTACATTCCATTCCAGTGGCTTAGTAGGTTAGGCGTCTGCCTTCAGTGATGATCCTGGGGTCCTGGGACTGAGCCCCGCTTTGGGCTCCCACTCCTCCCTGCTCATGCCCTCTCTTGCTCTATCTCTGTCTCTCTCAAATGAATAAATAAAATCTTTTTTTAAAAAGTTCTATTGTTTGTGCACTTTATAGAGCCAAGCTTAGACAGTGACTGTTCACATTAGGAAAAAAGTAACCAAAACTATTTTAATGGAATAGCTGAACCATAAAGATACGTGCTTACTCAGGTGCCGTGTTCTTCACTTCACTGATTAATATTGCTAAAATTAACTTGAATAAAAATGCCTTCTCCACTGTAAATTGTAGTTGTACACATGATGCTTCATAAAAGTAATTCTTTTGTGATTTTTTTTTTCCCCAACAGCTTTGAAAAGTCCAGCTGCATTTCATGAACAGAGAAGGAGCTTGGAGCGGGCCAGGGTAAGGCTTTTCTTCCCCGAGGGCCTCCAGAGCCCAGTGTATTGGTGGTGTATTCCTTCCAGGGTAGTGGAAGGGGCTAGCCCTGGGGCCAACCCACACCTTGGTTCCAGAAACAAAGCGCTGCCTTTTTCTGTTCCGTCCCTCCCCTAGCCGTCTTGCAGCATGATGTGAAATGTAATCAAAGTTTCTCCTTTACTGCATTTAAGAGTATGTGATGATCAGCAGTCCTCTCCTCTGTTGCTTTGGAGATCGCTGGTATTTTCTCATCTTTGATTCCATTTAACCTTTGGTAGATGTTAGGACACAGACACCAGCCATGGAAAAGCTTGCTGAGGGCTGGTTTTCTAAGTCCATGGCTGCACTGCCCAGGTTTCTCCAGGATGAGCATTCCGAGGGGCAGGAAGCGTCACCAGTCTCCATGTGCCGTGAGTGGCCAGTGTCCACTCGAGGCTATGGATGCAGAAGCTGGGCCCTCAGTTCATGCTGCAGCACCTGGCCTGCTGCCTCGTCCCCCCTTGGTTTCAGTTCCCTCAGGGGCCTCAGGGGGATATTCTGCTGCCCAGTGTGGGCAGATATGAGGAAGTCTCCAGAACATGCTTCCCCTCCGCCCCCTTTACTTTTTTCTATCACATAAAAGACAAGGAAAGGGAACCTCCCCAGTGGAGGACCATATAGGGCGGGGCTCCTTAAGACACACACAGCTCTTTCAGAGACTGAAATATTTACCTCTAAGACTTTCTTACCATCTTTCTTATTTTATTTTTAAAAAATTTCTAAGGAAAATTATGATCAGTTCTTAGAGTCAGTGGGAAGAATGAGATCATGGACACCAGAACCCAAAACAGTAACAAAGTACGCTGTTGTAGTTCCTGGGAAGAGTGGGGAAGACAACGGGGCAGGGGTGGCGTTGCCCGGGCGCCCAACCCAGTTGTAAGACTTGGTGCTATTACCTGGACTGCTTCTCAAGTAGGCAAGGAGCTAATTGTAGCTAATTAGAACTGTGGTTACTAGTACTTCCATATGCAGAGTGACATTCTCTTGTTTATCCTCACCTCAACTTTTGTGAGATAGGTGTTCTTCTCTTCATTTCTTAGATGCAGCCAAGAGAGGTTAATTAAGATGTCCAGCTAGTAAGTGGCAAAGCTAGGACACAGACCTTGGTTGTATTTCCTTAAGTAGCACTGCATTCTAGCTTGTCCTTCACCACTGTTCAGAATGACAGGTGGCTTAGAAAATATGCTTCGCTCTGTTGCCCATGAAGTCTTGTGGTGTCTGACACACCTGTTCTACCATCTTCTACAGCAGCCACGGCAGGACCCTTGCCCTCTGTAGATGGGGCAGAGTGATTGAGCCGTCTCCTGGAGAGCTCCATGCTACCCCAGGGCTGGTGCAGAGCTACCCAGTCAGCACCGAGGCAGTTGGCGAGCACCAGGGCTTTCCTTTCCCACATGCGGTGTGCTCTGGTTTTTTCTACTAGAGTTTTCTTCTAGAGTTTTCTACTCTACTCTGGTCTTCCTTGTCCTATCCTGTCCTGTGCTGGTTTTGACCTACCAATGGTCTCAACCTGTTGTTTGAAAAGTTCTGGTGCATGGGTTAAGAGCACAGACTCTGGGGCCACCTGGGCATTTATAAGACAAGAGCCAGGCAGGGGGCTGGCGTTGAAACTGGTAAGTGAGTGGTTTAGTTCACCTGGAGTCTCAGAAATGCAGAAACGAGGGCATTGGACCTGAAGGAACTACAGCTATGACACCATGTATCAGAATTAGTATTCCTCTTGGCAGCCATTCATACTGAATGGAAAATGCTCATGAGATCATACAGTGCTCCAGTTTTTGAACAAGATATAAAATTATATTCACTATGATTACAACTCTGCAAAATTAGACTCTTCTGTGTGGAAGAATGATTACAAATAAATATCCCAAAATGCAGTGGGTGATTAAAATTTTTTATTATTATTTTTCTAAGTTTTCTTTGATGAACATGTATTACTTTTATGATAGTACAAGTAATAGATTTTTAAGAAATATATTAGTAGTTCAGCCTCAGAGAGACAAATAATCTTGACTGATGGTGGGGGAGTTGCCCTAGGCAGGTGCGTTGGAAGTAGATGCAGCCCCCCCAGACCTCCACTAGCCTCAGAACCGTGCAGGCTTCTGGCTGAGATGTCGGGGTGGGGGCTACAAAGATTCCATAACTTGTGTCCTGGATTTGAGATCCTCTTGGTGTGTTTTTTTCTGTAGACAGAGGACTATCTGAAACGGAAGATTCGTTCCCGGCCGGAGAGATCGGAACTGGTCAGGATGCATATTTTGGAAGGTGTGTTATAGTTTGGAAATGGTTCCTTTCCTTGCCCTCACTGTTTCCACTGTGCATCACCCACATTTCTTCTTCCCTCTTTCTTATCACTCCCATTTCTGTTGACAGTGGGTAAGTCAAGCCTTAGCACAGCAAAACAGCAGCGCTGTGATAGCCACCTTGGTTCTGGGAATTCCCAAAGCAGCACAACCCCATTCTCTCGGGTTGGCTTGTCCTCTTCTCCTCTGGCCATGTGGTGGCCCCAGATCTTGTCATCCCTTGGTTTGAAAGTCCTTTTTCCAGAATTTTCTAAAAGTGCAGTTATTTTCTGTTTTCATTCACTGTTCATTCCCATATTCATTCAGCATTCACATGAGCAACTGTGACACACAAGTAAGCTCATCATAGGTGTGCTCCACCTGACCCCTGCACACCCTTCTGTCCACATTCTACCGAAGGGATGGTTTTGGCTGCTGAAAGCAGTGTGAATCTCTCCACATTTTGTTGTTGTTTTTAGTTTTGAGTCACCTTTGAGCCAGGAAGAGAACTTCCTCAGTCTGAGCCCCACATCATGTAGACAGAGACACCGAGACCCAGAGCAGGGGCTGAATTATCTTCATAACCCAGAAAGCTTGAGGGAGGGCAGGGCATGCTCCATTGTCTACTACACTTTCTACTCTGTAGCCCCCTGTTTGGTGACCTTTGTTCGGCGGGCTCACATTCTACAGTCAGGGGCTCCTTCTTATGTCCTGTAGAACTTAAGGCTGGGCCACTCTTCTCTGCCTGGGACACTCTCTGCATCCTGATGGCTTCTCCTTCCTCAGAGGGAAGGAGAGCTGCACTGTAGTTCCCAGGGTAGAGCCAGGTCCATTCCTACATCCTCCTGCACTCCATTCTCTCCCATGGGCAGAGACCTCGGCCGAGCCTTCCCTGCAGGCCAAGCAGCTGAAGCTGAAGAGAGCCAGACTGGCCGATGACCTCAATGAGAAGATTGCACAGAGGCCAGGCCCCATGGAGCTGGTTGAGAAGAACATTCTACCTGTGGAGTCCAGCTTGAAAGAAGCCATCATTGGTGAGGAGGGCCAGGCACCCTGTGTGGCCACAGCAGGCCAAATGCAGAAGGAAGGGGCTCTGGTCTTCTTGCTGCTTAACTTCCTGCTTTGACTTGGGGAACTGAGGTGCAGAGGGTGAGAGCTTGAGAAACAGGTTGTGTTAGCTTGGGACCGTGCCAGTGGCCTCCGGGATCATGCCAGAATAACTGACTATATAACAGAAGGGCCTCTGTCCACTGTCTCCTCTGTACACTCAGAGGCTTGTTCCTCTCTCACGGGGTAGCTAGATGTTGGGATTAGTGTATGTGAACCTATCGAGGTGCCAAGAATTAGAAGTCTCTTCCTTACTGTTTATTAGTGAAATCTCTTCTTGGAGCCTGGCACTTTGCACAGATACTTCACTTAACAAATATTGATTGATCAGAGGTGTGCTAGGTGCTAGGACCATAGCCCTACAAAGCAGAGCAAGCCCCTCGCCCTTATCGAGCTCACACCTCGGAACAGATACAGGCAGGTAAACAGCAGCAAGGCAAAGGCAAAAATTGTGCCAGAGGGAGCACCAACTGCTCTGGGCACATGGAGGAGAGTCCCCAGCCCAGTCCTGATGGGGGGTGTTGTTGGGAGAGATGATGTTGGGGCTGCAGGAGGAGTAAGAATTAAAGTACTCATGGGGAGATAGGCACTGCAGGCTCCTGGAGGGAGAGAACAGCAGCCTGGGTGTGGAGCTAGAAGAGGGGATGTTGAGACAGGAGGTTGGAGGTGGGGAGAGTCCTAGATGTGCCAGGACCTTGTGTTCCATGGGCAGATGTTTGGACATGATTCCTTTAGACTTTGGTAATTGGCAGCAAGAGGATGTGTCTTCTTGGCTACAGTGGGCCTAAGACCTGGTTCCGTACAAGGCTGTGCCTTCCTGCCCCTGGAAGATAGCCATTCTATCAGGGGGAGGAGGCTCAACTGCTCCCTCTATTAGAAGGAGTTAGATCTTCTGGGCCGGTCACCAGGGCGAACCACGGACTCAGAGCAGGCCAAGTTGGGCCATGAGGCCTGGGTCCAGGAGACTTTGGCTTTCCAAGGCCTCTGCGCTGTGGACAGTGGTTTGACAGCGTAAGAGGCAGCCAGCGTGCTCTTAACAGCCCCTTTGCCGTTTGGTCCAGCAGCCCTCTTAGTTCACTATGCTGCCCTGGCCTTCAGCCCCCCTCAGCTCAGTGTTCTGTGGCCCAATCCTCACCAGGTTCCACAGTAGCCCCTGATTTCAGGCCTATGTTTAGGCCAGGGACAGTTCTGGACCCTCCTGCCAGCCAAAATGCAAGAGTCAGCCTTGTGCTAGGCCCTTTGTGAAGTCCTGCAGCTTACAAAGATGAACAAAATATGACACTGTCCCCAAGGAATGGCTGAAGAATGAGAGAAGACTGACTATGAACAGGCAGTTTCTGAGTCTGGCTCCTGATCAGATGCCAGTGCTGTACAGTGAGAAGGACATGTCCTTCTGTACCTTCCCCATTTGACAAAGGTGGTCCCCAAGTGTGTCATGCTGTCTGCCTCCCCAAGGACATTCCAGGCAGAGGGGACCACTTGGGCAGTGGCTTAGAGGTGTGGCAGAGCAAAGCTTGTTTGGGGACAGGGAGAAGCCTAGTTTGGTAAGCAGGTAATGACCATTAGTGACCTGAGAGAAAGGAGCATTTGCCAGCAAAAGCCAGATCATGCGGGTTGGGGAACGAGTAGGTGGGAAGGAAGTATTGACAGCAAGTGCAGGCCATTTGTTCAAGAAGTGAGTGGAGAAGAAAGAGAGAGGGAGGTAGTGGACTGTGAGAAATGCAGGTCTGTGGCTGAGAGGAAGGAGAGGAGGAGATGGGGGGATGGCATGGGGAGAGACTCAGGCCAGCTCTGAGGAGGAGGAGGAGAAGGAGTTGACCCTGGGTGTGGGGAGTATGGGGAGGGAGACAAGGTGGTCCTGAGCCCTGATAAAGATGGGCCTTACATAGGCTGACTTCCCGCTGACTTCCCCACGGCCACTCAGCACACCACTGCCACCTCTGTGCTCACCCACAGCCCCCTCCTCCAGGCCACCCTAAGTTGATCTGTAAGATTCATGTCAAGATCTGTCCTCCAAGAAGTCTTCCCTGAGCGTCTCCTCAGAGTCTGTGTTTCCCTTGAGCAGAGGTGACTGGACCAAAATTAGAGGGCAGGGACCCTGTCTCTCCACAGCCTGCACCTGGCCCGAACCTGGCCACAATGGGGAGAGAAGTGGACTCTGCAGGGACCCTGGCCTACCCTGGTCTTGGGCTTCTCTAGTGTGGCCAGCCACTTGCTCTGGTTGGACTGCCCTCTCGGGTGGATCCAGAGGTCCTCCATCGTGGATTCCACCGTCCTGTGCCAGGTGCCTTGTGATTGCCTTCCATGGCACATCTCCTTGCTGGGAGGAAGAGATGCTGGGAGAAATCTAGATGTGTCCGTGGCCCGAAGTACCCAGCAGTAATCGAGCTCCATGTCTCGCATGCGCCACATGCATGGCCGCTGCCAGAACAGATGAGAGGCAGTGTATGAGCCAGCCCTGCTGGGGGACAGGAGGCAGCCCAGCCATGGGCATTACTGGCCCCATCAGCACTGCTGGCTGACGGAGGTTCGAGCTCAGGTATGTCCTTCCCTGGCCCCAGGGGAGGAGAGAGAGCCTCAGGTCATGGCCTTGGAGAGGAAGAGTCTGCTGAGAGGGTTCCTAGTTTGTTCTTGTTCCCTATCCGAGGTCTTCCCAGCACAGCAAATTCCCCCAAGCTCGCCCCACAGCTCACCGCTGTGCTGTGACCCCTGCCTGGGTTCCTCCTGTGAGACCAGCAGACCGGGGCCGAACCTCTTCCCCTAGCAATGCAGGGCAGGTGGTTGTGATGTGAATTTTTTTGAAATATCCTACTTGTCTTTGCTTCCCTTTGTGTCCTGGGATTTGCACCCTAGGGCTGTGCCCCTCCTGCTCCTCCCTCCCAGCCTGGCCCCAGCAGCCCTGGGAGCGCAAGTGGTCAGGCCTCCAGGACCCTGGCCATGTGGCTGGGCAGGCCACTTGGAGCAGGCAGGATGGATTTTCTTTGAGGGGCTGATGCTGCCAGGTCTTGGGTCTCTGGGGGTCGCAGGCCGCTAAAAGGAAAGTCACCATACTTCCAGTAATCTTGTTCACCTGTCCGAGCAGGCGCACCTTTTCCAGAGGCCCTGAGCCTGACCCTGCCTTCAGAGGGTCAAGGCAGCCCAGGGGAGGAGCCGCGTTCTTGGGCTGTTGGTCCCTTTGAGCCTTCATTGCAGGCTCCACAAGGCCTCTGGGGGAAGAGGAGAGTTTTTTGCTACCACAGGATGGACATGAAGTGCCTTTAACAGCAGAGAAACATCCAGATGAGATGGAGGAGGCTGCAGGCTGCAGGGAGGGAGTGGAACTTGAGTCTCAGTATTGGACATGGTGTAGAGTCACAGGCAAGAGGGCGCTTTGACAACGTAGTAGCTGTGCTCTTCCTGCTGTTGTCTTGGGGTCGTGATGATTTTTCTTGGAGCTCTTTTGGAGGTCAGCAGCTGGTCTTTCTCACCTCACTGGGGGGGGGGGGGGGGGGGCAGGCACCTGCTGGCACAGCCCTAGGCTGGGGAGCACAGCACCTCTTCCCATTTGTGGGGGCTTGGAGGCAGAGTCTCACACCAGCTTTGACTTTCAGTGGGCCAGGTGAATTATCCGAAAGTAGCAGACAGCTCTTCCTTCGATGAGGACAGCAGTGATGCCTTATCCCCTGAGCAGCCTGCTAGCCATGAATCCCAGGGCTCCGTGCCATCACCCTTGGAAGCCCGAGTCAGCGAGCCACTACCCAGTGCCACTTCTGTATCCCCTACTCAGGTGAGCCTACCCCTCTGGATGTTTTCCCACTCCCCCAGGGCACCAGACTTGCTGGAGCTACCCAGAGTGGGGTCTTATGGGCCAGGTGGGACTGGGAAGCTGGAGGATTGGAGGTAGGGGTTGCCCTAGCAGCTCCGGAGCTGGCTGCTTGAGTCCCAGTGGTGGGGAGGGTGGAGAGGTCAGCCATGGACCCGTTTCAGCCTCACAGTGAGATCCCTGGGGCTCCCCGGCCTGTCCGCATCCACTTGGAACCAGCCACTTCTTCTGCATTGAGTTCAGTGGCTTGTTTCCTGCCCTTTGTGTCTCTGTATTCCAGTTCCCTCTGCCTGGCACCCCGGGGACTGCTCTAATCACCCCCCCCCTCATCTTTGCCCACCATTTGCCCCCCGACGGTGCTGGGGCTGGAGGAGATGTCGGCAGCGGCCTCTGGGGAGGGTGGGGCTGGGATGCACCTCCACCTGGTGTGTCTGCACCTCCTGGGGCAGCCAGACAGGGAGGCTGTCCTCACCCCCTCCTTCTCTCTCAGGTTGTGTCTCAACTCCCATTGGGCTCGGATTCCGGAGAAACACTTTTCCTGGCAGAGCCGCCTCCTCTGCCTCCCAGCCTCACCAATGGAACCACAGCCCCCCCAGCCAAGCCCACCCCGACACTCATTAAGGTACAGACCCCAGAGACTGCCCTCCCTCCCCTGACCTGGGGCCCTCTGAACCCTGTGTGATTTTGTTCTTGTTCTTGGTGGGGGACAGCTACAGGGAGTGGGGTGCATATCTCCTTCCTCTGCTCAGGGACCAGCAGAGGTCACTGAGGTAACGTGGGAGTTCCCCCTGTGCTCTCTGTGGACACTGGCTGTCACGCTCGCAGCTGCCACTTATGGGGCGCCATGGGCCAGGGTCTGGACTGGGTCTTCCTGGCTCTTCTTCCACCATCTCCCCTGAAAGCACAGCCAGCATAGCCCCCGGTCCACTGTCCCCCCTGAAAGCACACCCAGCACAGCCCCCGGTCCACTGGCACTCCTTGAGGCCATGGTAGCCTGTTCCATGAGTGATGAAACAGAAGTGAAGTGATGGGCCCAAGGTCACACAGGGGCCACCTTGGGTATTTTCTTTTTTTAAGGTTGTAAGTAATCTCTACACCCAACATGGAGCTTGAACTTACAACTCCAGGACCAAGGCTGAGCCAGCCAGGTGCCCCTGGGCAGGTTTTACTCTCCTCCTGCAGGCCCTGACCTAACCTGTCTGAGGGGCAAGGCTCACCACCTGTGAGATGCCCACTGGGGACCGCCGTGTGCAGACGCTGTGCGGGGCACTGAGGTTAATTAAGTGCAGGGCCCAAGAGCCAGGGCCCTGTCCTTCCTGCCCCACAGAGCTGCCACCAGGGTCTCTGGGACTCAGCTCCCGACTGCCCACTTGCCGCCTCTCCTCGCCAGTGCCCCTGCACCTGCTGGGCGGATTCCCTTCCTTCCTGCCCCAGCTGCTCCTCTGTCTCCTCCTGTTGTCTGACCCTCTGCCCCTGACACAGACCCTGCCCTGACTGGGACCCCGTCCTGCTGCTGCTCACAGCCTGGGAGCTCTCCAGGTTCCCCTTCCCTTGCTCTGCCTCTGGCTGCTACCTCCCCGTGGGGCTCCCCTGCCCCCAGGGTTCCCCGTTTGCACCATCTCTGCGAGGCCCTGAGGCCCTGCTGCTGGCAGGAAATTTCAGGTTTTGTGGCTTCCTCATCCCATGGGAAGCAGTGAGCCCCTCCTCCCGGGGTCCCAGTGCCCTTCTGTGGTCTGTTCCTGGTTGGCCACAGATATCACAGTTTTCCCAAAAAAAATCCTTCCTCAGATCTGCTCCTGGTTAGCACAACTGGTGCTACCTTTTGACCACTACAAATTTGAAAGAATAGTATAAATATATCCGTGTACCCTTCCTCTTTTCCGGGTAATGCCTCAGCCCTTGTGGGCTGGCTCCCCAGTCCCCCAGCGCACTGAGCTGTGGGTCTGTATGACCCAATCTTTGTAAAGTCGCTGGTGTGGAGGGTGTGAGCTCCATCATCCAGCTGTTTTTACTTTGGCGTGTTCACTCTTTACTGGAGGTCATGGTAACATCTGCATTTAGTTGATTTTCTCTCCAGGCCAGAGACTCCCTTAAGTAAGAGGGGCTGTGTACAGCCCCCCACAGCCCATGCCCCCACCCCTGTGGGGCAACCTGTGGGCAATGTTGAGGCTGCTCTTGTAGAGGAGTGCGGTCCGTCCCCAGCAAGCAGCAGCGGGAGCGTGGAACTGGGCAGGGTGGAGGACGGGGTTTTCTGAGGAGCCCAGCACTGCCCCCTGATGGCGCCCTGTGTATCCTGTGCCCTCAGCAAAGCCAACCCAAGTCTGCCAGTGAGAAGTCGCAGCGCAGCAAGAAAGCCAAGGAGCTGAAGCCAAAGGTGAAGAAGCTCAAGTATCACCAGTACATCCCCCCGGACCAAAAGCAGGACAAGGGGGCACCTCCCATGGACTCCTCCTATGCCAAGATCCTGCAGCAGCAGCAGCTCTTCCTCCAGCTCCAGATCCTCAACCAGCAGCAGCAGCAGCACTATAACTACCAGACCATCCTGCCCGCTCCGCCAAAGTAGGAGCCCGCCTCGGCACCACCCTGCCCGTCCCCCCGCAGGCACCCTGTCCAGCCCATGCCAGGCCTGCTGTGGCTGAAGCCCAGATCTTTAAGGACCCTTTGGTCTGGATCCTCCTGCCCCACCCCCACCCCCATCTCTGCCCTGAGGGTGATACTGGCAGGGTGCTCATGTCTACCTTTTCTTTTTAGGCCATCAGGTGAGGCCCCAGGAAGCAGTGGGGCCCCCCCGATACGCAGCCTCTCGGCTCCCAGTAGTGGCTCCAGCTCGAGTGCTCCTGGGCCCAGTGGGCTGGCACGTCAGAACAGCACCTCACTGACTGGCAAGCCAGGAGCCCTGCCTGCCAACCTGGATGACATGAAGGTGGGTGGGTGCCCCTTCCCATTGGAGCACTGGGGCCACTGCCAACCTGACCTCCCATGGGGACTGGCCCAGTGTTTGGATGTAGGGAAAGCAGTGAGAGCAAGATGCACGGCCATGGAAGGCAGAGCAGAGCTCCAGACGCTGGTCTCCTCCAGCAGAGGCCCCTGGAACCTGCCAAGGCTGGCCTGGTCCTGCTCATCTGTGACATCTGCGTCATCGTGGTCATTCCGGTGAACTCCATGGCCTTGGAGCCTGCCAGCCCCTTCATACAACTTCTCCCTTGAGCCTTTGCTGTGCAGCATGAGAAATAGGGAGTATCACCCCTGCTTAAGGATGAGCAAGTGGAGGGCAGCCCAGGTGGCTCAGTAGTTTAGCACCGCCTTCAGCCCAGGACGTGATCCTGGAGTCCTGGGATCGAGTCCCATGTCAGGCTCCCTGCAGGGAGCCTGCTTCTCCCTCTGCCTGTGTCTCTGCCCCTCTCTCTCTCTCTCTCATAAAAAAAAAAAAAAAGGATGAGCAAGCGGGGGTGTTGAGGGCAGAGGGGCGAGACCTGGCTGCTGGTAGAGTCAGAATCCAGACTTGGGGCTGTCCCCTTCACCTCCCCAGCTGCTTCCACTTTGTCTGTTAACGCCCCACTGAATTTGCTGCGTCTCTTGGGGAAAAGAGTGGCCCATGCTTGGGACACAGACCCTGCTCGTGTCCTGGGGCCTTGGAGGGTGCATCATGTCTGGGGCATGGCCTGTTTCTTCTGCTTCAATCAGAAGATGGAACAGACCAAATTCTCCCTCTCCCTGGAGTTTGTTCTCAGAAGCAGACCGGCCCTTCCTGAGTCATGATCAGACCCCAGCAAGATGCAGCCCTTGTGTGGGTAGCTGAGCACAGGCTTCAGAGTCCATCAGACCTGGATTTAACGTCTAACTCTGCTGCTCACTAGCGGTGATCTTGAAGTTATTTTACTTTTGTGAGCTCAGTTTTCTCATCTGTAAAATCCAGTTGATTCAATTAAGTATTTAAGTAACTAAACACTAGGTACCATGCTGGGGGTGGGGACAGTTGAGGGCATGTCATGCCCAGACGGGGTAAGGAGCATTTTAACCAGGTCACTTGTGTGGCGAGGATGGGAACAGGGAAGAGGCCGGGCTCAGGCACACACATCTCACCCTCCAGGGCTGTGGGAGAGTCAGGGGCTCGTGGATCTGAAGCACCAGTGGGACCCAGATCGATGAAGCCTAACGTGCAGAGCTCATCCTCCCTACCTCCCCGCCTGCCCTCCTTGCTGCCCTGCCCCCCCTGACTCTCGGCCCCCTTGCAGGTGGCTGAGCTGAAGCAGGAGCTAAAGCTGCGGTCACTGCCCGTCTCAGGCACCAAGACAGACCTGATCGAGCGTCTGCGTGCATATCAAGAACAAGTCAGCCCTGCCCCAGGAGCCCCCAAGGGCCCTGCTGCCCCCTCCATCCTGCCCAAGGCTGGTGAGGTGGTGGTCGCCTTCCCGGCTGCCCGGCTAAGCACGGGGCCTGCCCTGGTGGCAGCAGGCCTGGCCCCCGCCGAGGTGGTGGTAGCCACAGTGACCAGTAACGGGGTGGTAAAATTCGGCAGCACGGGCTCCACGCCCCCCGTGTCTCCCACCCCCTCGGAGCGTTCACTGCTCAGCACGGGCGATGAGAACTCCACGCCCGGGGACACCTTTGGTGAGATGGTGACTTCACCACTGACCCAGCTCACCCTGCAGGCCTCGCCACTACAGATCCTTGTAAAGGAGGAGGGCCCCCGGGCCGGGTCCTGCTGCCTGAGCCCTGAGGTGCGGGCCGAGCTAGAGGGGCGCGACAAGGACCAGATGCTGCAGGAGAAGGACAAGCAAATCGAAGAGCTGACCCGCATGCTGCGCCAGAAACAGCAGCTTGTGGAGTGGCTGAGGTTGCAGCTGGAGCAAGAGAAGCGGGCCCAGCAGCCGGCCCCCGCCCCCCTTGGCACCCCAGTAAAGCAGGAGAACAGCTTCTCCAGCTGCCAGCTAAGCCGGCAGCCCCCGGGTCCTGGGCACCCCTTCAGCCCCAGCCTGGGGGCCCCTACTGCCCACCACGCAGACACTTGTCCCCTGGTGCCCCCGGCCGTGGTGGTGAAGCAGGAGGCTGTGCTGCCGGAGCCTGAGCCAGCCCCCACTCCCCAGCTGCTTCTGGGTCCACAGGGTCCCGGCCTCATCAAGGGAGTCACACCTCCCACCCTCATCACTGACTCCACAGGGACCCACCTTGTCCTCACCGTGACCAATAAGAATGCAGACAGCTCCGGCCTGGCCGGCGGGAGCCCCCAGCAGGTACCTGGGTGTCGGGGGGTGGGGGTGACAGCCCATTTACCAGGCACCCCCGTGGCTAGGCAGGTTGTGCTCGCTTCCTTTAAACCTCCACTCAAAAAAAAAAAACAAAAAAAAAACCTCCACTCAGTCCTCTGAAGTGAAGGATTGTCATCCCCTGTCACCAAGGCAAGGTATAAGACTTGGAAAGATTAGGGAGCTGCCCAGGACCCCACAGCCATGAGGGTAGAGCCATTGGGGACTGCCTGTCCCTGTAGCTGGGCAGAGGGCCCTGAGCAGCCCCCCAGTCCAGGCCAGGGCCCATGCCCACCTCTGCTCCCTGGGGGTGGGAGAGGCCAGGGGCCGCCAGGCTGAGCCCCTTCCACAGAGAGGCCTACTGCCCCCCCGCCAAGCCGTCCTTGGCAGCTGGCTCCCTGTTACTGCCACACTCACAGCCTAGACCCTCCACCCAGCCTGGTCCACAGGTGAGGCTGCTTTAGGCTTTGTGTGGCCTCTGGGCCCTGCAGAGCTCGGGAGTGGAGGAGGGGACAGTGATAGGAACCAGGTGTCTCAGGATGGGAGACCAGGGCCCCTCCCTGTCCCACGTGGCTTGTACCGAACCCAGGCAGCCAGTCGCCTCATGCCTCCCCACCCTCTGCAGGGTCACAGGTCAGGCAGGGCCTCCCCTGTCCCCTGTCCCTTCTTTCCCAGTGGCTTCCATGCAAGCTTCTGAAAACCCAGTGTGGCAGCAGGTTGTCCTGGCCTGGGCACCTCCTGCCTGCCCCCCTGGACTGTGCAGGGCCCCGGGGCTGCTTCGCTCCTCCCAACCACCGGCTCTCTCCCTGTTCTCCTGTCCAGCCCTTGTCCCAGCCTGGTTCTCCAGCCCCTGGCCCACCAGCCCAGATGGACCTAGAGCACCCATCACAGCCCCTCTTTGGGACCCCTACTCCTCTGTTGAAGAAGGAGCCGCCTGGCTATGAGGAAGCCGTGAGCCAGCAGCCCAGACAGCAGGTGAAGAAGGTAGACTGGGGCCTGGCCAGGGTGGGCGTCTGCCTCAGCAGCTGGGCTGGGTTCCCGCAGTTGTCACCGTGTCCCCCCGCCACCAAGCCGGCCGGCAGATAGGGGCAGAAGAAGACTTGCAGGGCCGGGGATGGAGGGGAGGGGGCATTATGGGCAGACTGGCCAGAGCTTGGCCTGACAGGAGTGAACTCTGGGAGCCCGTGCCCAGGCCCATGGGTTCTGCAGGTCTGACTGCCTGTTCAGGGGTGCAAGCAAGGCTGCAGGCCTCCTGTTCTAGATTTTCATCCTTTTTTTTTTTTTTTTTTTTCCTTCTGTATGTCCCTCAGGAGAATGGTTCCTCCAGCCAGCAGATGGATGACCTGTTTGACATTCTTATTCAGAGTGGAGGTAAAGCCAAGATTCCTGAGCTGCCTCTCCAGCCAAGCTCTTCCTTGCTCCATAGGCTGCGTTCAACCCTGGGGTGCTTTGTTCATCGGTTTCAGTCTCGTTACCGAGCACCGAAGGGGGGCCGACAGGCCTTGTAGTTGCGATGTAGCAACAGTTGAGACACACACCATCTCCAGAGGGGGCAGGGGTGCAGCCCTCCAGCAGTGGTTGCTTCACCCAGCACCCACTGCGTGGTGGGCACTGTCCCCCCAGCTTGGAGTATAGCGATGAGCAAAACAGATGTTTGCCTTTGCACAGTCTAGTGTGAGGAGATGAATAGTAGACAAGTAAGCTATACCACGTGTGAGGAGTAAGTACTACAGAAAGCTGGCAAGGGGGGCATTTGGGTTGACCTCGTTGAGCTCCTTGGGGGGGCACCTGTGGGACCAGGTGTGCTGGAGTTGGGGTGTGGGCTCAGGAGTCAGAGAAGTTACAGGTCAGGGCAGATCATGAGGCCTCGTGGGTGCAGGGGGAAGGGCTGAGACTCTGGATGAAGTTGAGTGAAGGGTGGTTCCAGCTGGAAGGGCAGGAGCTGGGAGGCAGCTGTGGACCCAGTGGGCCTGGGCCAGCCCGCAGCAGGGGGAGAAGCTGAGCCGGGGTGTGCTTTAGAGAGCCATGGACTAGGCATGTCTAGCGAGATGACAGGAGGGCAGCAGCCCTGGTGTTAACTAAAGGTTCAGCCTGAGGTGCCCAACACTGCCAGGGGGAGCCCTGAGCCACGCTGGGGATGCCTCAGTACAGCTGCTTGTCCCGAGACAGCCAAGCAGGGGAGTTGTTGGCATCTAGATGGCATTCGGAGCCATGAGATCGGGTGAGCAGAGAGGATGAAGTGGAAGTGTGTCCAGGGGCACGAGCAGATGACGCTCAGAGCAGGCAGAGACCATGAGGTCCTGGAGTTCAGGGCTGTCATTGGGCGGTCACGGGGTTAGCAGTGTGGTGGCCGGTGGTGAGCCGGACTGGGGTGCAGGAGCCCACGAGTCTGCCAAGGTAGCAAAGAGCCAGCCACTTGCACACTGATAGAGGAGATCCCGAGTGCAGGGAGAGTGCAGGGAGGGTGCAGGGAGGGGAGGAGGGCTCAGCGTAGGGGCTGGGGCAGCTCACTGGCGGCGGCAGCCAGGGAGGCAGAGTGTGCAGAAGATCTCCGAGTGCTGTGATGATGGCGGTAGGGGGAGGGCTGGCAACATGGTACCGGTTAAGCCAGAGCTCAGCGCTGAATCTGTACACTTTAAAACGGTGAATTTTATAGACACCTGTGTGGCTCAGTCTATGGAACATACGACTTTCAATCCTGGGGTTGTGAGTTTGAATCCCAGTTAATGTGTAGGGATCTTTTTTTTTTTTTTTTTTTTTTTTTAAGAAGAAATAAAGTGATGAGTTTTGCCTCAAAAAAGAGTAGGAGTGGGCAGCCCCGGTGGCGCAGCGGTTTAGCGCTGCCTTCAGCCCAGGTTGTGATCCTGGAGTCCCAGGATCGAGTCCCACGTTGGGCTCCTGCATGGAGCCTGCTTCTCTCTCTCTCTCTCTCTCTCTCTCTCTCTGTGTGTGTGTGTCTCTCTCTGTGTCTCTCAGGAATGAATAAATAAAATCTTTAAAAAAAAAAAAAAAGTAGGAGCTTAAGAGCTAATGTTACCCTCAAGGCCACAGATTCTAACCTTAGGGAGGCTCCGTGGACTCCAGAGTGTGCAATGGGGCCTGAGGCACATTTCTAGCAAGCACAGGTGCACTGTGACGCTGCTGGGCTGGGTGGTGCTGGCAGGCAGTGGGAGAGGCTGGCCAGAGCCTGGAGAGGGGCCTGGGCCTGGGCAGTTCCTGGTGTCCAGGCAGGAACCCAAACTGGGAAAGCTCAGGCTACCTGGAAAGAGATTGTGCCAGAAGCAGAGGGGGAGCAGGCCAGGCCTTGAGCCGTTAGCAGTGAAGAAGGCAGAGAAAGGGAGCTGGGGGTGCGGCCTGCCAGAACTGGCCCCAAGAGGCATTTGAATGGGGTGGGCGGGGCCTGCAGCGGCCCCATGGTGGCAGCAGGGGAGACGGAGCTTGGTGAGACCTGGTGAGATCCCGTGTCTGACTGGGATGGGCTGCGAGAGGGAGGGAAGACAGGCCCAAGAGGGCCAGGGAGTAAGCCTGGTTGGATTCTGCATATTTTTTTATTGTGGTTAAATACACATAAAATTTGCCATTCTAATTTTTAAATGTAGAATTCGGTATTATTAAATACAGTCAGTGTTGTGCAGCCATCACCACCATCTGTTCTTAGAACGTCTCTGTCTGTACTGACCCTTATGTCCTGTTCGGGAGGCGCTCCCCACCCCCACCCTCCAGCCCCAGATAACCTGTTTTATCTGTGCTCAGAATTCTCCGGCTCCCCGGGACTCCTGTCCGTGGAATCCGACAGTCCCTGTCTCCGGCCCGCTTCCCTAGCACAGCGCCCTCAGGGTTCATCCACGTAGCAAGTGGCAGTCTCCTTCCTTGTCACGGCTGCGTGAGCTCCCACTGCAGAGCCGGAGCACCTCGTGCTGACCGCTCACCCACGAGGGACACTCGAGTGGTTTCCACCCACGGCTGTTGTACCAAACAGTGCTATGAACACTGGCACGCTAGCATCTGCTGGGAGCCCCTGCACATCTTCCAAGCGGCTGCACTGTGTGTGTTCACACCAGCCGTGCCCACGGGCTCAGTGTCTCTCTACGTCCTCGCCAACACGTATTTCCAGTTTTAAAAAACCGAAACCACTAGCCGCCTTACTGGGTGTGAAGGGGTCTCCTTGTGAGTTTGACTTGCATTTCCCTAACAAGGACTGAGGGGAGTGGAGCATCCTCTCCTGTCCGTACGGGTCATTCGCAGATCTTTTCTTGGAGAAATGGTGGAGTCCTTTGCTCCTTTTCCCCGTTGGGTTTTGTGGCTGAGTTATGGCTCTAGTCTGGATGGGAGCCAGTAGAGTCATGGTGCGTGCTATTCCCTCCCACCCTGTGGGTTGTCTCTGCACTTGATGGCGTCCTTTTGTGCACACTTTTTTAAATCAGTTAATGTATTTTTTTGGCTGTTGCCCGTGTTTCTGGTGTCACAACCAAGAAATTACCGAATCCAGTGAAGATCTCTGACCTATTTGGAGTTAACTTTTTTGTATGTGGTGTAAAGAGGGGCTGGCCTCAGGTCCTATTCAGGTCTGGTTTCTGACATCCACTCACTTTCTTGTTTGCCAGAAATCTCAGCGGATTTCAAGGAGCCACCACCCTCTGTACCAGGGAAAGAGAAGCCCTCCTCGACGGCAAGCTGCGGGTCACCGCTGGCCACGCCATCCCCGCCCTCTGCCGAGCTCCCCCAGGCTGCACCGCCTCCCTCGGGCTCACCCGCCCTCCCTGGGCGCCTGGAGGACTTCCTGGAGAGCAGTACGGGGCTGCCCCTGCTGACCGGAGGGCACGAGGGGCCAGAGCCCCTGTCCCTCATTGACGACCTCCACAGCCAGATGCTGAGCAGCTCTGCCATCCTGGACCACCCCCCCTCACCCATGGACACCTCGGAATTGCACTTTGCCCCTGAGCCCAGCGGTGTGGGCCTGGACCTGGCTGACGGCCACCTGGACAGCATGGACTGGCTGGAGCTGTCGTCCGGCGGCCCCGTGCTCAGCCTGGCCCCGCTCAGCACCACCGCACCCAGCCTCTTCTCCACGGACTTCCTCGACGGGCATGACTTGCAGCTCCACTGGGATTCCTGCTTGTAGCTCAGGGGCTGGAAGCTGGGGAACTCCTGGGAGCTCGCCTCTCTGTGGTCATGAGTCCTGACAATCACGGGCCCTGCTCCCCCCCCCACCCCCATCCCCGGAGGCTGGAGCAGGCCCGCGGGGACGGGCCAGGGCCATTCTATTGACCTCCTTTTGCGAGGTCAGAGGTGCAGTCTGGCTGCAGTTTGCTCAGACGAGGCCTGGGGTGAATCTCCTTCCTGCTCTTCCCTGGGAGGGAAGAAACTAGCTGGGCCTCTACCTCCCCACTCCCCGTGATGCCAATCCCAGGGTCCCAGGCTTCCTGGGAGGGGAGCCCCTTGCCATTTTAGCGTCTTCGTGTAGTGTAACCATTTAGTGGCTGGTGGCAAACGGTTTCTGTACAGGTGTATATAGCTCTATATTCTATATCGCCATGCATATGTATACATCTATTTTGGGGGCTGGGAGGCAGATGGGAGCTCCCTCCCGTCCTGTGCACAATACAGAAGGGCCTGGAGACCACCGCTCCTGGGGTTGGAGCAGCTTACCTCAGCCCCGTCACGCGTGTTTGACATGTAGACACCCTGCCACCGCCTGTGCCCCACCTGTGTCCTGCTCCGTACTAGTGCCACAAGGGCAGAGGTGCTTCCTGGCCACCCACCCACATTCCGTCCCGCTGCCTCACTGCGGCCACCATGGCCCTGGGACAGGAGGGGTGTCCTCCCCTAAGCTACAGCCACCTCTTGCCCAGGGGCTCAGCCTCCCTCTGGCCTGTCACTATCTTAACAGGGATTAGGGATGGAGTCACTAAACCAGTGCTGGGACAGAGGTCGGGAAGAAGCTGTGTGGTCTTTTTAAAATAAAAACAAAAACACTGACTTTGGTTCCTTTTTGTTCAATCTGTGGAAGAGGCGGGTGATCTGGCTGGGTCCTAGACTTTCTAGACCACTCCAGGAAGCACAGAACCTTGGACATACAGCTCTACTCCCTGGCTGGACAGAAGACTGGAGGTTCCCAAGGACACGATTTATTGACAAACCAAATAGCCCCCTTCCTGAGCAAAAACGGACAGAACAGAGGTGGCTCTCCACCTCAAGAGATTTTTGGTTGGTACAACAAATTGGGGCCTGGGGCGTCCGTGAAGACCCAGGCAGAGCGCTCCCCTAGGCACTGGGAGAAACCGGCTCAGCCCCACCTCCCGCTCCTGCCACCCACTGTCCTCTGGTGACCATCCTGGGCATTCCTGGTGGCATCCCTGTTCACCGTGCCGTGGTGCAGGCCAGAGCTCCAGCACCTCTCCCCCTGACCCCACAGTGTGGAGTGGGCCCGGGCCACCTCAGACCCCATCCCAAAGCAGACCCAAGACTGGCCAGGACTGAGCTGTCGTCTTGCTTGAGGAAGGGGCTGCTTGGTAGCCAACAGGTGGGGGAGGCCTGGGCTTGCGGGGCCACTGGAGCAGAGCATCACCCGTCGATGTCCCAGCTGAAGAGGTGGTGCTTCACGAGCATGTCCTGAACACCCTCCTTCAGTGGCTTCTTCTCCTCCTACACACAGGGACAGCCTCTGTCGCAGGCAGCATGGCCTGGGGTGCGGCTCGTGTATCATGTGATACAGCACTCAGGCTCCCCACAGGCCCCACCTCAGCCACCCAGGAAGTGTCTGGGGCCACCTGCCAGCACAGACACCTGGCCTCCCCACCCCAGGCAGCCCTCACGGGGAACGTGGGTGCAGGGCCGAGAACCAACCCCACCCACCCACCCACCTCTCTCTTCACAGGAAGTTCCCAGTCCTGGGACAGGCTGAAGGCGAAGCAGCAGAGGACGCTAGAGGTGAGGAGGGGACGGGGAGGTGGTCAGTGGCTCTCAGGTCTGCTCTGCACCCCCACCGGCCCCACCCCAGGCCACTAGGCGGGGTTCTCACCGGAGCTCGCACTTGATCTGGACCCAGCCAGGGCTGCGCAGGAAGGACCAGGGATGGTACCACTTCTCCACAGTAGGCAGGCTGGAGCACAGCACCTCCAGCCACAGGTGCAAAACCTGCTCGCTGGGGACAGGCGGGGAAAGGTGGGCACCCCAGCCCCTTCCCTCCACTTGGGGACTGCCTCAGGTGACTGCCCCTTTGCTCTCAGCCAGCTCTGGCTCCACTCCACTGGGAGACGCTCAGGCCCCTGGCCCCCCTTCCCCTTCCCCTCAGTCCCCTCCCAGCTCTTCCATTGGTGTCTTGAGACCGGGCCTGAGCTCTGCTGCTTGGCCCAGGATCGGTGCCCGTAGCCCTGCTCTGAGCCTGGAGGCTGTCCCCTCTCCAGGTGGCGAATGCAGAAACCACACTCAGGCTGGCCCGGGTCGGCTGCACAGATGCCCAAGCTCCCTTCAGGCAGGCACCCCCTCCCTAGCTGGCCAGGGTGGCCAGTTCCAGTGAGCCCCTCACCGGGCCTGCTGCTACAGTCTGTGCCTCCTGAAACCCACGAGCGCCTGGTCAGCCCGCAGAACGCTGGAGGAAGGCTCCTGGAAGCTGGCCTGGCTGCCTTGTCTGTCCAGGTCCTGGGCCCCGAAGGCCCGCTCACAGGCACCCACTGCCCCGCAGGGCCACAGCGCAGGCTAGCACTCATCCGACTGGACGGCCACTGGCCCACAGCAGGCAGGGATACTCACTTGAGCCCCACACAGATGAGGGACCGGAGCTTGACGTCCATCTGTGCATGTGCAGCGTCATGGGTCACGTTCACAGACTGCACAGCCTGGGAGGGCCCGGCTGTCAGGTCACTCCAGCTGCCGACCCGGGAGGCCTGCTCCACCCACCACCCCACTTACCCGGTAGAGCAGCTCCTCTGGGGTCAGGACTTTGCCATCTTCATCCAGCCTAAAGGAGGGACCAGAGCTGCCATGCTGCCCAGTACTGGGGGCTCAGGCTGTGGCCCCCACGGGGCTGCCAGGACGACACGGGGCAGGGGGTTGGGGCCCGTTACCTGTACGTCTTACACAGCACCAGGCGCGAGTACACTGAGTCAAAGTCTCTCTCCACCTCCCGGCCTGCTGCCTGGGGGTCAAGGGGAGTGTAAGGGACAACAGGGTCCCAACGGAGGCATGCTTCCTCCCCATGAGCCCCTGTGCCAGCTCTACAGGGCCAGGGGCTCAAGGAAAAGGACAGTGGGGGAAGTGGGTCCAGCCATTGACTTACCTCCTCGATAAACAGCCATGGGTGGCAGGCACCCCCAAGCAGCGACGGCTTCTTCAGCCCATGCTCAAATAGGGCCTTGAGAGCTGGACAGAGGGTCCCTCGAACGAGGTCTGTGACCCCCTCTGTCACGGCGTCGTCCCCCGCGATGGAGTACTGACAGTGGGGGACAGGGTCTGAGAGGCGCCAGTCACCCCCACAAGGGGGTGACCCAGCATGCGCCAAGGTCAGGCGGTGGCAGCTCCAGGGGCAGCTGTGCCTTGTGCACCTCTTACCTCTTTGCTCCGTTCATCCAGAACTTCTACAAACTTGGCTGGAAACCAGCCTGGGGGAGAAGCAGGGCCCTGTGAGGAGCAGATGGGGTGTCCCCACACCTCCCACCCTGTGAGGGTCGGGGGAGGGTGGCCAGGGCTCCCAGGTTCACTGCCCAGCCCACCCCTTCTCAGACGGAGGCCTCACCTCTCAGGCCGTTCAGCTCCCCGACCCAGCAGTGCTCGTCCTTCTGAGAGATGATCTGCACGGTTGGCCGGCAGAGAGCAGGAGGAAGCAAAGCTTTGGTTGCCCAGGCCCCGTGCCTGCAGCCGTGTGGCTGCACCCTCGGTTGGGCGGGTAGGACAGGAATGGGGCCCTGGCAGCCCAGGGGTGGGTGTCTGCTCCCGCTGCCAGGCTCCCCACACCCCACTTACTGTGATGATGTCGTTCTTGCGGAAGCCCAGCTCGTCATCGTCATGTCGCTCGAAGTCCAGCAGGGCCTTGGCCCGGCGCCGGTGGCTGCGTGAGCACGCCACATAGTTCTCGTGATCCCGCTGGTGGCTCTCCATGCTGTAGTCCGGGCTCAGCTCCTGCCCGAGGGGCAGAAGGGCCTGCTGATGGGGAGGTGCCTCTCACCACGGCCTTGGTGCCTCAGAATGAGGCTGGGGAGCCAGAGTCCCCAAGTTGAACCCACAACTCACCACACTACAGTTTTTGGGGTCTGTGCACTGGAAATGGCGTGCCACGCGCAAAATGGCTTCCCGGAGGTCAGCTACCAGTTCCGTCTGCTTGATGTTCTTGGCCTTGAGCGCTTCCAGGTCGTCCTCCCCTGGGAGCCCCAGAGAGCTATGGCAGCCACAGCCCCAGGGCAGCCTTCCCCTCCAACCCCAGGGAAGCTCAGGGTCTGCAATGGGCCTGAGGATGAATGCCCCCTGGTCTCTATCCGCACCCTGCCTGCCTGTTCTGGGCGGGGGGGGGGGGGGTTGTGAGCTGGGACTCACTGGCAGGGAAGGAAACCCAGCCCAGCACCAGCTGCCATGGCAATTCTCACCAAAGAGCAGGGAGGTGATGCCAGACTTCCTCCGCTGGGTCCTGCGACGCACAACCTGCAGGCAGGGAGCGGGTTGGTGGCAGCCAGGCGGGGTGGCAGGCGCCCCAGCACTGGAGGAAGCTGACAGAGCTCCTGCCAGCATCTCACACCACCTCATCTGGAATGGCCTCTGCGGCGGCTCTGAGCATCGGAAATGCAATTGGTTCAAAGCCAGGTCTGTCCTACACCCACATGGGGCAGGTCACAGCAGAGATGCACACAAGGCCAAGGCAGCAGGTCATTCCACAGCTGTGGTCTGACTGGGCCGGGCCCCCGGTGCCGGGCTAGGGAGGGGGCAGCAGAGCAAGGATGGGCAGGTGGGTTCCTGCGGCCTCTCTCACTCACTTCGGGCTTCCTCGGGGACCCCCCAGTGTGGGTGAGGCGGGGATTCCTCCCTTATGGGCCCACCTGCGAGAGGTTGGTGGTGGCG
Organism: Vulpes vulpes; assembly: GCF_048418805.1. NCBI lineage: Eukaryota > Metazoa > Chordata > Mammalia > Carnivora > Canidae > Vulpes > Vulpes vulpes. The sequence goes on from NC_132795.1 coordinate 55,048,831, forward strand.
CTGGTCCCCAGGAGCTGGCCCTGGTCTGCAATGAGGTAGGCCAGGTGCTTGCGGCGCTGTGTCTCCACAGCCACGTCCGTGAGGGAGCCAGCCAGCCGCATGGCCTCCCCCAGCAGCAGCTCCGCGTCCTCAATCTGTGAAGGGATGTCTGACAGCGTATTGAAGATAGAGGCCGAGTTCTCGGACTGGATCAGCTCATCCTCCTGGGCCAAGCAGGGAAGGAGTAGAGGGGAGGGCACGTCACTGCCGAACGCCAGGCCTGCAGGCTGACCCCAATCAGGGTCCCCGGGAACAGGTAAACTCCCTGGATGATCAAGCTCAGTACCAGGAGTCCCGGGCCCCAGGGGACCCACTGCACTGTGGGCCTCTCAGGAGGGGCCAGCGGTCACATCACACAATGTTAAGAGCTGAACCCCCACTGCAGCCCCCAGAGGAGGGGCCCCAGGTGGGCCAGGGCTCCGGCCGCACCTTGAGCCGCAGCATGCCCAGCGTGGTCTGGAACAGCACCAGGGAGCCCTCGTAGAAAAACAGGTCCCAGAGGCGCAGCAGCAGCCTGACGTGCACCACACTGGCAAAGGCCGTGAGGAACCAGTGCAGCGTGATCAGGGACAACTCTGTGGACACAGACCAGAGCCTCTGTGGCCGGAACCAGGGGCAGCCAGCATGGGACAGCCTGGAAGGGGCGGGGGGTGTTCCCCAGAGACACATGCTGGGAAGAAGGGGGAGGGCTGCCCCCAAAGAGCAGCAAGTGGCCTTGCCTGCTCCAAGAGAAGGGAGGAGACAGGCCGTCAGGCACATCAGAGAACAAGAGTACAATAAAGACCATGCGTGCTACTGTGTTCGGGGCCTGGCTCTTGTCAGATGTTCTTTCTCCCACACGGCCAGCTGCCCGGTCCCCCACCAGTTGTGTCTGAAGGCCTCAGACCTGCGCATCTGAGCTAGAGTTGCAGGACCCCCAGGCCCCCAAGAAGACGGTGGGTGCCGACCCCCTTACCAATGTCGTGTTCCTGGAGCAACTTGTCCAAGCGAGGCAGGTACTGGACGATGAGGTGGCGCAGGACCCGTTGGTCTGTCTGGACGCCTAGCAGAGTGGTGCTGAAGTAGGAGGCAGGGAGCAGGTCCTCAATGATGGCACACATCATCCAGAAAGCATCCTCCTCCTCCAGGAACAGCAGGAGGCAGGCAGCCACCTGGCCAGGGCAAGGGAACAAGGGGCCTCTACCCAGGTCTCCATGTGAATTAGAAGAGGTACCCCCTCTGGGGGTTACATCATAGACCACATGCTCCCCTCAGGCTGAAACCCACATATTCGGCAGCCCCAGCCCCCCATGGGGATTCCTACTCCTAGCCCTGCCACCCATCCCACGGCCCTGGATGGTTCTGTTCTCCAGTGGAGGCCTGGAGAATGCCCTTGGAGACACCCCCCCTGTCTCTCCTGGGCTGTGCTCACCATGCCTGTGCCCTGGCAGTAGCCGATCTCCGGGTAGAGCCAGGCCAGTGCTCGGAGGACCCTGCGCAGGCGGGGCACTCCAATGCTGCTCACATTGGCGAAGCAGGCGTTGCTGGGCATGGTGCGGAGCAGGTCCTTCTCAATCTGCCGGCAGCCCACCCACAACAAGTCCCCGTGAGATGCAGCTGCAGGCCTGGAGGCCCACACTGCGCTCCACATGGTCACACCCAAGGCAGCCCTGCGAGGGAGGCTGGGAGGCCCCTGTGTGGGACAAAGCCCAGGCAGGCTTTCCATTCAGGACTGAGGATTCTTAACGCTCTGGTCAGAGTGCACCCACCTGCCTTCAGGATTATAGCTCGGCTAGTGTGGAGTTGGTTCTACCACATTCACCAGGGGAACTTAGAAAATAAAATTACAGATCCCTAGGCCTCAAGGCAGAACTCCAGAATTCAGACTCTCCGGAATGAGGCCTGGAAATCTGTATTTAAAATCTCCAGGGGATCCCTGGGTGGCACAGCGGTTTAACGCCTGCCTTTGGCCCAGGGCGCGATCCTGGAGACCCGGGATCGAATCCCACGTCGGGCTCCCGGTGCATGGAGCCTGCTTCTCCCTCTGCCTATGTCTCTGCCTCTCTCTCTCTCTCTCTCTGTGTGACTATCATAAATAAATAAAAAATTAAAAAAAAAAAAAAAAGTAAAATCTCCAGGCGATCCCATTGCACACCCAGGTTCGATGGTCTTTTGACAACTGTCCCTGCTGCCTACAGAAGACCCAGAGGTGCAGGCTTATTCCAGACACATGTCTGAGTGGAAGGGCTGCCACATGGCTGCCTGCTCCCCGGGGCCACCCCTGCCAAGGAGAGACTGACAAGAGCAGGTTCCTGTGACCTCAGGCAACTCACTGCCCCCTTGTAGGCCACACACAGTTTCTGACCTGAAAGTGCTTCCGAAGGGCCCCTGGCGCCGGCCCACCCTCACCTGTTTGGCAGCAATGGTGTCATCATTGGAGCTGTTCTTCACCATCTCTCGGTAGGACAGCTCAGAATTCTTCTTCTTCTGCAGAGCCCCGGAGAGCCGCATCCACAGCTGCGGGGTGGGGGGGGAGGGGGCCGGCATGAGGCTTCGGTGGGACCCCTGAACCCCCCACCCCATGGGCCCTCTGCAGGTTCCTCGCAGCTTCACCTGTGGCCTCATGCTGTGTGGGATGCCAGCTAGCACTAGGGAGCGGAGCTTCTCAGAGCGGGGCAGAGAGACAGCAATCTTGTCCCAGGTGAGGTCCCCCACATCGTGATTATGGGTGAACTCCAGGTGGGCCTGCCACCGCAGCCTCTGTGGAGGGTCCTCCAACAGAGACACACCCGGAAGCCTGCTAGAACTGGGGTTGGCACTGTCTGCCAGGAGAGAGCCAGGAGGTGCAGCGGTGAGCAGGGCCAGGCCGTGGCCTTTACGTCCAGCACCCAGATCTCACCCCTGAAATCCAGACCCACGTTTCCAACAGCTTCCCAAGGCTCCATCTGCATGTCCCATAGACGTACCAATGAGCAAATGCAAGCGCTTTCATTTCTCTCCCAAACCTGCCTGGTCCCTCCCAGATCCACAGACCCACCTCCACTCTCCAGATGCTCAGGCTTGGACCTCAGAAGCCCCTCTGGCTCCTCTCCACTTACTCCCCCATTCAACCCCAAGGCAAATCGTCTTGGTGGACTCTCACTGCTTTTACCACCTCCAACCATGTGGCCTTTGACCAAGCCATCAACTTCCATCTGGGTCCGTACAGCCCTCTCACTCACTGGTTTCCACTCCTGCCTCCCTAAAGGCATTCACCCAGTAGTCAGAGTGCCCCTTCTCACACAAATCAGACCACGTCATTTGGCTCACTCAGACCAGAGGCCTTGCAAGGCTCGGTGACCACATCCTCTCAGCCTGGCTCCTCCATCCTCATCACCTACCGCTCTTGGTCTCTTGGCTCCAGCTATTCCTCACCTAACCCACTCCCACCTCAGGGCCTCTGAACTTACTATTCCTAGTCTCTATCCAAATGTCTCCCCTTCGAGAGGCCTTCCTTCATCACCTTGCACACATCCCACCTCCTCTCTTTTCCACAGCTCCAAATTTTTTCATAGCTCTTCTTGCCCCCATGAATAGTAACAGGCATGTTATTTGTTCATTGCCTAGGAATTCCACAAGGGCCAGGGCCACCTTCAGCTTTGTTCAAAGCACTGGGGATGTGGTGGTGGAGCTCATACAACCTGCAGACAGCCACTAAAATGCTGGCATGAGCACCACCAGGGCACATCAGGGCATGTAGCCTCACACAGCTCCTCATCCTTACTCATCTGAGAACCATACTCTCAGCCTCAGCTTTGCAAAACTTCACCTTTAGTGAATTACATGCAGTCAAATGCACAAACTTTAAGTGTACACTTTGGTGAGTATCTGTAAGTAAATGTCTAAATGTCATCCCCATCAAGATAGATAATATTTCCATTATGCTAGAGAATTCCCTGTATTCCTCACAGGCCCAGCTTCTAACTTCCAAGTATCTGCCTGCAAACCAGAGAGCAAGGAAAACTTACATCAGAATTGGAATATGAGTGACCCGAAGACTGGTTTCAGCCCATTAAAATCTTCTAGTCCTAGTTATATCCTGGTGACAGGCTGTCCTGGGTTCTGGCAGACAGCTTTCCCGACAGCCCATTTGGAAACCAGAAGGTATATTTACAGAAGAAAACAATGGAAATGGCCTGGAAGCCCACTTACAGAAGAGTGGTTATAAAATATTGTGGATAAATCCATTATAATGGAATATTATGAAAAACATGCTTTTAAAGAGATCTTAGCTGACAGAAGAAATGCTTGTGGTAAATAATGTTAAGAGATAACAGCAATATAAAAATGTGTAGATATCATAACGTCACTTATGAAAAGTACAGACACACATGGCCAGGAAAGAGAGAAACTGAAGTGTCAACAGTTATCTTTAGGTTGTGGGATCATGTGTTAATTTGTTTTAATCTTTATACTTTTCTGTGTTTTTCAACTTCACTACAGTAAAATCACTGCTTTTATTATCATATGCAGATCAATAAAATTAACCTAAACTTAAAAATATCAGAAGTTTCCATATACTCAGAGCTGCCTCTGAGGGTGATACTGTTGTCAGTACAGGAGCAGGTGAAACCCCAGAGCCCAGTTCATGGTGTCATGATGGAGTGTCACCAGAGCTGGAGTCCTCCGCATGGACACCAGCAAGATTATGCACCAAGGGCCCATTCTTACCTTCCTTGTCCACGCGGAAACCAAACTCATCGTAGCAGAACTCTGCTTGTTCTACGGACTCTTCCTTCTAGAACCAGGATGAGGAAGAGCCAATTGTGTGGCCACCAGTTTGGGACCACAGATTCTGGAAGATGCCACCCACACAACTGCCTGCTGAAATTCCACCGGCCGCCAAGACTCAGATCAAAGGCCGCCCCTGCTTGAAGCCTCTGTGGTCATCACTCATCTACAGGAGCCACCACCTTCTCCATCTGACCCAGCATTTTCCTCGTTCTCTTCAGAGGTCAAAGACAGTAAGATCAAGGTAGAAATAAATTTGATGCATTTCTATATCCTGACAGTACTGAGCACATGGTGCCATAATACTTTTTCTCCAACCTAATGACTGATTGCCAGAGGACGTGGAGCTAAGATGCCATCTCTGATGATGGCTTCTGAGCTGAAGTGAACACAGTAGGGTGGCTACCCACCCCCAGGAAGTCTAAAGCAGTAGGTTCCCTTTGGCGCCACAGCCTGGGCACCCAGCTATACCTGTGTGTACTTGGCCAAGATCTCCTGGGGCCACATGCTCGGGGTCAGGGCTGAGAAGGGGCCACTGGCAGAAGGTATGTGGTTTCCTAAAATCAAGGAGGATCAGGAATAGGAGATGAAGAGAATGCCGAGCATTGAGGGGGAAAATTCAAGTTGGGACATCCCCCATGCTCCCCCACCAAGGGCACCAGCAGAAAAGGGAGGACTGCACCCTTTGAAGTGGGATGGGTAGGTGTGGGGGAAAGACCTAAAAATGAGCAAAAGAAAAAAAAGCAGCATGTTACAAAACATAACCAAATTTCATCTCCTTACATCTTCCCCCACCCAAGTGTGAGGAGTTGTAGCCTAGAGGGAGGGGAGAGCATAAGAGATTGAGGGAAGCTGGAGATCTGAGCCGTGAAAAGCTGTGGTGACCCTGGGTGCCCTGTAGGGCCTCCTCCTTTCTCGCACTGTTATCCTCAGAGGTCTGTCTTGCTTCTACTCCACTGGATGGGCCCTCAGGGCAAGACCCTCTTCTCCTTCTGGACAGCCTCTCACCTGACATTGTGTAGAGAGGCAGGGCAGGTCTTCTGCAAATCTACACTCAGAAGGCTTCCTGGCCTATTATCTTATAGCTGGAAGGCTCCTCAGGCTTCATCTGGTCCAGAAACATCTGCCCTGGCAGGAGAGCAGAGGGGAAAGTCATTATAATGCAGCCTCTCTCCTAGGAGTCATTTCCACCCACTACTCTGAGTGAAAAGGAAAAGTCACCCTTCAAAGAAATGCCTCCTATTCTGAACATTTCATCTGGGAGAGGATACATGAAACACTCTGAAGAAGCGACAAAACTATTAACAGCTCTGTGAGCCAAGAGGAGTGTCCACTCAGTTCCATTGGTAAAGGAGAGAATCATACACACAGGTTTCCTGGTGCCCTAGGCTCAAGCCAATGGTTCTTCACAAGGGGGGAAAAAAAACAGCCAAACCTCCATGATTAGGTTTCCCTGAGCCAGAATTTTTAAGGAACCACTTAGCAGAATACAACTCAGGCTTCTAAGCCAATACCTCGAATTCACCTCAACACTGACATTTTCCCCTTCACCAAACCATCCACTCGACCACTTTCTCCACTAGCCTTATGGCTAGGAAACCAGGAGGTCGCAATCTAATCTAGATCTCTCCTGTTGCTGCTGAAACTCCTGCCTCCCTCTCTTTTTTTGTCCTCTCAAAAAATGAGGACTCAACAATAAAAAAGACAAAATGGGCAAGAGATCTGCATATACATTTCTCCAAAGAAGAATTAAATGGCCAAAAAGCAGGTAAAAAGATTATTCATCGGGGCACCTGGGTGGCTCAGTGGTAAAGGATCTGCCTTGGGCTCAGGTCGTGATCCCAGGGTCCTGGGATCGAATCTCACATCGGGCTCCCCACTGGGAGCCTGCTTCTCCCTCTGCCTGTGTCTCTGCCTCTCTCTGTGTGTCTCTCATGAATAAATAAATAGTCTTAAAAAAAAAAAAGATTATTCATCAGGGAAATGCAAACCAAGACCTCAATGTGGTACCATTCCACACCTACTAAGATGGCTCTAATCAAAAGGATTGTAGGTGTGGACAAGGATGTAGAGAAAGTGGAACCCTTACATTGCTGGTGGTGTGTGAAATGGAGCAGCTGATGTTGAGAACAGTTTGGCAATTTATCAAAAAGGTAAACATGGAATTTCCATATGACCTGGTAATTCCACTCCTGCAGTTAATCACCTAGGAGAAATGAAAACATGTCCATCCACCCAGACACTTGTACACAGATGTTCATGGCAGCATTATTCATCATAGCCAAAAAGGAGAAAAAAGCCAACTAATGAATGGATATACAAATGTTTGGACCAATTGGGGCACCTGGGTGGCTCAGTCATTTATAAGTGTCTGTTTTTGGCTTAGGTTGCGATCTTATGGTTCTGGGATCGGGCTCCATATCAGGCTCCCTGCTCTGTGGGGCCTGCTTCTTCTCCCCCTTCCTCTGCCCCCCACTTGTGCTGTCTCATAAATAAATAAATAAATAAATAAATAAATAAATAAATAAATAAAATCTTTTTTTAAAACTATTAAAAAAAAATGTTTGGACCATCCATCCATACAGTGGAAAATTATTCAGCCATATAAAAGAAGCAAAGTACTGATACACGTGACTCTATCGATGAACACTATGCTCAGTGAAAGAGGCTACTCACAAGAGGATAAATACTGTATGATTCTATTTAAGTGAAATGTCCAGAAGAGGCAAATCGATAGGTAGAAAATAGGTTAGTGACTGCCAAAGGATGGGGGAGGTGGGACTTCAGAGTGACCACTAACAAGGTTCAATTTGGGGAGATGAAAACGATTCTAGGATAGGATGGTGGTGATAGTTGCACAACAGTATGAAATACTAAAACTACTGAATTGCACACTTTAAAAAATTTTATAGCATCTAAATTATATCTGATTTTATTTTTAAATTTTAAAAAAGATTTTATTTATTTGACAGAGAGAAGGAGAGCACAAACAGGGAGTAGAGGGAGAGGGAGGAGCAGACTCTGTGTGGAGCAGGGAGCCCGATGTGGGGCTTGATCCCAGGACCCTCAGGCATCATGACCCGAGCAAAAGGAAGACGCTTAACTGACTGAGCCACCAAGGCGTCCTGTATCTCAATTTTAAAAAAGAAAAAGCCATCAATTGGGGTGTCCTCTAACTCTCTACCTTCTCATTTCTAATTTGCTCTTTGTAGATCCAGAAAGAATCTGTTATTACTCGAGCTTCAACAGAAATGCAATTTCTGTAGCAGTTTCCTCAGCCTTTTCTGATTATTAAACCTTTTATTTCCAACTATGGAATGAAAGGCTTGGACTCTGTGAAAAAAAAATTAGAGGCAGCAATAAGGAGATGTGGCTGAAATATTTTAGGACAAGCTGCCTTCCAGTTTTTGAAATCATGTCCCCCCAGACCCAGACCTAAAGAAACGTCTTCTCTTGCCATTTTTCAAGTGGTTCCTGCTGTTCTGGCCCACACCAGCACCTCACCTTCTCACTCCCTCTGCCACAGAATTCTGACCCAGAAGGGTCAGGTGACTGAAAAAGCAGAAAAGGAAAATCAAAGGGAGCTTTGGGGAGACATCACCCTATGAGTCCTTAACTTAAGCATATGTTCATAGTGGGCATGTGAAAAAATCCCCCTTCTCTTTCTGGGGCAAAAAAGTCATCTTGTAGCTCATAAGGGCAGCTCAGCTGGTCACCAACCTCCACTCCCGGCCTCAGACACACCCTGACCATGCCACATTCAGCCTAAATGCCCGTCAGGGAGGACCTGCTGCCCAACTGGGAGAGCTGCTCCCTCCTGCTTCCAGACAAGCGCCACTGAGAGCCAGACTGCAGAATCAGCATAGGTTGGCCATCCTAGGGTTGTCTCTTCTGCGTAAGGATAATAAAGCTGAATGTCTTCCTGGCATGCGGGGTTGAGCATCTGACTCTTGATTTTGGCTCAGGTTATGATCTAAGTAAGGGTTGTGGGATGAGCCCTGTGTGGGGCTCCATGCTCAGAGGGGAGTCTGCTTGAGGATTTCTCTCCCTCTGTCCCTCCCCCCACTTGTTCTCTAATAAATACATCTTAAAAAAAAAAACAAAAACGAATGTCTTCCTTTAGTATAACAGCTTATATAGGGTCAGGTTTGAATCAGAATTACATGCTAGATAGAGCAATATATACTTTTACATTAAAGGGAATGAACTACAAGTTTTAAAATCACATCATCATTCAATCCTTATAACACATGTTGAAGAAGATACCTCTATTCATTATGCAGAAGAAAATAAGCCTAGAAGAGACCCATATACAGTTTTCCAAATAGACTCCAATAATGTACCTTCCTACAAAACCATGCTATCTCCCCATCCTGCCTGGTGAACTGATACCACACAGCCACCAGCTAGATCATCAGGAGCATCCTCATCACTGACGCCACAGAGGTAGTGATTTGGTTGTTTCTTCTCCAGAAGGGACAGAGAGAGTGTGACAAAAGCAGGCGTTGCTGACAGTGAAGGAAATGAGCTGTCTCTGGCTTTGGAGAACTGAGGGAGCCAGGAAGACAATTCTGATATTAGCTTGCCTCCCACTCATTCATCCACTCAACAAACATTTACTAAGTGCCACCACAATCCAGGCATGGTTCTAAGGACTGAGATGCAACGGTGAAAATCAGAAGTTCCAGCCGTTACATTACAGAATCAGACAATAAACATAAAAATAGCTGAGTCAGATCGTGATAACTACAGTACTATAAGAAAAATTAAGCAGGATAAAAGTATAGGGAGTACAGAAGAGAGGGTAACCCCTCTTATTATGTTATTATGTATAATAACATGGTCAGGAAAAGCCCTCTGAGGATACGGTGGCATCTGAGCAAAGACAAAAATGGAAGTGAGGGATCAAGTTATTTGGCTATCTGAAGGAAAAGGGATCCAGGCAGAAGGAATAGCAAGTACAAAGCCTTTGAGGAAGGAACAGCAGCAGCAAGGTGGCCAGGGGCTTGGGAATGAGGAGAGGAGAGCAAACTCCAGCAGGAGTCATGGAGGGCCTGACTGTGTGAGCAGACTTTGGATCTTCTCCCCTGGTAGGTGGGCATCACAACAGAGTTCTTAGGAGAGGTGAACCTGAATCTGACTTAGGTTTTTTTTTTTTTTTTTTAATTTTTATTTATGATAGTCACAGAGAGAGAGAGAGAGAGAGAGAGAGGCAGAGACACAGGCAGAGGGAGAAGCAGGCTCCATGCACCGGGAGCCCGAAGTGGGATTCGATCCCGGGTCTCCAGGATCGCGCCCTGGGCCAAAGGCAGACGCCAAACCGCTGCGCCACCCAGGGATCCCCTGACTTAGGTTTTTAAAAGCTCTCTGGTTGGGGCAGCCCAGGTGGCTCAGCAGTTTAATGCTGCCTTCAGCCCAGGACCTAATCCTGGAGACCCGGGATCGAGTCCCATGTCATCGAGTCCCATGTCAGGCTCCCTGCATGGAGCCTGCTTCTCCCTCTGCCTGTGTCTCTCATGAATAAATAAATAAAATCCTTAAAAAAAATAAAAATAAAAATAAATAAAAATAAAAGCTCTCTGGCTGCTGTGCAGAGAAGGCTGAATGCAGCAGACAGAGGTGACGCTGGTGGGAATGATACTGACTTTGTTACAGAACCAACAAGAAATGGTCAGATTCTGGATATATATTTCAAGGTCTCTGCAATAATCCATATATGCCACATCTCCCACAGACTGCCCTGAGTCTCTGAGTTCTCAGAACGAGCCGGATATAATATCGCTAAACTGGGCGGGCAGGTTTTTCCTGCCCTTGGTCGCTATGGAAACCTTCCTGAAAGCAGCCATCTGGAAGCTGGTGAAAGCAGCTAAGGAGTAAACCACGTCATCAGCTGCCCTGCTGTTGTCACAGGGGTACTGAGAGGCTAGCTTTTGAAAACCAGGATCAACACAAGTAACTCTGAGGTGCTACTGAAGGAATTTTAAAAATTAAATGTACATGTTTACAGGCATCTTTTTACTCGGCCACCAGTAAATTTCTCCCTAGTCTGCCAATCTTAGGATTTAAGACAAACGTTCACAAAGCAAAGATTGTCAGATGTCACTGTAGATCTGTGTGTGTTGGGAAGGGCTCGCTCTTGATATAGATCAAGATTTTATCCTTCATCCACTCTTGACCTACTATTCTAATTTTCTGACAATACTGGAGGGTTGCCACAAGTATTCTAAAAGGGCTGAGATCCTGAAGACTCTTTTTCTCTGTGAGAAAATGACAGGACACAGAAAACCACTGATAGTAAGTAACTGGGAGAGAGAAGTGCAAAGCCAGGGGATGATAATGTAGCTACTATAAATGCTTTAAAAATTAAAATCTTAGGGCACATAGGTGGTTCTGTTGGTTAAGTGTCTGACTCTTGATCTCAGGGTTTTGAGTTCAAGCCCTGTGTCAGGCTCCATGCTAGGTGTGGAACCTACTTAAAAAAAAAAAATTAAAATCTTAAAGACCAGGGCACCTGGGTGGCTCAGTGGTTGAGCATCTGCCTTTGCTTAGGTCATGATCCTGGAGTCCTGGGATCAAGTCCCACATCAGGCTCCCCATAGGGAACCTGCTCTCTATGTCTCTGCCTCTCTCTGTGTCTCTCATGAATGAATAAATAAAATCTTAAAAAAAAAAAAGCTTTAAAGACCTAAATGTGAGATCGGAAACCTTAAAACTCCTAGAAGAAAATACAGGCAGTGATTTTTTTTGAAACTGGCCTCAGCAACATTTTTGTAGATCAGTCCTCCAAGGCAAGGCAAACAAAGCAAAAATAAACTATTGGGACTATACAAAATAAAAAGCTTCTGCACACGGTAGAAAACCATCAACAAAATGAAAAGACAGGAGGGAGCGCCTGGGTGGCTTAGTCAGGTGAGTGTGTCTGCCTTCAGCTCAGGTCATGATCTTGGGGTCCTGGGATGGAGCCCTGCAATGGGCAAGCAGCCCTTCTCTGCCTGCTTCTCCCTCTCCCCATCCCTCCCCACTGCTGATGCTCAGGTACGTGTTCTCTCTCTCTCAAATGAACACAATCGTTTTATAAAAAATGAAAAGACAACCTATCGAATGGGAGCAGACATCTGCAAATGATATATCTGATAGAGAGTTAGTATAAAAAATATATTAAAGTACTTACACAAACTCAACACCAAAAAAACCTCCCAAATAATTTGATTAAAAAATGGGCCGGGAGATCCCTGGGTGGCTCAGCGGTTTGGCGCCTGCCTTCGGCCCAGGGCGTGATCCTGGAGTCCCGGGATGGAGTCCTGCATCTGGCTCCCTGCATGGAGCCTGCTTCTCTCTCTGCCTGTGTCTCTGCCTCTTTCTCTCTGTGTCTCTCATGAATAAATAAACTCTTAAAAAAAGGGGGGGGGGTGGGGGAACCAATGACCTAAATAGACATTTTTCCAAAAATGACAGAGAGATGGCCAATAGACAAATCACTCATCAAAGAAATGCAAATCAAAACCACAATGAGAGGGATCCCCGGGTGGCTCAGCAGTTTAGCACCTGCATTCAGCCCAAGGCATGATCCTGGAGACCCGGGATCAAGTCCCACATCAGGCTCCCTGCATGGGGCCTGCTTCTCCCTCTGCCTGTATCTCTGCCTCTCTATGTGTCTGTCATGAATAAATAAACAAAATCTTTAAAAACAAAACAAAACAAAACAAAAAAACCCACAATGAGATATCACCTTACATCTGTCAGAATGGGTAGAATCAAAAAGACAAGAAAAACAAGTGTTGGTGAGGATGTGGAGAAAAAAGAATCCTTGTACAATATTGATATGAATGCAAACTGGTGTGGCCACCATGAAAAACAATATGGAAGTTCCTCAAAAAGTTAAAAATGGAAATACTGGGGCACCTGGGTGGCTCAGTGGTTGAGTGTCTACCTTCAGCTCAGGCTGTGATCCTGGGGTACTGGGATTGAGCCCCACCCCACATCAGGCTCCCCAAAGGGAGCCTGATTATCCCTCTGCTTCTCTGTCTCTCATGAATAAATTAAATAAAAATCTAAAAAAGAAATACTATATGATCCACTAATCACACTACTGGGTATTTATCCATAAGAAACAAAAAATCTCATTGGAAAAAATATACATACCCCTATATTTATTGCCAGCCTCCAAGATGGTCCCAAATGTTTCTACTTCCTGGTATTCACACCCTTGTGTAGGCCTTCTCTACACTAAGCCACAGGTAACCCTGTGACCAATTATGGTGGCAGTGATCATGTGTAACTTCCAAGGACAGGCCACACACAGCACAGCTTCCACTTTGGTCTCCTGAATCACTTGGTCTGGGGGAAGTCAACTGCCATGCCATAAGGACACCAAGGGAGCCCCATGGAGAGGCATCAACTTTGTAAGCCACTTCAGTGAACCATCCTGGAAGTAGATCCCCTAGTTCCAATATCTAAGCAATGTCATGAGAGACGCTCCCCTCTCATGAGCCAGACTCTCCCTATTGAGATGCTCCTGAATTCCTGACCCATAAAAACTAGAAGAGATAACAAATGATTATTTCTGTATTAAGCCACTAAGTTTTAGGGTGGTTTGTTATGCATCAAAGATAACTAATATACCTTTGTGATTCCTCTGCCTTGAGCTGAGGTTCTCTCCCTATGCTCCTATAAAGCTTTGTGAATAAATCCATCACAGAACTTACCTCAGCCTTTTTAACTTTTTCTTTTTTCTCCCTTAGACTGCATCTTGTTTCCCTCTGTATCCCTGGCACTCAGAAGTCTCTCAAAAAGTATTTGTTAGATAAATTAGATAAATGAATGAACACCAGCAAATGAAAAACAAAGTAAATAGAAGTCACACTTCACACTACAGTAATAACTGGTGTTTTATTTACACCTTACTCTCCCTTCTTCTGGGTGTCTGGAATATAGCAATCTCCCTACCATTCTGACTCCACACTTTTTAAGACTGCTTTCTTTACTCACTCTTTCTGATTACACAATTCTGGGAAGCTCTTTACATCTACATCACTTCATCTCTCTGAGCTAGTCAGTTGGTTCTGGGTGAACACAGATCTGAACTGGACCAATCATTAACACTCAATAGCCACTGGCAAACATGATGAGACTAGACATCACCGGTTTTCCCAAAATAGCCCAATGAGTCCCTTCTTGGAGGGAGTCCCTTCTTCAATTTGAGACCCAGAAAGCCAAGGAGGTCAGCCCCTTGGGTAATGGAAGCATTCATATATATACATACATGAATGTATATATAGATACAGATACATATATTTACATAGATATACATATATAAACATACATAAAACTGTTTTTTAAAATACAATTTTTGAGATGCCTGACTGGCTTAGTTGGTAGAGCATGTGGCTTTTGGTCTTGGGGTTGTAAGCTCAAGCCCCACATTGGGCATGGAGCCTATTTAAAAAAATAATAAGGGGAAAAAATAAAAATAAAAAAATAATAAGATAGTAAGGGCAGCCCGGGTAGCTCAGTGGTTTAGCGCCGCCTTCGGCCCAGGGCGTGATCCTGGAGACTTGGGATCGAGTCCCACGTCGGCTCCCTGCATGGAGCCTGCTTCTCCCTCTGCCTGTGTCTCTGCCACTCTCTATTTCTGTTTCTCTCATGAATAAATAAATAAAATCTTAGTAAACAAACAAACAAAATAAAAAAATAATAAAATACTCACTGCTGGAAAAAAGTAGTTTTGTGATGCAAAATTAGTTCATTCATGAATTGCTTATTCTCCTGGAAACTTAAGGAAATAATTCAATAGAATCAAAAAGGTATGTGCATGAAAATGTTTACTTCAGCATGAAGTAAATATGAAAATAAATGTCAAATATAGGGGAATTAATCACATTTTGGGATAATAACACAATAAAATGTGAGTCAATAATTTCATATTCCTACTATGGACACACCTGGCCAAAATGGAGTTATAAGGATTGCAATTACTTTCTCAACTTCAACAGTTAAAACAGAAAAATACATGAAACAATGGTTTTCAGACACTACTAGACAGGCAGCACAGGACAGTGACTCCTCAGAGAGAGAAAACAAATGAGGTGAACCTATGATCACCCCAGTTCCCACCTGGAGAGTTTGCAGACTGGCCCAGGAGACAGTGTGGAGAGCCAGAGGAGGCCAGAGTAGAAGAGAAATGAACGGAGGCTTGCACCGACTGAGAACTTCAGAAATCTACAGAGGGTATATCCCTAGTCTTCATCTGACTACTGGTCAGAGCATGTGTGTGAGGAATGTAACCAAGGCTGGGGAAAGAAACACTTAAAAGAAACATGAGGAATACCTGAAGCTCACCCCACTGGGTCATTGTGATGCATTCTCCCTTTTATATATTGTGGAATGCAATTTGCTAAAATTATGTTAAAATTTTTTGGGACGCGTGGGTAGCTCACTCAGTTAAGTGTCTGCTTTTGGCTCAGGTCATGATCCTGGGGTCCTTGGGGTCGAGCCTCATGTTGAGCTTGCTGTATAACAGGGACCCTGCTTCTATCTCTCCCTTTCCCTCTCATCCCTGTTCATGCTCACTCTCTCTCAAATAAATAAAATATTAAAAAAAAAGAATGTCTGCATCTATATTCATGAAGGACATATGCTCTCTAGTTTTCTTTCTGAGTAATGCCCTTCTTTTGGTTTTGGTATTAGGACAATGTTTGCTTTATAGAATGATATATGAAAAAAAAAAGAATGATATGGGAAGTAATCCTCCCCTTCAATTTTCAGGAAGAGTTTGTATAGATGCTGGTTATTACTTCTTTCTTAAATGTTAAGTAAAAATCACCAATTAAGCCTTCTATGTCTGGAGTTTTCTTTGTGGAAAGGTTTCCAAATATTAATTAATTAATTAATTAATTAATTAAAATTTTAAAAAAATATTTTATTTATTCATGAGACACACACAGAGAGAGGCAGAGACACAGGCAGAGGGAGAAGCAGGCTCCATGCAGGGAGCCCAACGTGGGACTCGATCCCAGGTCTCCAGGATCACACCCCAGGCTGCAGGCAGCACTAAACCGCTGCACCACCAGCGCTGTCCAAGTATAATTTATTTAACAGAGATAAGGTGATTCAGATTGTCTTGTTCTTGTTCTTCTTCTTTTTTTTTTTTTAGGTTTTATTTATTCATGAGAGACACAGAGAGAAAGAGAGGCAGAGACACAGGCAGAGGGAGAAGCAGGCTCCACACAGGGATCCTGATGTGGGACTTGATCCCGGGACTCCAGGATCATGCCCTGAGCCAAAGGCAGATGCTCAACCGCTGAGCCACCCAGGTGTCCCAAAACTTCTATTTTCTTAAAGATTTATTTATTTTAGAGAGAGACAGAGAGAGAATGCACAGGGGGAGGGGCAGAGTCTCGAGCAGACTCCGTGCTGAGCATGGAGCCTGATGTGGGGCCCTGAGCTGAAACCAAGAGTTGGATGCTCAATCAACTGTGCCAACCAGGTGCCCTCTACCTTTTTATAAAGTAAGCTCTAAGCCCTCCACTGGGC
The DNA here is from genome assembly GCF_048418805.1 of Vulpes vulpes. Taxonomy (NCBI): domain Eukaryota; kingdom Metazoa; phylum Chordata; class Mammalia; order Carnivora; family Canidae; genus Vulpes; species Vulpes vulpes. Next base: position 55,065,151 of record NC_132795.1, read on the forward strand.
TCAAACTCATGACCCTGAGATCAAAAGTTGCATGCTCTGGGCAGCCCCGGTGGCGCAGCGGTTTGGCGCCACCTGCAGCCTGGAGTGTGATCCTGGAGACCCGGGATGGAGTCCCGCATCAGGCTCCCTGCATGGAGCCTGCTTCTCCCTCTGCCTGTGTCTCTGCCTCTCTCTCTCTCTGTGTCAATGACTAAATAAATAAAATCTTTAAAAAAAAAAAAAAGAAAAAAGTTGCATGCTCTACTGACTGAGCCAGCCAGGTGCCCTAAACATTAAAACTTCTAGAAGAAAACATAGGAGAAAATGATTGTGATCTTGGTTAGGCAAAGATTACTTAGACTTCACACTGAAAGCATGATAACTGATAATACTAAAGGAAAGAAGTCAGATTGGAAAAGATACATACCGCAGAATTCCATCATTAGGACATCCTGGAAAAAGCAAACTATAGGTACAGAAAACAGACCAGTAGTTCCTATAGAATGAGGGTAGGAGGAAAAGTTAACTACACAGCTATATAGGGTAATTTTGGGAGGTGAGAGAACTGTTTTATCTTGATTGTTGATAATCACAGGACTATGTATTTGTCAGAGCTTGTAGAACTGCACACTAAAAGCAGTGAATTTTATCATATGTAAATTATACCTTAATTTAGAAAAAAAAATTATGCTTACTTAGTGAAAGAAGCCAGACACAATAGTATAAAAATTCCAATTATGGGGACTAAAGAAATATGAATACTATTTATGATCTAAAATTAAGTGAAAACATTATAATCTGCATGCATGCACACCCAGAAATGTATAAATCGTTCAGTCATTCATGCCCCAAATATTTCTCCAACACATTTTATGTGCTAGGGCAACAATGATATACAACCTAGAGGAGAAAATCCAACAGGAAACAAACAGATGGACAAATAAATGAGAATTCCAGAATGTGGGAGGTACTCTGAATTAAACAAAAGGCTGGGACACCTGGGTGGCTCAGTGGTTGAGCAACTGCCTTCAGGCCAGGGCATGATCCTGGAGTCCTGGGATTGAGTCCCACATCAGGCTCCCTGCATGGAGCCTGCCTCTCTCTCCGCCTGTGTCTCTGCGACTCTCCCTCTCTCATGAATAAATAAAATATTTAAAAAATAAATAAAATAAACAAAAAGCTGATGTGATATAAAATCTACAGAAGGAATCTCTGAAACACTATTTGGGTAGATACCTGAAGGACAGGAATCCAGCCTTGCAAAGATCTAAGACTGGAGAGTTATGGGCAGAAGGAATGCCAAATCCAAATGCTCTACGCTGACATGGGTAAGACCTTGAAGGACCAGAAGGGAGCCCAGTGGAACTGAAACACAATGAACAAGAGGTGAAATGGTAAGAGAAAACGGGAGAGGTAGAGGTACCCAGATCACCAAGGGACTGTAGGTCATGGTGAAGGATTTAGATTTTAAGGACAATAGGAATCCACAAAGGGCCCTAAATGTGGCTGTTGTGTGGCAAATGGCTTGTAGAGAGACAAGTGTGGAAGGGCAAGATTTAGGAAACATGATGGGAGTGGTGACAATAGAAGTAGAGATGAAGAGAAGTGAACGGATTCAGGATAGAAATTGAAGGAAGAACCAACAGGCCTTCCTACTGGGTGGGATATGATGAACAAAGAAAGGGAGCAAGTGAAAGTGAGGCCTAAGTTTCTGGTCTGAATTCTGGGATTATGAGGATGACATTTACTTATATGGAGGAGAGTGGAAAACAGATTTGAGGGAAGAAGGGATTATGAAGTGAGGGATAATGTTAATGTTTCTTAGCTATCCAACTGGAAATGGTAAACAGGTGACTGGATATACAAGTGTACTTCTTCAGGGAATGGTCAGAACTAAAGAGATACATCTGGGAGTCTCATTTATCTATCCAACCAACAAATTTTTGAGCAATTACTATGCACTAGACACTGTTCCATGTGCTAGGGGTAGAGCAGTAAAATAAGATAAACAAAATTCTTGCTCTGTGAACCTGCAGTTTCCTTATCTGTAAAAGGGGATGACAAATGAGAAACTGTAAGTACTTATCACAATACATGGCACACAGTATGTGCTTACTAAATGTGACTATTAATATTAGTGATAGAAAACAGATAAGTAAATGAATGAGATAATTTCAGAGTAATAATATATACTATGAAGAAAATAACACAGACTAATAGGTTTCAGAGTACCACATAGGGGCAGAAGAGCTACTTTTGATGGGTGGTCTGAGAAGGTCTGAGGAAATGACATTACAGCTGAAACCACAGAGATGACTAGGAACCAGCTCTGCAGAGATCTGGTAGAGCAGCCCAAGCATAAGAAATGGCTCACACAAGGGTCTTAAAAGAACAAGAATTCATTGCACTGGAGAAATAACAGGCCAGTGTGTCGGAGGTAGAGTGATGAGGGGAAAGTAGCAGACAGCACTGGCGAGGCAGGCAGGAAACAGCTTACAGATGGCCTTCTACTCATGACAAAGATGCTGGATTTTATTTTAATGGGAAGCAACTGGAGAGCTGTGAGCAGGGACATGACATGGTCTGACTTTGGTCTTAAAGAAATCACAATGGTACTGTGTGAAGAATGAATTTCAGGGGAATCCCTGGGTGGCTCAGCGGTTTATTGCCCCCTTCAGTCCAGGGCCTGATCCTGGAGATCCGGGATCAAGTCCCACATCGGGTTCCCTGCATGGAGTCTGCTTCTCCCTCTGCCTGTGTCTCTGCCCCTCTCTCTCCCTTTCTCTCTCTCTCTCATGAATAAATAAATAAAATCTTAAAAAAAAAAAAAAAAGAAAGAATGAACTTCAGATGGGTTAAGGATGGAAGCTATTACAGTTGTCCAGGTGAGAGAAAGTATCTTGGACTAAAGTAGTTGAAGTGGTGGCAAGTAACTAGATTCTAGAGGATATCTGGAGTTGTGGAGATAGATAACAGAAATAAGGAATAAAGAAATCAATGATGACTCCTGGGTTTTGTGTAGGTCCTATTACAAAGATGAAGGAAGACTCAGGGAAGATAAAGTTTCAGGGTTAGGAATCAATAGATCTGCTTTGGTCATGCTAAGTTGGGGTGCCTATTAGACCTCTAAGTGGACATGTCAAGTAGACAATTGTATGTATGAGTATAAAGTTCACAGAAGTCAGAACTATATATGTGAATCTGGGAATCATGAGGACTAGATGTCATGGCCAAGGAGAGAATGGTGAATAGGGGGCCCAGAAGCAAATCTGGAAACATTCCAACACTTAGAGGTTAGGCAGGAAAAGGAACAGGAAATAAAATTTGAGGGGTGGCCAATGTAGTAGAAGGAACACTAATAGTGTGTAGTGCTGTAGAAATCAAGAGGAGGAGGAGGTGATCATCAGTGCCATTACCATCTAGAGGTCAAGTGGTATGAGGACAGAGGATGGGTTGCTGTTCTGCAAGCTGGAGGTTTTTGGTGATCTTGACAAGACTTGTAAGTTTTAATGGTGAAGGTGAAAGTCCAATTGGAGTGAGCTGAAGAGAGAACAAAAGTGGAGTCATCAGCATCAAGATAGTATATGATTTCACCCATTTAAAATACCTACATGTTGGGATCCCTGGGTGGCGCAGCGGTTTAGCGCCTGCCTTTGGCCCAGGGCACGATCCTGGAGACCCGGGATCGAATCCCACGTCGGGCTCCCGGTGCATGGAGCTTGCTTCTCCCTCTGCCTATGTCTCTGTCTCTCATTCTCTCTGTGTGTGACTATCATAAATAAAAAAATTAAAAATAAATAAAATAAAATAAAATAAAATAAAATAAAATAAAATAAAATACCTACATGTTGAAGGTATTATAAAAATGAATATGGCTGGGAACCCTGGGTGGCGCAGTGGTTTAGCGCCTGCCTTTGGCCCAGGGCGCGATCCTGGAGACCCGGGATAGAGTCCCACGTTGGGCTACCGGTGCATGGAGCCTGCTTCTCCCTCTGCCTGTGTCTCTGCCTCTCTCTCTCTCTCTGTGTGACTATCATAAATAAATAAAAATTTAAAAAAAATGAATATGGCTGAGTTAGGTGGTAGGAGTATGGGCTTATTGGTCTCTATTTTTAATGTTGTTGTTGTTGTTGTTTTTAAATACAGAGGTACTGCTTAAAAACAATTATATCACATCAAAACTTGCACCTGAGCAATCAGAGCAGCATTATTTATAACAGCCCAAAGTGGAAATAATCCAAATGCCCAACAATGGATGCATGGATAAACAAAATGTACATCTCCATGGAATGGAATATTGTTCAGCCACAAAAAGAAATGAAGTACTGACACAGGCTACAACATGAAACTTGAAAACATGCTCAGTGAAAGAATCTAGTCACCAGTTACAAAAGACCATGTACTTTATCATTCCATTTATACGAAATGCCCAAAATAGGCAAATCCCTGAGATAGGAAGTAGATTAGTGGTTGCCAGGGGCTGGAGGGAGGGGGAAATAAGGAATGACTGCTAATGGCTGTGGGTTTTCTTTTGGGGATGATGAAAATATTCTGGAATTAGACAACAGTGATGGCTGCACGTCACAGTGAATGTACTAAAAACCTCTGAATTGGAAAATTTATAAGGATGACTTTTGGAGCTCCCAGCTGGCTCAGTAGGTGGAGCAGGTGACTCGATCTCAGGGTTGTGAGTTTGAGCTCCATGACGCATGGAGAACTTACTTAAAAACTAAAATCTTTTTTAAGAAAGTGACTTTGGGACAACCTGGATTAGAAAAGATGCTTATGAACCAAGACACTTTAAAAGTAGAGCAATTTGAAAGACAGACTATAAGGGGAAAATGCTTTTTCCAAATCTAAAACCTTCATAGAAATATTTCCCTTCTCCACAGCTCAAGACTCAGGAGTACTTTTTTTTTTTTTTTTTTAAGATTTTATTTATTTATTCCTGAGAGACACAGAGAGAAGGCAGAGACACAGGCAGAGGGAGAAGCAGGCTCCATGCACCGGGAGCCCGACGTGGGATTCGATCCCGGGTCTCCAGGATCACGCCCTGGGCCAAAGGCAGGCACCAAACCGCTGAGCCACCCAGGGATCCCCTACATGCACAGTTCTAACATTACAGATTCTAAAACATTTTTCTCCACTGAACACTAAATGATTAGCATTTTCCCCAGTAACCATGCAGTTTTTACAGCCATATATTCTGTAACTGACTAATCTAATCATCTGTTGATACATGTAAGCACCTAGGAGCAACATCTGCATTAAAAACAATGCTGTGAGGAACCTTCTCTCTGAAAATTTTTAAAATGAAATTAATTAATCTGTATCATTTGGGAGAGGATTTGGATTTTTTAAAAAATCTGCTTTTTCTACTTTAAAGTGGCAGCTTTGTAAACAGAAATCAAAGTATGAGATTAGGTTAATAACAGATTATTAATATTAGAGTTTAATATGATGCCATCTGAGAAAGGTAATTAACCCAATGACCCTACACTTAAAATTTTACAATATAATTATAGTACAGTGAGGAATTACTATTTTAATAGTTGGCTCCAGAACACTTCTTAGAGAGGGGGTTTATCTTTGTTTTGGAAAATACTTTGATAAGCTCCTTCAAGGTGAAAGGTAAACCCTGAGGCATAGAAGAAAGGAGAGATCTATCAATTGCCTAGTAAAAGAAATGAATAGAAATTTGGAGGCAGGAGAGAATAGAACTAGAAGTCACCTGAACCATAAAGAGAAGGGGAAGAGAGAAGTCCAAAACCAAGGTGAGGAGCTACATCCCTGGGAACAAAGCGACCCACAACCTATGAGAATTAACACTCAGAGTGCCTGGGGGTGGAGAGGCCTGGAGGGTGAAGACAGGATGCCTCTTCAGGAAAGGACAACCCAAAACCCAACTGAAGTTGTGTTGTTGCAGGGTAACATCTTCGCCATTCCCTATCTTCAGTAAGGCCGGCCCTACTTGTAAGAGCCATGAAGGTGGTTTGAGGAAAATCAAATAAAAGATCTAAACACAGGGATAATAATTCATACTTTATAGAGTTGTTATGAGGTCTAAATGAGTTAAATTTGAAAAATCTGGGGGAGGGTGTTGGCATTCTCACATAATGTGGGCTTACAGGGCTTGCATCCGTTTTACTAAAATTTCAAGATAAGAGATTTCAGCTGATTATGTAACGCAAAAGTTTTATCTCATTTCCTTAGATTTGAATATAAAATAACCATTTTTTAAAAATACAGGGGTGCCCAGGTGGCTCAGTTGGTTAAGCAGGTTAAGCATCTTCCTTTGGCTCAGGTCATGATCCTGGAGTCCCGGGACAGTTTGCTTCTTCCTCTCTGCACTTGCCTCCAGCTCGTTCTCTCTCACTCTCTCTTTCAAATACATACAATCTTTTTTTTTTTAAGATTTTATTTATTTACTGATGAGAGACACACACACAGAGAGGCAGAGACATAGGCAGAGGGAGAAGCAGGCTCCCTGCAGGAAGCCCAATGTGCGACTTGATCCTGGGACTCCAAGATCATGCCCTGAGCCAAAGGCAGATGCTTGAACCACTGAGCCACCCAGGCATCCCTCAAATAAATAAAATCTTAAAAAAAAAAAATTACATGCTACATTTCAGCAATACCACGGAGTTTACGGCTTCCTAACTTTACAATGTTGTTCCCTTTTGCTTTCCCTTAAATAATCTCAACCCGTGGTTCTCAAACTGTGTTGTGCATCAGAATCATCATCTGGAGGACTTTTAAAAACCCAAAAAAGCTGAATTTTTTTTTTTAAGATTTTATTTTGGAGGTGCCTGGGTGGCTTAGTTGGTTAAGCATCTGTCTTCCGCTCAGGTCATGATCTTGGGGTCCTGGGATCAAGCCCTCTGGCTCCCTGCTCAGCTGGGAGTATGCTCCTCCCTCTGCTCTTCACCCTGCTCATGTTCTCTCTCCTAGTCTCTCACTCTTGAATAAATAAATCTGTTTTAAGAAAAAGATTTTTAAGTAATCTCTGTACCCAATGTGGGGCTCAAACCTACAACCCCAAGATCAAGAGCCACATGCTCTACTGATTAAGCCAGCCAGACACCCCCTAAAAGGCTGAATTTTTTAATCTGAAGGTCTGAGTAGAATCTGAGACTGTTTCTTTCTTACAAGGTCCCAGGTGATGTTGATGCTGTGGTCCAGGGAACACACTTTCAGAACCACTGGGCTAAACTACCCTTTGACCATTCTTTCGAATTCTAGTTCAGATGTGACCTCCTAGAACACCTTCCTCTTCCATGGTCCATGCCCCCTACCTCCCTTCTCTGATAAAACTAATTGTTGTATGTGCTCCTACTGTTTCTCATTTCATACTATGCTGTAATTTACATATGTATATATTTGCCCTATATCTGTACCTAGGCCTGACCCATGCCAGGTGTTGACTGTATGAAGAGGGGATACTAAACTCCTTGAAGATCCCTATGTACAACATGCTCCTTGTAAGTTCCTATGCTGAGCTCCTTCTGCTTGTAAGGCCTTCCACTTTGACTTCTCATTCTCCAGGCTCAGCCCAGGCATTTCTTCCTCAAGGAAGCCTTCTTCGACACACCCCCTGCCTCAGGTTTGTCAGGTGCCCCTCTTCCTCTATCTATAACACATCATACAACATATTTAATATACTATCTATAACATATTTATCTTAATAATAGCTACCATTCACTGCAGGCTTTCTAAGCATCAGGAACTTTAATAAGCAGAGCCGAATAAAAATTTTTAGAAGTCCGTTCGTTTGTCAAGCCATTCCCACTTCTGGAAATTTATCCTACACTTCAACAAAAATGACTCCTATAGAAAGACACTCCATACGGCATTGTTTATGATGGCAAAATATTAGAAAACCTCAATATCCACTGGTAGGGGACTAGTTAAATAAGTTACATAACATAATGGAACAGTGTGCAGCTGTCTAAAAAGAAGGGGTCACTTATTTATGCACTGATGGGGAACGCACAAGATACACTGCTAAGTGAAAAAAGCAAGAGGCAAAACAGTGAGAATAGTAAACATCTGTCTAAAGATGGGGAAGTTTTCACATAAAATTTAGAAGGCTGCATGTAAGAGTAATTGGGTGGCAGAGGGACTTTTTACCTAATACCCTTTTGTACCTTTTGAATTTTGAAGTATTTGAATGCATTACCTATTCAAACGAAGTTAAGCATGAAAAAAATTTAAAGACCTTCAGAAAGCCACAGAATAAGATTAGCTGTTCCCCCTATTTAATCAATATAAATAGAAAAATGAATATGAGGAAGTCTAACATTTAGATTTTTTTTCTAAGATGACTTTTGCCATGAATGTCTAATGCCTAGTTCTTTCCATTTCCTCTTTGTCTGTCATGTCTCTGCTGTATTAGAGCCCTCAGCACATGCCTGGTTTATTAAGGTCAATCCACAGCAGATATTCATCAGTTCCAGTGACAACACTCCAGTTCTTACAATATGGAATGTGCAAGGGTCGTGATCCTTTGGTTCTCCTCCTGCCTTGCTGGCTGCTCCTCCTGAGTCTCTTTTCCCAGTTCTTCCCCTGCCAGTTCTTAAAAGGCCTTACTGTTCTGTCCTAGATCCTTCTCCACTTCCCTGCACTCTCACAGACTCTCGTGGCTTCAATTTACACCCACAGGCAGATGATCCAATTTCCATTTCCACAACACATTTCTCTCCAAATTTCAGGCTGACATATCCAACTGCCCACTGGGACACTCCTCCACATTCCTCGAAATACCATGCTCTCAAATTAAGTCATTGTGAACCCTGCCCTTCTCTGGTGGTCCCTATCTCAGGCGACTGACCTTATAACCTATCCACATCTTTCTCCAGCCAGAATTGGGCCTCGTGGTTAAATGGCTTCTCCTTTATCTTCCCAACTCCACACTTCAATTCATAAAGCCTTTCCTACTGTTCTTTGAATCTTCCCTTTTCTCTTTAACCTTTGCTACTTCCCAGTTGGGGCTGTCATTTCTTACCATCATGGTTCTTACAAGTCTTTCAACTGTGATCTCTGCCTCCAGTCTTGCCCCTGCGCCCCACGCCCCATCTATTCTCTATTCTGCGGCTAGAGAAATCCTTTTAATATGCAACTGATCAGGGGCACCTGGGTGGCTTGGTTGAGCCTCAAACTTGTGATTTCGGCTCAGGTCATGATCTCATGGGTCGTGAGATTGAGCCTCATATCAGGCTCTATGCTCAGTGGGGAGTCTACTTGGGACTCTCTCTCTCTCTCTCAAATAAATCTTTTTTAAAATTCATTTTTCCCATTATCTCCCTTAGTGCCAAAGACAAGTGAAAACCCACTATATATCAACTACATTTCTCAACTACCTTCCCCCAAACTGGCATCAGCAAAAGAGTGGTGACTCTAGTAATTAATTATCCACTCCTGCGCCACAGGCTTATAGCTTAGACTGCTCTCTCCCATCCCTGAGTCAATGTTTTCTTTGTGACCACAGAGACAGGGTGCTCCTTTAGGCAACAGGTGTGACTGTGCAAGGCAGAGCACAGACCGTGGAAACACAGAGCAGGGAAACAGAAACCTCACCCAGCAGTTCCAGTTAAATGCAGCTCTCCTATACAGACTTCTGACCCATGCTCAGCCACTCTAGGTCTTTCCATAAAACAATTCATCAGCTGAGGCAGTCTGACCACTTCCCTGAGCCCTTCCAGGAGCATTCACCTAAGATTTACAGCCTGGCAATACCCAGATGATGATAAGGAAAGCACAAGCAAGGTACTACACGGACCTTCTGTCAGTACCAGTACCAGGGGTGGGGGGGCAACAACCTCTTCAGGAATAAAACGAATAATGGTTAGCTAGCTGCAATTGCAACTTGAGTAGCTTTGAAAAATAGCGACACAAGTTTTTGAGGCAATAAAGCTCCTTGAGGACTGTCAATAAGTGCCCCCTGAGAAATGTATATTTAAAGTGTTATATTAACTTAGGAGCTTATGGCACTTAAAAGGAACAAGACAGTTAACAAAGTCCCTATTCCTCGTATAGGTAAACTACAGAGATCAACAAACTACTTTAAGTTACTTATTCAGCCAGACTATTTAAATAATTACTGGGAATTTCTCATTTGCAGGTAAGAATATACCTACATAATTACTCTAAAGTATGGCAATCTGTTCCTGCTTACTTATGGCAGTGAGTGGATGGAGGTACCAATGAAAGAAGAAATACTGTATTTATTGTTTATCATTCTGCCAAGTAACCAGAGCTCAGAGTTAAGCACCTCACCTGTGTCACAAGCTGACCCTCTATCCCACACTGACCAGTACAGCAGTCATTGGCAATTGTGCAGCACAATCTCCAGGGAAGACCATGAACCTACTTGTAGGAACAAAACTCCTTGGCTTGGGGTATGGAGCCAGTGGAGACCAGGTTAAAACATAATATAAGCAGCTGGATTAAGAAACACCAATTTTTGCAGACAAATTAAGCAGATAAATCAGGAGAAAATTCTCGTATTATACAAACAAATGAGTTTCTTTAACAGACATGCACCTGTATTTAGAGATTAGCTTCTTCAATACCAGGTACAGTGCAAATGCACTAAGCACAGCCATGAATGACAGAATCATGAATGACAGTTAAAAGGATCCTTTTTTTTTTTTAAAGATTTTCTTTATTTATTCATGAGAGACAGATAGAGAAAAGCAGAGACATAGGCAGAGGGAGAAGCAGGCTCTCTGAGGGAGCCTGATGCAGGACTCAATCCCAGGACCCCAGCACCACAACCTGAGCCAAAGGCAGATGCTCAACCACTGAGCCATCCAGGCATCCCTAGAAGAATCTTTTGAGTTATGTCCCGCTCATTTATTTTCAGAAAAAAGAAACTGAGGCCAAAGAGGTCAAAAGACTTATTTATAGTCATACCATAAACATGTGGCACATCCAGAGCAGAAGCTAAGTCTCCTATTTCCACTATTCCAACCTAAAATTGAATCAAAAACTTGGGGAAAACATGGGAACAAGCAAACTGGATCACACTCAGACCAACATCATTACCAAGAGAAATACCAGCAGAGATGTTATGGGGAGTTGTCCTCCTGCTGTCGTAAACACTGGGGTTAGGGAGGACCATATCTTTTTTTTGTTTTTTGGTGGGCCTACCTTCCATTAGATAATCTACTGGTTTTGGTTGGTTGTTTTTTTTTTTTTTTTTAAGATTTTATGTATTTATTCATGAGAGACACACACAGAGAGAGAGGCAGAGACATAGGCAGAGGGAGAAGCAGGCTCCCCATAGGGAGCCCAATGTGGGACTCGATCCCAGGACTCCGGGATCACACCCTGACTCGAAGGCACTCAACCGCTGAGCCACCCAGGTGTCCCTGGTTAGCTCTTTATATCTCATACTTAATACTGCTGGTTTAAACAATCAGGCCCACACACTTTAAACTTCTACACTGTAGGAATTACACTATCACTTTCAACTAGCCACTGAAATTCTTGCCTCGCCAAGCCCCACCTAAGTTTTCACTGCCCTCTTTGCCCACGTGACTCCAGGACAAAGTTAGGAAACAAGCTCCATGCTATTTATCTTCACTGTTGCTCAGTGACTTTCATTCTTCTCTAAATGACTTTCTATCATATTACCTACCTTTAATGTTTTTAAACATTCAAGCTTTTCCCCCATTTCTTCAGAGCCCCAACTGTTATCTGCTGCTACTCACTCCCTCCCAGCTATTGACCTGGTTTCCACCTTAATGAAGCTGATGTCATTTGGCTTAGGCTTCCTTAACTTCCTCTTCCTCCTATAAAATTGCCCCATCTTTTCACTTTTCTCTTTCCACCTTTCTCTCAGAGGAAGAAGTAGCCTTCCTTCCTTTGCAGGCTAAGTCCTCCACGCACCATTTCCCTTACCACATCTCCAGCTCCCCTCTGCTGGCTTCAAGTGCACTGCACATGCTCGGATCATCTGCATCCTTAATTACAACACACCCAAACAAAAGCAACTTGGATCCACTCAACCTCCTACCTTTCCAGCTCTTCTTCCTCTCTGTGGCACATTTTCAAAGGCAGAGTTGAATCCTGCAACCACACCTCTTCAGCCAGCTTGCTCCTTAGGCTTTTTCCCCCTAGCTTCCTCTCTTTGCACCCAGACTTTCTGAGGTCTCCAGTGGTTTCCTTGTCACCATATGGAATCCTCTTCCTTTGGCTTCATTTCCTTAAACTCCCTGCAGCATTTGACTCTGCTGACTTACCTGGTTTCTTGAAATTGTTCTATGACTCTGAGGGCACTGACCACACTGGTTTTCTTTCTCTACTTAACTGTTTCTTTGCTGACTCTTCTTCTCCCAGGCCCCCAAAAAAGACATTCCTCAAATCAGGCTTCTCTTTTTTCAATCCACTCCTAATGGTTTCCTACTGGGGAATCCGTTCCTGTTTGTTTGTTTTATTTATTTATTTATTTGATAGTCACAGAGAGAGAGAGAGAGAGAGAGAGAGAGAGAGAGAGAGAGGCAGAGACATAGGCAGAGGGAGAAGCAGGCTCCATGCACCGGGAGCCCGATGTGGGATTCGATCCCAGGTCTCCAGGATCGCGCCCTGGGGCAAAGGCAGGCGCCAAACCGCTGCGCCACCCAGGGATCCCCTCCATTCCTGTTCCTAGGGGGATTTAGCTATCACTGCTGTACAGATATGCCACAAACCTCTACCTCTAGCCATGGCAACACTGGAGATTTCCAACTTCCTGCTGGATGCCTTTAGCTGACTTAATCACATCTAAATATGTTCTTCTCAAACGAATCTATTTTTATTCTATCCCAGATGATTCTTTTTTGATTCTCCTGTATCTTCTTCTAAGACTCTCAGAGTCTAAGCTTTTAGTAATTTCTGGCTCCTTTGTCTTACTTTCATACTGAATCAGTTACAAAGTCTATTTATTTTATTATTTTTTTTTAAAAGATTTTATTTATTCATGAGAGACACAGAGAGAGAGGCAGAGACACAGGCAGAGGGAGAAGCAGGCTTCATGCAGGGAGCCCATGCAGGACTCAATCCCAAGACCCTGGGATCACGACCTGAGCCAAAGGCAGATACTCAACCACTGAGCCACCCAGGTGCCCCATGATTTTATGTTTAAAAGAATCTCTAAGTATCTCTATCTCCACTGCCTTAATCCAGACCCTCACTAACCCTTTTCTGGGCTACTGTAAATCTCCTGGAGTTTTCTATGTCTTTAGACTCTCTCTCCATTTATGTTAAACAAACACTGGATTAATCTCCACTGAAGCATAGTTCTAATTACAGGGTTCCCTCACCTTCTTCAGTGGCCCGCAATCTACCTTCTGAGTCAGCTCATATTTTCTCTGCACATATCCTATGCTTCAGCCACCTGCACCACTCACTGCTACCTCAACATGTTTCCAGATCTGTATTCATATTGTTTCCTGCTTCAAAGGCCACCTCCCATTTACCAATGTCCTGATTCTTTCTATCCATTTTTCAGTCCTCAGCTCAAATACCACATCTGTGATGCTTTCTATAGTCCTTTCTCTCAACATTTCCTCGTACCTATCTAATGCCGCACACTTACATTTTTCTCTCATTTTTAACTAGTTGTGTCTACATTAACTCTACTAAACTGGAAGCTCCTTAAAGCCTGAATCCTCTTCAGGATTTAATATGTAATAGATATTCAATACATATTTGTGACATGAATACACCTTCTTTAGTATTTTTGGATTTGGAGAAGAAATCTATGTTCACCTTATATATACATGGTACAATGGGAGCAAGAAGTCCTGGGTTTGACACCCTGTTCTGGCACTTAGCTGTGTGGTCTTTGGGTAAAATATTTAATCTCTCATAGCCTCAGTTTCCTGCTCAGTAATTTACAATAAAGTACTGAGAAAGTATTTAGCACCCCAGCACAGTTACACATATTTAATGTAGAGACAATATTTTCCAAAGATGGGCAACAATATAACCTATCCCACGTGCTTTTTTTTTTTTTTTAAAGGAAGCTCTATGCTCAATGTGGGGCTCGAACTCATGACTCTGAGATGGAGAGTCACATGCTGTAACTACTGAGCCAGTTTTAGATTACTTAAAAATTAAATCTTTAGTGGCACCTGGGTAGCTCAGAGAAATGGCCAAATGAATCCATAATGTCAAATAACAATTATTAATGTAATTTAATAAATTACACAGTAATTTATAAATAATGTTAGGTAATGATAAGGGCTCTCATGCTTATTACTTGTCCTTTTCTAGAAACTAAAAGAATCTATATTCTACCAGAAAAGCACAAAGTACTTAGAGCCATTTCCAAGTATTTATTTAAAATAAAGGATAGAATATTTTCTGTTTTATTTCCAAAACATTTCTGAACAATTCCTCATGCATTTGTTGTGTCTTTCTGGCCACAGTGGCCAAGTAAATCTATAAACTCAAGGTCCCCTCACTAGGTCAGAACTGTTCATTTTATCAAAATAATTTAGAATTTCTTGTTGTATCGGTAAGCTTCCAGATTTACTTCTTAAATTTTGTATAATAAATATTTTAGTTTGTACTTTCGAGTTCCTAAATGACATATCTTGTGTTGTTAAAATGTGCTTTTCCTAATGGCTTATATACCTTAGCAAAATTTTCCTATAACTTTCCCTCAAGTATTTGGTTCTTTTCAATATGTATAAATATAATATGCTTGTATTATGTGAATCAATATGAATAAAATATATAATTTACAAAAATAAAAGTTGCAACTTTTAAAGAATATACAAACTTCATAAAATTAAAAACATTTGCATTCTGCAATATACATTTATTTTAAAAAATGAACTTTAACTCACTACCAAAGTTTACCATCCTGTTAATTTGCCTAAACCATTTTCTACCTATTCTTGAATCTCAAAACAAAAATAAACCAAACACCAAAAAAAAAAAAAAAATCAAATCCACTAATATTTTTTCTGGTTATGTGTCATAGATAGGGCAGCCCTGGTAGCTTAGCAGTTTAGCGCTGCCTTCGGCCCAGGGCGTGATCCTGGAGATCCAGAATCGAGTCCCACATCAGCCTCCCGGCATGGAGGCTGCTTCTCCCTCTCTCTAATAAATAAATAAAATCTTAAAAAAAAAAAAAAAAAGTCATAGATACTCACTGTGGAAAAGCTGGAAAATTTACAATTAACAAATGAATAAAGAAATGAATGCCCAGGGACATCTAGCTGGCTCAGTTGGGACGCACACACGATGTCTGATCTTGGGGTCATGAATTTCAGCTCCATGTTAGGTGTGGAGATTATATAAAAATAAATAGGGATGCCCCAGTGATACAGCTGGTTGAGTGTCTGACTCTTGGTTTTGGCTCATGTCGTGATTTTGGGGTCGTGAGATTGAGTCCCAAACTAAACTGCACTGAGTGTGGAATCTGCCTGAGATTCTCTCTTCCTCTTCCTCTGCCCCTCCCACTCATGTTCTCTCTCTCTCAAATAAATAAATATATCTTTAAAAAAATAAGTAAGCTTTTAAAAAAAAGAAATGAATGTCCAAATGTTTACTGATTATTTCTGAGTAGTTAGAATATGATTACTTAATCTTTTACTCTCTCTCACACACACACTACATAAAGAAAATGTTAACAATTGTTAACAATTGCACAAAAATATTTCCACCATCACAGAAAATTCTATCGCATAGTGTTTCACTATTATACTGCCTCCCAGGACTGGGTTTTGTAATGGATACATTTTGGTCTCTATCCATGGGATTACAATTCCATTGACCAGGCAAATATACACACATGAAATGACAAACAGAAGGCCAGTTAAAAATAAGAGAAAAAAACACAAATATTTAACCAAAGTTCAAAGAAATAGAGGTTGATATGGAAAATCATAAAGGAGGACAGATAGGCACGCCTGGGTGGCTCAGTGGTCAAGGGTCTGCCTTTGGCTCAGGGTGTGATCGTGAGGTTCCAAGAACAAGTTCTGCATAGGGCTCCCTGCCGGGAGCCTGCTTCTCCCTCTGCCTATGTCTCTGCCTCTTTTTCTGTATCTCTCATGAATAAATAAAATCTTTAAAAAAATAAGGGAGACAGATATTTATTGACTTAATTCATGGAGGGATATGTATACATTGCACTAGGCACCCAAGCAAGATTTAAAGGCTACAGTCTGAAAAGGAGACTGTCAATCACCACCGTCCCCCCTTTCCTATCATTAATGAATGAACTACATGATATCGGTATCTCCAGTCCTTATGAAGGTGATGATTTCAGACTTCTAGTCCTAAAGTGCTGTGATCCAAAGAGAAGAAAAGAAAAAGGCACCAGAGAGTAAGGAAGCCAAGTGAAAAAAATCTGAAGTTGACAGAATGAGCTGGGTTCCCAGAACATAAAAGCAGACCCAACGGTGATTTTGTGTTGAAGAAATGTTCACTTCTTCAACATCATTTATTGAGTGCCTACTACAAGCCAGGCACTGTTCTAAAGTGATAAGGATACAACAGTGCTCAAAACAGATTAAAAATCCCTTTTTTCTAGAATCTGGCATTCTAGAAGGGGAGACAAGTAATTTTTTTTTTTAAGATTTTATTTTTATTTATTCATGAGAGACTCAGAGACAGAGAGAGAGGCAGAGACACAGGCAGAGGGAGAAGCAGGATCCATGCAGGGGGCCTGACGTGGGACTTGATCCCGGGTCCCGAGGATTAGGCCCTGGGCTGAAGGCGGCGCTAAACCGCTGAGCCACCAGGGCTGCCCGGAAACAAGTAATTAAAAAAAATAAATAAAAAGCTATATTGCATGCCAGGTGATGATTAGTGCTACAGAGTAAAATGAAGCAGGAAAAGGGATAGGCAGGTGCAGTTATTTTATTTTTTTATTTTTATTTTTAAAGATTTTATTTATTTATTCATGAGAGACACAGAGAGAGAGGCAGAGACAGAGGCAGAGGGAGAAGCAGGCTCCATGCAGGGAGCCCGACGTGGGACTCGATCCCAGGGTCTCCAGGATCAGGCCCTGGGCCGAAGGCAGCGCTAAACTGCTGAGCCACTGGGGCTGCCCGGTGCAGTTATTTCAAATGAGGGGTTCAGGGAAGGCTCAGTGAGAAGGTGAAATCTGAGCCAAGACCTGAAGGAAGTGACAGGCTGAGTGAAGTAGAGGTCTGGGGCTGAGTAGTGAGGCAGGAATAGAGTAGACCAAGGTGGTAAAGTAGGGAAAGGCAAGAATGGTTTGTTCTAGACTGATCTCTAGGTCTCAGAGTCTGGAGACATAGACTTCAGAATTGGAGAGAACTTTATAGGTCACTTAGTATAACTACCCATTAGATTATTAAACCCTATTGCCCTTCCCAAGCAACCATGTTGTCTTGGCTTGAACGATTTTATGTTTATTTATTTATTTATTTTACTTATTCGTTTATTTAAAGTAAGCTCTATGTCCAATTGCGGCTTAAACTCACCATCCCGAGATCAAGAGTCACATGTTCTACCAAGCCAGCCACACCGGGGCCTGAACAATTTTAGTGTATATGTATCTACCTCCACAGCCCAAGATAGCCTGTCCATCCTTGCACAGCCCAGCTTTCAGACCTTAATTAGTGCAGAAATCTGTTTCCTAGTAACATCTACTCTTTATTCTTTTTAGGGACACTCTGTGTGTACCACATGCTTCAGATGTTTGAAGATAACTTTCAAGTCTTCTCTCCCATTTCTCTTTTCAGGTTAAAGTCAACCACCAGTTGTTTTAACTCTTTTCTAAGTGACATGGTCATATGTCATTTAACAGTAAATTAAGGGAGTCTCAAATGCAAGCCCGAAAAACTGACTTTAACTTATATTACATAATATAGGATTTATTAGAAAGATATGAAGTAGGGCACAGAACTGAGGAAAAGCTAAAGAATCAGGTCTTTGGGAACAAATACAGAGCAGCTCCAGTATCCACATATTAGGAATTAATCCATGGTTGTGATGAAGGAGGTTTGTCACTGCGTCATTCAACCTAAGATTCAAATTATTTTTTTTAAAGGTTTTATTTATTTAATCGAGAGAGAGAGAGAGAGAGAGAGAGAGGCAGAGACATAGGCAGAGGGAGAAGCAGGCTCCATGCAGGGAGCCCGACGTGGGACTGGACTCGACCCCGGGTCTCCAGGATCACGCCCTGGGCCGTAGGCCATGCTAAACCGCTGAGCCACCTGGGCTGCCCCCTAAGATTCAAATTAAAGGAGGAGCACATCTATTTGTTTAACACCTATTGGCCTAACCTGGGTCATGTGCCCACCACTTACTAGGTCTGGGATGGATTGTTTCCTCAAAGCAAAACTAAGTTGCTATTCCCAGAAAACCCTAGACTGGATGCTGAGTAGATCCCAACAACTTATATACACTAACTTCTCTCAAAATGTGATGCCTCAAACCTAACATAAGATTTAGGTGTGGAGGAGGAGCAAAGCCCCCCACACTTGTTGTAGGACCTTGGGCAAGTTACCACACTCTGCCTCAGTTCCTATCTGTAAGACAGTGATGGTCACAACTTTGTTGTACTTGTAGCAATCAAGTAAGTAAATGTATGTGATACATTTCATGAGTCCAAAGCTAATTATAGTAGCCAATGCTCATTGACCACCTATCTCTGACATTGATTATTTTAATGTAATCTTCAAAACAACCCTATGAAGTAGGTTACTGGAGTCTGACTATCCAGATTCAAATCATGACTCCATCACTGATTTGTGTGACCTTGAACAAGTTACTTGTTGTGTCTGTTTCCTCACCTTAAGTAGGGGTAATTCTAATAACATAGAGGGTGATTGTGAAGACTGAAGTAATACAAGTAAAATTCTTAGAGCTATGCCTAGTATATAATAAACATCCAATAAATATTAGCTATTACTATGACTGGTGGTAGTAGTAGTAGTTATCCCAATTTTATAGATAAGCAAAATGAGGCACTGGGATGTTATAGCACTTAAGTGTTCAAAGTTTCAAGTGGTAGAACAGAATTTGAAACTCATTTTAGGTACTCCTACCTACTGTACTCCACAGACTTTGAAAGTTGGGGTGGGGGGGGGAAGCAGTATTTGGACTTTAACCCTAAACTCAAGTCACACAAATTAAGGATATTTACAAATGAAACTCAAACAAAAGAAGAGGGAAATGAACTGCTGATACGTATCTTTAGAATATCAGCTAAAAGCTGAAGCAGGTATCTAGAGAAAACCAGGAATACTCCTAACATTTTGTTAAGAATAAGTTTTCTCTTAGCCCTACTGGAAATCAGGCCCTTCCCAAGGGTAAGCCTTCTGATTAATCCCTTCAATCTCATTTTTTAAAAGATTTTATTTTTATTATTTTTTTTTAAAGAATTTATTTTTAAGTAATCTCTACACCCAACACGGGGCTGGAATTTACAAACCCAAGATCAAGCTCATATGTCCCACCACTGAGCCAGCCAGGAACCCCTTAATCTCTTTTCTAATGTTACTCTTATTTTTTAAAGATTTTATTTATTCATGAGACACACACACACACACAGAGAGAGAGAGAGAGAGAGAGAGAGAGAGAGGCAGCGACATAGGCAGAGGGAGAAGCAGGCTCCATGCAGGGAGCCCAACGTGGGACTCGATCCCAGGTCTCCAGGATCACACTCCGGGCTGAAGGTGGCGCTAAACCGCTGGGCCACCAGGGCTGCCCTAACGTTATTCTTATTGACAAAGTTATTTAATGATTCCAAAGAAGTTAACTTCCCCAAACAATTCACAGTAGCAGAGAAAAAAAGACACACACACACACAATAAATACCTGCATCATACTGAGAAAACCGTGAGCAAGGCATAATGGTAGAAGACACAGTTAACTTTGCCTATCAGGGATCCCTGGGTGGCTCAGGGGTTTAGCGCCTGCCTTTGACCCAGGATCAAATCCTGCATCGGGCTCCCTGCATGGAGCCTGCTTCTTCCTCTGCCTGTGTCTCTGCCTCTCTCTCTCCCTATCTCTCATGAATAAATAAATAAAATCTTTATTTAAAAAAAAAACAAAACAAAAACTCTGCCTACCAAAAAAGGTAAATGCCTCTTGTTTATGAAGTATGACCATCATGAAAGATCTAAATGTGAGACAAGATTCCATCAAAATCCTAGAGGAGAACACAGGCAACACCCTTTTTGAACTCGGCCACAGTAACTTCTTCCAAGATACATCCACGAAGGCAAAAGAAACAAAAGCAATAATGAACTACTGGGACTTCATCAAGATAAGAAGCTTTTGCACAGCAAAGGATACAGTCAACAAAACTAAAAGACAACCTACAGAATGGGAGAAGATATTTGCAAATGACATATCAGATAAAGGGCTAGTTTCCAAAATCTATAAAGAACTTATTAAACTCAACACCAAAGAAACAAACAATCCAATCATGAAATGGGCAAAAGACATGAAGAGAAATCTCACAGAGGAAGACATGGACATGGCCAACATGCACATGAGAAAATGCTCTGCATCACTTGCCATCAGGGAAATACAAATCAAAACCACAATGAGATACCACCTCACACCAGTGAGAATGGGGAAAATTAACAAGGCAGGAAACAACAAATGTTGGAGAGGATGCGGAGAAAAGGGAACCCTCTTACACTCTTGGTGGGAATGTGAACTGGTGCAGCCACTCTGGAAAACTGTGTGGAGGTTCCTCAAAGAGTTAAAAATAGACCTGCCCTACGACCCAGCAATTGCACTGCTGGGGATTTACCCCAAAGATACAAATGCAATGAAACGCTGGGACACCTGCACCTGGATGTTTCTAGCAGCAATGTCCACAATAGCCAAACTGTGGAAGGAGCCTCGGTGTCCATCGAAAGATGAATGGATAAAGAAGATGTGGTTTATGTATACAATGGAATATTACTCAGCCATTAGAAACGACAAATACCCACCATTTGTTTCAACGTGGATGGAACTAGAGGGTATTATGCTGAGTGAAGTAAGTCAATCGGAGAAGGACAAACAGTGTATGTTCTCATTCATTTGGGGAATATAAATAATAGTGAAAGGGAATATAAGGGAAGGGAGAAGAAATGTGTGGGAAATATCAGAAAGGGAGACAGAACATAAAGACTCCTAACTCTGGGAAATGAACTAGGGGTGGTGGAAGGGGAGGAGGGCAGGGGGTGGGGGTGAATGGGTGATGGGCACTGAGGGGGACACTTGACGGGATGAGCACTGGGTGTTATTCTGTATGTTGGTAAATTGAACACCAATAAAAAATTAATTTATTAAAAAAAAAAAGAAGTATGACCATCAAGGAACCTAAATGTTCAAAAAGGTGAGGTGATTTTATGTACACTAGTCAAACAATGGTGTCTTCAAAATCAGTTCATGAAGTAAAGCTTCACTCAGTCATATGGTACTGAGAGTACTACCATGTTCTGAATACAATATCCTATGAAGTATTCATTCATCAAATATTTATTGATCACCTACCACTGTTCTAGAAGACAGAGGTAAGCTGGTGAAAAAGATAAAGGCCCTACTCTCACAGAGCTTACATTATAAGTAGATATTATAAAAAAGAAATTGAGGCTCAGTTCCCAGGTCTGTTAGACTCTAAAACCTACACTATGTATTTTGACTATATTGTGTCTCACTGGAAAGACACAGCTTCTCCTAAAGTCCACACCTAACCACATAGTCCTGACAGCCTTGTCTGCAACAATTTAGGGTTCCTCTCTGTTGGCAGTCCAGTGTCACTTTCTCAGCGTTCTTACCCCAACTCCCAAGAGCAAAAAGATTGCTTGGTCAGTAGTTTAACACCTCATACTGACATGTATGAATTTCTTTTTCTCCCTCATTAGTCCCTAAACTCCCTCAGGGCAAGAGCCACGTCTTAGCCTCTTTATAGGTCTAGATGATAGTACAGGAGATAACAGCTGAATGGAGTTCATGAGAACATTTCAACAGAGTAGAGAGTGGAAGCCAGGCTGCAATGAACTAAGGAGTAAAAGAAAGAGAGGGCAACGGTGTCTGCTCTTCAAGAACAAGTCTGGAAAGGAAAAAGAGGGAAGTGGAAGTCGTCTGAAGGAGAAATGTGATCACAGGAAAGTTTTATACTTTTCTAAGAATGAGAAAGATTTGAACATATTTGTTGGTAAGGTAATACAGCACAGCAGAAAGAGCAGGGCCAGCAGAGTCAGGCTTGAATTTGATTTCTGGCCTCACTATTCTGGCCTTCTGTCACTTACTATGTCGGCAGGCAAATCACTTAACCTCTGTACTTCAACTTACACATAAATAAAAAGAGAATGAAAGAACCTATACCTCACTGTGACAATGACAGCACTTGGCAAACAGAGAAAATCCAATAAATGGTATTGATTATTACTGTATGTGTGGAAGCCTGGACTCTGGTGTTCTAACCCCTCCTACGTAGCTTGTGCTTCAACATGGATTTCCTATCCTAGTCCATGTGTAATATGTGATGGCAAAGAAACAGGATCCTTATTTCTTCTGTGTGTACCATCCTCTGTGCTATTCCACTTCTTTGTGACAGTCTGCATGAGCGCATGAATGGCTACTGTGGAAAATTACTGATGTCATCAGCTGAGGAAGTAGACAACCTGGAGAACAAGCAGATGAAACTGATGTTAAATCATCAAAATGTACAAGATTCTGGGCTCCTGCCAAAATTCATTGAGAACTCGGAAGAGAGAAACTGAAAACACAAACACACAGAACATTGTTTAACTTCCTAAGCCAACAAGGTGTTCCCAGCATCCACCCCAGGCACAGAAAGATGGCTGTATGATAAAAGAGACAGTTCTCGGGGCTCCTGGGTGGCTCAGTAAGTAGGTTGAGCGTCCAGCTCTTGGTTTTTGCTCAGGTTGTGACCTCACAGTCACGGGATCAAGCCCTAAATGCAGTTCTGCACTCAGTGCAGAGTCGGCCTCAGATTCTCTCTCAAATAAATTTTAAAAATCAAGGAAGAAAGAAAAGAAAGAAGAGAAAGAAAGAAAGAAAAGGTTCTCTCTTGAGTTCCTGTCTCAATATTTCACCCTAATGTCTGGTTCATTTCTGTGAGGTGCTACTCGGGTTCAACCAACTTTTCCACCATCTGACAAGTTTCCAAATTCACAAGATTAGTATGCTTTTTATATATTTTAAATAATTTTTGTTCACAGCCTTTTAAAATTAATGCTCTTGTGCTCACCTCAGCAGCACATATACTAAAGTTAATACTCTGGTCATGGGTCATGTTCACCTGTTACCCATACATGATCAACAGATACACCTCACACCTTCCTCCTAACCGTATCACACATCTCCAGGCTACTGTGACAATTAAAGATGAAAACCTACATATATCTAGGATTATTGGAAGACAGGAAAGATAACGACCTCCATTTAGAATCAATTACAGATTAATCACGGAGAAGAGAAATAAATACGTAAAACAAAGATGATATAATTATTGATTAGAGTTCAGAGAAAGCTGGAAGATAAGGAAGAAGAAGATGAGGAGGAACAGAAGTAAGAAATGTATGTGTATCTACAAACTTAATTACAAACAATCACTAAAAGCTACAAGTAGGGGCGCCTGAGTCAGTTAAGCATCTGACTCGATTTCTGCTCAGGTGGTGATCCTGGGGTCTGGGGATCCAGCTCCAAGGACTGCTCCCTGCTGAGGACAGAGTCTGCTTCAGATTCTTAACCTTTCCCTCTGCTTACTCTAAAACAAATAAAATCTTTCTTAAAAAATAAAAGCTACAAGCAAACAAGTAAAAGTTGGAAATTCAGTTTTTGTGAATCAAGGTCTTATTAGGAACTTGAATTTACCAAGAAAGAATAAGAAAGAAGGGTTAAGGATATTCCAGGACATCTTTAATAACTCACCAAACCCCCAAAAAAGCCAGCAACCCACCAAACATTTCAAGACTGGAAAATACGACAGTCATCCATCACAGAAAACAAACTTCAAAACATCTCTTCTTCCTCCATGTAAAAAGCATCGTGGATCATTAAACTGAGTATAAGAATAATTTTCGGAATTCCAATCCCAACCACGCTGAGTGACCCCGGCTAATACACGCCTCAGTTTCCCCAGGTGTAACGAGTCTCGGCCTGAATCTGAGCCTGTGTTCTGACCCCGAACCTGAATCTTCAACGTCAAGTCACAAGTTAAACCTGAGGAAGAGCCCGCAGCTCAAAGGTGCCCGAAGCAGCTTTAAAAAAAACAAAAAGAAAATAAAAAGAAAGAGGTCCCCCCGCCTGAGGTGCGGCTTCTGTGAAACCGCTCGCAGCTGTGGAGGGGGAGGTCTGCGTTCCGGCTCGAGCCCCCAGGCTCCCCGCTCCCGCCCGCCGCGCTGCGAGGCCGCCCCCGGCCCGGGCGGGGACGCGGGGGCGCAGCGACACGCGGGTCCGAGCCCCGCCGCCGCCGCCCCGCAGGCCCCGCCCCCGCCCCGCGACAGCCCGAGCCCGGCGCCCCCCGCCGGCGCCCCATCCCACGCGGGCACGTGCAAGGACCGACCCCGCCGCTCTCCCGGCCGCGGGCGGCGCTTCTCCCCTCGTCTGCCCCGTCAGCCCGTCCGTCAGGCGGTCGGTCGGTCCACAGCCGCCCCCGCGACCCCAGCGGAGAGGCGGGTGTGGGCGCCGGGCTCCGCAGACCGCTCCTTCCGCACTCACCTGCCTGGCGCGCGATGTCTACCTGGCGGCCGCCAGTCCCTGCCACCTCAGTGCCAACCTGGGTCTGTCTCGCGGCTCCACCGCTCGGACCCAGTCAGCGCTCGGCGGCGCCACTGCGCACGCGGGCCGGGCCGGGCGGGGAAGGGGGGGGGGGGGGTAATGCCGCGGAGCATGCTGGGGGCTGTAGTCCTCCGGGTCCCCACACACGAACCGCCTTCCTAGCCCAGACCCCGCCCTCCGAAGCCCAATTTTAGCCCAGCAATATCCACTGGACTTTCATGTGCACTGCAGCCCGAGCAGCTCAGGGCAATATGGGGTGGACCGGCGGTTGGGATGCAGGACAGATGCGGCAGGACTCTGGAAAGGAGCGGCCCTTTTTTTGTTTGTTTTTAATAATAAATTTTTTATTGGTGTTCAATTTGCCAACATACAGAATAACACCCAATGCTCATTCCGTGAAGTGCCCCCCTCAGTGCCCGTCACCCATTCACCCCCACCCCCGCCCTCCTCCCCTTCCACCACCCCTAGTTCGTTTCCCAGAGTTAGGAGTCTTTATGTTCTGTCTCCCTTTCTGATATTTCCTACCCATTTCTTCTCCCTTCCCTTCTATTCCCTTTTACTGTTAAATTCCCCCAAATGAATGAGACCATATAATGTTTGTCCTTCTCGGATTGACTTACTTCACTCAGCATAATACCCTCCAGTTCCATCCACGTTGAAGCAAATGGTGGGTATTTGTCGTTTCTTTCTTTTTTTTTTTTTTTTTTTTAATTTATGATAGTCACAGAGAGAGAGAGAGAGGCAGAGACACAGGTAGAGGGAGAAGCAGGCTCCATGCACCGGGAGCCCGATGTGGGATTCGATCCCGGGTCTCCAGGATCGCGCCCTGGGCCAAAGGCAGGCGCCAAACCGCTGCGCCACCCAGGGATCCCCGTATTTGTCGTTTCTAATGGCTGAGTAATATTCCATTGTATACATAAACCACATCTTTATCCATTCATCTTTCGATGGACACCGAGGCTCCTTCCACAGTTTGGCTATTGTGGACATTGCTGCTAGAAACATCCGGGTGCAGGTGTCCTGGCGTTTCATTGCATCTGTATCTTTGGGGTAAATCCCCAGCAGTGCAATTGCTGGGTCGTAGGGCAGGTCTATTTTTAACTCTTTGAGGAACCTCCACATAGTTTTCCAGAGTGGCTGCACCAGTTCACATTCCCACCGAGAGTGTAAGAGGGTTCCCTTTTCTCCGCATCCTCTCCAACATTTTTGTTTTCCTGCCTTGTTAATTTTCCCCATTCTCGGCCCTTACATTTTCTAAATATTTAAGTGCTTTCTTCACAGGTGTACAGAACCAGGCTTAGACCAGTCCGAACCACTCTTACAGAACTCACAAGCCCTGGAAGGAGCCACAAATTGGAACAAATTTGGTTGAGGGAATGCCAAAGAAATTCACTCTCCAGGCATGTATAACCCGGGGGTGGGAGTGGGGGGTGTCAGAAGCCTGCGTTTGGGTCACTCAACCACACTAACACTTAGCTCATCCATAAAATGAGAATTTGAACTTATGGTCGTGAGAACTAGATGCTGTTTGAGAAAATGTTAAATAAGGCACAGTACAAATGAACAGTCCAGGGATGTAAAAGGCCCATCTCCATAGGATACGCAGGTCCTAGTAGACATCAGATTCTGTCCTGAAAAAAAGTGTTGGGGGCCTAGCACGCTCAATCTCTAGAGCATGTGACTGAGTCTTGGGGTTGGAGTTTGAGTTCCACATTCAGTGTAGAGATTATTTTAAAAAAATAAAATCTTAAAAAAAGAAAAGAAAAGAAAAGAAAACGAGTTTATCACCATTTAGGAAGGTCACCTTTTGAAAAGCATAGTATTTCAGGAGTGTTCTCCTAGACATGTCTCCCTACTTAGAAGAGATAAACTTAGTTTTAAAGCTGCTTATTAATCTAAGCATGGGTTCCCATTGGTGTTCCAAGGGGGTGATGCCTGGGTCAATGAATGGAACCATATGCAAAGTCTACACATACAAGGCAATCTCAGTTGTAACCTCACTGTATTAGGCTCACTTTGCAAAGTCATGTTATTTACAACATCCCTATGAAAGCTGGGTGAATTTTATCATTTGAATTTTAGAGGACCTGGGAAAACTAGTAAGTGGCAGAACAGAGATCTGAACCCAGTTTCTGAGGCCAAGTTCAGTTTCCTTTCCAAATCCTTTTTTTTTTTTTTTTTTTTTAAGATTTTATTTATTTATTCATGAGAGAGAGAGAGGCAGAGACACAGGCAGAGGGAGAAGCAAGCAGGCTCCATGCAGAGAACCCGATGTGGGACTCGATCCCAGGACTCCAGGATCATGCCCTGGGCCGGAGGCAGATGTTAAACCACTGAGCCACCCAGGTGTCCCCAAATTCTGCTTTCTTAAACAAAACCAACACACCACCCCCCCAACCCCCACCCCATTGCCTTAGAGCAACAAATTCCAATCTTTTTAGTGTGGTAACATCCTTTTCTGTCATCTCACAACTTGCAGGGGCTGTATTTCCTAAGTTTATCTTTATGGGGGAACACAATTTCTTGAGACAGTTGTCACGTCAGCTGAGGTGTCAAAACTCAATGGTTAAGTAATGCTAGCTTCAGCATGGGCCCCTTAGGTTTTTGCAATGAACCATTAGCATTTCATTTTTGCTAACTTTCCCTACACACTTAAAAGGGAACTAAGGACTTGTCAATACTTGCCAAATAAAGCTTCCAGCCCTCCTCTAGCATTCCAGTGGAATATCTATCAGAGATCAATACTGGGTAGGCCAGGGGTACCTGGCTGGCTCATTCTGTGGAACATGCAACTCTTAATCTCAGGCTGGTGAATGTGAGTCCCACACTGGGTATAGAGATTATTTAAAAACCAACAAAACAAAAAAACAAAGCTGGGCAGGTCCAACAGCCACAGGAGATAGAAAACCAGTACTTCTAAGAAATGGCAGACTAGCTAGCAATTCTATGAAACTTTCTAAGTGCCGTGTGAGAATTCAACATACATATTTCACCTCCATTAGAGGACAAAAGCGAAAAAAGAAAAATGGCACATTCTTAAAAGCTTCATAGGATGCTACTCAAGGCAAAGCCCTTCTCCATTTTTGCCACAGGAAGGGTGGATGGAGCCGGGTACATTGAAGAAATTCAACCAAGCACCAAGCTGGTAGGAAAAGGAGCATCTGCATCATGATAAAGGGTGGATTATAAGATGATAAAACCAAGGGGAGCAGTGTGGATTTGTTGAAGTTACATCTCAAGAGCACCTTTTCTCAGTGGTGCTTAATGAACTGTAATGTGTTCAGACAATAAACGGTGTATGTGGGGATCCCTGAGTGGCTCAGTGGGTTTAATGCCTGCCTTCAGCCAAAGGCATGATCCTGGAGTCCTGGGATCGAGTCCCACGTCGGGCTCCCTGCATGGAGCCTGCTTCTCCCTCTGCCTGTGTCTCTGCCTCTCTTTCTCTCTGTGTCTCTTATGAATAAATAAATAAAAATCTTAAAAAAAAATAAACGGTGTATGTCCCATTATTGAGGAGCCATTTAGCACATTGCTCCATAAGCTCCAGGAAGACAGACTGACTTGTTCACCATTGTATTCTTAGTACACAGTAGGGTGCTGAGAAAAAAAGTGCTAAATTATGAAATCTGGGGGCTCCTGGGTGGCTCAGTTGGTTAAGCAGCCAAGTCTTGATTTCAGTTCAGGTCATGATCATAGGGTCCTGGGATCAAGCCCTGTGTTGGGCTCTACCCTCAGCAGGAAGTCTGCTTGAAGATTCTCTCTCCCTCTGCCCCTCCCAACTCACTTTCTCAAATAAATCTTAAAAAAAAAAAGTATGACATCTGGATCAGAAACAAAATATCTTAGGGGTACCTGTGTGGCTCAGTTAAGCCACTGCCTTCAGCTAGGGTTATGATTTTGGGGTCCTGGGATCAAGTCCTGTATTGGGCTCCCTGCTCAGCAAGGAACCTGCTTCTCCTTTTCCTTTTTTTTTTTTTTTTAAGATTTTATTTATTCATGAGACACACAGAGAGACAGAGAGAGGCATAGACACAGGCAGAGGAAGAAGCAGGCTCCATGCAGGGAGCCTGACGCAGCACTTGATCCCGGGACCCCAGGATCACACCCTGGGCTGAAGGTGGCGCTAAGCTGCTGAGCCACCGGGGCTGCCCTTCCCCTCTCCTGTTCGTGCTCTCTCTTGCATTCTACCTCAAATAAATAAAAATCTTAAATAAATAAATATCTTTTAAAAAAAACCCACAATATATTTTATAAATACTAAAGAAAAGCTTTCTAATTGTAAAGTATGATTTAACTCCTTTCTTGAAAAAAAAAAAAAAAAAGAGTAACTTAGTTATTTAAGAAACTATGGAGGGGGATGCCTGGGTGGCTCAGCGGTTTGGCGCTGCCTTTGGCCCAGGGCATGATCCTGGAGTCCCAGGATCAAGTCCCATTTCGGGCTCCCCGCAGGGAACCTGCTTCTCCCTCTGCCTGTGTCTCTGCCTCTTTCTCTCTGTGTGTCTCTCATGAATAAATAAATATTTTTTTTAAAAAAGAAGAAACTATGGAGGGATGCCTGCGTGGCTCAGCGGTTTAGTGCCTGCCTTTGGCCTAGGGCGTGATCCTGGAGTCCCAGGATCGAGTCTCGCATTGGGCTCCCTGCATGGAGCCTGCTTCTCCCTCTGCTTGCGTCTCTGCCCCTCTCTCTGGGTCTCTCATGAATAAATAAAATCTTTAAAAAAAAAATAAGGAAAAAGAAAAAGAAACTATGGAATGAATTTTTTATGTTTGCTTTTCTGCTTTACATTTTTTTTTTTTTAAAGATTTTTAAGTAATCTCTACCTCCAACATGGGCTTGAACTCACAACCCTAAGATCACAAGAGTCACTGACAGAGCCAGCCAGGTGCCCCTGCTTTATATACTTTATATACATTTGGTCTGTGCTCTTATAACCAGCACTATCCTAATTACAACTTTTAAAATTTTAAGGCCAAACTACTAAACAACTAGTGTTTAAAATCATGGGAGAGATATAACATTTTCCCATGGTTTTAAATTTCTCAGGACCCTATAGCCACAGCAACAAAAGGCTAGATCACTCATGGGGGGAAACAAACTGGAGGCATTCATGGTCCCCATCTCCCTCCTAATCTCACATGTAGCTACTTAAAACCGCTATTCAAATGGACCTTATTTCCTAAGCAACTTGTTGTGGGGATTAAGGACAAGGAGGTCTACAGGTCTACAGTAGTTTCCAAGAATCCCCTCAAACTCCTTCCACCCCAGCCTGGCCTGGGATGTTACCTAACCAGAATTTATGGTTTATTATACAAGAGGGATATGTATATATATATATAGAAATATTATGTATACATAAATATATATATATATATACTAGAATATGCAGTACCAAGAAAGGCATCAGAATCTAAAAGAGCAGATCAAATATGCATTTTGTTTAAAGGTTTCATTTTGAAGTAATCTCCACACCCAATGTGGGGAACTGAAACTCACAACGCCCCCACACCCCAGATGAAGAGTTACATGCTCTCTCCCAACTGAGCCAGTCAGGTGCCCCTCCAATACGGTTTTTCTAAGGCCAAAAGGTCTTGTTAAATGAGAAGATAGAGTGGGCTTCTTTTTCATTCACCCAAAAACCCACTTCTTATTTGACCTTTTGTCTAAGTAGGCCCTGATAGATCATCATGTCCTCTTAAGTGCTCATCCTGAAATCTGAGCCAGAACCCAGCTCATTTTCTTCCTGAGTTTGGATTTATCATGAAGGCAAATCACCCAGATTCACCACTTACACATTTTCTTCCAGAAACCTAGCCTCTAAGAATTTTTCTGTACACAGGACTTAATGAGGTCATGAGAACAAAATCATACCAGATCCAGAATGGAAAACCCAAATCTGTCTGGACTTCTAGTTATGTTCCAGATTAGCTAAATTTGAGTTAAATTTTGTATCCATTAGACCACACCTCTGATAGAGAACATACCTTGAAAGGAATATATATGAATCCCAGTACTTAAAAATACTACTATGACTAAATATAATTTATTCTAGATAGGATCCTACAATAAAAAAAGAGGACACTAGCTAAAAACTGAGGACTTTGATAATGTATCAATAATGGTTCATTAATTGTGATGACTACATTATAGTAATGTAAGATGTTAATAAGGGACATCAAGTATGGGGTGTATGGGAACTTTGTACTATCCTTGCAATATAAAAATATTCTACAATTTAGTTTAAATAAAAATTGCATTAAAAACTTGAAAAAAGGGATGCCTGGATGGCTCAGTTCATTAAGCATCTGCCTTCAGTTCAGGTCATGATCCCAGAACCCTGGGATCAAACCCCACATCAGGCTCCCTGCTGTTCCGCCTGCTTATGTTCACTCTCTCTCAAATAAATAATAAAATCTTAAAAAAAAAAACAAAACTGAAAAAATACACAAAAGCTAAAAGAAAAGCCACCTCAAATTCATCAAGCAAGAAACCACACAGTATTTCATTATGTAACTTTCCAGGTTTTTTTTTTTTTTTTTTTTCTTTCTCGAAGTAAGCTCTATGCCCAACTGGGGGCTTGAATTCATGACCCCGGGGTTAAGAGTGCCATGCTCCACCAACTGAACCAGCCAGGTGTCCCAACTTTTCCTATTTATTTTTTATGCTGACTCATTCTCCATTCTTCAGTTGGTTCAAGTTCAGCATGTACTCTCTTCCATGATAGGTAAACTAAAACAGTCTCCTCTTCAAATTTTAGCCTGCTCCCTGACTGGTTGGTAAACTCCCCCAGGCTCGGAAAGGAAAATGACATTTCCTGAGTCCTTCTTCATGTCAGACCCTACGCTATGCAATTTCAGCCAGCTAGTCCTCACATTCATCTAGGATTTGTATCACCCATCTGGAAGCACTTAAGCACTGTGCTTCCGCGTAAGGACATGAGACTCTCCTGGTTATCAAATGATATCTACCATCAGCCAGGGAAGCCAGCAGTAAACACCTAGGTGTCTAACTGCAGCTGAACAGAATCTGGTTACCCCATGGTCTGCCCAGATCCTGATTTCTGGATGATTCAGATCCTGGAGTTCAGGTAACTGGTAAACTGAATTCAATCTAATTTTTGAGAAGGCCTGAGTGTTCTCTTCTTAGCCAACATACAGCCCACCCAAGTGCCCTTAATTAAAATGTTAAATGGCTGGCTTAGTCGGTGGAGCATGTGACTCTTCATGTTGGAGTCGTAAGTTTGAGCCCCATGTTGGGTGTAGAGATCACTTTATTTTTTATTATTTTTATTTTTTTTAATTTTAAGATTTTATTTACTTATTCATGAGAGACACAGAGAGAGGCAGAGACAGGGGAAGTAGGCTCCATACAAGGAGCCCGATATGGGACTCAATCCCAGGACTCCAGAATTACACCCTGAGCCAAAGGCAGACACTCAAACGCTGAGCC
The DNA here is from genome assembly GCF_048418805.1 of Vulpes vulpes. NCBI lineage: Eukaryota > Metazoa > Chordata > Mammalia > Carnivora > Canidae > Vulpes > Vulpes vulpes. The sequence goes on from NC_132795.1 coordinate 55,097,297, forward strand.
ACCTAAGCATCCCTAGAGATCACCTTAAAAAAATAAACTAAAAACTAAAATATTAAAAAAAAAAAAAAGTTAAATGGGAAGGGCACCTGGCTAACTCAACTGGTGGAGCATACAATCTCGTTCTTGGGGTTGTGAGTTCAAGCTCCACACTGGATGTATCAATTACTTAAAAAAAAAAAAAAAAAATTGGGGCAGCCCGGGTGGCTCAGTGGTTTAGCGCCGGCTTCAGCCCAGGGCCTGATCCTGGAGACCCAGGATCGAGTCCCATGTCAGGTTCCCTGCCTGGAGCCTGCTTCTCCCTCTGCCTCTCTCTCTCTCTCTGTCTCTATGTCTCTCATGAATAAATAAAAAAAATCTTTAAAAAAAAATCTAAATGAAAAAAAATAAAAAATTGTGTATGTTAATAGTATAACTTAAGTATATTAATATAAAAACAAAAAAGAAAAAAAGCACAATAAACCAAATCAAATTGCCAAAGAAGAAAAACCAGCCAAACTACCAATTGCTAGAGAACAGAAGTCTAACAATCATCACAGTGCTGTCATCTTATTTCCTTATTTTCTGTGAGGAAATTGAAGTAAAATCCATGGTATCTGGTATCCCCAGTGTGTCTGGTATATAATGTAACTTCTCAGATTATAGATACATTGATAGTAGCTACTTCCTCTTAAAGAATTTTATTTTATTTTATTTATGATAGTCACAGAGAGAGAGAGAGAGGCAGAGACACAGGCAGAGGGAGGAGAAGCAGGCTCCATGTACCGGGAGCCCGACGTGGGATTCGATCCCAGGTCTCCAGGATCGCGCCCTGGGCCAAAGGAAGGCGCCAAACTGCTGCGCCGCCCAGGGATCCCAGCTACTTCCTCTTAATGTGGCCCACACTGAGAAGTAGACAATACCTGATCAGAGCCCAATGAGTTAATTCCTTACACCAGAACTAGCAGTTTCAAAAACCCCCTCAAGATTCACACGAAAAGAATAGTAAACTGCTTTTGAAAGAGTTGAGACCTTCTACAGCTCCATGCTCTCTAAGCTTACCTGCTACATTGACCTATATTCAGAATTTGGTTTCAAGGGCTGTCTCCTATTCTTCTTTCCAATAGGTTGAGCTCTTTACCCTGGACTACCTTTGACTTTTTTTTTTTTTTTTAAGATTTTATGTATTTATTTTTGGGAGTAAAAGTGGGAGCAAGAGAAGCACACAGGGGGAGAGGGAGAAGCAGACTCCCCACCAAGCAGGGAGCCTGATGAGAGGCTCGATCCCAGGACCCTGAGATCATGACCTGAGCTAAAGGCAGACACTTAATTGACTGAGCCACCCAGGTGTCCAATCCCAGACTACCTTTGATTGTATATGGTTGGAGTCAACTCAGCCTCTTATCCCTTTCAACATTCCCATTTCTGCCAACTAGGTTGTCTGGCTTCTGATTGAGCTGAAGGGGAAGGATGGGGTGGGGCAGAGGGAGAATCACTAACTCACAGTAGCTTCAGTGTCTGGGCCCAAGCCAGCCTGATCCTCAACAATGGGTATGGGTCTCAACTGTAGCAATAGCTACCTCAGCCACTATTCCTCCTCAAGGTGATATGTGAAACACTGACAAGTTTTCTCCTCTAGGATCAAGGGCCCTAATATTCCCTTACCACTCCTCATAGGACAACATTTTCTCAGGAGGTTGGCTCTCTATCTCTGTTTCTCAGACTGGGTGTCCAAAATGGAACATAATGCCATGAGTGTGGAACAGTAAGACTATAGTGGAATTTAAGCCTAATTTACATTTATCTTAATTTTTTCTTCTTAGTTTTGGCCACATTTCAATCTATTTCAGGTTAGATAAAATTTTAGCTATCTTACCAAAAACATGTATTGGTTAATTATTCTAGTTTTGTGTTATCTGCAAATCTGATAAATACATTTCTTCGGGCAGCCCGGGTGGTTCAGTGGTTTAGCGCCGCCTTCAGCCCAGGGCCTGATCCTCAGGACCCAGGATAGAGTCCCACGTCAGGCTCCCTGCATGGAGCCTGCTTCTCCCTCTGCCTGTGTCTCTGCCTCTCTCTCTCTCTCTCTCTCATAAATAAATAAAATAAAAATCTCTTAAAAAAATACATTTCTTCATTTTCATCTATGCTGAAACAGTATGTAGAATTGGATGGGGCTGAGGATAAGAGGTCTGTGGACTAATACCAGTACTCTCCTTCCAGGTGGGGGATAGTTCTTAATGATCTTCTTTGGCTACAGCTGGCTTAATCACCTATTAATCTAAGTACCAGGATTAATTGTCAAATGCCCTGATGAAATCAATAGACCCAACTAGAATTTCTGATATACAAAGCTTTAAGAAAGATGAAGTGAGCTTGAGTACAACTTGAGCTGAATAAGACTGAGAATTTACTGTGGCTCTGAATTTCATTATATATTATTTTTTTCTTTTTGAAGATTTATTTACTTGGGAGAGCAAGAGAGAACACAAGTAAGAGAGGGCCCAAGCTGGGGGAGGGGCAGAGAGAGAAGCAAGCAGGGAGCCCAACATGGGGCTTGATTCCAGGACCCTGAGATCATGACCTGAGCTGAGGGCAGCCACTTAACTGACGAGGCCACCCAGGAGCCTGAATTTCATTATATATTCTGGCAAAACATAACTGGATACCAAAGGTATCCAACCATACTGAATCAGAGTCCAAGTTATTTTGCTAGATACAGACCAAATTTACCTTCAATAGGGGCACCTGGGTAGCTCTGTCAATTAAGCATCTGCCTTCAACTCAGGTCATGATCCTGGATCCTGGGATTGAGTCTCATATCCGGCTCCCTGTTCAGCAGGGAGTCATCTTCCCCCTCTGCCCTTCTCCCTCCTCATGATCTCTCTCTTTCAAATAAATAAAATCTTAAAAAAAAAATTACCTTCAGAAGAGAGGACCAGGAGTTAGTTACTTCCTCAATCAAGTGAGCATATGAAATAGACCAGGCTAGTTGGACAACATGACTGAAAGAACTGAGCAAGCTATGAACTACAAGTTGTGTTGTTACAAAAAGAGTCCAGGGGCGCCTGGGTGGCTCAGTGGTTGAGCGTCTGCCTCTGGCTCAGGTTGTGATCATAGGCTCCTGGAGTTGCATCCCCACAGGGAGCCTACTTCTCCCTCTGCCTATGTCTCTGGCTTTCTGTGTCTCTCATGAATAAACAAATAAAATCTTAAAAAAAAAAAAAGAAAAGAAAAGAAAACGGAGTCCAACACGGCATCATTTTTCTTTCCTTTTTGTTTTTGTCTTTTTTAGAGAGAGGGAACGGCAGGGCAGGCAGTAAGAATGGCTGAGGGAGAGAGAGAGAATCTTAAGTTGGCTTCACATAGAGCACAGAGCCTGACATGGGGTTCAATCTCACAACCCTGAGATCATGACCTGAGCAAAACCGAGTTAGATGCTTAACCCACTGAGCCACCCAGGCATCCCAATGTAATTTATTTCTGCACTATAAACTCTGAAAAATGTGGAAGCACCACGCAAAAGAAAAAAAAAAGTGTATCCAATTTAAGGTAACAGGTCTTGAGATAAAATAAGGCATTAAAGAAAAATTTTCCATGACCCAGCAATAAAAGTTAACGAAGCCAACAACTTCTTGTTTAATTCTTTCCAACTCTACAGACATAATTCTGCTTTCACCTTCATTACACTTTCATATGGTTTTAGCAGGGGATATACCTCCTCTTCTAAGAATCTCTGCACCTGCCAAAGAGGAAAGCAAATGTCAGACAAGAGAAGTTGTAAAGACAAACTTTGATAACTTTTTCAGTATCAGTTTTATTACTGAGAAATAATTTGATAAAACTCTTACTTCACCACTGAACTTCTATTTTCCTCAACTGCCTTTCAGAAATCTGTCCCTAGATATCTGGCAGTTCAACCCACCATGCCCACATGTGCTTCCCCACAAACCAGCCCTGTCTGTTCTTTTAGTTGGTCTTCCCATTGTCTACCCTGTTCTCCAAGCTAAACTCATCACTGCTTCTTCCCTCCTCTTCATTCAACAAGCTGCCAAGTGGTTAACTCTCTAAATGGCCCTGCAGTCTCCTCATCTGCAACTACCACCACCTCGGCTCAACAACCTTGTCATCTACTACGTGGCCGCCTACAGCAGCTTCCTTGCTGGTCTCCTACCTCCAGTTTGTCTTCCAACTTTAAATCCTGTAACTAGGGCAGCCCCAGTGGCGCAGTGGTTTAGCGCCGCCTGCAGCCCAGGACGTGATCCTGGAGACCCTGGATCAAGTCCCACATCAGGCTCTCTGTATGATGCCTGCTTCTCCCTCTGCTTGTGTCTCTGCCTCTCTCTCTCTCTCTCTGTCTCTATGAATAAATAAATAAAATCTTTAAAAAAAAAATAAATCCTGTAACTACATCTGGGCACTTGTTGCTCTAGCAAAACTCAAATGATTGTAGTTTGTCTCCCATGAAAAACATCTATGTATTTACCAACTCCTACTTGTCCCTAAGATTCAGCTTAGATGTCAAGTCTTCCAAGAATTCTTTCCCAACCTCTATTTTAAGGCTGCTACTTCTTTGGGAGTTGGTAAACTGTCCAACTCTTTGATTTTTGGCTCAGATTATGACCTCAGGGGTGTGGGATTGGGCTTTGTGCTAGGTGGGGGCCTGCTTAGGATTCTCCCTCTCCCTTTGCCCCTCCCGAGCACCCTCCCCCCTCACTTGCTCTCACTCAAAAAATTTTAAAAATTAAAATAAGAGCATTTTAAAAAGAGGGCATTTGGAGAAGCTTATAGCACCATGGAAGTGTTCCAGTGCTTACCTGTCGGGATGCACGACCTGTAAAAGAAGATGGATCCAGTAGACGGTCCAACTGGGAGTGAATGGGACTAAAGTAGGCATCAGCCTGGATTCGCTCTATGAGGTCATTGTCACCCCCTTCCTGCTTGACCACAGCAGCTGCCTCCTGGGAAAGCACTCTGATTTTCTCATGGCAATCCTAGAAAGACAGTGAGGTATTGTTGGTTCATTTACTAAGAGAGCATTTGAACATCTTAAGAAGTCATCCAACACCACATCCATGCTGTCTATGTATGGCTGGTACACAAAGCCCTTCCAGGCTGAGATGGTTCCTCTCACAGTCTAACTCCACGAAGATCTTGACCCTCTGATCGTATCTGAGGATGAACCTGAAATAAATGCCCATCCTGTGCTGGCCTCTCTAAAGCTTCATAAACCATGTGTGCTTGTGTCCTGCCCACTTCCCATCCTTTTCTATTGGAAATTCAGACCTAATTCCCTCACTAGGAGTAGATCTTTCTACAGGTGATTAAGTGATTCACTTTTAACGAACCAAGTTCACCACAATCACCCTCCAGAGAAAAGCCTGTTCTACAGCAGAATATGGTCACTGTTCTCTTCCAACACCATGACTGAGGGTGATGACAAGAATGCTTTCACTCTTAAGGAAGAACAGGACTGGGCAGCCCCAGTGGCTTAGTGGTTTAGTGCCACCGTCAGCCCAGGGTGTGATCCTGGAGTCCCAGGATCGAGTCCCATGTTGGGCTCCCTGCATGGAGTCTGCTTCTCCCTCTGCCTGTGTCTCTGCCTCTCTCTCTCTCTCATGAATAAATAAATAAAATCTTAAAAAAAAAAAAAAAAAAAAAGGAAGAACAGGACTAAAGGTGCAAACTTCCACTCATCCACGCATGAGGGGTAAACAAACCTGGCGGTTACCCCCAGATTTCACCATGGCCATGATGATGTTCTCTGTGGCCATGAAAGGTAGCTCTTGCCGAATGCGCCGCTCAATTACCTAGAAGAATGAACGGAGGGCTAAGATGGTTCAAGGTTATAAAGTCATACACACAGTAAAAGATCTAGTGCGGCAATACACACAAGGACATGAACTGCCTTATTTATGAAGACAGAGAGTAGAATGGATCATTTTCATCCACACTGTATTTTTCGGTTTTCTTTCTAATCCAAAGTATTACTTTGATTTAAAAAAAGAATATTGAGGGGATCCCTGGGTGGCGCAGTGGTTTAGCGCCTGCCTTTGGCCCAGGGTGCGATCCTGGAGACCCGGGATCGAATCCCATATCGGGCTCCCGGTGCATGGAGCCTGCTTCTCTCTCTGCCTGTGTCTCTGCCTTTCTCTCTCTCTCTCTCTCTCTGTGACTATCATAAATAAATAAATAAAAATTAAAAAAAAAAAGGAATATTGATTTAAACAAACTTTTGAAAGTTGCTTCATTTGAAAGATTTCTAAAACCTGAACTTTGCTAAATTTCAGTGCCCAACCTCAAGAGCCAAGTACACAATGGAAATGAACCCATTTGCCTCAGGTACTTAAAAACAGGCAAAGGAAATAGTCTGCCCTGCCAGTCACACCAGAGCTGAGGATTCATGCTCATAAACAGTGTAAGCCAATTCAAAGTACTTACTTTTTTCTGTAAATGTGTCTATTATGGATTTCAGAGTTAGTTCTCTAGAGCTTACGTCACCACCTTAGGAATGAGCTCTGGTTGGGAAGAACTGTTAGACCAGAATGCAGCTCCCCAAACACACTCGCTATAAAGCAGGAAAATATTTCACTGCCCCTCCCACATTCCAATCCTTCTCCTTAAGATTTTACTTTTTAACTGAGGCTTCTTACTTTAGGGTATACCACCAATCCTTCAGAAATGTTCTGCAACGTATTCAATATGGCATCTGCAGTGAGAAATGCCTCAGCCAAACAGATACGTCTGGAAAGCAAACAGCCAATTCAGTTATCTCTTTAAACAAATATCAATTTTAGTGAAAAGTAGGGTGTGTCCCCAGAAGCTGTGTGACTTGTCATGCCACATGTACTACGTGGACAATTTCCTTTAATCTCATGACTTCAGCTACCCCATATCCTGATGACCTCCAATATCCTGATCACCCCACAAGGGGTGTCCAGATCACCTGCTTACAAGCCAGATCATATACTCCACTGGAGAGCTCCACCTGTTTGATCTCTGGGTACCTCAAACCCCAAACTGGATTCAGCCACTTTTTCACTACTTCCTGCTCACCAGGTCAAACCCACTCTTTTTCTCCCTGTGGCTGCTCCTGTCTCAGTAAATGGCACTAGCACCCCATCCCTGATCTTAATACTCACTCTAGTCCACCACCAAGGCCAGCCAATGTGTCCCTGATTTTACCCATATCCTTCCTCTCTGATCACTGCCAGTGTGGACTTGGATTTTTTTTTTTTAAGTAGCCTCCTAACTCATTCTAATGAGATCTATGTCCCCTTACAACTGATTCTCCAAATTGTTGCAGGGTGTTTTCGCTGGTACATCTGATTAGGTCACACCCTGCTGAAAAGTATTCAATAGCTGACTTATTTCCGTAAGTGTTTTATTCCCTGGGTTACACACAGATCCCAAGATAGCTAGCTTTAACTATATATCCTTTTCAGATCCCAGTACAATGCAAGCAAACCATAGTAACATGAAACTGCTTTAAAAAAGTATAGGGGTGCCTGGCTGGCTTAGTTGGCTAAGCCACCGCCTTGGGCTCAGGTTATGATCTCAGGGTCATGGATCAGTCCCTGTACTGGACTCCCTGCTCAGTGGGGAGTCTGCTTCTCCCTGTACCTCCACCTCCACCCCCCTCCCTGCTTCTGCTCTCTCTCAAATAAATAAAACCTTAAAAAAAAAAAGTATATACATAGGGGTGTCTGGCTGGCTCAGTGGGTGGAGCATGTGACTCAATCTCAGGGTTGTAAGTTCGAGCTCCACATTGTGTATAAGAATTACTTAAAAACTAAAATCTTTAAGTATAAACATAAAGCAGAAAACTATGTGTATGTTGGTACCGTATTCATAGCTACAAATTACTTCTGACCCATCTCATAACCAACCACCACATAATCATGACAAGACACCAGTTGATACCTCACCTGCCTTTAGCACAGTAACTAAATTCCTTTTCAAGGCTTACAGGGCTGTTCATAAATTAATTGTGATCTGTAATCGTGTCCCATCTCACCTCTTGCCACAGACACTTCATTCCCCAGTACTACCTGACTACTAATAACTCCCTAACTATTCTTTCTCCTGCCCTTATGCTTTCATATATGCTTCCAATCTTGTTTTTTTTTTTTTTTTTTTAAAAAGACCTATTATCTTTATTTATTTATAGAGAGGGAGCTGGGAAGGGCAGCAGGGGAGGGAGAGAATCTTAAGCAGGCTCCACACCCAGTGCAGAGCCTGACACAGGGTTTGATCTCACAACCCTGAAATCATGACCTGAGCCAAAATCAGACCTTAACCAACTGAGCCACCCAGGTGCTTCTTATCTTATCCTAAAGGTCTTTTTAAAATGCTTGTATTTCTTGGTCTTAAAGCATCACCTCCTCTGTGAAGCCTTCCCTGACTCCTCTACCACCACTACCACTACCACAGAGATTATCTTGTACCCACTCATCCTAACACTCATCCCACTGTTCTACGTTCCTGCCTCCCTGCTATACTCCAGGCTCAGTGGGCACAGATGCTCAAAATATCCACTTGCTTCTCCTCTTCTGGTCTTCCCCCCATCTTGCTGTACATGTACATGGCATCCCCCTTCTACTGACCGATTGGCACTATCATCCAGTGTGCGCTCAAACCACTGCACAGATGCCGTCTGCAGTGGGTCCATGATAAGGGTCATCAGGTGCCGGGCAAGACTGCAGCACCTCTCTGAGCGCATAGGATTCCGCTTGTAAGGCATCGCACTTGAGCCTGCCACATACAAGGAGGAGAATCAAAGGCAGAGAGACTTCAGAGAACAATGAGTGCCCAAGTATGCTGCTGGGTGAACTATTAACACACCACTCACAGGCCTCCTAGCATCTCTGTAGTGCTCCCGTATCTTCACAGAACACTCACCAATCTGCTGTTTTTCAAAGGGTTCCTCCATCTCCTTGAGGTTTGCCAGGAGTCGTATGTCAGTACAAATCTAGGAGGAAAGGGCCACAGGCATCGTCCCACACTGCTGGTGCACAGGACTCTGGGAGCAGGCTAGCCTGATGGAGGAGGTGAGCACGTCCTCTCCAAGAGTTCCCGGAGAGTAATAGCTCACTCAGACTTCCGGCTCCTGAAGAGCAGGGATAACAAGTAAGGGAGCATGGAAACACTTCTGTGAAACATTGCTGAAGATAGAGCAAGGAAAGATAATGCAAGATGAGCTTTAGTGTAAACACTGGAGCTAGTCTTGCCCTTTAAAGTACCTTAATTTAAAAGGTATTACCTACAGACCCCAGATGGTAAAAATGAAGTTTGACATCTCTTGAAAGATGTGACTAAATAAAGGTCCAAGGTCGGGCAGCCACTGTGGCTCAGCGGTTTAGCGCCGCCTACAGCTCAGGGCGTGATCCTGGAGACCCAGGATCAAGTCCCACGTCAGGCTCCCTGCCTGGAGCCTGCTTCTCCCTCTGCCTGTGTCTCTGCCTCTCTCTCTCCTCCCTGTGTATTCTCACGAATAAGTAAATAAAATCTTAAAAAAAAAAAAAAAGTCCGAGGCCAATACCATCTGTCTGAGGTGTGCAAAGTTCTCAGCTCCACTCCCAACAAACTGCTACCACCACTCACCTTGTGCACGGATGCCCCCAAGCTAGCCAGCACAGACAGCACCTCAATATCTACTTTTCGTGTGTAAGTCTGTCCTGTGATGATGAAAGCCCTAGAAATCAATTGAAAAGAACTGTAAGTGAAAATATTTCAGTGCTTGGCTGAGAGCATGCAACTCTTGATCTCAGGGTTAAGTCTGAGCCCTCTATTAGTGTAGAAATTACTTAAAATCTGAAAAAACAATTTTTTTTCTTCAAAATGTGACTGTGTCAAATAAATGAGCAAAAACAGATCTTAAGCAAAAGCTTGGTCTCACTGATATATACTTAGTCACACTGAGCCCAGATGAACTCAATGATATGTTCCTGGGACAAACTGTTCTTCCACCCTTTTTACTAACCCCCAGACCCAAGAAGGAAGCATGGGCCTGTGTACCCAAGTCCTGTCACACAGCCTGATGGAAATGACTGGAAGGAGGAGCCATGGTGAAACCTTGTGGCCCTCAGTGGAAATGATCAGATTTAGATGAACCCACTGGAGAACCTCGACATGGGTGAGATTATCCTAAAAATCTCAGAAGTAAACACTTGCCTTCTCCTTGTAGAATACAAAAAGATAGAATCTAGACTATAAGAAAATAAAACCCAAGCCACAGATAAAAGGAAACGGGTAGAGGACAAAGGAAGAAAAAGTTAGGGTCAAATCTATCAGTACACTGAACACAAGCCTTCCATCACTCAGGAGGGGAAGCCAACGCTTTTCCCCCATTTACCTACCTATTAAATCCAGCCTTTTCTGTTACCATCTTGTCAAGCTGCTCTACCTTGGAAGAAAAAGACATTTCTGTAGAAGTCCAAGTATGACCAGTATGAGAGCATCTCAATATCCTGCCCAGGTTTCAACCCTTGGTACCCGTTCCAGTCCAAAGACTCCACTTGTCCCAAAATCAATCTCTCCTCCTATCCTGAAGGTCAGCTTTATCTCTGATGCTCTCACCACTGAGTTTCCATGTCCCCTGGCTGCTCTCAGAATACCTTCTGTTCATCTCCCTCGAAGAGCTGCAGGAAGCTGGCCTGAGTGCCAGTCGTGCCCTTTACTCCTCGGAAGCGCAGGTCATCTTGGACACGCTTTAGGTTCTGGAGATCCATGCAAAGATCCTGAATCCAAAGACAGCAACGTTTCCCAACTGTGGTCAGCTGAGCAGGCCTGAAAAAGACCCAAAAAGGACACATGGAAGTCTCAAACCAAGAACTTACTTCATAAAAGCTTCACTGCTTCTTCAAATAAACTGCTACCTCTGGAAAGGGGAAGAATTAAAGAGATAGAGAAACCAGGGTAAACAAAACCAGAGCTAAGAAGTTTCAGCAAATAAGGATCCTTCATAAAATTTCAATGATTATAAAACTAAAGGTCTCCTAATATACTTCTTTATCATTAAGAGGCAATGTAAGGGCAGGGACAATGTCTGTCTTGTTTGTTCCCAGACTCTGGCAAGTTAAATACACTCAGGTAACAAACATTTATCAAGTATCCAATGTGTTCTGGTTTCGAAAATACAACAAATAGGGTACCCGGGTGGCTCAGCGGTTTAGCGCCGCCTTCAGTCCAGGTCGTGATCTTGGAGACCTGGGATCAAGTCCCATGTCGGGCTTCCTGCGTGAAGTCTGCTTCTCCCTCTCTCTGCCTGTGTCTGTACCTCTCTTTCCGCTTGTCTCTCATGAATAAATAAATAAAATCTTTAAAAAAAATATGAAAATACAACAAATAAAACAGACAAGGCTCCTATCCAATGGAGTTCATATTGTGATGTAAACAAGTAAACAAAGTAACTATTGATTTTTTTGTCAGAAATATGAAAACATAAAATGAGGACACTGGAGAATGCTACTCTAGACTGCCAGTAAAGGAAAGCCTCTGTGAGACCAGATCTGATAAGAGGTTAGCCATGCTGTGGAGAACCCCAGAACACACACAACCAAGGGTCTAATGTAACACCTGGTGGCTTTGCTCCCTGTTCCAAGTCTAAATCAATCCCTTGTAGGTCTGTTTCTGAACACAAAACTTAATTACGAATACATTGCAATAAAGCTGGAGGTCTAATACATGACCTAGCTCATCCCTGATGCATTTTCTCTCCCACTAGGCTAATGACACAAACAGCTGGCAACATGAAGGCACACCACAAGCACAGTATATCCCCGAATATCATAGTAGTTTTCTATCGAACTCTTGCTAATAGATTACTAGTATAAGTGAATGGCTTTGCCTGGATCTGTTCACAGCAGCACTGTACATAACAGCCACAAAGTAGAAACAACCTAAATGTCTATTAACTGAAGAATGGACAAACAAAATCTGGTATACCCACCATTCTGGCTATAAAAAACAAAAAACAAAAAACCTACATGCTACAATATGGATGAACACTGAAAACATTATATTAAGTGAATAAAGCCAGTTATACCAAGATGAATATTGTATGACTCTATTTAAATAAAATGTCCAGAAGAGGCAAATCCATAGACAGAAAATAGATTGTGATTGCCAGGAGGAGACATTGATTGCCAGGAGGGAATGGGAGTGATTGCTAATGGGCATAGGTTTTTTTTTTTGAGGGGTGATGGAAATATTCTGAAATTATGTACTAGTGACTTTGTAACTCTGTAAATATACTAAAAAGTCACCAATTACGGGCACATAGTTGGCTCAGTCAGTTGGTCATCCGACTCTTGATTTTGGCTCAGGTGGTGATCTCAGGGCAGTAGGATTGAGCCCCATGTCAATCTCAAGTGGAGAGTCAGCTTGAGATTCTCTCTCTCCCTCTCCCCCTGCACTTCTCCCCACTTGCTCTCTAATAAATCTTTTTTTTTTTTTTTAAGATTTTATTTCTTTGATAGAAGGAGGGAAGAGGGAGAGAGAGAGAAAGGGGGGAGGGGAGGAGGAGAAGGGAGGGAGAGTACACGCTCACAAGAAGGGGAAGTGGCAGGCAGAAAGCAGAGGTAGAGGTAGAAGCAAACTCCCCACTGAGCAGGGAGCGCAATGCTGCGGGCTTGATCCTCGGACTCTGGGATCATAACCCAGAGCTGAAGGCAGACGCTTTACCCACTGAGCCACCTAAGCACCCCTGAAATAAATCTTAATAACAGCACCACTAATTGTGCACTTAAAAAGGGTGAATTTTTTAGCATGTGAATTATATCTCAATAAAGTTGCTTCCCTTTTATTTTTTAAAATATTTTATTTATTTATTCATGAGAGAGAGAGAGAGAGAGAGAGAGAGAGAGAAAGAGATGGCAGGCAGAGACACAGGCAGAGACAGAAGCAGGTTCTATGTAGCCTGATGTGGGACTCAATCCTGGGTCTCCAGGATCAGGCCCTGGCCTGAAGGCAGCGCTAAACCGCTGAGTCACCCGAGCTGCCCCTGCTTCCTCTTTTAAAAAAGGTTTATTTATTTGAGAGAGGGAAAGAGGGACATCTGGGTGGCTCAGTGGTTGAGCATCTGCTTTCAGCTCAGGGCGTGATCCTGGAGTCCTGGGATCAAGTCCCACATTAGGCTCCCTGCAGGAAGCCTGGTTCTCCCTCTACCTGTATCTCTGACTCTCTCTCTGTGTCTCTCATGAATAAATAAAATCTTTAAAAAGAGAGAGAGAGGGCAGCCTGGTGGCTCAGGGGTTTAGCGCCACCTTTGGACCGGGGTGTGATCCTGGAGACCCGGGATCGAGTCCCATGTCAGGCTCCCTGCATGGAAGCCTGCTTCTCCCTCTGTCTGTGTCTCTGCCTCTCTCTCTCTGTGTCTCTCATGAATAAATAAATAAAATCTTTTTAAAAAATAAATAAATAGGGCAGCTGCGGTGGCGCAGCGGTTTACCGCCGCCTAGAGCCTGGGGTGTGACCCTGGGGACCCCGGATCGAGTCCCACGTCGGGCTCCCTGTGTGGAGCCTGCTTCTCCCTCTGCCTGTGTCTCTGCCTCTCTCTCAATCTGTGTGTCTCTCATGAATAAATAAATAAATAAATAAATATAAATAAATAAATAAATAAATAAATAAATAAAATAAAAAGAGAGAAAGAGAAAGAGAGAGCAGGGGGAGGTGCAGAGGGAGAACAGGAACTCTGAAGCAGACTCCCACCACACAGGGAGTCTGACAGAGGGCTCAATCCCAGGACCCTGAGATCATGACCTGAGCCAAAATCAAAAGTCAGCCGCTATACTAAGCCACTCAGGCACCCCCAACCTTTTTTAAAGTGTGCTCCATGCTCAACATGGGGCTTAAACTCACAACCCTGAGGTTGAGAGTTGTATATTCTACAAACTGAGCCAGCCAGGTGCCCCAAAGCTGCTTTTTAATTACAGGGACTGACCTATAATGAGATGATACCTATGCATCGATACTTTTTTTTTTTTAAGATTTTATTTATTTATTCATGAGAGAGAGAGAGAGGCAGAGACAGAGGCAGGGGAGAAGCAGGCTCCTCAAAGGGAGCCTGATGTGGGACTCGAGATTCTCTCTCCCCCGGGATCACACCCTGAGCCAAAGACATGCTCAACCGCTGAGCCACCCAGGCACCCTTCATCAATACATTTTCTAAGTGTTTAAGGCCTGCTAACTGTGGCAGCAGGTACCTCTCATCACACTATACCCAGAGGAATACTGGGATGTGTGCATTCTCTGATCACTCTCCAATAGTCACAGGAGAGGAAGAGAAGTTACAACTCAGGTAATGCCAAGAAGCCAGCAGAAGGCAATATGTGTCATGGCCAACCCCTACACACTGCACAATGACTCCTCATGAACAATTTCTTCAGGTTTCTGCTACCAGTAAATGCATGCCCTAACTTTGATGAAGATTAAACTCAGCAGACTTTCCTAAATTATAGAAAATAATATCCTTGTTGCAATAGCAATACCTCATCAAAACCTAAGGCAGATGTTAACACACCACTACTGAAATACTATCATTAGAAATCTGCTACTAATATTCCAAAAATGACATTCTCTGTTTTGAAAAGGATTTATCATAAAAATGCTTGCACATTTTAAAAAATCAGAAATATAAAATATAGGGAAAATTTTAATTATCCTATTATCCCATAAACTAGAGAAATCAATATTTACATCTTGGTGTAATTTCTTCCAATCTTTGTACAATCTACCATGTGTAATTTTTTCCCATAATGTTAACCTGAGCATATTTCCACAATATTAGTCTTACATGCATCATTTAATGGCTGCATATTATTCCAGCCTATAACCATACTATATACTTTACCTTCTTGAATTACTCTATCATTGTGGCCATTTAGATTGTTTCCAATGCTTATTATCAAAACTAGTATTTTGGGCAGCCCAGGTTGGCTCAGCGGTTTAGCGCCATCTTCAGCCCAGGGCCTGATCCTGGAGACCCGGGATCAAGTCCCATGTCAGGTTCCCTGCATGGAGCCTGCTTTCTCCCTCTGCCTGTGTCTCTGACTCTCTCTCTCTCTCTCTCTGTGTGCCTTTCATGAATGAATGAATAAAATCTTTAAAAAACAAAAAAACTAGTATTTTAACAAACATCTTTGTATATAGGCTTTTTGCAAAATTTAGATTACTTTCTTGGGCAAGAGTCTCAAAAATGGAAGACTAAATCAAGGAGCATGAATGCGGGATCCCTGGGTGGCGCAGCGGTTTGGCGCCTGCCTTTGGCCCAGGGCGCGATCCTGGAGACCCGGGATCGAATCCCACGTCAGGCTCTTGGTGCATGGAGCCTGCTTCTCCCTCTGCCTGTGTCTCTGCCTCTCTCTCTATCTCTCTGTGACTATCATAAATAAATAAAAATTAAAAAAAAAAAGAGCATGAATGCTTTCTAAGGCTCTTGATTCATGTCTCCCAATGTTCCCCAAATGAACTCTTATGAGTATAGCTTCTCAGATAGGGACAAGGTTCATTCTTCATAAGCATCCCAAGTTATTTGCTTAAATTATGTTTTGAGAGTCTTCACCTCCAGGCTTCCATGGAGAAGGTAAACTGAAAGAGGAAATGAAAGTCAAATGCACACAAACAAGCCCACAACCCATGAAGTAACCATATCACTTACTGGAAATGTGTGAAACCTAAGGTAGGAAGATCAGCTCGTTCCTTAGCAAAGTCAGCAAGCCGAGAGATCACTCTAGCAAGCTATAAGAGAGACCACATAGTAAAGAGTAAGTTTAGGGTGAGCTCGTTACATAATCAGGAACTAAACTTTTAGACAATTTAATAAAAAATTAAATCTCTAGGCTGTGAAAGGCAGAGGCATTATCTTTTCATCTCTGTATCTCAAAGTGCCTTGAAGAGGGCAGCCCTGGTGGCGCAGCGGTTTAGTGCCGCCTACAGCCTGGGATGTGATCCTGGAAACCCAGGATCGAGTCCCACATCAGGCTCCCTGCATGGAGCCTGCTTCTCCCTCTGCCTGTGTTTCTGCCTCTCTCTCTCTCTGAATAAATAAATAAATAAATAAATCTTAAAAAGAAAAAAAGTGCCTTGAAGAGTTCAAAGTAACCAGTGTTCAACCAATGTTGAACTAGTTGCCTACCTCACTATTAGCAACCCTCTGTGCAAGCCAGAAGATGTTAACAGAAGTTGTTCTTTTCAGATTACGGTTTTAAAAGCACAGCAACCTAGACAGCCATACTTCTGGGATCTCTGAGGAACAACTACCAAAAGAGTCATGAACTTTTTGTGCACAATTTTAAGACGACTTATATACTCATGCAGAAAAACAGGACAAAATCATAAATCTGACCACCTATTTCAACAATAAGCTGCTGGCTAACTTCCTTCATTTAAAAACCTGTGTTTTAAAAAGTATTCACTTAGCACATTTTAACCCAAAGAGAGACAATTAGTTCTACAGAGGAGATACAGGATCATTCATCTGAGTAAAGGAGAATCTATTTAATATTCACATTGCACTGATTTATTAGGAAGTGATGCCCATCTCCTATCATGGGGAACCCAGGGCTGGCAAACCTTACCTTTGGCAAGAGCAGGTCAATCGCATTTCTAAGAATAATCAGGTCCTGCAAAGGAAAATGTAGTGGTCTCATATTAGACAGCTTTGCCCAAACAATATTATTACATAACACTTTTAGGCCATCACAACTGGGCTTCTCAGCTAGCTGCCTACCTCACTATTGCAACCCTCTGTGCAAGCCAGAAGATGTTAACAGAAGTTGTTCTTTTCAGATTGTGGTTTTAAAAGCATACAACCTAGACAGTCGTGCTTCTGGGATCTCTGAGGAACAAAACCCTTATGCTAGTAAAGGCCTATATATGTGGTATCTAAAACGACTGGAAAACAGTTACAGGGCAACCCTCATCCAAGATACTGTGACGATGTCCAGGTCAACAAGCTCTAGATCTTCCCAAAGAGGAGTGCCTGAGTCTCTGAGAAGCTTCCAGGGGGCACATTTCATTAGTTTCACCTCCTTTGTTCACATCTATAACTGCTAACAACAACAAAAAGACATGAATCGGAACATCAAGGTTTAGGAAATCTGAAGCCATTCTGGAGGGAAATAAGAGATTTATTTCAGGCCAGTCAGTGAGATAATAATTGCTGGGCCTGACCTCACATGTAAAACAACTATATTCCAAGTAAGATGACTGTTGTTCTTTCTTTAGCTGTCCTTAATTATGTACCATTTGAGACTACAAGTATTTGGGGCAACTTAAAAATTAGTGGCTTCTGGGGATCCCTGGGTGGCTCAGCAATTTAGCACCTGCTTTTGGCCCAGAGCGTGATCCTGGGGTCCCGGGATCAGGTCTCACATTGGGCTCCCTGCGTGGAGCCTGCTTTTCCCTCTGCCTGTGTCTCTGCATCTCTCTCTGTCTCTCATGAATAAATAAATAAAATCTTAAAAAAATCAGTGGCTTCTTTCTGAATTGGGAGCATATCTGGGATCGAACTTCTGGTCCTACAGCACAGTGTAAGAGCACTGCTTTGAAGTCATTCTCCCTGGACTTGTATCCTCCTAGCTGTGTGGCATTAGGCACGTTCTTCAGCCTCTCTTTAAGTGTCCTCAGTTGTAGAGACAGGGTTCATAAACCCAGATCCAAAAGACTACATACTCTGATTTCATTTATATGTTATTATCAGAAAAGGCAAAACTACAGAGGAAGAGAACAGCTCAGTGGTCGCTTGGGCTGGAAAGCAGGAGTGAGGACTGACTGCAAACAAGCATGAGAACTTCTGAGAGTGAGGGATGTGTCACAAAACTGGAGTGAAGAATGTACTGCATAAATTTACTAAACTCATTGAATTATACACTTAAGATGGGTAAATTCATGGTATGTAAACAACACCTCAAGAAGCTATTGAAAAACAGAGCTAAAAGGGGGCACTGGGCTAGCTCAGTTAGTAAGATCGTGTGGCTCTGGATTGCAGGGTTGTGAGCTCGAACCAAATGTTGGGTGCTGGGTCTACTTAAAATCTTTAAAAAAAAAGAATAGAGACAAAAGCAACTCTCTTATGTTTGTTGTGAATAAATGAAGCAACACATACAAAGTGCTCAGAATACTGCCAAGCACCAGTAAACTCTAGGAAAATGTGATTATTACTTTTTCATGTTTGACGATAAGCTGCTTCTACTAATTGTTTTGTGAAAGAACCATAACGAATAAAAAAAGAATAATTATGCAACCCTTTCTTTTTTTCAGAAGTACAGCAAAGAGTTATAAAGGACTTTGGAAAGAAAATCCCTTTGGACAGTTACCTTGCCACTAAAACACTACAACCTCGACTTATGTCCAGCCAACCAAGGCATAAACAATATCTGCTGGCCTTATTTTATGGAGATCATTAGGGGCTTATAGTTTAGATTGGAAAGATAACAAAAGCAGAAAATTCCTGAATTTAGGATACTTCCTAAAACTAAAGATCTATGGAGTCACTTCCTCAAACTAGACAAAATCAAATAAAATGTATAAATCCTAAGTGGAAACAACAGAGGCTCCTACTGTATTGTCTCCAACATAGCAGGAGGTGGCACCAAGATGAATTATGGCAGCAGCTTTCTGGCAGCAGTGGCCAAACGTATGCACATGAGCCATCACATCATGTCGCAACTGTTTCTCTTTCTCAGCTGCCATCTTGAAGTCGATGTTGTCCAAATTTGATTTCATCTCCTGGATTTGTTCATCTGTGATAGGCAAACCCAATGCCTGCAGAACAAGCAAAACAAAATAAATAACCTCAAGTGTCACAATGACTTGAAGTGACACCAAGAAAAAAACTGGTTTATATTAGCATTTATGCTCCACCTCCCAATTCTTCTTCTTTTTTTTTTTCTTTTTTTTTTTTTAAAAGGACGAGTTCAGAGGTGAATGGAGATGAGAATCCAGGGGTTGAGGAAGACCTACCTGGAGCTCTGAGTCATGCCCTTCTTTATTTTTTTTTTTTTAAGATTTTATTTATTTATATGGTGGGAGAGAGAATAAGCAGAGGGGAGGGGCAGAGGGAGAGGGAGAAGCAGACTCCCCACTGAGCAGGGAGCCCGATGCAGGACTCAATACAGAGCCAAAAGTACTCAACTAACTGAGTCACCCAGGGGCCCTCCACCTCCCAATTCTCAAATTAAAATTTGGGGCGGGGCTCTGGGTGGCTCAGTTGGTTAAGTGTCACCAGCTTTTTTGTTTGTTTGTTATGATAGTCACAGAGAGAGAGAGAGAGGCAGAGACACAGGCAGAGGGAGAAGCAGGCTCCATGCAGGGAGCCTGACGTGGGATTCGATCCCGGGTCTCCAGGATCGTGCCCCGGGCCAAAGGCAGGCGCCAAACCACTGCGCCACCCAGGGATCCCAGTGTCACCAGCTCAGGTCATGATCTCAGGGACTTGGGATTGAGCCCTGCAACAGGCTCCCTGCTCAGTGGGGAGTCTGCTTCTCCCTCTCTCTTTGCTACGCCCTCTTGCCACCTCCCTCACACACACACACACCCTAAAATAAATAAATCTTTAGAAAAAATTAAAATAAAACTTGAAGTAGCTAAAAGCACACGGAGGAGGGCACAATATTCTTTTTCCTTTTTTAAAAAAGATTTTATTTACTCCAGAGAGGAAGAGAGAGAGGGAGAGAGCAAGCACACACATGGGGAGGGACATAGGAAAAGAGAATCTCAAGCAGACTCCACAGACTGTGGAGCCCCATGTGGGGTTCAATACCACAACCCTGAGATCACAACCAGAGCAGAAACCAAGAGTCAGATGCTCAACCGACTGAGCCACCCAGATGCCCTGGAGGGCATGATTTTCTTAATGAATCATGGCAAATTACATTCTAAGTAAACACCAAAATAAACAATATAATTCTGATCTTTGTTCACTCTGCCCGTATATCACTGCCTGGCTCATGGCTCACATGTTTTGGTCTCTGGTCTCAAATATCATCTCCTCAAAGAGGTCTTTCCTGACTCCACTGTGAAACATCCTTATCTCATTCATCTATCCCTTTAGCCTAAACTTATTTACAGCAGTTATAACCAAATGACATTTTTATAAATCTATTAGCCTGTCCCTCCCCGTAGAATGTATGCTCCCCTAAGGAGAGCTTGTATTTATTGCATACCTCTTAGTGCTTGGCCTGTAAGTGCCCTACGTGTGGGATCTGGGCCACAGCTTTACATTTTAGCCAAGTGGATTTACTTAGAGAAATGAAAATTAAGGAAGTTGCAAGCGGTTTTGCCAACAAATTATATACAGCAAATATAGTAAAGCCAAAAACTTTTACAGAATGTCACTGAGAAAATAAACACATCAACATCTTACATTCTTCCATCACTGGAAAAATTGGGCTAGCAAAAAACAGCTTGCAGCCCACAGGCCGCTCAAAACCCAGGATTCAAGTTAATAGTTAATATACAGACTGGTGAAATTCATTCAAACCTCACTGGAGGGATGCCTGGGTGGCTCAGCGGTTGAGCGCCTGCCTCCCACCCAGGATGTGATCCTGGGGTTCCGGGATCAAGTCCTGAGTCAGGCTCCCGGCATGGAGCCTGCTTCTCCGTCTGCCTGTGTCTCTGCCTCCTTCTCTTTCTCTATGTTCCTTATGAATAAATAAATAAAATCTTTAAAAACAAACAAACGTCACTTGAAACTCTAAAGCATTGGCCCTGGGGAGGATCTTGCATGTTAGGCCTATCTTGTTCAGGATGGTAGCTACTTGCCAGATGTGGCTGTTTACATTTAAAGTGATTGAAATTAAAAAGTAAAAATTCAGTTCTTCAGTCACACTAGTCGTATTTTAAGAGCTCAGACACCACATGGGCAGAGTAGCCTTGGATTGTTAGCCAGTGGGTAGGGTATCTCAGGGCTCCTCCCAAAGCAAAGCAGCAGGGGGCGGTGTGGCCAAACTGCTTCCTACCCCGACGCAAGGCATCTTGTTAAAATTCATCCCCTACTCCAGCTTTTCTGCATTTCTCCTAATTTCTTACTCAACTTTTTTCTTACCTACTAAATTATTATGCAATTCATGCTCATTTTGACACCCTAACAGATAATCCAAACGCAGGAGATTATACCAAAATTGTATGCATTTCAGGCAATGTGT
The DNA here is from genome assembly GCF_048418805.1 of Vulpes vulpes. Lineage (NCBI taxonomy): Eukaryota > Metazoa > Chordata > Mammalia > Carnivora > Canidae > Vulpes > Vulpes vulpes. The sequence goes on from NC_132795.1 coordinate 55,118,419, forward strand.
AAACTGGGCAGAGGAAAAAACACATATTTAGAGGACCCTACATTTCAATTCCAGCCAGAAGACATTTACTAGCTATGGTGATCCTGCGAAGGCTTCGGGCACCACTATCCTCATCTATATCATGGAGTATCATGTGAAAGAGAAAAGAGTACAAGCCAGTACATGATAAGTCACAACACACTATCAATGTCCTCCTCTACCCATTATCGTTATCAGAGCCAATAGTTTATGAAGGCTTTCTGTGCCTCCATTCCACCATCTGTCAAACATCTGTAAAACAGGACTTATCATACAACGTTGTTTTAAGGATTAATGAGCCATTAACACACAAGGTCTTAAGACAGTGCCGGGCACGTAGTAGGCATGATAAAAAGTGTCCACTATTATTAGGTCACTTAATTTTCTGGAGCACAGTGAGGCGAGGGGGAGAATCCAGGAAGAGTCTCCCGTTTGGGGAGTTGCGCTGTACCTCGGTCCCAGGCAATACTCACATTGTTTCCATGTTTACTGATGTCCTTCCAGAGGACACTGCCATCTCGCCTGTTGTGGCACTTTGCCCTGAAACTTTATAGCTCTCTGGATCACCTTCAGTTTCCTTCGACTCCTCCGGGAAGGCCCCTCTGGAGTTATTTCTGAAAGCCTTGGGCTACATAACTCTATGTGCATCTCTCATGAGAGACCCCAGAAACCCAATCTAATAATCCCCGACCCTGATTCTCCCGCCTCGGGAAAGCGGAACGCAGCCGAGTGGAGCGGGCAGTCCTGTCACCAACTACTCTGAGGCAAGTGGGGAAGACGAAGTGGCCAAGCGCTCAGGCTCTGCACTGAGGCAGGTTCACACCCTGGTCAGGGTCAAGTTACGCGCTCGGCTATCACTGAGGCTTGCCCTCTCCCACAGAACGTGGGGCGAGCACCACCAGGCGTGCCAAGTCTTTATGGGTTAAACGGGAAGAGACGAGGGAAGAAATTAGCGCAGCACAACAGCACGTAGCGAGCGCTCGGTGTCCTTGGCCGGCGGAGTATTCCTGCAGGAAGGGCCGAGATAGATCCTTAGAACCGCAGCGTGCATTTCTCGCCGCCCCCGGGTCTCTAACCTCCCTGAGTCAACACAGGGGGAGGCAACAGGTGTCGATTCCCGGGCCTCTGCCCTGACCTTCCTGCGGCCACACCTCCTCAGGAAAGGGACACTCGGCTGAAAATAGCAGCGCAGCTGCCCCCAAGGCCCGGGCTCCCGCCCCGCTCGGCGCCGAGCCCCGCACGTGCTGGGGCGTGCCCTCCCCGTCCGTCCCGCCTCTCCCCTCTCCCCCGCTCCCCTCCCCGCCGCACGTTACCTGCTCAGCCTCCGCCAGCCACAGCCAGAGCTGCCGCCAGGTCCGGAACTTGCACCTGTCGCTAAACATGAAGCACATCTCCGGGCTGGCGTAACGGGAGGCCAACGGCGAGCAGTAGCTGTCGTGCCCGCAGGCCGCCTGCTGCCCACCGCGGTCCCCAGCCTCCGCCATCCCCAACACGCTACCCTGCTCCAGGAGGTAGGACCAGCGGGGGCGTGGAGCGGAAGTGCGGGGCGGGACTTCCTCCATTTGGAGGCGGGACTTCCTCCCTTGGCCCCGCCCCGGCGGTTTCGGGAGACCTGAGCGCTCAGAGCTGTCTGTGGCGCTTCTCCTGCTTGCTGCTGAGTTTTGACGAGTTTCTCTTCGTGTGCAAGAAATATGTTTAACGTTTCATAAGTTAAGTAGCCACTCTGTGCCTCAGTGTCCCCATCTGAAAAAAGGCCTGCCTTTGGTACAATGCACAGAGTTAGTGCTCAATAAATGCTAGCCTATCTTATCTTATGGTTCCCCATTTTGCAGGTAGCAAAACAAAGGCACAGGCAGCTTGTGTGTCCTGAGATTGTTCTGGTGGGCGGGGGAAAGCTAGGAGTTGAATGCAGACAGACAGGCTCCAGACACTCGGTTCTTAGCAGTTCCAAATGTACCCCTTCTTTGCTACAGTGGCAGGCACTGTGCTGCTTTGAAATAACCTATTTCTGAGTTCCTCAGTAGGGAGGAGACCCATGATACTTAAGGGATTTTAAAAGTTGCCTATTAGGGGTGCCTGGCTGGCCCAGTCAGTGTGCGACCCTTGATCTCAGGGTCATGAATTCAAGCCCCAGCTTGGGTGTAGAGCTTACTTTGGGGGGAAAAAAAGGTTGCTGATTAGAACTCAAGGCTTCAAGATCTTCTTGCTTTTGACAACAGTTTCTTTTTCTGTCACCTTTCCATCTCTGCTTTCATTTATTCATGGATTCACTCAAAACCCTATGGGCCTCTGGGATCTCCTAGATAATGAGTGAACTCCTGGCTTCTTACAGGACTCTGGTAACTCACACCAGAGTTCAGTTTTTTTGCCTTTCCAACTGATGGCACTCTTGGTGGGGGCAGAAATTATGTCATCTCATCATGATCAGAGATCATTACATCTTGGTCACTGTGTACCTGGCCCCTAGCACAGGATCTAGCATAGTAGAGGTGCTCGGTAAATGTCTGCTGGATAAGTGAATGCTCCCCAAAGGAATCTAGCACAGAGAGAAATAAGGCCCACAGTAGCCAAGATTTGACTACACTTCCTCTTTCCCTACCTCTCACATTTCTTCAGTGTCCTTATTCCACGCATCCTTCATGCCTCCACCTGAACTCCAGAATTAACAGCCAGAATTGACAGCAGCACTAATTCCAGAATACCTTGGGTCGTCAGAGAAGCCCATCAGTTAGTTACCTGGGTTCATCACTCAGGTCTACATCCCTTCTTGAGCCGCAGGGGCTCAGTGTTGGGAGGTGAGGGCAATTCTGGGAGGATGAAGAATATACTCCCTGGAGCTTCCCACTCTACAGAGTGTGTCGTCACTGTCACTGCTTTGATGTGCAGTGATGAGTTTACTGTTCTCACTTTCCACTGCAACTGTTGCAAACTCAACTGTCTCCTCAGTCTTCCTGCCTCTGCTTCACTCTGCTGTCACTTTCACCCCTCAACAAGGAGTTTCTGCCTCCAGTTTTCTAGATGTTCATTTAGGATCTTGCTCTTTCAGTTATTTTATGTCAAATCTTTAATCTCTCTAGTTCTGCCTCCCTTCTTGTGATTTTAAAAAATAAAGTGCACAGGTCTCTCCCACTATAGAAACATCTCCACTTGCTCTGTTACCTCCTTAACATGGAAACCTCTCTTTCTGGCTGTGTTGTCACCAACTGTTCCTGGCACCATGTGATTTGCAATTACTTATCTTTCAGCACCTGGGTCTTCTCACCTGCAGGATGTGGCTGATGATCCCCAGGTGTACAGTGACAAGCAAAGGCAAGAACAGAAGCTGACTCCCTAGTTCACTGTCTGGGACTCCTGTAGTAAACAAAACAAAACAAAACAAAACAAACAACAACAAAAAAAACACACTCCCTTTCCTGCTTTCTTTCTTTCTTTTTTTTTTCCTCTGCTTTATTTCTTAGCACTGTGACACAACCTCTGTCCCCTGGTTTCCTCCAAACTACACTCATTGATCCCCAGTAACTTCCTGTAATGAACAAATCAAAAGGCCCTTATATAGGGAGATAATAGATTCGTTTGCCTATACTATATATATATATATATATATATATATATATATATATATACACACTATACATATATACTATATACATATATACTATATATACATATATACTATATATACTATACATATATACTATATATGCATGAAGAACCACTAGTATGTAATATTGTGTGTGAACTATACTTCAATATTTTAAAAAAAGAATCATTAATAAAGTCTGTGTGCTGGGGGAACATGCAGGGAATGAAATAGGCAGGGAAATAACTGGGACCCAGCTTCTTAGTGTACATCTTTCTGTCATTTTCATTTTTGAGCCCAACAATTTTTCTTTTTTTCCTATACTAGATCCCCCCCTCCTTGGTTGATTCTGGTGCTTATCAATTTTGACAAGCCCTCCCCCTTGCTTTGAAAACAAAACTGTACTGATTCCCCTCTCTTTCTGACGGCTCTTTCTTTGCTAACATTTTCCCTTCTCGTTGCTGGAAAAGGAAGCAGTGGGAGTTTCCTCAAGATTTAACCCACCTTTCCTCCCCTTGGAAACTACTTGCACATCTGTAAGGCTTGCCTTCTGAGTCTTCAGGTTCTCTAAAGCTTTGGCTCTTGATCTTCAAAAGAAACCTAGACACTTCCAACTGGTTGTCACTGTTACCTAAATTAACATCCCTAGGTCAGGAGTCTTACTTTTAAAAAAAAAAATCTAAGTTGGCTCCACACCCAACATAGGGCTTGAACTCACAACTCTGAGATCAAGTTGCATGCTCTACCGACTGAGCCAGCCAGGTGCCCCTCTGACCTTTCTGAAACAAATTTTTTTTTTTTTAAGATTTTATTTATTTAATCATGAGAGACACAGGCAGAGGGAGAAACAGGCTCCATGCAGGAAGCCTGACGCGGGACCTGATCCCAGGTCTCCAGAATCACACCCTGGGCTGAAGGCAACGCTAAACCACTGAGCCACCCGGGCTGCCCCTTTCTTAAACGAATTCTTGATGTAATGTATTACCCATTAGGATCATTTATTCTGCAATGGTGTATACTGTGTGCCAGGCATTGTACTCAGCACTGGGATAGAGTGGTCAGCTGATGAGGCTGCAGTGGAGGGGACAAAGGTGAAAAGAGAGGGAGGTAAATTTGGAGAGATGGAAGCCAGAACAGGAGACCCTTGTTGGAAACAAGGATATTTGGGTGTTTTATTCTAAGCAATGGAAAATCACTAAAAGGCTTGAGTGATGGAGGGTGACTTAATCAGATTTATGTTTTGAAAATATCCCATTGTAATGTATGGAATGGATTGGGAGCAAGGAAACTGAGGTGAGTAACTTGTGAGAAGCCAGTTGGGCTAATGCCATGGACTAGATAAGACCTAAGGGTGTAGGTGATCTAGTTTGGATAACAAAGTGCAGAGGAATCAAAGAAAAGGAAGAGATTAAGAGGTACACGTAATACGTCTTAGTCACAGATTAGTTCTGGGGAATGAGGGACAGGGCGGAGTCAAGGATGCTCCTAGGTCTCTAGGTTTTATTATTGAATGGATGATAATGCCATATACCATGGGTGGGAGGAGGGGCTAGCAGGCAGGAGAAACTACTCTTCTGGATGTGTTGAGTTTGCAGTGCTGCTAAAATATCTAGGTGTTTTGAAATGTTGAGTCGACGATTATACATGCAGGTCTAGAGCCCAATGGTAAGAGCTGGAAATATAAATTTAGCAGTCATTAGCATATAGATGATCATTAAAGCCATAGGAGTTTTAGATCCTGGAGCCGATGAACAACACAGAAAATAATTCTGTCTTGGAAACAAAAAAAGAATTCTGTCTTGGTGGGCACCTGGGTGGCTTGGTCGGTTAAGCATCTGCCTTCATCTCAGGTCATGATCGTGGAGTCCGGGAATCAAGCCCCACATTAGGCTCCCTGCTCAGTGGGGAATCTGCTTCTCCAGCCCCCTCTGCAATTTCCCCTGCTTGTGCTCTTTGACTCTCTCTCTCAGTCTAATAAATAAATATAATCTTTTAAAAAATAAATTAAAAAAAAGAATTCTGCTGTGGGGCACCTGGCTGGCATAGGACTCCATCTCAGGGTCTTAGGGTCATGAGTCAAGCCACAGGTTGGGTGCGGAGCCTACTTAATTTAAAAAAGAAAAGAAAAAAAAACACAGAATTCTGCCTTTTGCGTGGTGCTTACAATTCCAGTGAGGGAGATGAATGATAAGGAATAAACAAGATAATTTTAGAAAGTGATAAGTTCTTGGAAGAAAATACAGCAGGACAAGATCATAGAGTAACTAAGGGTGGGGATGAGGGGTAGTGACAGCTATTTTTTTTAAAACGTTTATTTATTTAGGTAATCTCGACACCCAATGTGAGGCTCAAACTTATGACGCCAAGATCAAGAGTTGCCTGCTCCTCTGACTGAGCCAGCTGGGCATCCCCCAGGGACAGCTATTTTTCTTTTAAAGATTTTATTTATTCATGAGAGACACAGAGAGAGACCGTGATATAGGCAGAGGGAGAAGCAGGCTCCCCTTAGGGAGCCCGATGTGGGACTTCATCCGAGGTCCCCAGGATCACGCCCCTGAGCCGAAGGCAGACATTCAACCACTGTACTACCCAGGTGTCCCGACAGATATTTTTGATAGGATAAGCAGATTAAGACCTCACATTTGACCAGAGGCCACACAATGATGCAGGGACAAGCACATTCCAGGCAATGGAAAAATAAATACGATGCCTTGAGGTGGGCATGAGTTTGGTGTGATCGAGAGAAAGGAAAGGTAATGGGTCATGTAAGGTTGAGATTGAGAGAATCATAGGGAACAAGACGGACTACTGGGTTTGTGGACCATGGTATAGAGCTTGAATTTTAATTTTAAGGAGAAAGCCCTGGAGGATAGTGACATGAACAAACAGAGAAGTCAGGGGTAGCCTTGAGAGGAAGATGGCGGATGGCCAGGAGCCTCCTGCAGTGGTGGCTTGACCCAAGCTGCCTGTGGGGACATGTGGACCGTGTGGGGACATATGTTTAACACACAGCTGAAGGGCTTCCTGATGGCTAAATTAGTGAAGAAGCTGTGGGTTTGAACCATTAGGTGAATGGTGGTGCCATTTACTGAGATGGCTGAGACTGGGGGAAGCGGATTTGATGAGGGAGGTGCAATCAGACCTGGAAGTAGACAGGCAGTGAATCAGTTGGATAGACAGGACATCAGAAGGGCCAGGATTAGAAATAGAATTTGGGCAGGATGGGGATGGGTGTTGTATTTTATTATTATTTTTTAAAATAAAGATTTATTTATTTATTCATGAGAGACACAGAGAGAGGGGGTGGGCAGAGATACAGGCAGAGGGAGAAGCAGGCTCCATTCAGGGAGCCTAACATGGGACTCGATTCTGGGTCCCCAAGATCATGCCTGGGCTGAAGGTGGCACTAAACCACTGAGCCACCTGGGCTGCCCAGGTGTTGTATTTTATTTTATTTTTTAAATTTTTATTTATTTATGATGGTCACAGAGAGAGAGAGAGAGAGAGACAGAGACAGAGACACAGGCAGAGGGAGAAGCAGGCTCCATGCACCAGGAGCCCGACGTGGGATTCGATCCCGGGTCTCCAGGATCGCGCCCTGGGCCAAAGGCAGGCGCTAAACCGCTGCGCCACCCAGGGATTCCCCAGGTGTTGTATTTTAAAACACAGGGCTGGTTGAACTCCTCTAGGAGGAGTAATGTGACTAGAAAGCAAAGTTTAGGACTGGGCCTGAGCCCAGTAGCACTCCAAAATTTAAAATTTGGAGCTCAGTCAGAAAAAAAGGAAACCTAGAGAGGCAGCCAGTGAGGAGGAAACCACCTAGGGTTTTGGCACAGAGAAAAAGGTGGGGCCTGGGGTTGAGTACTGATGAAATCCAACATTTCCTGGCCAAGGCGAAAGAGGCTGAGAGAGATGGAGGAATAAAAAGAACACGTTAGAGCACAGAAGGAATTCCAGAAGCTGTGGCGTCAAGAGATAAGTGGCCATGTCTACCAATAGGGAGGTTGTTAGTAGCCTTCGGGGGAATGATAGAGACAGAGACCCAGGAAGGGGAGGAGAGAAAGTTTCTTGAGAAGAAAAATGGGATGGCAGCCGGTGGGGTAGGGGCTGGAACGGGGGGTTGGGGTGGGGGGTTTGCCCAGGAGGGTGCCTACAATGGTGTGGACTTGACTGAGCATGCCGAATGGCCAGGGCTCCCAGCTGAACATGTGAAGAGAGAATAGATGATGGAGGGTTAAATGTACCCAAGGGGGTTGGAAGGGAAAGTGTCCCAAATGCTGGAGGAGGCAAGAATTTAGGGGATTTTTATGACACTTCTCATTTTCTTCCTCCGTGCATTAGGATGCTGGCTGCATAGCATCAAGGTGTCATTGCTGGTTGGGTATAGATGGACAGGAGTCCTCATTTGTCCCATTGTGACTTTTTTCTGGGCAATGCTGCTCTTGGGTACTGGCAGAAAAGACAGAGTAGGGTTTCCAAAGTGGGGATTTTGTCACGGGGTTGTCAAAACAGGAGCAAGCAGCAAAGGAATTTAGAAGTGTTAGCAACCATGTTGATGAAATTATGTGCTATAAAATCTAACCTGGATTAGGAAGGGGGAAAGAAGAAGAGACTCAATGGGTCAGAATAAAGCCAAGAGGCCAGTGTCCTGGAGTGGCTGTTGAGTTTTAAAACACAAGTGGAGAGGGAATCAGTTGGGAGGACAGGAGGGTAAGGTCAAAGATGCTGAAATTGGTGATTCCGGAGGGGAGCAATTTGCGGTGACTATAGGAGTGTGTGGCTGGGGTGGCCTGGAGGAAGGAATGTAGAAGCCTGGGTGTTAAGGCAGATTTTCCATATGGACACTTGCTTGGAGTCACGTAAGGTGATGGCAGGGCACGCAGGCGTGAGGAAGGCTGAGTCAGATGCTGAAGTCTTTCTTAACCACTGCCTTTCAACTACAACTTCCTTCGCCCTCCCTTAGCCATCTATGTATTTCTAAAATACCCCCAATTTAAAATAAAGTCCTTGGTGATACAGGTTTTCAGAGTTTCTGCAAGGGTCTCTATTCCTCAGAAATAGCACTTGCTTGAAACAGGCAGGCCCTCGAGGTGATCTCAAGTATCTAGTTCACCTCTTCTCACACTCCCAGCATTGCTGTATTTTAGGATACAAGAATCAGATGGCATATGGCCAACCATTCTCTACAACAGATTTTGCTTAAGAATGTTTTCTCAGAAACCCAGGTGCTTTTCAGCAAAGGGCGTGCTGGCACGGTAACTTTTGGATCCTACCTTGGTTCCCTATTATGGTTTCACCAGCGATGGAGACAAGTTTAATTTCAAGAGTGAATGTAAGCAGCACGCATAGAGTGGCGCCTGGCTTATAGTAAGCAATCAACCCGTGGTCCCTATGATTAGCTAATTAAATTCTCCTGAGCTGGTTTCCTCATGAAATGGGTTCGCTGCCACCTGGCCCAGCATTTCTGAGAATTCAGACAACGGTACCTGAGAATTAGGAAATGTTCGTTTCTTTCTGTTCCTCCCCTTTGCCATTCTAGAGGTGCTTCACGGCCACGTCTAACAAGTCTCTGTGTTGGCAGCTAAGCATATATACGAGGCTGCTGGGACGGGGGAACCTCCTCAGCCGGGTGGCAGCCAGGTGAACATGGTGGGGTGCAGTGTGCGGGGGTTTTCGGAAACAGCAGGTTTCCGGAAACTGGCTGGTTCTCGGCCCTGGGTGCAGCACAGCCTCTGCCAGGCACTTTTCTCCACTCTCCTGGTTCTCACTCCACAGGCAGGTAGGAATTAAGACAACAAGAAGTAGGAGAAGATCAGTTTCTTCTAGAGACTGTGGCCCTTGCTGTGGGCAGGCAGCCAGGAGTACGCACCCACCGCCGACCAGCCAACCTGGCCACCCCAACGGCAAAAACCTCACAGGGCAAGACAGGACGGAGGCCCAAGTTCAGGGGCTGAATTTCGGGGAGCTTCCGTGTGTGGAGCAGGGAGGGAGAGAAAAGGAGAAACAAAGTGTAAACCTCCAACAAACAACAAATGGAATCAGCAGAGTAAAACAGGAAACCACAATCGATGCTTAGCAGCCAAACACATTTATTAGTCTTTTTTCTTTTTTGTTTTTTTTTTCCAGGAACCCAAAAATATTTTGTAGTTATAATGTAAGCAACTGAGTTGCACATAATACAATCATATCTTTCCAAAATAAAATAAAATAAAAAACTAAACAAAACAAAAATAAGCTGTTTAAAAGCCCAAAAAAACCCTTCAGAAACTCTTATATATGCATTACATTATCTCTCAGTTTTAATGAAATGACGGCGACTTAGTTCCTCAGTACGCAACCTGTCACAATCCAATAAACACCACCCTTTATTTTTTTTTTTGTTGGTTTTTGAGTTTTTTTTTTTTTTTTTCTTAAATCCAGCATGAGAAATACAGTACCTGCTATGGCGAAAAATACACATAAAATGCAACTTTTCAGCTTATTTGTACATTAGTAGAGTTTAACATTTTATTGTTTGTTTTTTCTTTAAGTGAACCAGTGATTTTAAGTACCACTATACTAAAAAAAAAAAAAGTAAAATAAAAGAGAAAAGGGGGGCCCAGCCTGCCATGCAAGTGCACCTCTAAAGTGCCTAGTTTCTGTGTCCATGTAAAACCAGTAATATGAAGAGCAATTTCAACACATGGGAGTTTGATTAAACCTCTATGGTTAAGGAAACACACACAAAAAAGACAATGCCATATCCTCCCTTTTCTCCCCTCAAACTTCCTTGGATCCCAGCATCCACTCCCTCTGTTGCCCACCCGAAGAGAGAAAAGAAAGCCACCAAAGTAACATTGTAAAAGCTATTTCAAGTATAAGAAAAACAAAACACTTCTAGGTAACTTGCAGAGAGCATCACTATGTGCAGCTATGTAGTCAGGTTGATAGGTTCTGTTTCTGCTGAGTGTTTCAGGTGAGAGGATTTTTGCTGTACCTTCCTGTTACCTGTTTGTGTGCAAAGTTGGAAAGCTGCCTTTAAAAACTCCAGCCTCTTTCTGATGCCCTTCTCTGCGCCTTCTGTCGAAAGGGGGGGAGGAGAAAAGTGAAGGGGGGGGGGCGACGCCAGTCCTTAAAATGGCACTTCTCCATCTTCCCTCCCGAGCCCCACCCCCAGGTCCCCTCACTTCTCTTGTTCACCATTGGTGACCTAATCAGCTCGCTCTCACTGCAGAGATTCCCATGCTTGTTTCCTGATTTGGTAGGATATATTTTACTATGTAAACATAGCCCCTAGGATTATGGAACCCAAAGCAGCATTTATATCTCCAGCTAAATGGAGACAGATAAAATAGTCCAGAAACCTCTCCTCAGGTTGCTCTTGTTGTCTGTTTTTGGTTACTTAAAACAGGGATGAAGGTGGGGGCGGGGGGTGTGGGCACAGAATTAAGTTGTAGGCAAATAGTAGAGTTAGGAGTGGGCACAATTGAGCTGTTTTGTCTGCTTTTTTTTTTTCCCTCCCAGAAGGATTTTTTAAAATAACCTGTTAAAAATGCTCCTGCACCTGAAATCATACAGAGGTTAAGGCCAAGGGTGCAGAATCTTGTGCACGTGTCTCTGTGAGCACATTCGTGGCGCAGGCACCATTTTTGATGACTTCTGTGAGATCACTGGACACACTTTGGTCACTGGTGTGTGCAAAGGGTGGTGGTGGGGTAGAGTCCCAGGAAAGAAGTGCAGAGATCAGCAAAAAGCCCTTTGGGAGCATAGTGGGTGCATCTAAAGGCAGGAAGAACTTACCAGGGGACCAGAGGAAGGAGTGGCCAGAAAAGGGGCCTCCAAACAAGAGAAATAAAATCCAAAGGTGGACAGCGCCCCAAATCACAAGGTGAGTGGTGAATAGGTGTGCATTGGTTCTCAAGCTTCTTCCCTTTAAAGGAAGTCGTCACTAGACAAGATCGGTGAGCTCAGACTAAAAGGACAGAGAGGGTTTATCTTTAAGATGGAGGCAGGGGATGGGGGTGGGGGAAAGAGGAGTTTGTGAAGAAGCTATTCAAAATGATCCATTCTGATCCTGCCTGGTGGGTAGCCAAATATGGGCAGGCAGTAGCTGACAGATCTCTACAAGCAGCATTTGTTAAACGTGATTTCCCTCTACCTAATATCAGCTTCAAGCCTCACGTAGAGAGGAATGCCTGAGGGTGCCCACTCCTTTCAGGAAGGGTTGTCTGCACATCTCAGATGAATGTCCTTCTAAGTAAGAAGTCAATACATTTCTAGAGCACAGTAAAGTGACAAGCCGATGAGTTTACGGAGCCAAACTGAAATGCCAGGGACTAATTCCCTTTGGGAACTACAGAATGCTACTCAGTTACTCAAAAAGTGACCCTGGGTGTGAAGCAAGAAAGATTGAGAGCTCAAGGTTTCAGGTAAAACAAAACAAAACAAAACAAAACAAAAAAAACAGCAACAAAAACCATATTCTGGAGTGCCTGGAGGGGATGGATCTTCTGGAAGAGAGAAATTCAGACACTCCCCACCCTGGAACTAGATCTGGAATAGATGGCATCTATTTGAAAGAGTTTAGACACTGGTCGGCTGTCACCGTGTATGGGAGGCAGAGACCATCACCCTGCAAATGCCTAATCCGCTCCCCTAACCTGTTCCTTCTCTTCTCAAGCATGAAAGATCTGAAACGTAAGATGGCTTTAATAAAAAAAAGGGGGGGGGTATCATATTTTAGGGCTACTTTCACAGCAAAGAAAAAATTGTAAAAGTTATCCTACTATTTACACATTCATATTTTAAAAAGGATAACCCACTGATGTCAGAAAAGGAGAGGGGAGTAAAGGGTCAACATTGCAGGGGAAATGTACCTCGAGGTATTGTTTTGTGTTAGACAGCTGAAACGTCAGGATTTTATTTTTTTTGTTTTGGTTTTTTTTTTGTTTTTTGTTTTTTTTTTGTTTTTTGTTTTTTTGTCTAAAGGCAATCTAACAGATTGGAACCCTGATAAGATCGTGCCTGTACAGCCGTGCACGGGCACGAGGAGACTGTGATCAAGTCTGTTACTCGTTACAGTACTGTGAACATCAACAAGAACTGCTTGCATGGAAACACTGAATATGGGCACGACAATCTCTGGCTTATGATACTGTATGTTGCAAATAATGCCTAGACCAGAGCAATGTGGGTGCCAGGATTCACCAGAGGCAAAATCAACATAGGAATTCTATGAGGACAAGGAGGCTGCAGGCGGTTCCTGTGTCCAGCACCTCACTGCTCACTAGCTCTCTAGCGGAATAAACTCAAGGACGCAGAGAAATCTCTGCGTTTGGCTGAGGGGTAGTGGATGAGGAAGAGAATCCTTTTTTTGCCTGCCAAGCAACAGTCCTCTTCCCCACAGAACAAGACAGTTTCCTTATAAGAAGTTCACTTAAAAAGGATTAAGGGAGAAAAAGGAGAAATTAAAAGGAGCAAGGAGGAGGAGGTGTTCTGGAAATGGACAGAAAGATTACCTTTATGGTCAGCACGAATGAGGCATGGTTTCCTGAGCTTGAAAGGGTTCTGAATTCAGGAAAGGACGAGTACTTTTTCCCAGAGAACATTAGGGCCTTTGGGGGCCCCCCTGTGGCCCTGGGCTAACACTGCATGGCTAGGGTGGAGAATCCTGTACCACACCAGTTGGCAGGAAACTCAGGTCCCCCCAGGACTGCGGGAGGACTCCGGGTCCCTTTCAAACTCACTGTGCCGACTTCACTGCTTCTCACAGTCACTCCCCTTCCCCGCCAGGACATGGGGATACCATGGACACAGAAACTGTAGAACAAGGATGCAAAGCTACTTCCTTCCCCCTTTCTGCCCACCCTCCCCTTTTTTGCAGAATGCATAGTTACAATTCACGTTACAAAATAAAGAAGCAATGATGACCACATATGGGACCTTTATGTTTTTGAAAAAAGAAAAAAAATCCACAACCTCTTCTTAAATTCAGTATCAAAATTCACATTTGCATAATAATACATTTCAAGGCCATTAGAGAGGAATGAGAGAAGCACAGAAAGCTGCATCTCTCCTCCCTTTGTCTCCTGAATGAAGCTGAAGGAATCTTGCGGGAGGGATTGTTTTCCTCTTTCGGGAGTTCTGAGGAATTATGGAAATGGCCCTTAGCATTCACTTGCGGTTTCTTTAGAAGATAGGGCAGGGGGAGAAGAGGTGGAATTGTTTAAAACAAACACAAAAACAAATGAAGAGACACTGCAGATTTCTATGCTTAACTATAATCATTCTGAAGAAATAAAATATGATTTCAGATTTTTCTTTCTTTCTCAAACACTTCCATCTTATTCTTTCCAAAGCTTTTTCCTTGCGTGTAATACCCTGTTCACATAAACAGCAACGTGATGTGAGGGAAGTAACTGCCTTCTCAGGACACAGACTCAAGAGGGTGGAAATGCGGTGTCCCCCCCACGCCCCCGCACACGGCAGGAGCTCGAAAACGCCTTCTTGACATGCATGAATGTGTCACAGACATCACCATATTTCAGTTCTCCAGTGCTTACAGAAAAACAAAAACTAAAACAGCCACAGCCTCACTCACACACACACACACACACACACACACACAGAGAGAGAGAGAGAGAGAGAGAGAGAGAGAGAGAGAGAGAGATACACACACGAAGGAAATTAGGTACTGCAGATAGATAAATTCAACCTGCACCCTTGGATGAACCTGGGTCTCTGTCATTGTGCGCCATCACCTCTTCCTCCCTCCAGAGCCCCAGAATCTCTTCCACACAACTCTACACTGTGCAATATTGATGCTAATGAAAATTCCACGGCTGTCCCTGGGGACTGCCAGGAGACTCGCTGACTTCCCTAAAGACTACACTGACCGCCTTTGGGTTTAAACCCCACTGATAGGAGAGCTTCTTCATAAACCAGACGGTCTCTGTACTCACAAAGGCACATTCAGAAATACTACACTTAAGTAATTAATTCCTTGGACAAAATTAAAAGGTGGGAGTGGGGTAGGGGTGGTGTTTTAAACACACTTATCCCAACTTATCCCGAAATTTCTGGAAAGAAGTGTCATGCTGAATGCGTCACTTGGTGAGAAACTGTACCTTTAAAAGGTATGTAACTTCTTGAAGGATTCCAAAGGTTTTTGCTTTGTTTTATATAAAGACCCGCCCCCCCCCTTGTTCATTTTTGGCGAACACGTTATTTAGGATATACTCTCTTCCTTTCCATAAAGCTCTGCCGTAAGGCTAGTCCTGCAGTAAGGCTGCTCCAGCTCACCTCCAGTGACCCCCTACAACCCAGCCCTCAGAACCATGCACACCTGTCAGGAGCCTAGGGGAAGGCGTGCCAGATTCCAGGGAGGTCCGGGAAAGCAGGGGAGAAGGGGAAGAAAAGCACTTCGTTTCACAATCTTTGCTACAACGATACTGTAAACTACTTTTGCAATTTTTCTTTTGCCATTCCTCGTCAGTGGTAAAGAGGAATTACTACTCTTTTTTGTAAAGACGGTCTCAATGTATTGACCTTGGCTCGAGATGGCCCCGTGGCGATTGGGAAGGGGGGACTGATAGTGAAAACCGAACTGAGGCACAAAGTGCTTTGGGGAGACACGCTAATTCTTTTCTATTTAAAAACAGTACACTTCTTGCCTTTATCTGACCTTCCCTCTCCCATGGACAAAACAAGCAAGCGTTTGTCACAACGAAGACCCCATGACAGAGTCTGGCAGAGACCCCCCTCAGTCAGTGTGGTACCATTCTTCCTGGTGTGCATAGTTTCTCCTTAAAAACAGATTAAGGTGTGTAGCTAACCTAAAAGAACTATTTAAATTCTGTGCGGCAAACACTGGCAGCTTCTGTAATTTTCTTTTTTTTTTTTTAAGTGGTGGTGGTAGGAGGTTACTACAAGAGACTGACAGTTTAAAAACCACTCACATGTTAGAAATACTTGGTAATTCCTTCTGATTCTAGTCCGAGTGACCACACACCTAAGGATAGCAGGAATGCCCAGCCAGTGGGGAGTAGCTCTGTTTCCTGACCAGTGTATCCCCTGCCATCCTGTCAATGTTCATGGCCTTGTTTCTTTGGCGGTGCAGGCAGCAGGGAGGTATTGTGGGCAGGGTAGGGAGGGTCAGTGTTCTATTTTTATTAAGTTATTACTATGTTCATAGGTTCTTAAAGTTGATAACTATTTTAAATCTACAGAATGTGATGCCAGTACCTCCTTTGTCAAATTCAAGGTCCAGGGAACATCATTAACAAATAGGGACCATCTGTGAAAATACACACACTTTTGGCACTGGCCATAAACCTACAGAGTTTATTACAGGGTATGCACTTACTCTGGAAATACAGAGGACATTCTATGTGGGTTTTTTTTTTTTTAATAGATTGATGATGTTCTTGACAACATTATGTATATTGCCCGTTTCTAGAATGTGTGGACACCCTGTACTTGTAGATAAGAAAGCTAAGAGGGTGTGGTGCAACGTGCAGCAGAGGGTGAGGGCATCCTATTTTCTGAATGGGTTCTGAGGTCTACAGATTGCTAATTCACTGTAGACACACAAGCTGGAATATTTTAATCTGCACCATCACATGCAGCCCGAGCTGTACACTCACAGGAAAGAAAACTCAAGAATAAAATTTCTTTTTGCAGTAACACTAAGAAACATAGTTAATGCATAGGCATGAAGTGTGACAAAACTTGGCAAAACACTGGAGAAGAAAGTTTTTTTTTTTTAACCAGCTAAAAAAATGTATCTCTACTCCTAGTAAAAGAGCTTATAGATAGCTAAAACAAAAGAAAAAAACCCAAAATCTTAACAATAACCTACAAAGTGTTATATATTCAATTTGAACTCTGAGGATGGGGTATAAGAAGACCTTTTCTACATAAAGACTCAATTGTTCCCTAATCTTAGAGATGGCTATTACAGCCAAGTCTGCTGAAAACATCTTGTTTTACACTGCAGAGGAAAATAGGCTTGGCCTAAGCATTTTGCTCAGCACAGAGACATCTTCATTTTGTTTAAGAGAAGAGATGGCATAATACAAAAAAAAAAAAAAAAAAAAAAAAATTAAAAAGTACACAGCATCTTAGGTCGATAGGGAATCTGGCTGTTAACTTTATAAAAACTGCCCCCCCAAAATGGCAAAAATTCAAGTGAATATTTGCAACAAGTCAATAGCCCATGAAATGTTAGTTTCTGCTAGATATATTAATAAAAGCTCTTCCAAATTCTTAGGTAGAATTTCTTTTCCTCCTTTTTCTTTTTTTGCATATCTTAGATACCACATTCAAGCCGCAGGAACTTGGAAGAACCAACTGCTAATGTATGCTACATTCATATCAGAAGAGGTGGAAAGTTCTTAGAACAGGAGCAATATGATTAGAAAATTAAGCTGCTATAAATAAAACTGATTGAATGGCAATCAATGGATAATGTTGATTTACTGAAGGACAATGATGAAAGATTTCGGTTTGGAAGCTTAACATGCAGCACTGCTAAATTAACTTTTGTGCATGTCATAAATGGATCAAAAGATAAAGGGCTAGGTATGGAGGGATCAGAGATGCCATATGGGCCATCCATGTCTTCACAGTGTCTTCGGAGATCTGAATTTTGCTTTTTTTTTTTTTTTTTTTGCTTTTTGTGTGTGTGTGTGTGTGTTGTTTTTTGTTTTTTTTTTTTTTTGAACACCTAAAATTAGGTCATGGCACTGGATTTCAATTGCCAGTAGAGGTCTCCAGTCTGATGGAAGACCTCTCTTCCCCCACGAGTGCTTTTTCCTTTTGGCTACTCATGTGGTAGACTGAAACCAAGTTTGTGATGTTTGAAAGATGGGCACCTCCAGCCACTAGTAAAGTGTTTAAAAAAATAAAGAAAACTAGTAAAAATTGGAAAGCTCAAATTTACATGATCAAAACGTTTACAAAATAAATCTACATAATGAGAGGTGACCAGCAAACCTCTATACACATGCCAGAATGTGGTGGAAGAGAAGCCACTCCCACTGAATTTTCTAAGTGTTATGGAAGCCACCTAACCTCTCAGCAGACATGGCTCTTGCCAAAGAATACCATGGAAAGAGAAGGGTTTTTCTTTTCCATTATATCCTCACTATATCCTGTTCTTAGGTCACTGCCAACCAATAAGCAAAGCTTCCAGCAAGTTGATGAAAAAAATGGGGGAGGGGGGTTGGGGGGGAAAGAGAGGAGATAAAGGACAAGAAAAAAAGGAACCCCTTTCTACTGGCCCAACACAAATAGACTTTCCAAATCACTGCATGTAGTTGTCACAATGACACACCTGGAGAAGTCAGTGCACAGTAATGAGGGCAGGAACACTAGGAAAGATCTTGGCATTCCACATTATCGAGACATGAAAGCATATTTAACTTCCTTGATTTCTGTTTATTTTAAATTTAGCCCACTGCCTTTGGGGCCTTGTCCAAAACCACTCCGATTTCCTTAATGGGCAAGCGTCTGAATGTCTGTGGAGTGACTGGACCACATGCGCATACACACAAGCTCTCCGTGCTTAGGATGTCTGGGTGTATGTACGAAGGCACTAAAGCGGTTTTAGAGAAATTGCAGGCAGCAACCCCACCCACTCCCTTTACCTGTCAAGCTGGAGTTTCTTTCCCACTGGGAAGCTTAGATGTTTAAAAGAAACTATGGTCATGCTTGGGAATTCTGACCCCTGGCCCCAGGAGGGAATACAAAAGGAGAATTTGACATCACATCACGAAAAACTGAGAGGAAATACTCCACATCTCCAGCTGAGGGATGGGGATAATTAAGCAGCAGATCTTCAAAACAGCAATTAAAATGAGCACAACAGTAGCTGGGAGCTAAAAAAGTAAAATCACTTGTTCCTTATTAGATTCTTATTTTCTCCTCCTCCTATAACAAGCGGGGAGGTAAGACACACATTCTTCATTAATAGAACAGTCCATAGATATTTTCCTCTAGTAATGCCTATATTTAAAATTTGTTCCAAAAATTAACCTATATTTCCTAGCTCTTTACATAGATTCTCAGCAATCCAACCGTACTACTTTACAGATTAGAGTTTTTTTTCCCTAAGTTGTTCTTTCTTTTGTTGCTGGGGTTCAAGGGACAGGGAGAAGGGTTCCCTTAAAAAAAAAAAAAAACAATCGTTAGGGGAGATGTCAGTTCAATCTTAAATGGAAAGGAACAAAGTGATGGCATTCCCATTTATACAAACCAAACACTCCCACTAAATGACACACAATTTCAAATAAATCCGTGATAAAGCTCTTAGAAAGCTAATCCTTCTCCCATATTTTTTAAGATAACGAATTGACCTGTTGCTGCTAAATTGATAATTTTTAAAAAATATTTCTTTCTATGTGTTTTTAAAATGTGTGATCCCCAGTATGACAATGTTTGGAGACTTTTCTTTTTACATTTTTTTTTAAGTAAAAATTGTTTAAACTTTTTGAAGTTTCAGGAACTTGTAAAAGTTTATTAACAGGAAAGAAACAGCCGTCTATCTAGGATAAGATACGGTTAAATAAACCATCTTCAAAAAACTGGCTTCCTACCCTAGAATTCCTGAGAATGCTTGCAAATTTTAAAGCAGGAAAATAAATGTTAAAAACAAAAACAAAAAACACTGTTAAATGCTCCCAGAGTTAGTCTTCATCTAAAATATATATTTATATGTATATATATACGCACTTTTTGGTCTTTTTTTTTTAAGTTTTTAATTTTTTTCCCTTTAAGCTTAAGATGGAAGAACATTTGAGCTTCTCATGTTTATTTTTACATATTTCAAATCCCTCATTATGTCTTGTAAACAAGAGGGGCTCTAGCACCCGGCTTTCACCGTAGTATCGTAAGGAACTCAACTAACCCATAGTGCAGGCCAAGGAACCAGCAGGCAGGAGGAGGGGAGGGGGACAGGACTCGGCAGGGAACCATGGCAGTGGACAGGGTCACCACGGGCTCGTGGGAGCCTCGGGACTTGCTCCTGGCCCAGGGCCACTAAGATTTCGCCTTCTGTAGATGGCTGAACACAGCTGCTCTCCACCTGGACGTCACCACACACCACACGGTTTTGCTCCGCACACAGAGAGCAGACGGAAGGGGGCTGGAAGGCGACGTTTTGTATGTGGGCAGAGGTGGAAGGGGCATGGTGGTAGTGATGAAAACTGGAGAGCAGGAAGAGGGCACACTTAGTTTTCTACAAGGCATCCAATGGGACCGAACCACGCTGGAGACTCCAGTTTGACCACCTCCCCACATAGGGTACATAAAGACTTCCATGAGCAAATGCTCACTTGAATTATGCATGTCAATCTCTTTTGAGGCTAGGTTTATAATCAACAAGGTAAGCCGGAGGACTACAGAATTCCCATTCTTTGTCTCATAAAACCACTTAAATGCAAATAATTCGTTTTTGCCTTTTCCTAGACACACCCACCCACCCACCTACGCACAGACACAAGCTACAAGTTAAATACATTAGGCATTGTTGTATCCTTCACTGAAGATGCTAAAGAAAGAAAAACTCCCTTGTCCTCACTAGCAGCAAGTTACAGAGGACAGTAGAGGTCTGCTCCCACCAAGGGTTGGAATGGGCAGGTATTTGCTGGTACAGAATGTCGGCACTTTATGTTAAACAGTATAATGCAGACTGGGATGTCCACACAAGTGCTAGCACATTACCGGCATACGTTCCCCTCCCCCCCCACCCCGCCCGCCCCACCAGCCATCTGCTTTGTATAAAGGTGTACCCCCTTCGGGTCTGCTAGAACTCTTCACAAAAAGCAGTTTGATACATGTTGATTTCCAACATAAGTACATACATGTTGGTGATAACTGTGGATTAAAAGTTGCCCCCTATTCAGCCCAGAGTACTACTACATTGATGCTTTAAAAAAAAAAAAAGTCTTTAAATACCGAAATAAAAAAAGCAACATTACAAGGAAAAAAAAAAAGAGGTCAAAACCAAAAAAAGGTGCAATACTTAAAAAGTCTTTGCTAAGTTATACCTGCCTAAGCAAAACCACATACACAGGAAATACACAACACAGAGAAACAAAAGGAAACGCTTGAAGTACACACTGGTTTAAGAACATTCGTTAAGTAAACGTTTCTGTCAGTGATGGCCTGGTGCTGTAACACGCCACGGCCTGGCACAGGTAACGCTCAGCAAGAGAGGAGCAGAGAGGGAGTAGCTGCAGGTGCTTTCAGGAGGCTGCTCACAACATATTGTTTCCGTTTTCATAAAATGAAAAAAGAGAACCAATGGAAATATTTAATTCAGCATCACCTGACTTTCTGATGAATTCCTCATACCTGATTACACAAGAAAGGGGGAACATGGTTTTTCTGCTTTTGAGACATCATGTCAGTAAACACTCTCTTATGTCGTCTGTTCCCATTCAAACTAACGAAAGAAAAGGCCTGCTGAAAACTTAACAGATATTCAGATGTGCCTGGTGGCCACTTACTTTAAAAAACAGAAATAAATAAACACACAGTTGCCCCGAGAGGTACCTCCTGCTCTCCTACTTTTTTGGACTTGGCAGTGCTCTGCTCTACTGCTAGGTCAAAAGAAAAGCAAGAGAAAACTCACTCAGGCTAATTTGCAAATGTAAAGGAGCTCCCTGCTTAAATCATTAAAAAGCACTCTGTTCACCTTAATGCAGTCCAACGGAGTTGCTTTCATAAGCAGTGGCTCCCTGTGCTTGTGTGTTCTCATAGTTAAAAAAAAATAAAAATAAAAAAATAAAAAGCAGATGGCCGGCCAGCCAGCCTGCAGACTGTCAGCAATGCAGCTTTCTGAGAGATCAAGTGGGGGGGGGGGGGGGGGGGCAGGAGGAGGAAGAGGAGGAGGAGGAGGAAGAGGACATGGGCACGCACACACAGAGACAGAGAGAAGGATGCACGCGAATGCACATGAACACACGTGCACACACATACCAGAACGAGCATGCCTGGGCAGTTACATGTGCCAGAACACACTGGTATTTATCAACCAGCCAATCACAAATTTTTACCTTTTTTTTTTTTTAGGTTTTTTGTGTTTTTGTTTTTAAAGTGAGGCTCCGTCAAGTCTCCCCCCCCCACCCCAACAATTCTTTTGAATTCCCCTCCCTCCCAAACGTGGTAGACCTAAGGACGGAAACACACCCAGTGCAAACAAAGTTAAAAAGCTATTTTTTTTTCAGTATATATGTTTCTTAGCAACAACTTCCATATAACATGAAAAAAGTGAAAAACTAGAAACTAATTTTTTTAATTTTTTTGTGTTTAAATTTAAATGGTATGTGTACTTGCTTCACATTGTCTTTCTAGGTTGGCGTTCATGATTCAAGTATTTCAAGAGTGATATGTTCTCTTTTTGGATTCATATTCCAAACGAAAAAACTGAAGTTATAAGGGAGGCAACTATGTGCTCAGACAGTCTGTCAATGACCCACCTTTTTTTTCTCTCTCCGTTTTCTTTTTTCCTTTTAAAAATGTATTTATTGCAAGTTGAAAAAAAAAACGAAAAGGTCAAGTTAGTGCTGCTGCTGTTCCAAAAAAGGTCACGAGGTCAGAGTTGAAAGTTCTAAGTTCAGATTGAATCCGACCCTCCTCCCAGAAGGTCACCAGGTAGTAAGGGAGCAGGGCTGCCCATCCTATGGGGATCTTCCACAGCTGGGACTCCCCACAAGCTAGAAGAATAGTTTGGGGGCCCCCACAACGAAGCGCCAGCAAGATCGGCCCCGCTGCTGCCACCAGCACTGCTGCTCCATTGCCCGAGCCCTGTGGACCCACCAAAAAGATTCAAAGCAGGTCCGACGGGATCTGACTGGGTCTGGCCGGTCTCCAGCGACTGCCAACCTGCGGCGGGTGCACTTGGGGTTGCTGCAGGTGTAGGGGGCTGAGCTTGTGCCAGAAAGCGGCTAACTTCATCATCGGTGGCAAACTCAGCCAGGATGGTAGTGTTTCCCAACACACACCTAGAAAAAAGGGGAGGGAAAGAGCTATGGATTTGAGAGAAATCCTAAAGCACCCAGTAGGACTGAGGATTTTGAGTCCTTGATATTCAATATATGTTCCTTTGACTAGCAGCTTCCACATCTCCTGGAAGCTTTGCAGAATGCAGAATCACAGGTCCCACCCCAGGCCTACAGGATCAAAACCTCCATTTAACTGGACCAGGTGATTGAGGAGTACTGTTTTAAAGCAATAAGGTAGGGATCCCTGGGTGGTGCAGCGGTTTAGCGCCTGCCTTTGGCCCAGGGTGCGATCCTGGAGACCCGGGATCGAATTCCACGTCGGGCTCCCGGTGCATGGAGCCTGCTTCTCCCTCTGCCTGTGTCTCTGCCTCTCTCTCTCTCTCTCTCTCTCTCTCTCTCTGTGTGTGTGTGACTATAATAAATAAATAAAAATTAAAGAAAAAAAAGAAAAAAAATAAATAAAATAAAGCAATAAGCTATCACCAAATCTCAAGATATCCAAAGACTACTAGAGGGTACCGTGTATGGATTAACCTTTTGGTATATGGAATTTCTATGTTGAAAAAAATGTCACCTCTCTTTTCCCCCACGGGAGGTGAAAGGTAACACCGCAAGCATCAAAGTGACCCAGCTTTAGACATCTGGAGGTGCCATGGCTCTGTCTCAGGGCCGGGCTTATTGCCTGAGCCTCCCTACTGCTTGCTCGCTCTGTTTGTAGCTTTCTCCTGTTGCATCTGCTGGCTCCCAGTTTGACAGCAGCTGGGAGAGGGAGGGGATGGTCAAAGTGTGATCCAGTCCCACCTATGTTAGACAAAACCACTGCTACCCACCAAGACCACAGTGTTCCACCTTTACCAACAAAGAAGCCGAAGTAAGTTGCTAGATTCTATTACAAAAAGTGACAGCGCTTGCAATGTTTCACATTCTCATAAATACTGGCTTTCTTTTATGGTACTTAAAAATTTAACTCACTGCTTCACTACTTCATAAATTCTTACTTTTGGAACTCTGATTATTGGCCTATGAGATACACAGGACAATCCATACTTAGATAAGGAGAAAAGACTGGTCACCTCAGTATAAGCAACTGCTTATGCCACGATGCTATTTTTGAGCATGTTCTTGTGCATCTCTGTTTAATGGAGCATGTAGCAGAATACTCACCTGTTTGTCTCAGTGAGCGTAGGATGGGTACTCACATGTGCAGTGCAGTTTGGGCCTTGGCCGCCTCCTGTTTGGTGCTGTATCGGATCAGGGCGGTGCCCTGGGTTAGGTTCAGATGGAATGTCAGCAGTGGGCCATGCTGCATGCAGATGGTTCTCAACGTTGACCCATCAATCTAAGGAGAAATGACATTCATGAGATTAAAACCTGGAGGTGGGGTGTGAGAGGAATTCAAGCGGCCTTTCTTATAAATGAGGAGAAGGACTTCTGGTTTGTAAACAACAGTATCTGCACTAAATGAGGTTTGGAGAAAGGAAGGGGAGAACTCAAAGCAGGATAGAGTGCAATGAGCAGGGGGTCTTAAAAGCAAATTTTAAGATATTCAAAGTACTGGGCTGAGATCTAATGTGCAAATAAAACAGTCTGGGGCAGCCTAGGTAGCTCAGCGGGTTCAGCGCCGCCTTCGGCTCAGGGCGTGATTCTGATGACCCAGGACTGAGTCCTGTGTCGGGCTCCCTGCATGGGGCCTGCTTCTCCCTCTGCCTGTGTCTCTACCTCTCTTTCTCTGTGTGTCTCCTGTGAATAAATAAATAAAATCTTTAAAAAAAAAAATAAAATAAAACAGTCTGTAAAAACACAGCTCAAGACATAAACGATTCAACCTGTGGTCTCCTTTCCTTAAGAGGTAAACAAGTGAATATGTGTTGATTTGTTAGAGACTTTAGAAAGCAGAAATAGTATGGCACCTGAATAAGAACTTAAGAGAACATGCCAAATTCTCAGCATCATTACTAATATAGTATCTCTACTCCCCCAGTTAATAATTTCATAGACAGCTAAAGAGGAAGACACACACAAGAAAAGCACTGCTAACCACACCTGATGGTTCAGGATGCTGCTGGCTGACCTAGTTCATAGACTACACTGGTGTCCTCAAGACACTGGTGTCCTCAATGACCTCCCACATTGGCCATCTCAGGGTAAGACTTTCTGCCTACTTCTCTGAGAACTCCGCTGCTCTCAGCCTCATCGTAGTCAGACTCCCATGTTCAGTGATTTGAGGTATTGCCCAGACCTGGATGAACAAATCTGCTTATTCACTCTGATCAATTTGTTTGTATTGAGATCTTAACTAGGTTGAAAATAGGCTGCTCAGTCCAACATCTGATTCATTTCTTTGCTATTGGAACAGCCTTCAAATATTGTGCAGCTGGCGGAGGCAGTAGACATATTGTGTTGTTTCACCATGGAAACTCTGCAAAATGGAAACCAGGAGGTTCACATAATTTTTTTACAGAAAATGATAATCAACTATATGAGCATGGCCGAGTACACCACACGTGACCTTTCAGCATAGATGCCCTCTAAACAGATTTTAGGTGATGAAAGTAAATTTAACCAGGTTCCAAAGATTTCCCCTATAACCTTCTCTGAAGTTATGACTGAGATTAGTCTGTTAGGTAGTTTTGAGCTTCAAAATTAATCAGTTATTTCTAATACAAATGCAGCCAACCCCTTGATTCATTCTACACATATATACACATGTACTCATTATTTTTCATAGGATAAAACAGAAGTGAACAGTTGGTTAGCTTGTCCAGGTTTCTTTCAACACAGTATCCCTTACTGTCTCTCTCATCCCAACTTTGTATTCACCATACTATGTAACAACTTTTGAAATGTCATATTCTGGGGCACCTGGGTGGCTTAGTTGGTTAAATGTCTGCCTCTGGCTCAGGTCATGATCTCAGGGTCCTGGGATCTGGCCCCGTGTTGGGCTCCCTACTCAGTGGGGAAGTCTGCTTCTCCCTCTCCCTTTGCCCTCTGCTCCTACTTGTGCTTTGTCAACTAAATAAATAAAATCTTAAAAAAAAAAAAAAGAATGTTGTCATATTCTAATGAGGCATAAACAGTTATGAAAATGGTCATATAGGGATCCCTGGGTGGCGCAGCGGTTTGGCGCCTGCCTTTGGCCCAGGGCGCGATCCTGGAGACCCGGGATCGAATTCCACGTCGGGCTCCCGGTGCATGGAGCCTGCTTCTCCCTCTGCCTGTGTCTCTGCCTCTCTCTCTATCTCTCTGTGACTATCATAAATAAATAAAAATTAAAAAAATTAAAAAAAAAAAAAAAGAAAGAAAATGGTCATATAAAATCTTCATACTTCGGTCATTTATTAGCTAAAAAAGAACAACTGGGGCTTTTTGCTGAGTTGATATGGATATTAAGAGCCAACCCAGACTTTTCCTCATGTTAACTCTATTTATGAAACTGCCTTTGTCAACATGTACCCTGAAATACAAGCCCTGGGTACACTCCCTACCGCCAGATTCACTAGGCAAGTAAATTTAGGAGAAGCTGTATTTCCCCACAGAGGATCATAATACATGTTAGCATATTAAAGGGTCAAAGAAGTCTCATCATGAAGAATCCTGCTTAATTTTATTTAATCAAGTATATATTCCAAACATATTAGGCCAGAGACCTATTAATATCCCATGGGAACATTCTAGAAAATGCTGGCTTACTAAAGTGTGCACGAATCCATTTATGAATTAAAGGCTAGACAATTCATTTTATGTGTCAAAGGGAGGGAGGCATAATTGACTCCTTTTAACAAGGTGTTGTAAAGGTTGTGCTGTCAAGTCCAGATGAAGGTCATGGGCTCAGTTTCAGGGGATTCATTTAATCTCATTTGAGTGTTCAACATAATACTGCTGCAAGTATGTCAGGTTTTTTTTTTTTTTTTTTTTTTTTTTTTTAGTATGTCAGTTATCAAGCAAACAAGGTGACAGACAGAGTGGCTTGGGGCAAATGAAACTCATCACTGTGAAAACAACCCAGAGGGCATGTTCTGAAGATAGCAAATTACTAATGCCATCTACAAAGAAGAGCATAACAGATGGAAAATTGAAAGCACCCATGTGGCATTTAAGCTATGAAATTGACAGATTCCCTCTACTCCTGAGATGGATGGTTAATTATTTATGAAGCATAAAAATGGTGGATATTGAGTCTTAAGCCTTGTTGGGCCAACAATCCCCATTTAGGAGTAGGCTCTGAGCCTTTGGGTGGGGAGACCCACCCCTGTACGCTGGACCTCTCTATAGCAAGCAGGAAATTAATGAGCTTTCTTATTTGCCCACATCCCGCACCTGAGCTTCCCTCTCTTAATGCAATCAAGTCCTGTCTCAAAAATCACGAGGAAGCATGATTACCTGTGGAGTGAGATTGTGAAGAACCAGCCAGTAACTGGGACGAACTGAACCACCATCACTCCAGGTAGAGGCTGAAGCAACCAGAAAAACAATTAGGAAGAGCAATAAAAAAATACGGAAAGCCACTAGTGACAAACATTTTCACATAGCCCATGTGTTTCTTCTCTTTTGTTTTAAAGGGTCTTCTCTTTTATACCTCCCTCTGACCCCCTTCATCCTGCTACTGAATGGCCAGCTCTCTTCTCCTAGACCTTAAACCCTGTACACTCTCATATTGCACTTGTAATACATTTTTCTCCTAATGTTCTCCCTCTACTGGTCATTTTTACTCTGTGAGTTCTTGGATCCCTCTGCCCTAGACTGACTGCAATTTTCCACTCAAGAGATACTCTTTCCTCTACCAGACTTCCTCTCTTGTTAAGGCTTTGTGTCTCTTTAAGTGTTAATGTTAAGTCCCTTGTGTTTGAACAACAATGTTCCTTTAGGCAGATCCTTCTCACCCGAGGCAAGCCGTGAGTCCTGTGTCCCCCACCCCCTGACTGATCGGGGTGCTGTGCTGCTCCAGGGAGATGATGGTTTGGGGTTGGTCAGACCAGGAGGTGGGCGGGGCAGCGGTGTAGTGTTCCTTGAGGAAATATGGTTTTTCCACATCTTGTTGGAGAGATGAGTGGGGTTGTGTCCTATGGGATCTGGGGACCATGTTGATTTGTAATCAGGGAACTTTGCTATAAAGAAGAGAAAATTAAGGAAGGAATATGGTTAGAGAGGTCGCTTTTGTCAATATACATAAATTTGTGTTTACATATAAATAATATTCTAAAAATAGTTAAGTACACATTTTGAGAGTAGCAATACAAAAGTAGTATTGCCCTCTGAGCTTACTAAAGATTTAATATGATAACTAATTCTCTCGTACTTTATTAGCCAAATAGAACCTGAAAAGGAAGATTAATTCAAGGGAAGTATTCCTAAAACCATGAGTCTTACACAAATGTGAATCCTAATAGAACTATTCTATAAATACTCTTTTATGGAATGGGAAGTGCATCAGAAATGTATACTTTTCTTGATCCAGATTATTAGCTATCAACATTCAAGCAGATTTTTTTAAAAAGATTTTTTTAATCTCTACACCCAATGTGGAACTTAAACTTACCCTAAAATCAAGAGTCACATGTTCTACTGCCTGAGCCATCCAGGTGCCCCAACATTCAAACAGATTTTTAAAAAACAATCAACAGCTAAGAGCTTACTATGCTTTAAGGCACTAAATCAATGCTGTGGGTAATATAAACAGTTATTCTCAAGAATTTCAAGTTCACATGGGAAGATAGAATAGAAGAATAAGAGAACTGGTAACTCCAGGCATCATCACATATGTTCAATACACAGAGAAGATACTGCTCAGCCATTGCCAAAGGCTTTGCAAAGACAGGTCTGGGAGGATTTACATAAATGGATAGGCTCAGAAAGATAGGAGAATATAGACCAATGTCAAATTTAAACTCTATATGTACCAAATATGTTTTCTCCCAGTTTTGGCCAAACAGTATTTCACAGGGGTAGAGATAAAGAAGGCCAGAAAGGTAAGCTGGGGGCTGATGAGGATGCTACTAGGAGTTCTTGCAGTAGACTGAACATGTAGCATTTACATGTGGCTCTCAACCTGGGTGACAGCAAGTAGAATGGAGCAGAAGAAATGGATGGGAGATGTGGCTGCAGAATACATCCTCTGGGAGACATCCTTACTGCCTGGATCCATGGAGCAAGCAAGAAAAATCTGGAGACTTTGTGACTCAGTGATTCAAGAGGCATCATAAAGAAAAACAAAGACTTAGTTAAGAAGGAAAAACAATATTGGGGAGGTGGGGGCGCAGTTCAGAAAAGTATACATTCAGTTTAGACATGTCTGGGGTAAGATTCTTGGGTCATCTCTCAGGTGAATGTTCAATTGCAGAAAAAAGATAAAATAGTTCAACTGAAGATATGGTCAATTACCAGAATAAAAGTGTTGGGTTGAAAAATGAGTTTTTACATGTAAAGGAAGAAGTCTCATAAAAGTATAATGTGGGGTGGTCATTAGAAGCATGGATTATTGAGTTGGCGCCTTTACATACTCACTTAGACCTGAGGCAAATATTAGCAAACTGAGTCTGAGTTTCTTCATCAACAAAATGGGGAGAAGGCCAGGACCTCCTCCCAGACTTTGGTGAAGGTAAAGTAAGAATTCATGCTGAAGGCTCAGCATGCTGCCTGGTCTGCAGGAGCATTCAGTAAATGACAGTTATTGTGATCCTGTTGATACGACATGGAGGTGAATTAAAGACAATTTGTAAGGCCATTCACCTATAGTATCTTAGGAAGTAGCTGAGGATTTGCTCCATTTGCTTTTGCATGGATATAGAACAGAAGCCATAATGACTTTAATGGCTTGAGGTCTAACTTTTGCAAGACCACGGTGCCAATTACAGATAGTCTCTCTACCAATCTATGAGGCAGTGTGCTGAGTGAGTGACTTCAAAGGCTTTATTCTATCCATTATGTTTTTATTCCCTATCATCTTAAAACACACACACACACACACAATTCAACAATTAAGGTAGAATTAATTAAGGGCCTCTTTTTTTCCCTCTTGGCCATCTGAGCCTTTGTCTGTAAATGGAAAGATTTTTTTTTTTTAAAGATAAGCAAACTATAATTTGTTGCTTTAGGAATAATAACCTGGACTTCCCTGGTTCCTCCCCTGGCCCATGATTCCTTCAGCAGACTGGCTCAAGAAAAGCACTTGTGGCACAAAGATTTCACCTCTGCCCTGTCAATATCCACAAGGCTCCCTGCAGGTATATCACCACCTGCCCTGTCCTAAAGCTCTATGTCTCATTCTGTCTCTGTGCAACTAGAAGCTCCTTGAGAACATGGCCAGTGTAAGAGGTGTGCATCCATCTGTGCTGACCTAGCTATTCAACTTCTATTGAAGCACTCCTTAAGAAATAAATGCCCGTTTCTTTTGTAAAAGGGATCCTGATGGAAAAAGTGCTAGCCAAAGGGAAACATGTAGGTCATACTTGTACCTGAAGTGCTATGAACGTTGGTAAAGGAGTTGTCAGAGGCACTGTAGGGCCAGGCACCAGGTGAAGGCAGCGAGGTGTTGAGGGAAGAATTAGACCCTTTGGGTGACAAAGGGAAAACAAGATGAAAATATTGCAGACAGATATCAGTATAACCAGTGAAACCTGAAGTATTTTATTTAACCTTCAGTGCAAGATTAAAGTATATCTAAAGATGTATCCCAAACAACCTGAAAAGCGACATATTTTTTGTTTTCTAGTTAAAATTATTAGATTATTAGCAAGTACAAATGAAGCCACAGATTGACAGATACAAAAATGTGGAGTGTTGAATAAACACAAAGGATGCCTCATTCATTTACCTGTGGTGTTATCCCGCAGAAGTTGGTGGTCAGTATCTACAATGGGAGATGTAGCTGTACCCCCCAGTACACTTCCTGGGGTGACATAGGGGTCAGATTCAGGGTCAATGTTTTGGATACCTTTCCATGGCACTCCTGGTTGGAATTCTAAAACAAGAAGACAATATTGGAGGTAGGAGGTTGTTAAAAAAAAAAAAAAAAAAAAAGATAAAAATCAAGTCAGGTTGTTTTTTGTTTCTTTTTCTTTTTAAAGCAAACTCAATGCCCAATGTGGGGCTCAAACTCACAACCCTGAGATCAAGAGTCTCCCATTCTTCTGAATGAGACAGCCAGCCACCCCTCAAGTTAGTTTTTGATACAAGAAATAGATCCATGAAAAGTAGAATACTCAATCTATTTTATCTCACTTTTATCATAAAATTAAAAATAAAAAACTCAGCCTGAACGTATACTATACCAGCACCTCTGTGTTATTAAGCACGCTTTCTCTATCTCTCTGTGGCTCTGAGCCAGGGCTCATCAGCAATTGGCCCTGGCCACTGCTCTTCCTGCTTCCAGGAACATTTGGGCTGAGAGCAGTGAAGGCAGGAGTAAGTAACCTGATGTTCAAGAGAACTGTCCAGGCATCCAGGATAAAAACTGAGAGAAAATCTGGGTTGGAGATTAGACTTCTCTCATTTATTTCACTGGAAATTGGCTCAGATGCACAAAAGAAAACAATACAAATGACCACTAGCACATACAACATCCAGAGACAAAGAGCAGGAATAATCTGGCTTATCATGAGAAAGCCTAGAATATGGGATAACTGTTTAAAAAAATTTTTTTTTACTGGTCAATTGAAATCCTATTTAAAACTGTGGGATAGGATTAACAAACTTTTGTTTTCCCAAATGTGGAAAGCAATATAGTATTATACACAAACAACATGTGTTATGAGCCTTAAAAAGGAAGGAAACTATACACATATTATAAATATATCCATCTAGGAAGAAGTTTAGAAAGACATACTGATTTTTAATTCTTGCTTAAACTAAATTAAAAATTTTTCTATAATGAAAATAGATGACTTATATCAAAATAAAAAGAGAGGAAAAAAGTAACAAATAGTTTCATTGCATCACTACTGCATACCTGGAACCTAACTGATGATAAACACTTGCTTCATGAATAAAGAAGCCAATTAAATGGACATTTCAGAAGAATCCATGTTACAAGGCTCCCATTATCACCTTCTTTCACCTCCAGATTCCACTCCTCTGACTTCCTTCAGCTTGTCTATGCCTATGCAGTGTTCATCAGTTACCTGCCTCGCAGGTGATCAGTGTCCACACCTTATCTTCCTGACTGAGGTCTATAGAGCAGACACCTGATCTAATGTGAATTTCCTATCTTCCCACAGCACAGCACATGCCTTGCTTTTATCAGACAATACTGACTAAATGAAAAAATAAAGTGCCTTAATAACTGGCAAAAGCAATCTGTTCAGAACCCAAAATTAAGAATTAAAAACAAATGATATACCAGAAAAAACATTTCCTGGAAAATACCTGGAGGCCAACTGGCATTGCTGGATTTACTTCCGATTTTATTTGTTGGTGGAGATTTGGCAGGTAACCAGCTATCACCAGCAGGACCCGTATGGCCACCCAGTGTGTCACTCGGGATGATATCAAACTGGTTGTACGGTGACCCTCCTCGAGTCTTACCAGGGGCCACAATAGCGCCTGCGGAGAGAGGGGAAATCAATTCATACCCAGAAAGGATTCCTATCAACAGAACTTGTCAAATCAATTATTCAGCAATAACAGTATTCTGATGTTTATGCAGTAAAAAGAAAAAAAAAAAGTGCTGGAACGTGACGTTGCCCTGGAGAGCCAGTATATAATTCATAAGCAGAATGACTACGAACGATTCATTTCACTTTCCTGAGCCTTTCAGGTTCTTACTTAGGCATACAGCACTGTTCTCATTCTTGAATCTGCCTTTCAGTTTTAAAATTCCATGGTCTTAAATTAATGAAGCTTTCATAAACTACGAATCATACCATCATCCCTAGTTTTGATACTAATGACTCAAGAATGAGAAATAGGAAAAACACTACCCAATCTGCAGTGCATAGGAAGCGTTCTCACTACACTGGTGCTGACACCACCCACCCAAAGTTTTCAGGGCTGATCAGACCTAGGTTAGCTGGAAGAAGCACTGTAAATAGAGTCTACTGGAGAGAAAAGCATCTGCTATTCCTTTGAATTCCAAAGCAATGAGATGGAATTCCTGCCTAGGGTCTCTGCCAGCACAAGATCAGCAGGGAACGCTGCCGCTCTGAAACCCGTGGCCCCACACACGAAGAACAGCCAATCCTTTGTAACTGTCTTCCTAAGAGCATTTCAGTGGTTCTGTCTGTGACCCTTTTATGCATTTTAGATGCTACGAGGCAGGAAAAACATTAAAAGCTTAAAATTCTCTTAACCTAACAAAAAGTGATCTCCCCCCTCTTTTTTTGATCTTTCCTTTAAATAAAATTTTTGGCCTCTGTGAGATACCCCTCTATTTATTTCTCAGATGAATTTTACATGCTGCATTGTGTCACTTGATCTACCCTTAGGATGCTGTTTATAAACAGGGAGAATTATTTCCAGGATGATGTATTAAAATATTTGCGTAAGTATTGATTAAAATAATCTGCTTGGTTTGGCCCAGCAGGAGTATTATCAAAACCACCTTCACCCTCAGCTAAGAAGTCACTTGTGTTTCTGGAGCCACTGACAGAAATTTGACTCAAGGGCATATTACAGTGAAGTCTAGGAAATGAAGAGCTCGATTACCTTGGGTATTGGTAAGGAAATGGGGAACACAGTATCTCTGAGCTCTGAAAAGGCAACTGGGTATTTTAGCTTTAAGATATCCTCTCACATGACACTCTGTATTTATTATCATGCACCTATCATGTCTTTGGGGACAAGGCGACCTGATGAATCATCAGCCTAAAGAAGCAGGGTAAGTGCCCAAAGCTACAAATGCTGGGCTTGAATTATTCAGTCTAGAGACAGATTTTATAGTTTCAATAAATCATTCTTGATTTTGTGGCATGAAATCAAATGATAGCGCTTAAGGATAACAGGGAAAAGCTCCATGCGGCCATTTTACAGTCTCTCAGAGAGGCACACTAAACAGTAGTTTATAAAGGAACCCTGAAAGTTTTCAGATTCGTGAGGCTGAGGTCTGCCAGGGAACTGCAGCAGGACCAGCACAACACCCATTTATACTCAGTTCTCATGACTGTAGCTGAATCCAGGTGAATTCCTGTCAGATGAAATAAACATTGAAACAAAGGCTGAAGGAAAATTCAAAGACCTTTTATCTGTTTTTTACAGGGACACAGAGAAGCATTTACAGAATGATGGAAATGAAGGGCCCGCAGTTCACAACCAAAGCCTGCAATGCCCCTTCGCAGACAGTATAATTCATGAAGAACAAGAAAGCTAAAAAACCACCAACCAACCAAACAAGAAAACTTTGTGGGAAAGTTCAAATCTCATGGACTATTAGTCACCTATCTTTTGGAGATTAAATAGTTTGAATAATCAACATGATATATACTAGTTGTAATCTCTTACACCCTAAAAAATGGGTTCTGTTCTCTCAGCCAGTATGTTAGGGTTTCATCCTTATGGGTACTCAAGTTCACTGCTACTATGCTCAATCCCACTGCAGGTGGGAAATTTTGCTCCCCTTAATTACAACTAGCATTTTAAGTTTCTTATAATTTGAAATATATACAACCTTGATCTTCCTCTCATAGGCGATCATAGGATTTGGAGGGAAAAAAAAATCAAGAGATTAAGACAAAGCTAAAGATTTGTGCTTCAAAATAATTTTACAGGATATATCATCAAGGCCTGTGAGGGTTATATAGCTCCAATTCATAAGGCTTTGCTTGCTCTTACCATTTTTGTGCATATTGGCTTCCTGTGTGGCTACAGAGGGCAGTCCCTCCATCATGGAGGTCCACTGTTTAAAGCGAGACTCTGTTCCAGCCTCCTTCCCACCAACCATGCCATAGTCCATGCCGCCAGAGCTGAAGCCTAAAATAGAGAACCACGTTTTACATCTTCCTATATATTTCTAGTATCAACAACCAAGAGTTCTAAGATAAAACCAACTGATAGCTTCACTTGTCATTTAAAGACTAATTCACAAGAAGTTTCTTCACTCAAAAACAGAGATTCTGATTCAAAATGCTTATCTTGGCTTTTGCTTGCTAAAGCAGCAATGACTCTTTGTTAAGGCATGAAAATGTATATGACTGCCATCTAATTGAGAACATCTCAGTGCACCTGTGCCTTCATTGATTTATTTAGCTAACAACTGTGCCAGACAGAAAGCTGGGGCCAGGAATTCGCCAACTCAGCAAACTCCACACATCAAACTAAAATGGTATAACAACAACCATAAGGTGTGGCAATGGTGTCTGGGGAAAGAAATGCTTTGCAGAAGAGACATTTGGTTTAGGGCCTACGGCAGGTATGTGAATAAGTCAAGGATGCCAAGTACAAAGCTCTGTTTGAGGACAATCAGGTACATTTAGGGACTGGTACATTCCAGTGCTTGGTTAACTATGGATGAATTGAGGCAGAGCGATAGGAGATGAGGGAGAAAGGAGGAGTCATGTCATGTAGGAGTCTTTATATATCAGGCCAAGGACTTTGGGCCTTTTTTCTCTAAGAGAGGAGATAAAGAAGTTTTTTAACAAGTGAGAGAAAGAGATAAAGGTTTGTATTTTAGGGAATGCCTGGCTGGTTCAGTCAGAAGAGCAAGCAACTCTTGATTTCAGGGTCGGGAGCTTGAGCCCCATATTGGATGTAGAGATTACTAAAAACACACTTTTAAGAAGTTTGTATTTTAGAAAAAGAACTGGCAGTGTAAGAATGGGGTACATGGAGGTCAAGCCAAAATAATGTAAGAGATCAATTTGAAAGAAATCTTTATGCAAAGATAAAGACCCTAAAGCTCAAATAGGCAATGACAGGGAGGTTGAGTTTACTTTGCCATGATTCTCATGTAAGCCTCGGGTGTCAGGCTTTTAGCAGGAGTGTAGGTGGGTAATGTCTTCCAATGGCACAGGGCTGGACAGGTGAGATACAGTGTGAGAGGTGTGCTGATGCAGAGTCTCACAGGTCCCACCATCCATTGTGTGTCAGAATGTACTTAACATAAAAAGTAACATAAAGCACTAAAATAAATGAATGAAACGGAGAAGATCAATGACTAGTCCGAGTAAAAATGAAGATGGACCACAGTAAGTATAGAACAGCCATCCCAGGGAGATGAACGGGGATCCCACCATGCAAAAACTCAGGCAGCTGTAGGTGCCAAAAGCCCACCTACTGTTACTCAAGAAGATGCACCAGTCTAGCCAGGCCAGATTCCTCACTGTACCCACTTGACTCTCCAACCATCTGGTGGTGCCTCAATGGCTCTGAGGTTCCACTTATCCAAATCCCATGAGGGCCCAGGTCACATTTTCTCCCTGTGCTTCTTTGAATTGTCAAAAAGAGTTTTATAAATGCATAATAAATCAAGTTCCAATCATTCCCAACAGCTTGACCTATGTTTAAAATGTTGCTATTAACATAAAGAACACTGCCTTTCACACTGTTTGTAAGCGACTTTACTAGTCCGTGTGATTACTGGGAAGGTGGGGATGGGGATCAGAAATTCCTGGAATAAGCTGGAAATATTTCAAATTCAATGATTTTTTTTTTCCTAAGAAGAGTTTAAGGTATTTTCATTTTTCTTGTGTAGCTGAAATGAAATGAGGCTGGAGGACAGGGGAGTTGAGAGGAATAAGGGCTTTCTCTGACAGAAGCTTTAATGGCCTAAGTAGTTGTTCCTTCTCTATCTACCCTTGACAGAGAAAACCAGCCCAAGGTACTTGGACTCCAGGCTATCTGAAAGCTTGGTTCCAATCAATGGAGGAAGACCTTTTGAAAATAACCCAGGATTCTAGTGAACATCAGAAAGAAGAATGTGAGGATTAGTAAGAAGACAAAGAGCCATTCCTTATACATCTCTTTATAGTTGCTCTGAAATGTCTTTAGAACTCAAAGTGGATTAGTTATTTAATTTCACCTGCTTAGAGTCCTTTTGTGACACGTATGTGTAGAAAATCAGTTAAGAGTTAGACATCTTAGGAGAGGGGACAGTTTGAGCAGTTTCATCTGAATCAGAAGTGGGCTTCTTTCTTGTTAGAAATTTGGGTATCAAAGCATGGCAGTATCATAACTAAGTAACAAAGTCTGGTAAGGAAATACCTAGAGTGGTGTGAGGAGAACAGGAGATAGTACTTACTGCCTTGGAAGGTTCAATCCCCAAAACTAGAAGAGGAAGAATCAGTGCAAAGTTATACATGGTTCTGTGCATTTCTTCCATGTCCCCTAGTAACTGGCACAACTTACAAACTCTACATTATTTGTGAGCTGCCACACCTCAAAGCCCAGCGAAGTACTGACCTTTCTGTACCTGCTATTTCATCAAACCAAACCTCCTCGGTCCACCAAGTGGACTCCCTGTAATTCTCCAGCTCACAAAAACTGAACTTGAACTTGAATAAAAAAAAAAAATACTTTAGTTCAGTTCAATTGCACACTCTTGGAAAGCCTAATTTTGTGCCAGACTCTGTGAGGAGCTGGGGGACAAAGCAAAATTAGACAGGGCCCTTGCTCTCCCAGGGACTCATTTCCGAAGTACATCCCCTTTTACCTATCTCATCACTCCTACAAATCCAACCCTGGGCCTGCCTTATCTGTCCCTGGCCAGAATTACTTTCTCTGCCACACACTTCATTTCACTGTCTATTCATCATTACCTTTTGGCTTAGTGTTACCTCCTTGAGGAAACTGGGATTTCCTCTTTCATATTCTTTTGTCTCTATTAGTTCTTTCTTTCCCACTATTCCTTTTATTATAAATTAAAAAATGAATTAGTGCTTTTATAATAATTCTAATAAAAAACATTATAAAAGAAACAAATCACCCATAGTTGCCCCCCCCCTTAAAGTAATCTCTACCCAACGTGGGGCTCAAACTTACAACCCTGAGATCAAGAGTTGCCTGTTCTACCGACTAAACCCCCAAATTTTTATAAATTTTAAACATGAAAAGTAAAATTTTATTGGAAGCACATTTTCTTTTTCTTAAGATTTTACTTATTTATTTGAGAGAGAGAGCACGAGCAGGAGACAGAGGGAGAGAGGGAGAAGGAGGCTCCTCACTGAGCTTGATGTAGAGCTGGATCCCAGGACCCTGGGATCATGATCTGAACCAAAGGCAGATGCTTAACTGACTAAGCCACTCAGGTGCTCCTCTTTTACTTCTCTCTCTCTTTTTTTTTTTAAAAGTATGCTCCACACTTCACATGGAGCCCAACATGGGGCTTGAACTCATGACCCTGAGATCAAGACCTGAGCTGAGATCAAGAGTTAGACACCCAACTGACTGAGCCACCGAGGCACCCTGGGAATACATTTTCTAATAAGAGGAGGGACTTTATTTCTTGATTGGTTCAGATACCCATGAATGAGAGATATGAGATGGAGTTCACACTATTCCTATTTTTAAAATTCCTACAGACAAAAAAAGCACCAAGGCATCTTATATAAGTAATTAGGAAAAGAGTGAGTCTTGTTATAACATCACTTACTTCTTGAATTCCTTTCGGCTATATTCCCTCCCCGCCCCCGGCTCAATAACACAGATACTAAAACATCCTATTTAGATAGGTCATTATCCCCGGACAATTCAGTTAGGTATATTTTCAATTCTGTTAAAAGCAGAGAATTATAAACCATTTATTTTATAAAAACAATCAGTCAAGGATCAGTTAAGCAGTCATTAAAGTCATTCAACTTTTTAATTCTGAGAAAATATAGCAAGAGAGGCTTTATTAGGACTAAGAGATTTTTAATTATTCTTGCTTCTCTTCCGCCTACTTGTCTCTTTTAGTTTAATATTTAGCAGCAGCAAAACTGAAATATTATTCATTTTATTACATCTTTGCTATATAATTTTTGAAAAAAATTAACTTCTCTGTATGCTTTGAATTTTCATCAAAATCTTATAGCTATAGGCAACTTTCCTGACTCGGGCCACCTCTCCGAGTCATGGAACCTCGCCCGGGAGCGCTCCCCATTAAAGCATTCTTGAACCTACAAAAAAAAAATCTTCTAGCTATAGATTTAGTTTATTCAAAATAGGCAGCCAAATCAGATTTATTTTCAGTTCCAAAATGTATTTTTCAATTCAAATAAATGTCATAATATTAAGGAATTAAGGAAATTTTAAACTATGAAATAAATTGTAAAATGCATCTTATAAGACAGATCATAAGTGGTCAGATCACAATTAATATGATAAAGACCTAATAAAATTTATCTACTGTTTCATAAGTTACCAAATAGAAATAAATTAGTAAGTCAGTATGTTTTTTCTGCTTATTTAATTTGGTTTATAATACATAGTTAAATTTGTAAGTTACTTTGAAACAAGAGTATGATAAAAAACATGCCCTTTCTTCAGTAAATGTATGTATGCAGATTGAACTCTGATCCTTCAGCCGTCAGGGAAAGTTATGCCTCCAGTACAATAACCACAAATAACATCATTAATAAGACATTACGATAAAAATTTTCTGTTTATTTGATGAGAAGCTATGCTGCTGAAAACTAAGATTCACAGCTAACATGTAACCCCCCCAACCTCCTAGAATTTTATTTTAATAAAAGGCAATAATTATTAAACATGTTATAAGAACTGTCATTGGAATAAATACATTATGATGTTAGGTTTTTAACTAACTAACTAATGCACACCCAATCTAAAGCAAAGCACATAAAAGGTTTATTCACAGGTGTTACCTGATAAATTGTAAGAAACACGTATTTAAGAGACTCTGTGTCACTAACTCCTGTTGCTCAAGCTGGTCAAAGATACTTTTCTTTCCACCTTGGATATGCCCTAGGGGATGAGTACTGAGAAGACCTGAAAAGAACTGTATGCATTTAAACACGTGGAAAAGCCACCCAGGGCTCCAGATGTTCACTTTGCTTTGTATGACTGGACTCTACTTTGAGAGCTATGTACTCTTTGACAAAAGGGACAGAAGCAGCAAAGTTGCCCTGCTTTATTATTATATACAGGGTCTAAATTCACAACTCAACACATATAAAAATATCCAGGATCTTATATCAAGCTTTATCTGTAACAAAAAACATGATTAAGAAGGTGAAGCCTGGAAATACAGAATTAATGACACCTTCATTAGTCATTATAGGAGGCTATTGCCTTGCTTGGCACCCTGGATTTCTTTCTTTCTTACTTTTTTTTAATATTTTGTTTATTCATGAGAGAGAGAGAGAGAGAGAGAGAGAGATGGAGAGAGAGATGGAGAGAGAGAAGCAGAGGGAGAAGCAGGGAGCCCGATGTGGGATTCTATCCAGGGACTCCAGGATCATGTCCTGGGCCAAAGGCAGGCGCTAAACCGCCGAGCCACCCAGACGTCCTGGCACCCTAGATTTCTATACCCAAGATGGGTGTGCCTTAGAAAGACAGGAGATGGTGGAGATTTCACTCTTCTTTTATGTCAAGTGGAAGAAAGGTTATTTTGAATTTAAGTCAGTTCTCAGGTAGATCATTTTAAAGAAACAGTGCTGTTGGTGAATCTGGAAATTAATTACCTTAAAACTTACAGCATCCTTGAAGTCTTTGCTCCTCTCTGCATGTGGACACCCCACAAAACTAGAGCAGAGAGCAGGGCCATGTGTCCAGGGTCACTCTGCTTCATAGGAGCATGGATTTCAGGTCTCTTCCACTCTTATTTTTGAGTTTGCAAGAACGGTATCTTTTTTTACCAAAATAAACCCTAAATTTTGTCATTCTGAGGAGAACCTGCTGTGGTGTGTGGTATCTTTGAAATGTTTACATTTTATTTTTAAGTCACTGTTGCCTCACTGATTGGATTGTGCTTACAACATGTTCCCTGGTCTGAAAGAGCTACGACTTGCCTGCCAACAAATTCTTGATGAATGTCAAAGGTATAACCTTACTTGCGCTAATTCTATTTAACTCAAATGAAATACTAATATCAGAAGAATTTATCAGTTTGCCTTATAAGCTTCATTTTAGTTCCCCATTTTTCCACAAGAAGAAACTTCATCAGTAGGGCTAAATACTTCAGTTTGTACATATTTTAAGAGATTATAACTTCAGATTCATGTGGCACTCACAGCGCGTACAAACATTTTAACTGGCTTTTAAAAATTTCTGGTGGTAGAAGAGCAGGTTGCCATTCCTCAAATGTAAAAGACTGCTTCAGACCCAAAGAAGTTGGAGGTGTAGCTATACAATTTACTAATTGTGTGGTGAGTTTGGAAAACCATCAAAACTCTAGGATATCAGCTGTAAGACAGGGATAAGAATATTTATCTCTTTCGTGTGGCTGCTGAGAGCAAGTAATGTAGGACCGATCTCTACCAGAGGCTCTGTATACAACTGGTGTTTTGTTTGTTTTTTTTTTTTAAGGTGATTTTCACTACTGACAACTTACCAGAACCATATCCAGGTATTGGCCCTTTGGTTTGAAGGTCTGGGAGCCCCACATTCAGAGCATTGGGTACCATGTTGTCCAGATGTGGCTTGGGCCCAACAGGATGAGAGGGTGAGTGCTTCATGCCAGGCTGCCTCTGCTGCTGCTGCTGCTGCTGTTGCTGCTGTTGCTGGAGAGCGCTCACCATTCGAGCCAGCTGGAAGCCAGGAGTCCGGGGCAAGGGGGAATTGGAGGGAAAATGGACACAAGATAAGCCAATATCCTGCACCTTCCAGGAAAAGACTGCATGTGGCTTGTGTTTTGTTCTCAGAGGTGAAGTGGACCTGCAGTCCTCACACAGAGCACTAGAGGGACCCTTTCAGTTCTGCTTACCTGCTGCTCTTGCTGCTGGCGCACAGCTTGAGAAAGCTTCCTCTGGTTCTGTAGCAACTGCTGCTGTTGCTGCTGCTGCAGGAGAAGCTGACATGCCTACAAAACAGGGAGGAGATACAGGAACAAAGTTTCCTAAGCTGTGCTTACTGAGACACTCGATGGGGTACTGCACCAAAGTGCAGTGGCTGAATCAAGTGTCTAAAGGGAAGTCCCACCAAGTTCCTGGTCCACTGGTGGCATTTAACACTTAAGCATGCATAAAACGAAGCAAATAAAAGTTAAATGGGAAAAAAAGCATATTATCGTTTTTTAGCTATAGGAGGAAAATCTGCCGCTTACCAACTGAAACTGGGGAATTTGTGGAAGCTGGCTCAGCATGGCAATCTGTTGAGGAGATAACTGGGGCCCCACATTGAAAAGACCTGGATTCAGGCCACTGTTGGGAAACTGCTTGAGCATGGAGGCAGAAACCTGGCAAGGAAAAAAAAAAAAGAAGATGCATCTTTCAGAACTTACCAAAATAAAACTTTTTTTTTCTGTAAAAAGGTCTTATTAGATCTAAAGCAAGCATCAACAGTTTTCCTTGAAAACTATTTGTGAAAAATATTAAATGATCAGGAGAAATACACTAACGTGTTAATAGTGGTTAATCTCTGAGCACTGAGATTGTAAGAGCTTTTAGGGGCGCCTGGCTGGGTCAGTCAGTGGAATGTGCAACTCTTGATTTGAGAGTTATAAGTTTGAGCCCCATGGGCAGAGATTACTTAAAGATAAAACCTTAAAAAAAAAAGAGTTTTTAAATTCTCTTCTTAGGCTTTCCAATTTTTCTACAATAAAAGTTATGAATTTGTAATCAGGAAGACTTCTGGAAGACAAAAAGTTTTATTGACAATATGATTTTTGCCTGAGAAATTGTTACTGGAAATGGAAACAAAATACATTAAACTTCATCAAGCTAATAAATAAAGGCCTAAAAGAAAGTATTTTGGGGGCAGCCTGGCTGGCTCAGAGGTTTAGTGCCGCCTTCAGTCCAGGGCCTGATCCTGAAGGCCTGGGATCGAGTCCCATATCAGGCTCCCTGCATGGAGCCTGCTTCTCCCTCTGCCTCTCTTTCTCTTTGTGTCTCTCATGAATAAGTAAATAAAATCTTAAAAAAAAAAGAATTTTTGTTATACAAATAAGAAAATATATTAACCTGTAAGTGACACTGGAGTTTCAGTTCATGACTTCTCATACCAGAGTTGCAGAGTAAAGGAGTCTAAAAGGCCAAATGACTCAACTGGCTCTTTCTCATGGTTTTCAGGAGTGAGCTAGGCTAGGCTACAGAACCTTCAGGGACAGAGAAAAGACCCCCTCCCACTGTTGGACTGCTCATCTAAGATGTTTTCACTGAGCTGAAATGAGTTTCCCTGCACTTTCATCCTCTGAACACAGTGAATCAGCTGGGACCATGGAAAACAAAATCTTTGGGTGGCACGTCACACACTGGTCGAGTTTAGTTCTGGAAGCTGATTGCACCGGCTGCCATTTCTAAGGTGAGCGACTCAGGACAAGTTACTTAGCCCTTCTGGTCCTCAATTTTCCTTTTTTTTTTTTTTTTTAAGATTTTATTTATTTATTCATGAGAGACAGAGAGACAGAGAGAGAGAGAGAGAGAGAGAGAGAGAGGCAGAGACACAGGTAGAGGGAGAAGCAGGCTCCATGCAAGGAGCCCGACGTGGGACTTGATCCCGGGTCTTCAGGATCACACCCTGGGCTGCAGGCGGCGCTGAACCGCTGCGCTACCGGGGCTGCCCCTCCATTTTCCTTATCTCCAAAATTAAAATAATATTAACTTTAGTGATTAAGGATTTTATGAGTTAATCCACAACAAAGGCTTAGAAATACACTCCATAAATGCTCATATTATTCCACAGGGGTGGCTCTTCAAATGTCTAGAGACAATTACAGTTCCTTATGCCTTATCTTCAGACTAAACACGATCAGTTCTTTCATGCATATCTCATCCAATTTCTCAATGGAGAGCTCAGAAAGTCATTTTCTAGAGTAGTCAAATAACAAGTAGACCTGACCATCACTAACTTAGCATTACTATTAAAAGCCAGACTTTTATTAACAATGACTGAGATCTCAGTTTTTTTGATGCTTGCATACTAACTCCCAACTCTCACACTAGCTTACTGTCAATTAAAATCTATCATATTTTATTTTATTTTTTATTTTTTTTCTATCATATTTTATTTTTTTTTCTTTTTTTTTTTTTTTATTTAATTTTTTTAAATTTTTATTTATTTATGATAGTCACAGAGAGAGAGAGAGAGGCAGAGACATAGGCAGAGGGAGAAGCAGGCTCCATGCACCGGGAGCCTGATGTGGGATTCGATCCCGGGTCTCCAGGATCGCGCCCTGGGCCAAAGGCAAGCGCCAAACCACTGCGCCACCCAGGGATCCCTTTTTTTTTTTCTATTATATTTTAAAATAGGTTTTGCTCTCCTATGTTATATTTAAGCAGCTGGGCTGAATTGTAATATATTTTATGATCTTAGAACTTACCTTATTTTT
Source organism: Vulpes vulpes (assembly GCF_048418805.1). Taxonomy (NCBI): domain Eukaryota; kingdom Metazoa; phylum Chordata; class Mammalia; order Carnivora; family Canidae; genus Vulpes; species Vulpes vulpes. The sequence goes on from NC_132795.1 coordinate 55,162,352, forward strand.
TTTTAAGATTTAGTTTTTAAAACGATTTAATTTTTAAAAAATATTTTATTTTTTCATGAGAGACACAAAGAGAGAGGCAGAGATATATGCAGAGGGAGAAGCAGGCTTCCCCAGGGAGCCTGACATGGGATTTGATCCCAGGATTCTGGGATCATAACCTGAGCTGAAGGCAGATACTTAACTGACTGAGACACCCAGGCTCCCCAATAACATATATATATTTAACCCAATATATCTAAATTATCGTTTCAACCTATAATCAGTGCTTAAAGACTATTATTAAAATTTTTACTTTTTTTTTCTTAAATACCAAGTCCCTCGTGCTGGCCATAAAACTGGTGCAAAGGCACAATGCACAGGGGTGGTGTGCTTGCTCTGAGCTCACATCTGCTAAGCGTCCAACTGTTAAAACAGAAAATCAAACAAGTGTTCTCACTGGTTGGCAACCCTCAGCATCTCTTAGAGAGTAGAGAGGAAACAGCTGGGAGAACTGTTACTTTAACCCAAAATACTTCCCCAAATGATGGCATTGATAGGTTAAGTGAAAGTGGCTGAAATCTTGGAATAAAATGAGTTGGTAAGCCCTGGACAGGAAATTTAAACCTAGATGTTTCTAGACTAGAAAGTATCAAAGGAAAGGTAGGCAAGTATTCTTGAGAATGTGGCAGAGATGGTGACTCAGAGCATTAATTTAACTCTGTTATGCTAAAGAAAGATACAGTGGGAAGACCCAGTGGGTCTTCTGATGAAAGCTTTCTGATGACTCAAATTTTAAAGGGGTATTTTCAAAAGATGGAAAGTAAGGGTAGCAAGCGAGGATGAGTATGTGTAAGTCATGTTGGGGGATTGCAACATAAAATAAATGGAGACTTGCAAAACAACAGGCAGATTAAAAGAGCCTTCAGAGTTTGGTTTAGTGTGGTTCTGGTGACTAGGAAAAGAATCACTGCTTTAGACTACTTAAATTTGTATTAAATGATTAAATGGAAATTAAGTTAAATTAAGTGAAAATAAAATTTTTACAGCTTTTGTCTTCTCCGTTAAGAACAAAGACGTTCAACCAAAAGGGTTAAGACAAATTAAATCCTACAACAGACAAAGAATTTGTGAAAGGAATCGCCAAGACCTTCTGTGATCTTTGAGGAAGTCTGGGGATCTTCAAGGGGAGTTTAATAATAACCCCTCCTCTTTCTTGCAGAAATCATGAATTTTTAAGACAAGATGAAGGCATGTGGGGCCAAAATATCCCCTTTACTACTGAGAAAGCTGATCTTGGAGAATGCAAGCTTCCTGATACCGAATTACAAACTTAGCCAGCAGTAACTAGAATGGGGCAATCCTCTCTATAGGTTTGCTGCCAGGAAGAAAGGGCAGGAGGCCCAGAGTATTATGAGCAAGGTGGGCACCTCTCCCCAACAAGAAGTGGGGAGAATGGGGAAGTTTTTAAAATAATTTTTGAAACAATAAATAAAGTGGCTTAAACACTGATGAACTTGGTACCAATTCTAGGCTAGATTCTAGACTAGATATCAAAAAGATGGCTTTTTGAGCACCTAAGAAATCAAGAACCATAAATTTGCTCAAAAGTCTTAACTCATTTTATCAATTAGTTAAAAAATCTTGGATTATAAGAAGATACAGTTGTCAAAATCTCTATTTTGACAAACTATTTGACAAGCTGTCTTTGTTTTAGACAAGATGTATAAATATAGGCTAAATGCTAAAACAGTTGTGTGGATTAGTAAATGACTATTCCCAGCCCAATCACTTTCAAGTCAGAAAGAAATTTTTACTGACATACTACTAGATTATCCTCAGCTCTATCAACTCCAATTCCCATCAATGACCAGATAGGGAAACACAAACTGGGAACAAGTTGAATAACAGATCAGAAAAGAATCTGGTGGAGTGACTTGTTAATAAGTTAAAATATAATATTCATGGGGTGCCTGGCTGGCTCATATTGGTGAGGCATGCAACTCTTGATCTCAGGGTTGTGACTTTGAGCCCCACATTGGGTGTAGAGATTTCTTTTAAAAATATTTCAATCTGGGGCACCTGGGTGGCTCAGTCATTTAAGCATCCAACTCTTGATTTCTGCTCAGATAATGATCTGTATTGGGTGTAGAGCCTGCTTAAGATTCTTTCTCCCTCCTGCACTCACACACTCTCTCTCTTAAAAAATTTTTTAAATTGCGAAGCCTTGAGTATCTATCTGCCTTCAGCTCCCATAGACAGATTCGACTACCTGCTCAAGGGGAAGCCTGCTTCTCCCTCTCCCTCTGCCTGTCAAATAAACAAAATCTTAAAAAAAAATTATATATACATATATAAAATAAAAAAAAAATTTTACCTGTTTCTTTTATCTTTTGAAATGTGGCTACCAAAAACTTTATACTCCATTATGTGGTTTGTGTTATATTTCTATGGAATAGTGCTATTCCTAGGCCATCAGCATTGTTTCTAATTTCCTTTCTAAAGGGAAAAGACTCTATGATTCATGGGAAATCTACTCTGCTTATTTTGTTTTCCAACCTGCTGGCCTCCAAAATAAATAGCCATTGTCTGAGCTTTCCTTTCTTCCCACTTCTAAGTTCAGTTTTAAAAACTCTACTGAACAAATCAACTAGTCTCTTGATCAACCCATTTCTCTTGAGTCTTGAGAATGTATGCTGTCCTTTGCCAAGAGCCCGTTCTTCCCGCCCACCTCCAATATTCCTCTCCCTTGAAATTAGCTAAAGAAACCACCACTCAAAGTAAAACATGCGTATGATCCATCAGTACCCTAGGAAACAAATTCATCCTAGGAGACAAATATAGGAATATTCATAGCAGCGCTGCTCGTAATAGCAGAAATCTGGAAACTACCCAAATGTCTACTGGTAGTGGAAGAGATAAATGATGGTGTATTCATGTAACCGAACCGAGTACTATATGAACCACAACTGCCCAAATCAACAGGGGGAAATCTTAGAAACGCTATTAAGCGAAAAAAGTCAGAGAAGGCTATATCTTGCATGTTTTTGTTACATAAAAGGCAAAACCAAACTATACTGTTTCAAGACAGACAAATACAGAAAAGACTAGAAAGAAATGTTAACACAAGGCGTTTTTAATCTTTAAATTTAATTTGAATGCTAGCATCTCACATGTGCCATAAATTGACAGTCATAAAGACTATAAAGGTTATCTTTGAGGACTTCCTGTTTAGCTTTACCCAACTTTTCACTTCCCCAGACTACACATGCACTGTCCTTCTCCAATGAATACAAAAGGACCAGAGAGAAGCACCACTAGGCTTCTGGCAAATGGCTACTCATGCTTGGGCTGCAGAGTAATTAAAGTGCAGGTTTGCACATTCCCATAGCAGGGAGTTAATTATTCTGGCTTAAAAGCCCTTCAATCTCCAGCTGGGTTGGATAAAGGGAAGATCTAGTTGGAGTCAATATGGCATTTAACGAAGCACTGCAGGTGCAAAATGACAGCAATTTTAAAGCAAGACAAAAGCCTGATAGAATATGTTACTTTCTGAATATTTGAGCAACAGGAGGAAAAAGGCAAGGTAGAAACCCAAGACCTGGAACATCTGTAACAAATCTTTTTTTTTTTCTTTGTAACAAATCTTAAAGATGTGTTCCAATATCTTCTTTCTATGTTCACATTAAATCTGACTGCCTTTATTATTATTATTTTTTTTAAGATTTGTTTATTTATTCGTGAGACACACAGAGAAAGGCAGAGACACAGGCAGAGGGAGAAGCAGACTCCATGCAGGGAGCCCGACCTGGGACTTGATCCCAGGTCTCCAGGATCACACCCTGAACCAAAGGCAGACGCTCAATCGCTCAACCGCTGAGCCACCCGGGCATCCCTGACTGCCTTTAATAAGGCAGTTAAAATAGATGTAAAATTTGATATTATTTATCAAAAAATTTAAAGTGTTCATGTCCCTTGACCTATAAATTTCATTCTGGGCAACTAAGTTTGGAAATAATGTGGGCACAGATCTATGTACAAGATTGCATGTATGATCTACTGATGGGGCGCTTGGGTGGCTTAGTTGGTTAAGTGTTTGCCTTCAGCTCAGGTCATGATCTTGGGGTCTGAGATTGAGCCCCATGTTGGGCTCCCTGCTCAGCGGGGAGTCTGCTTCTCCCCCTCTCACTGTCTCTCCCCTCTGCTCATATGCATGCTCTCTCTGTTGAATAAATAAATAAAACATTTTTAAAAAAAGATCTATGGATAAAGGTTTCTCTATTACATTATTTATAACTGAAAAATTAGAAACAATTTAATATCCAATAATGGGGAAGAGAATGTTTCAGGAGGTCAAAATAAGTCTACCTGATAGAACATTATACCTTCTTCATTAAGAATAATCCACAAGGGCACCTGGGTGGCTCAGCTGGTTAAGCGTCTGCCTTTCTTTGGCTCACATCATGATCTTGGACTCATGATCTTGGACTCCCAGGATCAAACCCCATATCAGGCTCCCTGCTCAGTGGGGAGTCTGCTTCTCCCTCTGCTCCTCACCCAGCTCCTGCTCTCACTCTGTTTTTCTCTCTTTCACATTAATAAGGAAAAAAATATATATATATTGAAAAAAAATGATCAACAGGAAAACTACATTGTAACAGGGAAAATACTAAGTATGATAGAAAGGTAACAGAAACAGCAGGATACAGTGATCATGAATGTCATTATGTGAAAAGCATGCCTGTACATGAACAGTCTGAATAGTGGATTTTGTAAAAATAATCCCTATCATTGCATCGGGGTCAGGGGTTCTTGGAAGAAATTTTTCCATTATCCAAACTTTAAGTGTGGTATATTGCCTTTACGTAAAGAAAAAAAAATTTGAGCTAACTCAAGTGCCTTGTTTTTTAAAATATGGAAATGTGAGGGGGGGGAACCAAAGTTTCCATTGTTTAATATTCTGCCCCCACTATGCATCAAATAAACATTAACCACATTATGCTAAATATACAAATCTCAAAAACATAGAACACAAATACTTTTCTACACAGAGCAGATACTTTGGCCATAAAGAGACTGGCAGCCCTTAAGTCTCAGACTAAGTTAACTATGCTTTTCCTAACAATTCTACTTTTTAAACCATTCTGAAATGCATCTTCCCATGACTTGACATCTATTTACTCAAAATACGTGCCCTGCACAGTTTGTAGATATTCAGGATCCAGCAGTGAACAAAGCAGACACAGACTCTGCCACTGGGAAGCCCAAGAGTGCTGGTGCCGTACTGTACACAGCTTGGCTGGGGAGAGCCACTCTGACAAGGTGCCACTGCAGCAGATCTGAAGGAGGTGCAGATGGCGCCCCATGGAGACCTGCGAGAAGAGCAGTAGTGCTTGGTGCCCTAGAGCGAGCTGACTGGAGAGGCCAGATCTAACGGTAGGGAGGGTGGCAGGTGTGTGTGTGTGGGACACCAGGAGCATCGAGAGCCACAGTAAAGAGCTGGCTTTGTGTTCTTAGTGAGAGAGGGAGTCATGAGAGGACAAAGTAGTAACATGATTGACCTTTAGCTTTCTGTGATGCTACAAAAGCTTCCTATCTGGACTATTCATTCAGTAGCCACCAACCAGGTGTGGCTATTTAACTTTAAATCAGTTAAAGCTTCCGTTCTCCAGTTCCACTGGTTGCATTTCAAGTGCTCAGGTGGCTGAGGGCTACCCTGGACCGTGTGGTTTGAGAGGCTCGGTCAGAATGCTGAGTGGAGAATAGACTGGAGGCAGGCAGGTGCTGGATGAAGCCAGACCAGTCCGGAGGCCATTTCTGAGAGAGAAACAGTGGTTCCCTGCCTTGGGTCATGTTAGAGGAGGCAGTAGAAAATGACCAGATTCGGGACAGAGTTCTGAAGGGGGATTTGTTGATGGACTGGATGTGAGCTGAGGGGACTCCCCACTAGCTCTAACTAAGATCTGTGGCCTGAGCACCTGCAGGGCGGGAGTGCCATTTACTTGGAGGAAGATGATGTTTTAGAGGGGAATATGGGAGGAAATCACAAGTTCTGTTTTGGATATGCCAAATTGAAGTGCCTATAAGGCATCCTAATAGAGATGGCCAGAAGTCTGTGGAATTAAGAGGAGAGATCTGGGCTAAAGACATCATCTTGGAACTGTCAGTATTTAGAGTCATTCACTGGGTGAAATCACCCAGCCAGTGGCTGTAGGATGTTGAGAAGAGGGTCCAGGGCTCAGACTGGAGCTCTCTGATGTTGAATGTTGGGGAGGTAAGGAGGAGCTTGTAAAGGAGAGGGACAAGGAAAGGTGGGTGGGAAATGACTATACAAGGTGTCCAAAAGCCAAATGAATGAAAGCCTCCTTCAGTCGGGAGGGCGTGATCAACTACGTCAGATGCTGCTGATATGCCGAGTCAGAAGAGACTGGAGACTGGTGACCAGACCACAATATTCCACAACACAAAGGCCACCTGTGCCTGTCATAGCGTCTTAATTCTCACTGCCACCACCTTACTTGGACTCTTGTGCTAGCTTTGTAATCGGCTCCTTTGCTCCAGTAAGTCTGCCATTCAAACGTATCTCTACATTACTGTCACTGTTATTTTTCTAAAACATAGGTTTTCCTACATTGCCACTCAGCTGAAAACTCTTGCCCAACACCACATTATCTATGGCAACAGTAGCTAAACTTTAGGGTGCTGATAAAAATCGCCACGGGGTGACTAGTTCCCAACTCCCAGGATTTTGTCTCCATAGAGTGGGGGAGACCTAGGAACTCAAATAAGTGAATAAAATCTTTAAAAATGAATAAATAAATAAAAATCTTTGGTTTTTAACAAATTTTATTTACTTACTTGAGAGAAAAAGAGACTGCACAAGCACAGGGAGCAGCAGAGCAAGAGGGAGAAACAAGCTTCTCACTGAGCAGGGAGCCCAATATGGGACTCAATACCAGGACCCTTGGATCACGACCCAAGCCAAAGGCAGATGCTTAACTGAGCCACCCAGGTGCCCCTAAATAAATAAAAATCTTGATCTGGATTCTTTACACTTTAGACATTTAGGTAACTATTATTCCTTTTAGGCCCACAAAATCTTCCAGTTGGCAACTGGTAACTACCTGGATGGGCTTTATTGCTGAATTGTGGAAACATAAAATTGCTTACCTGGGGGGAAATAAACTGGGGAGGCACTTGCGCCCGGAGATTAGGAGAAGAATTTAGTGGCTGCACTGGTGTGTGCATACCTCTCGATTGTGCTGTGCTATTTCCAAACAAACCATGATTGCCACCCTGTAAATATAACAGCAACAGTAAGGCTTTTTGTTAATGTAAGAAAATGCAAAAAAGAAACAGTTGGTTTTCTATCCTTCAGAAGTATACCCTGTGTTCCATGGAATCTCAGAATTTTATAACTGAAAAGTTCCTGGTCTTGGAATACTTGGGAAAATTATTCAAATGAAATCATGCACATAGCACCACCACCCCTGCAGTCTGATGTACTCTATAACTGAAAGGGTAAAATCTGGTCAAATGTTTTAAAAAAGTACTATTTTTTCTTTTTGTAACTGAAAGGTATAGGCAATATAATGTTTATTTCAACTTCTCTTTCTCTAACAATAAATTCACCAAATTTATTCTCAAGTCCAATAATCTGAGCTCCATCTTGAAAGGCACCTGAGTATAAATGCAGGCTTCTAAGTAATATCAGCTAAACACTAGGACATTAATATCTCCGAACTGATTGATTAGTTCAATCACAGAATCAGTGCCACCAAATTGTAGCCTACGTCCATGGGAACATTACTCCAGATCCGAACACCCTTTCTTGTCTGGGTCTGCTTGACCCCTTCTTTGCTAGGTGATAAAATCTAAATCAAGAGTGAGATTTAAAAAATAAAAATAAAATTAAAAAGCAGAAAAGGCAAAAAGTGAAAAACCATTACAGGGACACCAAAAAACCCATTACTCACCTGTAACTTCTCATTCCAATGTATGAATATTAGTCTGGTTAAAAATAAGCTTAATTCCCTGATTTCTGGAGGACCAACTCACTGGAGCACTTCTAGACTATTCTAATCAAAGAGCTATAGAAAACTGGGCTTTATGACCCTTCTGTTCGGACTTGTTTTAAGCCAAGAAAAACCCTTTCAGCAAAGAATTTGTATTTGACAAGTTGATACTGTTCCCTCTGTCTGAGGAAAGATTCTCCACCATCTTCACTGGGCCTCTTTGAGGCCCAGCTCAGAGGTCATCCTTATAGAGGAAGTCTTCCCCAAACCTTCTTCCTCATTTCATATTCAAATTAACTGAGCCCACCTGTATGTTCTCAAAACGCTTTCAACACTCTTTGATAGCAACCATCAGCAAGTCATATTCATTTTCCATTCTGTCTTTCCACCATCAGCTTAATACTTTCCTTCTTTGTAGTCCTAGAACTTAGTAAAATCCTAGTCTGTAGGATGCAAAACATCATGACCCACCAATTCTATATACTTGACAACATCTCACTTAGTGAAGACAGCTGCACCACTGCTTATACCAAGTATATGTATTCTGAACTGAAGTCACCATCTTCTCCCTGACATGGTGTGGATTAAGGTAATTTTAAAGAATTCTATAACAGCACCATTAAGTTCTAGAACACTAAAGATACCCCAATGGTTTAATGATTCAAAATAGATTAAGGGATTGCTACTGGGAAATTAATGAACTTAAAAGCACTGAAAATAAAAATGGCTATGAACGTAAAGTAGAAAAGGCAATCAAAATCTGTATATCTCATATAACAAAATCAAAGATCCACCATGAATTTTAAATCTCCCAAAAGACTGTTTAAACATGAAAAGACCTTTAATTCTACAAGCTATAATGTCTCCACTTCCCCCGTCTTACTAATAATCATCAAACTGTCACTCTAAGGTGACATGGTTTGGCTCTAACTTTTCTGAGATCTTGATAGTTGGCAGCTTCCCTACTGATCATTCTCAAGAACACAGGAATGTCTGTTTCGCTGAGAATGTTCTGCTAAAATCATTCTCACACTTTACTATCAAAGTAATGACCTAGTTATCAGATGCTAATGATTCATGGTAGGGTCCTTGGATGGTGGGATTTCTGGTAGCTGAAGTCCTTGCCAGAATTCATGTTTTAAAAAGTCCAAAACTGCTCTGTGAGGACCATATTAAATTCTAACCTCTCTTTTGGAAAGAAATATTAGAAGGAATTTGCCTTTTTTTAGTTTTTTAAAAATTAGGCCCTACTGCACATTCTCAGTGGACAGATGTCATGCTGCCCCATCGCCCAGAGGTTTTAGGTTATCTTTATCAAGTGTCTCTAAAGTCATATCAAGCCCAATGATAGATATGTCTGATATGGATAATAGTACAGATGAGTCAACAGGAATCTATCAAAAAACACCTTCTCTCTTTTTAAATATGGAATGTTGGCACTGCTACTCATTTTTTTGACTATTCTGCACAGTAATACATTTAGTGGCAATCACACACAATTTTTTTAAAAAACTGTATTTAGAAATTAGGAAAATGGTCATCAAATGCTTCTATATAAGTTTATGGCTTCTACATATGTTAATGTTTATCTGGTTATTTCCATTTTTTAAAATACGGTTATTCCTAGAGCTCCACTGTTGTATATAAAGCCCCTAAATAAAAACCCTTTTACAGTGACCTGAATCCTAGTATTTATTGGTGATATCTGCCTCAACTATTTCCAAACTGACTGAAAATCTGTCACTTGAAAATAAAAATCTTACATTTTAATTTTTAATTATGAAGTATATTAAGTCTGCATGAAAATGGCATAAAAGAACCATGACCATATTTACATAAAACGTGTACCCATTAGATTCACAATGGACTTTGTAGCAATCCATTTTTAGGATTAAAAACACCCAAAGAGGAATGATCTTTTCTTAGAGTCCAGTGCTGGCTACTATGGCTGGTCTATTATACTAAAAATTATATACTAAAGGCTTTTGATAAATGTGCAATCCTGTAGGCGTCTGTAATCATCATTAATCAAGAGAGGTAGGACTGTTTTATATTTTCTATACCTCAGTCCGAAACAAATGAGCTGCCCAAAACCATGGATATAATTATTTCTTCTCTGTTTATATAAGCAATACATGTCTATGTCCTCTGTGGAAACATTAAGAAAAAGAATGAAATATAAAAAAAGAAAACAAGAAATTACCCGTAACGCCCAAACTAGAAAAACCAACTGAACACATGGACATTATATGATCCATTTTTAAAATGTGCTAAAGCAATAATCAGAAAGCATATGAAAGACCTGTGTGCACCTGGAGGACTATGGTGTGGAGGACTAAAGGTGTTTTATATATCTTTTCACTTGTAATGTGAAAGTCAGCATGTGGAAACAAAATAGATATAATAATTAAATGTCCTTCCATGACATCCTAAGGTGAGAGTCACAGTGACAGGTCAGTGGTCACAGTACTGTGGCTAGGAATATATCATCAGTCACCATTCACAAGGGAATTGTCTCCAAATTCCTGGTTTTCTCCCCGGCAACCACCCTGGAGCTGCTGTGGGGGGACAGAGGCCAGCAGTGCTGCATCAGGCCTATGAAGGTGAGGGGGCCTCAGGGGCCAGCCCTGCCAGTTTGGCTCTTGGTGCAGAGCCCCTCCCAGGAGGACTGAGGCCACCCCTATGAAACGGGCAGCTCCAGGCTAGATGGAACCACCATGTCTGAGTAACATCCAGGCTTCCCAAAGCTCTTCTATCAAATTACCTCTGCCTGGGTAATGATTGTATTTTAACTTAAAGACACTAGATTTTAAGATGCTGTAAAACTCAAGTATTTACTCTTACTAGTTTTGCTGCTATTTTCTAATTAGAAGTTTTACTAAATCAAAAGGACTTCAAAAGTATCACTTGCCATTCAATCTAATGTCAAGAATGGCAAATTCGTTGCTAAGTTAGATGACGTAAAGTACCTATGTAGCCTCCTTAACATTTTCCTAAGCCAGTTTATTAGTTAACTTCTTAAATGTGAACTTAGGACCAAAAATGAGAAGACGAAAGAAACAAATTTAAAATAAAATCCATGTTGAGAAAATATGAAGAGAGATGGGTTCTACGGGCTGAGAGATCTAAAGCCTATACTTAGTATCATTCTGTGCATTCAGTAATCAACAAATTTCCCAAGACAGACAAATGATGCAATGAACTGCAGACCAGGGCCAAGGCAAGGCCACAGTCAAGCAGTTATAAATTTGAGAGGCCTCCTTACTTGTCTAGCAGCGAAGTTTTGGGGGTTGAGCCCTGTGCCGATTGCTCCAAGGCTGACGTTGGGTAGTGTGGAACCAGAGGGAGACAGCTTGTAGCTGGGAGAAGGGGAGAAGGGAGAGCAGGGAGCCTCATCCCCAAGGCACCCATCTTGATTGGAGAAAGGCAAAGTCAGCTGAAAAGTAGTAGGAGTTAGCCAATCACAATGAGTGTTGGTTAGTGAAGCAACAGAATGCAAGAAGGGACAAGAGAGAAACACTAGGAACAAACAGAGTTAGAGTGTATTAGCAATAAACGAGGATGGAATTTGGATCTGATCAGAGTCATCACACTTGGCCCAACAGACACCATCTGTCATCTCTGATATGGATTTTTTCTTATCCTCTAAGTAACACATTCTGTCCATTGCACTAAGATAAAAATTGCCAGACTCTGAATTTTTATGTATCTAATATTGATTACTCTATGTGGCTGCTGAAACAAAAGCCAGAGTAATCTTATGAATCTGTTGCTGCCTGAAACAGCATTATCAGTAACGTCAAAAATTTGCCAGATCTAAAACTTTTTTTTTAATTTTTTTTTTTTTTTAGATTTTATTTATTTATTCATGGGAGACACAGGCAGAGGGAGAAGCAGGCTCCATGCAGGGAGCCTGACGTAGGACTCAATCCTGGGACTCCAAGATCACGCCCTGGGCTGAAGGCGGAGCTAAACCGCTGAGCCACCCAGGCTGCCCAAACTTTTGGTTTTTATTGCTTTCTGAAGACCAGGGCCATGACAAATCAGTATTCTGCATCAAGGAATTATTTCCTCCAATTGGAAAGACAAGAATCAAAAACAAATAGGTATTCATGACTTCTATAAATCAGGTTGAGAATTTGAACAGTATACCATTATAACTCAAAATAGGTCACTAGAGAAATGGAGAAAGAACAAAGGAACTCTCTTAGAAACATCAAAAGAGAAAGTTCTGGAACATCTTAACAAAGCTAGAAGGGAAGGCCTTGGGAGATACGAATTATCTGCACAATATCCCAAATTTAATTTCTCACTGTATAGCAGCAGAATAAATTGGTCTCTAAAATTTCTTCCACACATTTCGCATTCCCACTATAAAAAGTCAGACCATTTATTTCCCCCTTCCAAACTTCATAAAATTTCTAAAAACTCAGACCTTCTTCATAATACTCACATACTAAAGACAGATGGTTCTAGCTTCTGCCTAGTCACCTGTTGACATCAACTGTTTTCATGCCAACACTTAAATGCAGGTGATGTTTATGTTTTTGCTCATTAATTAATTCAGTGACTCTGTGCTTCCTCCTGGAATCAATTATCAAAAGAACAAATGGGAACCAAAGTGGTTCGCATGAATTATCTTAAAGGATTTGACTCACCTTCTCGAAATAAGGCCCACTATCTGTGGTTCCCATGTCTTTGGAATTAGGTGGACGGAACCCAGATCGATCCTTCCTCATGATATCATTAAAATCCCCGAGATTCATCGCTCGCTTGTCCACGTCAAATTTTTTATCTGGAAGGCTCCCTGAAAAGTAACACAGAAGTGAAAGTTTCAAGAACAAATATCTCCCTCATGATGGGGGTGGGGGGGTACCGGTCCCATTCTTCTCCCTGAGGTGCTGGGCATAAGACCATGAGGGATCTTCTTGGTTCAGGCCCCCAGGGGCACGTGTGGATCCTTTTGTTCCTTCTTAAAACACTTGTGTCGGTTGTAGCTTGTTTTCAATGGAAGATTGAAAGAGAGATTTAGGGCCAACCTGGTAAAAATCTGACTAAAAAAATAGTTCCACTGGTTATTGACATGTTTGATGACTACAACTCACTCATAAAATCAAATGCACTTCGTGAGAGTTTGTCTCCTGCTGCTGTTTTAGCTTCTGCTAGATAAATGGGTGGGGCTGTGACACAGTTATTGAGAATAAAAAGGCCTAAGAGGCATAGCTGTTGCCCTAGAATTTAAAACTTAGAGTTGAGAACTCTAAGAACAACAGATTTCCCAAGTACCATGACTACTACTCCTTTTCTTCACAGCTCTGGAAATTTGCTATTATACACTGACATGATCAGTGCCCCTGGAAACTCATTTTTTCGTCACTCTTAGATTTTAAAATATCATAGATCAGACTATCTCCCTTATGACCTAGGATTATTTTCCTTTTTCCTTGGTTTGATTCTTTTATCACCTCAAGGTGAGTAATAGCATCATGGTGACGATCCCACAGACTAAGGGCTGACATGGCAACTGCTCCACTTAGGGTGGGAGAACTCGTCAAAAATCAAACATTCCAGTGCAGACAGGACTACCAACCTGAGAACAGAGTCTGGCAGGGCCACAGACATACTTTGGCCACACACTAGTTTTTAAAATCTGAATTAGTTTCCAATATTTAAGAATCAGGATGTCAATTTATGTCTGAATTTCTGGCCTCGCTCGCCAACTGGAAGCTCTGACCAAGCTGAACCCTTACTCTCCATGGCAACAACTGTTAAGGCCAGAGCAAGGCTGATTCCTTTATCCTGGAGATGGTACATATTCCCCCGACAGCTAACCAGTGGCCTCCAACTCCCAATTTCTTATACCTGGTACATGACACTCATTTCGTTACTTTCCTGGATCCTGCAACTATTTGAGTTTTCAACCCCTACCTAGTGTCCAGGATGGTCCTTTATGTCTGCTGAATGGCACCCATCCCAACTCAAGCTGAGCAGGGATCCAATATGACATCATTAATCACAATATACCCATTCATATTAGTAGAGTGATACACACCTACAGACAAATCCATTTTGCTGCCTGGATTATCTTCAGTTTGACTCTGAAAAAGAAGCAACAGGGAGGGAGGATTAAAGGTTTGAATTCGCAACATCTGTATGAGAGAGATAAAAAAAAATGGCATTATTTACATGAGAGTTGTGGCATACTATTGGTACTCTACATGGTCCTTTGATATAAACCTTATACTGGAATGAAGACAAGATCACTGATGATGTGACTAATTTGATTGCCTATGGTGTCTATATTCCCACATTCAATTTTCACATAGAATTAGCTTCAGTAACTCTATGGACAGAGCAATAGCTAAATAGCTGCTTAGAGAAATAAGTTCCAGTCGGCTCAGGATCAAATTCCACGAGTGTCAGCCAAATGATGACAACCTCTTCTCGTGACTTGTCCAGTCATCAAATCTGGAAATGTGCAGCCAAGTCAAGCTATCTGTCTTTTGGCAACTAGGGACGGGGTGTCCCACAATGTTCCCAAGAGATTTAAAGAGAGAGAGAGAGAGAGAGAGAGAGAGAGAGATTGAGAGAAATCCTACAAGAATTCCCTATATAATTAATTACAAATAGTTCCCCTCCTTATTTTATTGTTGCTGCCGTTTTCAAAACTGTAATACAAAAACTGGTACAGTATTAGGGTACGTTACGTAAGTTTTAAGGCCTGGCTCTTTCTGCCCCTAACCGCTTAAGGAAAAGGACACAAGGACTACAAATTCAAAAGCCATAGCCTTTAAATATTGGAGTATTTCATTAAGAATAAAAGAACAGAGGACAAATACTGCTAAATCCAAATCAGAAACACTGTTTAACCAGTTTCTAAATCTGTAATGTTGTACTCTAATGGCAGCGGTCTTCACATTTGTACTAAAAGTAAAAGCTGGGCTGTATTACACATAAAAGAAAATGAAACTTACCAGCAATCCCATATTTGAAAACTGTTTGGCAAGAGGATTCATCCATGAATCATTGTTTCCTCCTTTCAGTGAGCACTACAGAAATGAAATACATAACCTCAGATCCAAATTATTTTATCTCACTTCTTATCAGTTAGATTTAAGTACTGATTGAAAATGCAGAACCAACAGTTTACCTTTCTGAGCCCAAATTTCCCTCTTTAACTGGTTATTTTGATATTTTATCCATTAGTCTGAAAGAGTAATAAGCTTTAGTTCTATCTATATTTTCATTCTTATTTGATTCGTCACACTGAGTTAGAACTGGAAATATACTTGGTTAGCTGGTGTTTTGTTTTATTTTAAGATTTTATTTATTAATTTGAGAGAGAGCGAGAGCGAGAGAGCGCACACACGTACAAGTAGGGGAGAGAGAGAGGGAGAAGCAGACTCCTTGCTGAGCAGGGAGTACTACACGAGGCTCAATCCCAGGATCCCAAGATCATGACCTGAACCAAAGGCAGATGCTTAACCAACTGAGCCAGCCAGGAGCCCTTGAGTTTTTGTTTCTTAAGGGACAAACTAGTTTCTCCCCAGAATAGGACATCCAACACCAGCTTCACTTTTACTTCTATGGAGAAGGTAGGTGGAACAATGATGAGGAGTTGGTGGGGATGGGGTGATGGGGCTTTGCTTACTTGTACATTCTACAAATAAAAACTTCTGTTTTGATATTTGTTATGTTGATTTTACTATTCCTCAAAGTGAGTAAGTTCACTTAAGTTCAGTCACAGGTTTTAAGGTCAAAAAAGCCCTCACTGGAGGGAGAGTAGAATTGATGGTTTTTGTTTAATACAAACAGTTTCAGTTTTGCAGATGAAAAGTTTTGTGGCTAGATGTGGTGATGGCTGCACAACAGCGTGAATATACTCACCACTACTGAACTGCCTGTGCACTTAAAACTGGTTACAATGGTAAATTTTACATTATCTGTCTTTGATCACAATCAGTTTAAAAAAAAAGGCCCTTGGACACAAAAGGTCAGAATTGTCAGTTGTGGAGCAGAAACGCCAAATTTCAACTGAGCTGAATCAGTTATGTCTCAGGGCCACCTGAGTGGGCCAGCACCTTTCCTTCACTCACTTCTGTCAATCAGCAGTATTCCTCAACTGTCTTTTTTTCTGTCTTGTTGGGAATTTGTAAATGACAAAAAAAGCCACAACAAGCCAGATAACAGGCGAGTACAAAGATACTGAGAATTTTATGGATTAATTCCATCTGTGACTAGGGGGAGGCAAAGCAATCCTTAGAAGGGAAATTGTAACTAGCTGCTTAAACAGGATGCCTCCAACATAAACAACCTATGTTTTTAGGCTATCAAGTTACTGTATGCAGAACAACATTAATATCCTACAGCAAAGGGGATAAAGGCATAGCCCCTTTAGCTGACTGAAGACCTTCCAGGACAGTACTTGGTATTTGAAACCAGGACAATATTCACTGTGAAGTGTTTCATGGGGCAGCAAGGCTCCCATGTTGAAATTAAATATGTGACTGCCTATTTCTAATTTTCATCAGTTTCTCTGCAGAAGGGAAAGAATGCCTCTGCTGGGAGAACGGTTCAGGTTCAAAGACTTGTTCTAGACTGAAACCAAAGTCCTCATCAAATTATGCAAATCAAAGGAGAAACGGCGTTGCTCTAAGACATGGAAAATGACAACTTAATTCCTTTTTTTTTTTTTTTTAATTAAGTAGGCTCCATACCCAGCGTGGATCCCAACATGGGGCTTGAACTCACAACTCTTAGATTAAGAGTCGGATGCTTAACCAACTGAGCCACTCAGGAGCCCTGGAAAGTGACTTTACAACACAACCTGGTTCAGGATATAGATAAATCATTTGGTTGCTACAGTAGGGTTATGTACTGGCACTTCACTTTGTTGGAAGAATGATTCTGGGTTTTGGAATCTCCCGAATCGGATAAAAACCAGTCATGCTGATTGCCACTGGAAAAGCTGTCATTCTTTGGTTTTTCTTCTATATATCATGGGGACTTACCCTAAGGACTTCCTTGGCTTTAGAATGCAAAAGCATAAAACATTTATAAAATGTGCCTTGAAAGCTTCCAAAGAATTATTATCATATGGAAACTAAAAGTAAAAAAAAAATCTCCTGTCTTTGAAAATTCCATTTTACTCACAGCAACAGCTCTGTAGTTTGAGGTTTCAAGGTCATGGGGAAGGAAGATGAGGAGTAAAGAGGAAGTAATTATTTGCTCTTAAGAAAATATTTTCACCCTTACTTAGGACTTCAGGGACTCCTTCCATGAGAAAATTCTCAGTTCTGCCTTCTAAGAACAAAGAAACAAGCTCGATCATTTCTAAAGTGGGCTACCTTCATTTGCTTCTTTCCTCCTTGTCCCCAGCTTGCTGAGTTGTGGGAGGAAGCACTTCCCTGAGAGCCGGCGGTGTTCCAGACTCCTCCATCATCCTCCTCCTCCCAGCTGGGATGGCGAGTTCCCGTCACTGGACCGTCACTCTCCCCCCAGCCGTCTTGCATAGATTTGGAATCTTTAAGAAAAAAATGAACGAATCGTATGCAATAGCTACATATTACAATAATCACAATGATCAGTCCTTATGAATGCAGCATTTTAGGGTATTTGTGATCTTATCTAATCCACCTCTGTGGCGAGGCCAATATTCTAGCCCCTTCCACATTCGTATTACCCAGACAAAGGGTAAGTATACCTATAGCTTTAACTATACGATCTTGAAGGAGAGAAGACTTTTTTAAACTGTGAAGGTTTTGTGATGGAAGAGTGATTCTAAGGTTGGAAAGACACAAAAAAATCCCGACAATACTGCTGAAGTATCTCCTTGTGCCAAGGGTCTGGCTAATGTCTTCCAACAGCCATTTTGGATCTATTTCAAGTCTACAGCGTGGTATTTCCCATGATGATACAACCAATTTTACAGTGAAAATCATGATGAAATCATGTCTTTGTAAAACTATTTCTATGAAGTGGATTCATAATTTTTTAAATGCACAGACACAAGAATGAATTTCTAGAATATAGCTAACTAAGATTGTACTTCTTCATGTGGCACTATAAGAGTCATAAATATCATACAATAAAATTGACAACAGAATTTATTATTTTTGCTCAAATTTTGAGCATTCACTATGACCACATTTTTAAATCAAAAGATAATTTTTTAAGTCTGCAATATGGCAGAAAAGAGATGCTGGAATACTTTTTAAGAAAACGACAAACAAGTGAAAATGGGCACTCGAAATTGAATTTTTCAACCAAGGAACATCCAATGAGACATTCCATAGCATTGGTTTACAAAGTTTTGCAAATTACTGTGACTACACATTGCCAGCTGGATCAAGTATAGCTTAGACTTTCAATGATTTATGAATAAGAGTGACATGCTTTGTATTAAAAACTCAAACGAACAAATCTTTGTTGGGTTCAAGAAACCTTAAATGCTTCTACGTGGGTGGAAGTATGAGAGGAGAGACAAAGGGATGAGGAAGAAACAGAACGATGAAGTCAGTGAGCAGCAGAGACTGTGTCCCACATTAAAAGCCAGGAAAGTCTTTTTAAATTATACTAACAAAGGAGCAGAAATGCAAAATAGGAATGGTGAGCAATATTTAAGTTACTGGCAAAAAAAGCACCACGTCAACATTTCAATTCTGGCCAGATACTAAACCTAACTTAAAATCAACAAAATTAACTTAGGACTTCTAGTTCACTCTAAGCATGTTAACATATGAAAAGCTAAGTCGCTACCATTTGGTACTAATCATTTATTAAAGGGTCATGGTCCTGAATCTCTTCAAACAGTAGTTGAAACATTAGAACAGCCCTCACCAAAATGTCTGGCCCCCAAATTAATGGAGGCTCCCTCCCAAATAATGCTGTACACTTACTAGGTTTCATGGCATTTGGAGCGTTGGAGGGTGCATTCCCCCAGCCCGTGGTCGATGCTCCCGTGTCATCCATTTCGCCCCACCCAGGACTGCTTTCGTTTGGCTCACCCCAAGCTGAAGTACCATTATCTGGAGCAGGTGGTGTGCTTTTGCTCCAGACTGTAAAGAAAGAAAATGGGTCTCTAAGAATGATCTGTTAAATGAAACATCCTAATATCCAGGGAGTGGGGAGTGAAGGTGGGAGGAACAGGCTCTCCCTATGCTCTGTCTGCAGAAATATGAATGGGTTCCACCCTCAGGGAGCATTGTCACTTTAACTTTTGGCCCAGTAACTCCACTGCCGAAATTATACCATAGATATACTTGTAGAGTACATAAAATTATAGGTACAACAATGCTTACTGTAACACTGTGGGAAACCATTTGGAAGCAATCTAAATATCTATCATAAAGTCATTGGTTAGACCAATTATGTCACCCATGAAATAAATACTGTACACAAAGCAAATAAAAGACAAAAATGTATGTGCTAACATGGAAAGTTTTAAAGTATGATGGAAAAAGCAAGGCGAAGAACAGTGTATATAGTACAATCTCTTCTGTGTAAAATCTGTAAAAGATAAGATATATTTTGCTATAGGTATGAAGAAAACTTTTGAATGAGACACAAAATGCTACGAGATTCATTATGTGTGGGAAGAGACCCTAGGGGCTAAGATTCTTTTATTTATTACATTTTGATTTTCCCTACAGTTGAAGGTTTTCATTATATGGCTAATAAATTTCTTTCACATCTTAGCAGGTTTTGTGCTAGATAGGGAATTAATGAACAATCTTTATTTTCTTCCTCATTCTTTTCAATATTTGAGGGAAAAAAAAAGAACTAGTTAAAAGCAATCATTTTCTAAGTGGCCATAACTGCATTCACCGAACACTAGGTTTATCTGAGGAGTGGAAAACGAAGTATTAATTCTAACTGAAAGAAAAAAACAAAAAACCACCTGAACAGTGCATCCCCTTAATTTGTTGAATTATATGCTTTATGGGGACATTCAAGTCGACAATGCCAACGATGGTATTACTAGCACTACTTTCAATTTACCAGGTATGGTATTTCTATCCAAATAGAGGAAGAAGAAAGTTTAATTCTGGGCAACTAATGATCATGAGAAAATAATTTCTTATACGAAGTACTCCACTACCAGAGGTGATCATTAAAAATCATCTGGAAAACGACTGAAATCTTCCAGATCCCAGCCATGCTACAGCATTCTGATGGCCCCTTCGAGAACAACACAAAATACCTCCCTTCACCAGGGAAGAAGAAACACAGAGGATATGTTCCTGAGTAGAAACTGAATGGAAATCAGGTCCATTTCTGCTACTATTTTAATTCTTCATTTTTAAATCTGGAGCATGGTTTGTTTAGCGCCCAAGATACGTTTTTTTGGATTCTGCAAGACCAATACAATTAAAAAAACAAACAACAAACAACAACAACAAAAAAAACCCTACCAACTTTGGGAGACTACCACAGGGATGCCATCTTTTTCTCCTTTTGCCAAGAAAGAACATTGAAAGGTACCACCAGCATCTGTTTTCACTATCATTTTATAAAAAGAAAGCTTCTGTTCACAGTAGAGTATGGTTAATGTAGAAAGATTTCTAGAATACAGCCAAGGAATAAATGCAGCTTAATAAAAATTTAGGATTTTTGTTTATCAAACCCGCAAGAAGCAGCCATTGCCTACCTGATGCTGATTTACTGGTCATCGGGGTAGGCAGGTTTGGTTCTCGAGGTGCTGGGCCCCCTTGGGAATTCTTATCCCACAGATTCACATTCTTGTAGTTATAGCTGTTAGGGTCTCCCCATGCTGAAGTGCCATCATCGATGTCCATTTTCCGACTAATTGACTGTGGGGATGGCTCTTCCCAACCACTGGGTTCCTCGTCCTTAGGGGTTACTGGCTGTGGCCCACTGCTCCAGTTGGAATTGGAAGGTCGTCCGTTGCCTGGAGGTGGTGGTGGGGGGCCTCCCCATGAACCAGAAGCCTCTGGTTGTGGTGGCGGTGGCTGCTGTGGCTGCTGCTGCTGTTGGTGCTGTTTATGCCAGGAATTGGGCTGTCTGCCAGTCTCAGTCCACGCTGGAGACCTTTTGCAATCTTCCCACCCACCTTTGGAAGCTAGGCTTGCATTCCCGCTGTTCCCCCAAGTTCCAATTTCATTCTGCCCTCCTTCTCCCCACCCAGACACAGGTTTGCTTGCAGAACTTTCCCAACTGCTGTTTTTCGCCTGATCAACTTCCTCTCCCCAACCATTCTTCCCAGAAGTCCATCCTTGATTGGGCTGGCGTCCCCCTCCCCACCCCTGATCCTTGCTGGAGTTCTCATTCCAAGAAGATGTCTTTTCATCTGGTCGTCCGCCTCCCCAGTTGGAAGAGTTGTTGTTCTTATAGTCATTCCAGCCTCCTGTGTTCTTGGGGTCTTTCCACTCTGTAGAGGCTGAGAGCTCCCCCCATCCAGACTTCATTTGATTGCTTTGGCTGGGTGCATCTCCCCAGCCCCCTGAGTTCTTGGTCTGTGTGGCAGCGCTCTCCCACCCCTCAGTTCCTTTGTCCGATTTCCCCTCAGGCCTTGGCACCTCTTCAATATCCCACACAGTGTCCTGCTTAATTTGAGTTTGGCCCCAGCCAGTGTTTGAGAGCACCCTGGGGTCCAAATCAGTTCGGCTCAAAAGAGTCTGTAAGACAGCCTGACAATCAGGATGTGTGGGCCGGTATGACCGACGGCCAGAATTATGACTGTCACTACTTCCTGCTTTGTGGTTGCTTCCAGTGCTTTGACCTCCAACTTCACTTCCTGTGGAGCTGGAAGATCTTCCCCAACAGGGAGCCTGGGCATTGCCTTGGTTTTCAGGGAGGGGGTGGCCCTTTTGATTGTCCCATGCTCCAGTGCTAGAATTTGGTTGGTTTGGACCACTCCATTCTCCAATTTTCAACTCATCAGACCCAGTCGGCTGTTTCCATTCTCCCTGAGAGACCCCAGATGTCATTTTGTTCCCTTCACCCCATTTGTTGTCATTAGAGTCCTGAGGGCCAAAGTTCCAGGACCCACCCGTAGACCTGTTATTGTCCCAAGAGTCATTTTTTGACCCAGATGATTTCTGAACAGAAGCTCCTTTCCAGGAGTCCTCTCTATCTTTTCCATTGTTCCCATTGTTTCCAGAATTGCTTTGTCCAGAGGCTGTGTCAGTTCCAGAAGGCCCCCTAGCTGCACCCCAAGATCCAACACTCCCAGTCTTTCGATCTCCAGTGCTTTGTGAAGGGGCATCAGTGCTCCTGGAGGCGTTCCCCAAGCCCATTCCAAAGGGCATTCCCTTATTCTCCATGGGGTTTGGTGAACTTAAGTTCAAGGAGTTAGTGTTTCCATTTTTTGGTCCATCAGTGTTATGAATTTGAGCCTGTTCTCTGCCAGAGACAACAAAATTAACACCCGCATTTTCCATCTTTGACTGCTGTTCCCTGGATGCCTGACCTACTGTGCTAACCTGTGCACTGGAATTACTAGTATCCGTTTCCAATGCCCCTTTCCTAGAATTTCCTTCTTGGACCAGCGCTGGCCAGGCAGATGGGTTGCTATTTGGGTTAAAGTTGCTGAAGCCAGAGCCAGGTCCAATTCTATCCTGACCACTCACATTCCTCCAATTTCCTAGTCCATTGTTGCTCTCTGTTGTAGAGTTGGAAGATTGAACAGATTTAGTCTTAGGGTCAGATTTCCAGACCCCAAGATTACATTCGTTCCCAGAACTTGCAGACTGGCACTGGCTCCCTTTTCCTTTGTTACTAGTGGTGCTTCCTGGCAGAGTGCTCTTCTCAGAGCCAGGGTTCGAGGCACTGTTGTTATCGGTGGTGTTTTCGGAAGAAGACTCAGTGTCTTTGCTGGCAATACAAGGCCACTCTTCCACGTCAGACCCGTCTACAATCACCTTGTCCCAGGTGTGAATTGGGTTGGGGGAGGCGCCGTTGTTGGAGGAGGCTCCCGGGCCCCAAGTGGAATTTGCATAATTTGAAGCAGCAGCACCTCCAAGGGTTGACTCTGGGAAAGAGATTATCTTATCAATCACAGCTACACATGCATGCTCTATTAACACCTCAAGCTCAAACTGCCCCTAAGAGAGCTCATACAGTTCCCCACAAACTCAATTCTCTACCCAGTTGCCTGTCTTGGTTAACTGCGTCACGCTTCGGCTAGTCATCTCTTCTCTTTCATTTTGCCAGGTTGCTATATTGCTAAGTGTAACTCCACCACATTTCTCAAAGCTGTCCCCTTGTCATTCCTATTGACAGAGAAGGGCCTTCTTAGATCTTGAGATAATGTAGTAACACCCTCAACTTGCTTTCTATCTCCAATGTACTCTGAACACTCCTGGCTAGAGTAATTGTTCTGAAGCACACCTTCAATTAGATCACTGCCATAGGGGAAGCTCCCAATGGTTTCTTAGCACACAATAAAGATGCTGCACAACCTGGGACCAACAGACTTTTCTAGTCTTATCTTCCACTACTTTCTATGTCCACACTACTTGACAGTCCACAACTTATGCCCTCTCACCCTGGCACTGTTCCACATTGGCAGCTACTGGCTTCTCCTCTTGGATTCATATACTGAAATATACCCATCTTTCTGGGCCTAGTTCAAGTGCCGTTTCTTCTATGAGGGTTTTGTTTTGTTTTTAGTTCATCACCTGAAAAATAACCTTTCCCTGTCTAGAGCTGTTTTGCTTAGTGCTGTGGTACTGTGTTCACATCTACTTTCTCCCACATTAGCACAGAGACTCCCCCCAAAGCTCCTCCTCTTAGGCAGAGACCCTTCTTGCTAACGTTTGAATTCTACATAGTGGCCAGTGCACTGCTACTCAGTAAGCATCTGATGAATGATGAATGCCCACCCAGCTAGATTGCTGGGACAGACAAGCATGAATCAGTCTCTAAGTGCCCAAGGAACTTAATCTGATAAATTAGTCTGGCTCAGCACATATTTTGGTGGAATTTATCATATTTGGTGGGAAGAAAAATGACATGTTTTTAACCCAGTAATTTCTTCTAAATTTGTTTTAGTTACTTTAACCAAGAAGCCTTAAATCAATATAAGGTTGAAAAAATATTACATAGAGCCATATGAGAGTACGAAAGCAGAGAATCTCAAAATCTTAAGACTCCGGGGTCTCCTTGGTTTTAAGAATGCAAACGAGAGAGTCTGACTCACACTGGACTCATGTCTACATCCAGGCCTGGGTAGATTTGACTGCAGAACCACCTGATGTGACCACCCCTCACGTACTTCCTCTTGCAACTGCCTTTTTTTTTTTTTTTAAAGATTCATTTATTTATTTATTTATTTATTTATTTTAGATATATATATAGAGAGAGAGGCAGAGACACAGGAGGAGGGAGAAGCAGGCTCCATGCAGGGAGCCTGACGCAGGACTCGATCCCGGGACTCCAGGATTGCGCCCTGGGCCAAAGGAAGGCGCTAAACTGCTGAGCCACCCAGGGATCCCCTTGCAACTGCTTTTAAGGGGCCAGGAAGGGAAGGGCCATGAGGCTTTTCCCTGCCTGCTTTGGGCTTGGCCTGCCAGCCACCACAGAAAAGTCTGCATAAAGCCATAACCATGAGGTTTCTTTACATCCTTACTCTGCACATGAGATGGTGATAGAATTTTCTAAGGCAATTCCATGTTTAAACTCAGAATAAAGTGTGCTACAGTTAACAATAACCAACTCATTGTTCTTGCCAAGGCTTGATTATGTTTAAGCTTTGAATTTTAGTATAGCCTCAAAAGATATTTTAAGAGCTAAGCGAAAATCTGTTAATAAGCTTTAAAAAAAAGAGAAGGGGAAGAGGTGATGTCTGGAGGTTCTTAGCTATTAGCTGATTTAACATTTATCTATTAAAAACTATCAAAATTTATAGCCCCCCCTTGTAGATATATCTACATCTAGGGTTTTTTTGTTTTGTTTTGTTTTGTTTTGTTTTAAAGTAAGCTCTACATCCAATGTGGGGTTTGAACTTACAACCCCAAGATCAAGAGTTGTGTGCTCTATTGACTGAGCCAGCCAGGAGCCCAGTTTTTAACAAAGCCCAAAATCCTCTAAAGAAACAATGAGTCAAAAAAAAAATCTAATAAAAAACTACAGAATGGTATTATTTGGTATTTCCCCCCCACCCCAAGATTCTACACAGTAATCTAAGAGACGATTCTCTCTATACTTCCAGCATTCTGAGAACATAAACATAGGCAAGTAAGATTCAGAACAAGTCTTTGCACTAGCCCCACCTCTAATTATCCTCTGAGCACACACTTGTGGTGACAGCTGGAACTATGGAGGCTCAAATTTATAATGCACTTGTGTAAAAAAGAAGAAAAGTCCCACATGGTGATGACAAACAACAGCCACATTAGTTTCTCATGCCAAGAGCACATACTGGACGCTAAAACCCAGTTTCAGAAGAGAAGTGCTGGTACACATTTCACACTGGGATCTTCTCCCGTCTTTTGAGTAATCCCAAGAGTCTATCTAATGAAGGGTTTTTGTGGACTTTATACCAGGCAATACAAAAGAAGTGATCACTCTCTTTCAAGCTGCCATGAAATCAATTCACAACACCTCTTCCTCACCTGGTGCAGTCCCACTGTCACTCTGCAGCAGCGTTCCTGTCACTTGTGCGTTGTTTGAGTTTGCTCCAGGTGCTGTGGAGGGAGGAGGCCCTGCTCCGCCCCCGAGGAGCATGCAGGACGGCGGAGGGGGCTGCCCACGTTTTAGTAACACTTTATGGTCCTGCTGGCAACGGAATCGCGGCGGCACCTCCCGAGGCATGTAGCGGGCGGCGCTTGGCGGTTGTCCGTTCGGCACTGCCACCCTTTTGGCATTGTTGCCACCATTGACTGGTGGCGATGGAGAGCTGCCAATTGGGCTGGCGGCCGTTGGTTGGCTTAAACTTGGTTTCGTCACTTCGGGCACTGAAAGAGAAAGATTGAGAAACAGTCTTTGAAATAAAATACATTTTTCTAAAAATGGTTTTTAATAAAGCTTACATGAGATCAATTCCAATAAGACAACTCTTCTACCATCCTACTGTGAATGGTGGTGGTCGTTCTAAATTCTCCTACATCTTCGGTTTATTGGAGGTATGGCAGAGGTGGGGAGTGATGGTGACAATGACTCAAAGACAACAATGCCACAGAATTCTATTTCCATTAATTAAGGGGGAAAGGGAAGCAATCACCATTCACTCCCCTAAATCCATGAAGGGCTGCCCAGCAAGTCTGAGGGTGCATATGGGCCCCAGGTAAAGCCCTTGGTAAAAGTTCAAGGCTCTAGGTTGGAATGGCCTTGCCCTTTATCCCCATTCTTTTTTTTTTTTTTTTTTTTTTAAATTTTTATTTATTTATGATAGTCACAGAGAGAGAGAGAGAGGCAGAGACACAGGCAGAGGGAGAAGCAGGCTCCATGCACCGGGAGCCCGACGTGGGATTCGATCCCGGGTCTCCAGGATCGCGCCCTGGGCCAAAGGCAGGCGCCAAACCGCTGCACCACCCAGGGATCCCCTTTATCCCCATTCTTAAAGACCTACCTCTGAGAAACACTTTTTTTTTTTTTTTTAAGATTTTATTTATTTATTCATAGAGACACGAGAGAGAGGCAGAGACACAGGCAGAGGGAGAAGTAGGCTCCATGCAGGGAGCCCGACGTGGGACTCGATCCTGGGTCTCCAGGATCACACCCCGGCTGCAGGCGGGGCTAAACCGCTGCGCCACCGGGGCTGCCCCTGAGAAACTTTTCTTGAAGTCCCTGGACTAGGTAGGCAAAGCACCTTCATCTGTGCTCTAGAAGCATGATGCCCATCTTTCTTTACCTTGAATTTACCATATTACATTGAAATTCTCATTTACAGGCTTCTCACCCTCACCAGGCCCAAGAGTCTCTCAAGGGTAAGGACCCAGCTTTCATCTTTTTTTTCTTAGGGTCTAGCACAGAGTAGACCCCCACAGAAAATCTCAGCCCTGGAGAAATCAACTTGGGTTTGCTTCTATAGCTACCTGAACTTACTCTTGCTTCACATCCATATGTAAATAATTTAAAAAGTTATACATTTTTTTGCTTTTGTCAAAATTTTTAAGGGTATCTTGTATATTTGTTCCAAATATTTAAAATAAAAATTTCAGGGGCGCCTGAGTGGCTCAATCAGTTAAGTGTCTGACTCTTGATTTCAGCTCAGATCATGATCTCAGGGCTGTAAGATGAAGCCCCACATCGGGCTCTGCACTGGGCATGGAGCCTGTCTAAGATTACTTTCTCTCTCCTCCACCCTCTCTAAAAAGGAAACATAAAATAAATATTTCAAATAAAAATTTTAAAATGTAGGTATTTTTCCTACTTATTTTAAAGAATTTAATGTTTTACCTTACTTTTTAAAATGGTGGACAGGAGGTATGGCATGTGCAGGATGAACGTGAAGATAATATACTCTGCAGGACTCTCTGGCTTTCCTCTCAACTCTACAGGGAATGTCCTACTCTCCTTTTGCCTCATCCTACCAAACAACTGCCACCCTTTCCAAGAAAATCTACCTGGCAAATAGAGGTTGGCAATATTACAGAAACAATCACTGAGCCTGATAATTTGGATGATACTGAAACCCAAATCCCTGACATCCAGAGTAATGTTTGGGCCAGCTCTGGTGGCAGTATTGCGTTGACTGCTGACATGATACTGGGCCAGCATGTTGCTCGCTGAACTGGCTGGTTCCTTTATGGACAGAGAGACATCATCAGAAATCAGGGGGCCCGATCTACTCCTATTGAACACTAGTGAGCACTGTGAGTAGTAAGACCAAAGAGTAGGAGCCTGAAGTAACTTCAAGGCCCTCTGGTCTAATCTTAACCAACCCTGAGGCAGTAGTGGGTCTCCCAGTAAGGAAGGGAGGTCTGAGGATCCACAACCTGATGAGCAGAATAAACTTGTTTCTTCAGAAAAATAAGTTGGTTATTGCCTGATATTATCAATATAGTAGGCTCTGCATGACCTATAAGAGCTGATAGATAAAAATAACTGATAAATGAAGATGATCTATGCCTGCAAGATTCCCATAGCAGATGGCATTCCCAATCCCCTTTCCTCTCATGAGAATAAACAAGAAGCTGGCAAGGGCTGGGAGGATTCTTCCCAAATGTTTTTTAGGATGGAAGGAGCTATGCTTCTGAGGCTGCCCTTCTATAAAAGGGCTAGAATCTTCACTCTGAGTTAACCATGCCTGTTACATGCCTTGACTCATTTCCCTAAAATAAAATAAGACATAGTAAGAGCAGCCTACAGCACTGAGGTCTGAACCTTAGTTTGACTAACTTGACAACATTCACAGCACAACCAAAGAAACTTGGAGGGTATCCTATATTGTGTAAGATTTCTTACAAAAGTGCCTCAGAGCATTTTCCCACTACATCAGAGGTAGAAGGGATTGTAAATAATAAAGTCATTATGAAATTGGACCACTTTTCAACCACTTTCCTTCTAATATGGGACTCTATTCTGGGAGATCAGTCATTCAAAACTCTAGGACACAGAAAAAGCGTGAGGTACATGTTAGGAAAAACTGTGTTTCAGAACTTGAATGAAATCTTATTCAATTTTTTTCTTACACCTTTCTGTGACTTCAAGAATTTTAAGCATTTAAAGGTCAATCAGAAATCTAGAGAGCAGGGATCCCTGGGTGGCGCAGCGGTTTGGCGCCTGCCTTTGGCCCAGGGCGCGATCCTGGAGACCCGGGATCGAGTCCCACATCGGGCTCCCGGTGCATGGAGCCTGCTTCTCCCTCTGCCTGTGTCTCTGCCTCTCTCTCTCTCTCTCTGTGTGACTATCATAAATAAATAAAAATTAAAAAAAAAAAAAGAAAGAAATCTAGAGAGCAATGTGGCTGTTAGGCAGGAGGCCCACTCCAACCTCCTTCTTGAAGTCCAAACTTAAGACATCCCAGAATCAGTGTGTGGTTCACAGCATGCTTCAGAATGTCAGGTGCTAAGAGAAGAAATGGAAATTAACAGAGTAGGAATTACTTTTCAGACCCTCTCATTTCTCTTCTGCACCTTAATGATTCGTAGGTTTTAATGTGACCTTTCTAAAGATGCTCAAAATAAGGGCATGCTTATTTTCCACAGAAAAGGTCTGTGGCTTAAACATGAACTCTGTATCAAAGGAAAATAAAGACATTGTGAAAAATGCTGTGTATCCAATTTTCTAATTGCCTTTCATTGACTTCCAGGAACTAATAATAATTGATTTTTTTTCCTTTCCCTATTATTACTGTTATTCTCATCACTAACTGAACTTCTGAATTGCCTCTATTCCTGAAAAATTTCAATAAAATACATACAAGCCCTAAAAAGACATTATTTTCAACTGAAAATCTCTGGGTGAATGATTATCAGTTACAATGCAATACAAAAACTCTCAAGGACTGACACACAGAGAGTGGACCCCACACACTTAAGAACTCTCAGTACCCTTTAAGCACTGTCTCCATTTCTTTACCTTCTACTCACTCCTCAAACTCAATGCACCCTGGCATCTGCCCTGAACATCTCCCTGGAAACCTCTCTCCTCATTCAACAACTAGTGATCATTATTGCCAATCTATTTTTTTTTATTCAGAAAGAGAGAGAGAGGCGCAGAGACACAGGCGGAGGGAGAAGCAGGCACCATGGGGAGAACCCGATGTGGGACTCGATCCCAGGTCTCCAGGATCACACCCTGGGCTGCAGGCGGCGATAAACTGCTGAGCCACCCGGGCTGCCCCATTATTGCCAATCTAATGAACATTCGACGAACAACTTCTTTGGCTTGTCTGCAACTTCTGACACTATTGGCCGTTTCCTCCCTCTGTGTTTGTGAGAGCTGCTGAGACCCACACCAGCCAGCTCTCTACCTCTTTCTTCCGTTGTGGGTTCTCATCCTCTTCTTGGTCAGGGGTCAGCAAACTTTTCTGTAATGGGCCAGACAGTAAATATTTTAGGCTTTGCCGGCCATATGGTCTTTGCTGTGATGACTCAACTGTTCACATGTAGGCAAAAGCAGCCACAGACAATGTATAAATGAGTAAGTGTGGCTGTGTTACATACAACTTCACTTACTGCACTAAAATATAAATTTCATATTATTTTCACTGACTGAAATTATTGTTCTTTTATATTTTTTCTAACCATTGAAAAAAATGTAAAAAAAATATTCCTAGCTCGCGGGCAATATGAAAACAGGAGGGGAATCAGATTTGCCCAGAAGGTTGTAGCTGGCAATTCCCTAATCAGGTTTGTAAGATGGCCAGCTGTAAGATGGTCATAAGTTGTGTCTTTAAAAAAAAAAGAAAAGAAAGAGAAAAGAAAGAAAAGAAAGAAAAGAAAAGAAAGAAAGAAAGAAAGAAAGAAAGAAAGAAAGAAAGAAAGAAAGAAAGAAAAGGTGAGGCCTATACTATTCTCACATTTAAGGTACTTGAGTACAAATTCCCCCATATTGAGAATTTAACAATTATGTGCATTTCCCAAATCCCTACCTCCACCTCAGATCTCTTTCTCTCTTCTTCCCTTTACCCTCAAACTTGTTCCCCATCTCCCCATTATCTCCTAGCTCAAGGAATAGAGTCATCACCCAACCAGATTCTCAAGTAGGAAATCTGGAAGGTGTCTTAGACTTTGTTCTCTCCTTGCACATCATTATCTGATCATCGTTACATTCCACTGAGCCAAAGCATCTCTCTGATGCCTTCCTTCCTCCTCTCTACCACCACTGTTCCTAACCAGGTTCAAGTCCTCATTACCTCCCACCTGGACTATTCTGTGCCCATCTATCTGAACCATATGCCTTATACCTCACATTCATTCACTCTCTAGACGTAGCCAGCTCCAACTCTGAACAAATGGCTCCCATCAATGTTAGAATATTCACGTATTTCTACATGGTGTGACATACTGTAAGTAGTTTACTTTGTAAATTACTTACTTGGGGTGGGGAGAACCCACCTCAAGTCTTTCAGAGTAGACTCGAGACTATCCCAACCACCAAGACACACACTTACTAAATATGCCTTCTGGAGTAGACTCAGAAGACAGAGTTGTGGTCAATGTACCATAACAGTCCATCACCCCAGGTATGCTGATGGGAAGGTGCTGTCCTTCAGCTGTGTCCCATGTGTGGTAAAGGTCATGAATTGCTGCTGTGAATGACAGTATCTAAAAATTTCAATCTACTAAGCTGGAAGCTTTTCCCTGTTGGCTTTGACTCTCAGCATCAGTACTTTCACTATCAGAATAAGTCTCACTGAACAAAACACCTGACAGACATTTACCAAGAGACTGTTAAGTGTTAGTTACCTGAGCTTCCTCAGGTGGCAATTGTTCCACTAGGGGTTAAGCAGCTCCACATGTTTAACCCTTCCAAATATGATGCAGGTCCAAATTCATTGGCCAATCAGGCCCAAACCCCACAGGCTCCACAGAAGTAGATCTCTCTTTCCTCAGTGCGGTGCCTGTTATAGGAACTGCAAATCCCTTCCTAGACACTCTATTTCTACTAAAGGTGCTTAAGGTCATGTCAGTGGTTTGTTTTGTTTTGTTTTTAAAGATTTATTCATTTTAGAGAAAGAAAGGAGAGAGAGTGTGCACACAAGTGGGAGAGGGACAGAGGAAGAGGGAGAGAGAGAATCTCAAGCAGACTCTGTGCTGAGCATAGAGCCCAACACGGCTCAATCTCATGACCCTAAGCAGGTTATGACCTGAGCCAAACCAAGAGACAGATGCTTAACTGACTGAGCCACCCAGATGCCCCAAGTCATGTTAGTTTTTATAAATCAGTCATTTCATACTGATAACTACACGCTAAGCCAACCATGACCCTAACAGCTTTTTTTTAAAGATTTATTTATTTATGATACACACAGAGAGAGAGAGAGAGAGAGAGAGAGAGAGGCAGAGACACAGGAGGAGGGAGAAGCAGGCTCCCCGCAAGGAGCCTGATATAGAACTCGATCCCAGGACCCTGGGATCACACTCTGAGTTGAAGGCAGCCACTCAACCACTAAGCCACCCAGGCATCCCTCCAGATAATTTTTATTTTTACTTCTATTTTCTCCCTGGTTCTACCAAGTAAATTCCTTAGGAGACCTGAAACAAGCTCTTAGCTCACTTTAGGATTATTTTACTTTAATTTTTGATGGGGAGGTGGGGTGGGAACAGTTTGGAAACTGTAGGGTATATTTCATTTTATGGTAGGTGAGAGAAAAATCCTATTTGGAAAGAAAATAATAAGTAGAAAAGAAAGTTTGATTTTTAAGATTTTGGCAGAGGAAAGCATTTCTGAGAAAAGATCTAACACATACACACACACACACACACACACACACACAATCTAAGAAAGAATGCCTTAACGGATTTTTGATCTTCCAATAGAAACACCACTTACCATACAAAACAGCTTGTTTCCATAGCTCAGTTGATACTTGGCCTCATGAACATTAGAGTTGTGGCCAGGCCCAAGAACCTAACCACCATGTTTCAACAACCCAGAGCCTAGATTTTCCAGGAAAATGCCTATTTTCTCATCTGCTGTCCTGATAAATCAAAAAAGTCCTATAAATATAAATACTATATGCCCAAATCCTTTCCTAGATAGTATGTTGGTTTAGAAAATATGGACACTGTACTACTATCAATAACTCTATTTTTATGATAAGTATAACTTCTATTTCAAACATGTAATTTATAAAGATACTTCCAAATAAAGCCCACTTCTGGGTTGGTACTAGCTGAATGTACAAGGGGAGAACACTATTCTTTCTAACTAATTAAGATAATTATCACTAAAAACAGTTTTTATCAGTTTTTTATAAATCACTACAAGGTCCCAGACTACATTCTCCCTTGAAATGCCTTTTGATTAGTAATATATTACAGTAATGTCTGGTCATCTGAGAATTTGCTTTCCAGAACTAAGTTTCCTTAAAAACTAGCACTGTCTTTATTAGTTTTCCATCACTGTATGGCACACTTTGGCCCGGTGGTCCAACAAAAGAAAACAAAAACAAGAAAAAAACCAATCATTAGAGGACCTCCCATCACATCTTGGCCTATCCATTCATCTGCCCAGACCTTCCTCCAAGTTATCGCAGTCCTGTGACTCCTTTCATCAGGGGCAGTGGTACTCAACCTGGGACATGTCCTGGGGTTACCTGTAGATGTTCTCAAAATACACGTGCCAGGACTGTGGCCTGAGACCATGAATGTTTAGGAAGAGGCCCATGCTTGTATATTCTGATAAGTCTATGCAAATAATTTTAATATATACCCTCATTGTGAACCACGTATTTAAGTGGGCAAGGATAGGAGCTAGAATATTGGTCTCAAGGAATGAAGCTTACCATTCTGAAGGGGAACCAACCAAAAGTGTGGCCATCACCAGACAAGACTGCATAATCAAAATCTGAACAGAAGAGAGAGAGATCTCTGGGGCACCTGGGTGGCTCAATGGCTGAGCATTTGCCTTTGGCTCAGGTCGTGATCTTGTGGTCCTGGGATTGAGGCCCACATCAGGCTTCCCGTGGGGAGCCTGCTTCTCCCTCTATGTGCCTGCCTCTCTCTTTCTGTCTCTCATGAAGGAATAAATGAAATCTTAAAACAAAAATAAAAAACAAAATGAGAGAGAGAGATCTGAAAAACACAAAGACCATTAGGTTGGGGATTACCCGAAGGACACCTGTTTACAGCACATTACTTTTTCGTAACAGAGTTAAAATATATTATTTTTTGAAAAGGCATATTCCAAGCTCTAGCTCAGAAGACCACGAGACCATCCTAGACATAACACTCCCTTTCAGACTCAACATATGTCATGGATCAAGATAGTTAACAATCCTCCAAGTTCCCATTTGTAAATTAGGTGCTAGTGTTTTTTGTTATTATTTTGAAAAGGTTCAGTTCAAAATCATGACCCACATACTTTCAAAACAAGGTATTACTTTTTCTAATCTCTTTTGCCTCCTAAAAAATTTAAGGCCAACTAGAAACACTACTAGAAGTACTTTTAATTTGTCATTATTGCTCTTTAGTGGCTGCAAACCACCATCTTAATTACTTTGCACTCAATCTCACTAATCAAGTGGATTGGAGGCTGAGTCAGCAAAAGTGTAAAATCTAAACACAGAAGGTTCCAACGACTTAAAGCAAAAAAAAAAAAAAAAACCTTACCTTTGGTTTTTTGTTCCGTGACCTGAAAAATAAGAGACATAAATGAGATTTGCTTTCTAGTTTGGTATTATAAGCCTACTTTAATTCTAATGACGTAAGTAATTCAAGCTGTCAGACACAGGCATAGTTCAGATCCAGAAAAAAAGCTGAGAGTCCATTCAGACATCCTTCTATAAAGATAATGGCCATATGTCTAACATGACCACCATTATGAAGGATATTAAAAATTAAAACAAAAAGCATTTCACTCTCATTAAATGATAAAGTACTTGTATCAGGAATGCTGTTTATCATTTTGATGCTATGACTAGAGAAAGGCAAATGGATGGAACCTCGAAACTAAATTAGCCAGAGACAAAAAAGATCACCCTCTGAGTATGGACTCAAACACTCAATCTCAAATCTAGAAAGCAAAGTTCAGGGACCCATCACCAGAGGTATCAGAGGCCATGGCAGAAAGGCAGGATTGAAAACCAAGCCATGGGATCCCTGGATGGTGCAGAGGTTTGGCACCTGCCTTTGGCCCAGGGCGCGATCCTGGAGACCCGGGATCGAATCCCACGTCGGGCTCCCGGTGCATGGAGCCTGCTTCTCCCTCTACCTGTGTCTCTGCCTCTCTCTCTCTCTCTGACTATAATAAATAAATAAATAAATAAATAAATAAATATTTTTTAAAAAGAAAACCAAGCCATGCCACTTCCTGGCTGTGTGATCTCAGTTTTCTATTTATCTGTTGAATGGAGATTAGTA
This sequence comes from Vulpes vulpes, assembly GCF_048418805.1. Lineage (NCBI taxonomy): Eukaryota > Metazoa > Chordata > Mammalia > Carnivora > Canidae > Vulpes > Vulpes vulpes. The sequence goes on from NC_132795.1 coordinate 55,197,279, forward strand.
ATAATAGTATCTTGGTACAAAGGGTTGTTATAAGGATTACACTGGATATCCTATGCCAATGTTCAAAAAAAAAGTTTGTTGTTTTTAATCAAAGTTCATGTAAAACAGTATGAAATACAGCAATGAGTGAAACAGGTAAATTCTAAACAAATAAAGATTGCTTTGTTGAAAATATTTTATACAGTAACTAAAACAGCTATAGAAGTGATTAACCTAAAAGGTTGGATAGGCTGAATATAATAATGGGTTTTTAGAGAGTTTAGAAATGATCATTAGGAGCCGCATGGAAAACTGCTTTTGCTATTAAGAGAGGAAAATAAAGGAGGGCACCTAATTATACATGCCCTATAATATTAAAAAATGACAAGACGCCATGTATAAGAAAAACATCCAAAAGGAAACGTGCCAGAATTCTAATAGGCTTGTATTATTTTCATTATTACTATTACTGAGATCATGAGTGATTTTGACTCCCTTTTCCCAAATGTTAATCTTATAAGGTATTTTTTAATGGTTCTCTGATTTTTGTAATAGAAAAGATGTTTGGTTATTTGTGGCTGATAATGATACCAAGTTACCACTATGGGTGCTCATGAAAACATGCTCATCTTTGGAAGATATGTCTTATAGTTAATCAACCTGCTTCACGGTGGATTCCAGCACACTAATGCCAGACATGAAATCTGAATTCGATGCCCTACTTTTATGACCTCCTGGAGTGTTCCTTACATTCTTGCATTAAAAAACAAGCTAGTTTTACTCTATTGGATTTGTAGTAGACAGCACTTTAAAATGAATGTGTTTCTATGTACTGTTAGCGAGCTCAAGTCTACTGTGCAATTTTTCTAAAACTCCATTTAACCAAGAACGAACTGATTTGATTTGTATCCACGTATCAATTCCTTAAAGCAATTTAAATGTTATGACATTATAAGTATTTCTTAGAATGCCATTTTGAAGATCAGCTATACAGGAAGTCCATGCCTTCCCCAGCTGTAAGGCGACAAACCCAAATAATGTCAAATGTGTCTTACAATGTGGGTTCTGTTAAAAGAGCTGTCCTCCAGACGGTGAAAAGCTGGATGATCAAAGCATGTGTTCTGCCAACACTGAACAATGATCCTTTAGCAGCATCAGCTTAATGAATGTGAATGGAATCCTTCCTTGACACCTTTCTTATGAATGGAAATCTAATACAGTTTACTCAGTGATGGTTCTAGAAAGAGCAAACTGCTCATAAGAAAAGCTCAAGTTTATTTATTTATTTATTTATTTATTTATTTTTTATGATAGTCACAGAGAGAGAGAGAGAGAGAGAGGCAGAGACACAGACAGAGGGAGAAGCAGGCTCCATGCACTGGGAGCCCGACGTGGGATTCGATCCCGGGTCTCCAGGATCGTGCCCTGGGCCAAAGGCAGGCGCCAAACCGCTGCGCCACCCAGGGATCCCGAAAAGCTCAAGTTTAATGTCTATGTTGAAATAATTTACTTTTAAATAAAAATCCATTCTTCAAGAAATTACATTGCCAGCACTTATCTTAACCACTGATTTATTAAACAAACAGTTTTTGAGTGACTCTTATGTACCAGGCAATGCCCTAACTTCCTAAAAATACAAATATGAGTAAAACCTTGAGAAACTTATGGTCTAACGGGAAGACAGACACGAAGAGATGATTGTAAAGCAACAGGGTAAACAGTGAGAAGGATGGGGAAGCACTGTATAAATGGTGCTGATCGAATGAATGAATGAATGACCACATAATAGAACCTCTGGCACATTCTCTACAGTTCTTTGCATCATAGCACATTTTATGCCTCCTAGTTGAGGCGCTGTCTTTACAATAAGCTTGGTAGCCACTAAGACAATCACGTGGTAAGCTTTGTGCCCTTCCTTAAAACTGCTAAATCAGAATTTAATTCTAGAATTACACAACGGTTCAGTATGATACAACAATATCCAAGGCCATGTGTTGTCCTAGATCCTGTGTCAGCCAATCTAGAACCTTTTTAAACAAAAATGATTGAATTGTATTGTTCATAATTAACTATTTGAAATTTTATTTATGGGGATTTTCCTCTTTGTCATAACTTCTAAACCATTTCTTAATGTAGATGCAAGTACATGGGGGAGATTGTCCAGCTGTACGAATGACATTCTCTGCATAAATCATCCAAATTCACTCCTGAATAAACCTGCACTATCTTGCATTTTAAATCATTTTTCTATTATAGTGGGATCCACAACAAAAGCTTACAGATGCGTAATTTATTACTTCCTTCCAGATACAGATATTTTCCAGTTGAAGAATGAAGACAGATCATATATTGGCTAAAATAACCACTTGATTTGGTATCTTCTTGTTACCAGCCTTTGCTCAAGCTCACCAGTGTCTTGTCTATTAACCATTCATTCCCACAGACTGCAAAATCCAATTTTTTATACCAATTTAGTTGATGACATGTGAATGCCCTAAAGGCAAGAAAGCCTTCACTGCGGTTCACTCTCTGTCACTCCTGCTGGAAGATCAGTATGCAGAGGGGCAATGCCCTGACACCTTATTGCTGGTGGACCTGCTTATGTGGAATGAGGCTGTGTCTCCAAAGGCAGGTATGAAAAAAGCCTCTGGATTGTTATCTGGCATCTTTATTCAGACTCTTTACTGACATTTTAGACAATTCTAACAAGCTCAGATTAGAAGCAACACATTAGAAGCAGGTACCCTGATAGCATGAGGATATGATGGTGAGCATACCACTATTAAAAGAAACAGAAACTCAGTTAAAAGCAGACAACATCTTAATGAGCATGCACAGCAGTCTATTTTATTACTTTACCAAACAAAAATGAGTATTTCTTTTAATTAAGTCTTCAAGAAAAGATAAAATTTTATATGCTTAATGTGTCAGGGTCATATGCAATCCAATTCAGAAAACTATTTCCAGTATTGTTTTTTTCTCCAGGCACTCATAAATGATCTATTTCAAAAATTCAGAAAACTGACATATGGGAATATATGTTATATCCAATAATGCTGGGAAAACTTGTGGTGTCCCTTATATCTTGCACTGGTTTGTGTCTGATTGCCTGCCTCGAGTCTGTTCTAAGTCTTGAGTTCCCTCTGAACCATGTAACAGTTTCTATCTCCCTAAACTCAGCTTCAACAACCTGGCACTATAGCAGCGACCCTCAAACCTGCCTCACAGCAAGGCACTGTTTCCCCAGTCTGCTAGGCAATGGTAACAGAACTGGAGGCAAATCACTTTACCTCCCCCCAAAGCACCAAAACACCCCTGCTGAGCCAGAGTCCAAGTCAGGCAATGCTGAAGAATGGGGTGAGGGTGGGGGTGGAGAATAAGTTCACACCAGGGAAAGGGCGAGGGACACACACTGAAGGGAAAGGGGTGGGGCTACCAGTCTGCTCAGACAGCGCTGAGGTCAAATGCATCAATTAATACTTGTCAGTTGATAGTGGTGAGTCTTTTTTCTTTTAGCATTTCTTCTCCCCTAAGCAAGTGCCTCAAAGCCATGTTATTTCCCCCAAAACTCTAAGCAGATTCTTACAAATAAATGATAGTGCTGTAGGGCGACCAAAAGGAGAATGTGGGGGTGAACTTAACAAGCCTTGAAGTTGTTTTATAAGCTGACCTATAAAAATGGAGGTTAATTATGATACAAATATAGAAATTGGACAAGAACTAAAGTGTTGGTGACTCTCCTGCCTTTCTTGATAATGTTTACTTTGTTCTCATTAAACCAGCTACAGCATTTCTGAATATCTACTTTTGGGAAACAAACATAGGTCTTCAACTTTCTCCCACTTTCAGATCTTAAAATTTGCAAGTAAACTACATAAGCAGTATTACTGAACTGTCTGTCAGGTATCCAACCCAAGGCAGTTAGTTATTCTAGATGTTTGGTGGATATAAAAGCAGACTTAAGTGATTAAACTCACCTTCTGAGTGGCTTCTTTTTTCTTTTTATCCTCTTTCTTCCTTTTCTTGTCTTCCATTAACTGTTCTTCCCTTTCTTGCTCCTTCTCTCTGTTAAAGTAATGTCACACCAAAAGGTTAACATCTATATTCACAGTCTATTTGTATAGCAAATGAAATGCTTGTAGATGGTGTGCAAACATTCCATCTCTGTGACTGAGCAGAACATGGTATTTTACTTAAACTAAGAGGATGCATAAAACTCAGCACATTTAGTTATCCACACATTTTGGCTTATTATGCCTTTTGCAAAATTTGACAGTTTGGTTTCAAAGAAGCCCATTAATGTGAGATTTATAATATCTTCCTAAAAGAACACACACAAATGTACTCAGCAAAAACCCTGATTTGAATATATGACAATATCTGGTTGGCTTCTGGGGGTATTCCTGGATTCCATGGATTTATAGAACACTCAGTACCTGGTCTTAAAAACACATGTAGAAAACATATAAAACATACAGCATTAATACATCAAAGAAAAAAATAAGGAGTGAATTTTCTGATAGGCAATATTCCTCACAAACAATATAAGATATATTAAATCGATTATGATACACAGATATTTATCACAAATTAGGTATTTTCCCATGATATCTCCAGTGTGGTTAACAGAAAACTCTATGTTCTATATTCCTTATTTTTCTTCTACATTATTAATACTCTATGTTTTACATGTTTTCTACTTGTGTTTTTAAGGTAGGTCCCAAGCGTCCTATAAATCCATATATTATTCCTCACTGAGTGAGTTCACAGTTGCATCTTCCTGCAATTAAGACAACAGGTTTTGCTCCCCTCAATTATAGCAAAAATGATACACAATACTGAACATTCTACTTGAAGAAATGTGCTGAATCTTAAGAAATTAAGATAATGTAATGATGCCTCACATCTGAAAAGTAACCTGAGAATGTAAGATTTATTCTAATACATTGTATAACATATTATAATACATATTCAAATAAAATGTAGCTAGAAAGCTGCCAACTTTCTTTTTTTTTTCCCTAAAGATTTTATTTATCTGAGAGAGAGAAAGAAAAAAAAAGCACAAGCAGCAGAACTGGACAGAGGGAGAGGGAAAAGGAGACACCCCACTGAGCAGGGTGCCAAACCCAGGGCTCAATCCCAGGACCTTGGGATCATGACATAAGCCAAAGGCAGACGCTTCACTGACTGAGCCACTCAGGTGCCCTGAAAGCTGCCAACTTTCACTATGTATCAAATGGGAAAAATGTATTGCAAAACTACTGCTGTTGCTCAAAGTTCAAGATGGGCAACCCAGATGCCACACTAACTGAATTTAAGATTAAGAGCTAGCAGATTTAGAGACTTAGTTCTCAGTTTCCCAAAATACTGGACAAATACTTGTGATTTTAGGTGATTCAACACATTACACTAATGGCTTCACAAATACCATCTAGAAAAATGCTAAGGTAAAAGTCAGACAAATTAAAGAAAAATGTAAATGTTTGCCAACATGGCAAAAATAAAAAAGAGAGTTTCTAAAGGGCTCAAATCTGGGTAGTGGTAACTACTCAACTTATACAAAGAACTGAGGAACAACACTGAGTCTGGCTCTCACGCCTAGGTAATAAATGCTTTATTTACAGAAAACAAGAACTATACAAAAAAATAGGTATTTTACATACGTGTCAAGCTTTCTGCGGTTCTTTCCATACTCATGAAAATTGGCCTTTCTTCTTTTGTGCCTCTAGCATAAATACACAAAAGCCTACTGTGCACAATTCACACCCCAAAGGTAACTTCAATGAAAACTTTACAAATATGATCAAGAAAGAGATTTTATTGTAATTCCCTGATGTTGAATGCTGGATTTCTTTGGAGTCAGATTATGTATACCTCCGTCTCAGTGTGAAGCTCTTGGTGAAAATCCACTTGTAGCAGTGCACTACTTTAAGAACATGGCTTTATGAAAATTGGCAAGATGGATGTTGACCATCTAAGGTAGGCTGGCCAGAGATCCTGTTGCATTTGGCTCCCAGAGCCTCTTGCTTCCTCTGGCTTCAAGTGGAAGAAAATGGGATTCCTCATGACCCAGTTACTGTAACATGGTTCCTGTATTTTAAAGTCCAATGGACTACAAAAAAAGAGCAACCAGTCTAAAAATCTGTTTAAATATTCAATGCCTTAAAAAGCAGTGAGTTGCAATTTCTTTCTGTATCTATTCTAAAAAGTTTATTTTAAAAATGCAATGTAAAAAAAAAAGCAAAGTTAGACTTTAATGAAACACATTCTTAAAAACAACTAACCTTTTCAAGTATTTTTTCCTATAAACAGGTAATTCAGGGAAAGGGACTGAAATTCATGTTCACTACAAGTGGATTTATTTCCAAAATAAATATTTTTCAAAGCTTTCCAGGAGACAGGCTGTGCTTTCACCCTGATCTTTTACTGCTTATATTGGTAGAATTGAGTTTTCTCTTTAGATTTCACTTCCTTAGGAAGAATTTATTTTCCCAAACCAAACTTGATTTAAAAGCCTGCTATTTACTTAATAATGAATGAAAAAGTAGAGTTCACCTTCCTTTTAATTTAGCTGTGCTCTGTCTCGGCTGCACATTAGCAACACTGGGGGGCTTTAAAATATTCCCATGCTGAGCCCAGAGCCCAAGAGGGTGAAGAGGGCATCCAAACAGGGAAGGTGATGTTACATACAGGGTGAGTGGTCCATCAATAAATATGTTAATGATGATGACAACCAGGTTTCTCACTGTTGAAAAAGTAGTTACCAAAATGGAAAGGGAAAAAGCTCAAAAGACTCCTGTGGAGTTGGATCAGAATTAATTATTGGCATCAACTTATGGTCAATATATACAGACAGGCTTAACAATAAACACAGATGTAATTTTTGTGAGGCCCTATGTGTGTATATTCCTTCGTGTATGCAAATACATGTGCACGCGCACGCACAAACACACACACTCTCACTCACTCATCTAGTTCTGTTACTGAGAGGGCTTGGGAATAAGAAATGCCCAAAATCAATGAACACACCTAGTACCCAGAGTGTGGCTTCTAAATACCATTCTTAAAAAGAACTAGGTTCTTTTTAAAAAGAGCTCATTTGGAGCTAAGGCAAATAAAGTACAAAATCAGTGTGGAATGCTTGTTGCCAAAAAACAAGGAAATATTCAACAAATGATGGATGGGGTGTGTCAAATGATTGCAGGGACCAATTTGAAGGGGTTCCTACAAGCTATACCTGGGGCAGTATGCACATAAAAATAGTGATGGTAAGAAATCATAAGCCATTGTATAAAATAGGAAAACAGGAGTCCATCTAGATAGAAATAAGTAAATGAATGTTAAAAGTAAAAGAAATGGAATATTCACATAGCTTTAAAGTACCTCCCCATAAAAATACTTATTAGAAAGGAGAAGAGAATAATTACATGAAGGAGAAGCCTGGCAGACAGGCTTTACCTTAATTAAGTAAAACACACAAACATCATTCTAATGGGATAAATTGAAATTGTGAGTTACTTGATTAGATGCTCTGAGAATACAGAATCTCTTCTATGATATTCCTTTCAAATATGTATAACCTGAATATTATCATGAGGAAATATCGGAGAACCTCAAACTGAGAGGCATTTTACCAAATAATGGGTCTGCAATCTTCAGAAGTTTCAGGATCACTGAACCTCGAGGAAACAGAAGGAGACTATCGAGACATAATAACTAAATGCAAAGTGTGATTCTTTTGCTGTAAAGGCCATTACCCCCGCTAAGCTTCAAAGCTGAGTAGGGGCTGAAGATTCAATTGAAGCAATGTATCAATGTTTTTATTTTGATTGTTGTATTGTGTTTATATGGGAGAATGTTCTTGGTTTTTAGAAATACACTAAAGTCTAGGGGAAAGGGAAGCAGGTAAGTGATTCAGGAAATGTGTTGCTGTTTTCATCATACTTGCAACTTTTCTGTTAAGTTCAAGATTGTTGCAAAATAAAACAAAATTTTAAAAAATCAAAACCATTATTGGGTTAGCTCCTCAAATCAACTACAGAGGAATCTGTGGGGAGAGAATCACTGCTCTAAATGCTTGTGTATAAGCCTATACTTTAAAAGGTATTTATACCTCAAAAATCAAATCTTCCATCCAGCAAATACAAGTGCCAGGTGACTAGATGGGTCCCACTTAACCATCAACTGCTTCTAAGTCTGAAAGCAGAAAAAATAATTCACATTCTCCCCCATCTCAAACCACACAGATACAAGTACAAACATCATAATCCAGAATAAATCTAGAATAGTAAAAAGCCAAAACTACTTTTAAGAATGTCTAAGGTGAAGAAAATACAACAGTGTTTCCTTTAAAAAAAATAATAGTAATCATGAATTGAAAGGAGAAGTAACTTTTTTTTTTGAAAGGCAGTTACTTGAATAAAGAGAAAAATATTCAATACTCACCTGAGCTAAGGCAGAGCAGGACTCCTGCCCTGCTCACAAGTTCAGAACACTGAAGAGCAATTGTGCTAACATTCGTAAAAACCTTCCACATCACATATTCAAAGGCTCCAAGTGTCTAAGACCACATAGGCCAAGTTAAGAGCTGTGCCATCTGGACACCTCCCTAGAGCTCACATTCACAGTCATTCTCAGTACAGTTCTAACTTCCATACTTTTCCTCATCCAGTCTATATATCAGACAAAAAAAATCTTCCTCCTTTTTGCAGTCCCATCACACCTTACCCTACTGTCAAGTCCTGGCTCAATACTCATCTACTTCAATGCCAATTCCTAGGAAATATGCCTTCCTCTAGACATCCCACCACCATGGCCATGGTGGTCGTTTGGCCCCCAGGGAATCGGCGGCTATCAGTCACTGGCAGTATCAGACCCACAGAAGGACTTCTCCGCAACACAGTGGCTTTGAACAGAGCTCTGGGAAACAGATTGGTTTGGGGCTCATCTATGTTTCACCTCTCCTCTACCAGGATGCCCAGGAACAGATCCATTCCTTTAGCAGACACTGACGAGTGCCTAACACAAACTGCCACTTTTCTAAGCACTTGGGGATACAGCAGAAAGAAAACCAAGACCCAGCTCTCAGGGGGCTTATATTCCAGTGGGGGAGAAAGCAACAAGATATGTAACCCAACTATATGTATAAAATATACACTTCAAGTGGCAGCAAGTGCCCTGGAGAGAACAAGGTGGGGTGAGCTGATGGAGACGGCAGACAGGGAAGACAGTTTCTCACATATGATGGTTAGAAAAGGCCTCTCTGGGATCCCTGGGTGGCGCAGCGGTTTGGCGCCTGCCTTTGGTCCAGGGCGCGATCCTGGAGACCCGGGATCAAATCCCACGTCGGGCTCCCGGTGCATGGGGCCTGCTTCTCCCTCTGCCTGTGTCTCTGCCTCTCTCTCTATCTCTCTGTGACTATCATAAATAAATAAATAAATAAATAAATAAATAAATAAATAAATAAATAAATAAATAAATAAGAAAGAAAAGGCCTCTCTGACAAGGTGGCCTAAGAATTCCACTGAAGCAAGGGATGACATGAGTATCTGGGACACAGCATTATGAGATGGTGCAACTGAGGAACAGCAAGGAGACTAGAGCAGAGGGAGGAAGGGAGGAAGTGGTGGGTGGGGTCAGGGAGATAGTAGGGCTCTTAGAATGACTGCATTTTTCAGATTAACTGGGACCTATCTTCTCACAACTGAATAATGACCACCACTTCCAAAATCTCTTATTCTCACCTTCAATCAGAGTCTACCTCTCTTCTCAGGTGTCAACATTCTGAGAGCTGCGGCTTCTGGTCTCTGAGGTGGCTGCCGTGCCTCCCTCAAAGCACCCATCCCTCTGTAGAAAAGTGAGCTGAATACATTTGCATTTGCTACCTATGAAGTCTCTGAATGCAGGTGAGTTGACCTTACTCTTCTTACGCACCCAGCAAAATACCAGGGACACATCAGGCCCTCCATGCAAATGTCACCAAAATACATATTACAGAGTGAAAGATGCTTTCCAATCCAAGGAACATGTGTTCTAAAGAAAAACCTCCCTTCAAGGAACATGTTCTAAAGAAAAGCCTCCAAACAACTAAATTCAATCATTTACCAACACTGAGTTGCTATTATGTGCCAGGCACTGGGGTACAACAGTGGATGAGACACAGGCCCTGCCCTCAGGAAGCTGACTTTCCATATCAGAGACACAAACACACACAATGCCAGGGATTCATTATAGATGTCGGGGAGAACATAAACCTGGGAAAGGGGCTAGAGAAGACCAAGAGAGAAAGGAAGATTGGACTACTTTATGCAAAATGTTCACAGAAGGTCTCTGTGAGGTGGTGAGAGACCTAAAGGAAGAAAACTATCTGGAGGGGACTGACTGGCCAGGCAGAGTAAGCAGAGGGGCCCTGAGATGGGATTGTGAAAAGTCTGAGTTTGGGGTTTTATTCATTTTGGGGAGTGGGGGCAAATCCCTCTCCTTCCTCTCCTCCACTCTCCCTCAAAGCAAACAGCCCCCCCCCCACAACCCCATTAGAATCTTCTGGGCTTATAAGGAATAGCCTTCAAACACACCAAAAGAACGAGGCACCTATTTCTTAAAAGCTTCCCTTCTACCCTATTCATTCCTTCATTCCTTATTCATTCCTTCATTCCTTCTCTTTCTTTCTTTCTTTCTTTCTCTCTCTCTCTCTCTCTCTCTTTCTTTCTTTCTGTGCCTACTTGATGCCACACACCGTGTTAGAGGCTGAGGATTCAGCAGCAAACAAAATCAGTGCTGCTTGCCTTCCTAGGCCTTTTAAACTCTTTCAAATAGCTGTAAATCCCTTCCCTCACAACCCAGACAACATTGTGATACCTGTGTTCCTCATACTCTGCTTTCCATGTTTACCAGCACTTTGGGGGTACTCTGAAGAAAACTTACAGCTTCTTTGGTGTTCTGAAAGTACCAGAACCTTGGGCATGTAAATTCATGGCCTCTGATAATCCAGGTTACAGACTAATAACTTCTTTCCACCAACTAAAATCTCCTACCTTATCATCTTTTTCCCACAACTAGAATCATGACCAATGGTTCCTGAATTTATATGCCCAAGCCCATCATGCTTCAGACACCAAGTAGAGGCAGAGCTGACAATTTCATACTTGAAAGCAGTAACCACCAATATGCTGACAGGAGTAAAAATAAATTAAGAACCTCAATTCAGATAAGCAGCCAGGGCTCATCTTGACAGGAAAATGTCTCTAGAAATAAAGAGCATCTTCTTTTTCTTTACAGTCTGGTCAACTCCCCATCAAATAGCACCAGCATCTATTCCTGGGTGGTTCAGTCAGTTAAGGGTCCAACTCTTGGTTTTAGCTCAGGTCATAATGTCAGGGTTGTGGGATTGAGCCCCAGGGTTGGGGTCTACACAAGGCACAGAGTCTGCTTGGGACTCTCTCTCCCTCTCTCTTGCTGCCCCTCCCTTCCTGCATGCACGCATGCGTACGTTCTCTCCCTAAAAAAGATAAATAAATCTAAAACAAGACAAAACCCCCCCCCAAACCTATACCTGATGCTCTGTGGTCAGTAGTGTGGTAGCAGTTCATAACCAACTCAACACAACTGAGGCAGACAGATGTGAACAGATACAACAGATCCACCCAACATGTGAAACATGCCAGAAGCAAACCAAGACTATAAAAAAAACAAACTCTTAATACATCAACAACTTGGATGAGTCTCCAGGGAATTATGCTAAGTGACAAAAGCCAACCCCAAAGGTTACATACTGTAATATAATATAATATTTCTGGAATTACAGTGGTTGTCAAGGGCTGCGAGGGAGGTGAGGCAGAGTAACATGGCTGTGGTTACATCAGTGATCCCTGTGGTAATGGAACCGTTCTGTATCTCCACAATGGTGGTGAGTACATGAACCTACATGTGGTAAAATTACAGACAACTAAACACAATATACACAAATCAGTACAAGTGAAACTGGGGCATCTCACTGAGATCAGTGAGTCCTATCAATGTTAGTATCTTGGTTGTGATACTGTAGTACTGATCTGCAAAACACTACTGATCAGGGGAAACTGAATAGAGGGCATGTGAAATCTCTGTTATTTCTTACAACTGCATGTGAGCCTATAATTATTTCAATTAAAATTTTCATTTAAAAAAGCTTCAACATGGACTCGTCTGTTTAAAATTTTTTGCAAGGATTTCTATTTTAAACCATTTTTAAATAGTTCTTTCTGAAAGTCATGTAAGAGTCAAAAGGAATTTTAGAAATTGTTTACTCCTGACATTCCCAGAAATGCATTCCCCAAAATATTCTAGAATCTACAATTCACCCTAATATGTTCAAATTATTATAGTTTTATCAATCAAGGTTCCTTGTCTAAAGTACATTAGATACACGATAAATATGGCAACACAGGGGTATTTAAAATCTTCTTCTACCATGTAATTCATCATACGATTCTCTGACTTAGAATTTTAGTTTAGTTACTGATTGACTCTGTGGTAGATATATGCAACAGCTCAGACAACACCAATTCCAAGCTCCCTCAGGCCTATTTCCCTCAGAACTAGAGACTGCGATGTGTTTTATGTCCTGCCAATAAGGTGCGCCTGTGTGAGACTTTAGAAGGAAACCAATAGGGGCACTTGGGTGGCTCAGTGGTTGAGCATCTGCCTTTGGCTCAGGTTGTGATCCTGGGGTCCTGGGATCCAGTCTTGTCATCGGGCTCCCCACTGGGAGCCTGCTTCTCCCTCTGCCTATGTCTCTGCCTCTGTGTATCTCTCATGAACAAATAAATAAAAATAAAAAAAGAAGAAGGAAACCAATAGGGTAGAAGGCACAGATCTCCAGAAACAGGACCCACACCTGTCTTAACAGTTTCCTCAATGTGCAGGAAGAGGAAGATGCCCCCACGGGGTCCTCCCCAGTTCCGACATGTGGTTCCCAAAGATCAGTGAGATAGTGTCACCACGGAAAATAAAGCCCCTGGCACCTGTGACAGTGAATTCTGCACATTAAGAGCTCTAACAAAGATTTATATGGAGCTTTTCCAAAGCACATCTAATATATGTGGCTTGTACATTCATTTCCTTAAAAGACAAGTGGTTATCTTGGCAATTTATAAAACACTAAGAAAATAACTAGACCTCAAACCGTTGAGAACTATAACCAATTAAAGATTAGTGATGCCACATGTGTATCTGGGATGAAAAAACTTAAAAGTGCCATGAAAAGAGTCAAGCAAAGTGCTCAAAGTATCCACTTAGAGTGTTTTAATTAAAAATGCACACAGAAAGAAAGCATAGTGGAATATATCCAATCAGGCAGAGGAAATTACCTACTAGGGTACTCCACAAATATCTGTATTGGATCTGTTCTTAACATTTTTTTTCATTTGCTAGTTCTGACTGAGAGAATTTAATGGGATGCTAATGTAATTTGCACATGATATTAAATGAGTAGACAAAACCAAACAGCACTGAGGCATAAAAATCATTCTAAAACTGAGTGGCTCATGGAGAAAAAATGGTAAAATGGTAACATAAACCTGGAAAAATTAAGGTAAACGCATTTTTCATTTAGAGGGATATAGAGATGTCTCCTGCCTTCAGATGCATCGGGTGACACAGGATTGGCAATTCTTCTGTATCTCAGCAACAAAATCCAACACAGCTCCTTCTATATATGGGTTATCTTCCTATATGAAGCTATATAAAGCAATGCTTCTCCAACTTTAATGGGAATCCTGTTAATATGCAGATTTTTATTCAATAGTTGTGGGTTGTAAACTACAGTTCTGCATTTCCAACAAGCTGCGGGTCCCTGGACTTAACTTTGAATAGCACAGGTATAATGCATGTGGTTGTTTCTTTCCAAGAAAATACGGAATTGTACTCATTTCTCCAAGAATAAATACTAACCTCATTACTATCAAACCTATGCCTTGTTATTCCCATCTGTGTTTCAGTACCAAATTATAGCATAATCTTTACAAAGTTACATTAAAATGCAATTAAACAACTCACAGAATACCAACTATGTATGAAACTCCACTGAAATGACATTAGGAATCGCTAGGGTCAAAACTGTACATGCAAAAAAAAAAAATTGGATGAGAGCAAATCTAAGCATCAATAATTGAAGAGTACCATCAAGGGCATGCAGGTTTCAGAGATGGCAAACATGTGTAAAAGAATGTGAGTTTCAGAATCAATGAAATACACCAGTAAGATTTTTGCACACCTAGGCTTTGACTCTAAGCTTCTCACAAATTTCTCACTTTCTGTATTTTGAGACACCTACAAGGAATAGACTTATTTAGAATTACTCAAACTAAAGACAACATATTTAAAAGGGTTTGTTTTCACTTTTGGAAGTTCCATGTGGCAAGAGTTGTAACCAATGAGCTTAAGGAACATCTACTTTGAAACCACTCTTCTTACACCTTATATACACTCTTGCTAGGCAGCCCAGCAATTTGGAACAAAAGAAACTCTTGACTGTCCTTTTTTTTCCTTAAGATTTTATTTATTTATTTATTTATTTATTTATTTATTTATTTATTTATTTATTTATTTATTATTTACTTACTTATTTAAAGATTTTATTTATTTATTCATGAGAGACACAGAAAGAGAAAGAGACATAGGCAGAGGGAGAAGCGGGCTCCATGCAGGGAGCCAGACGTGGGACACGATTCTGGATCTCCAGGATCTCGCCCTGGGCTGAAGGCGGCGCCAAACCACTGAGCGACCAGGCTGTCCAAGATTTTATTTATTTACTAAAGAGAGAGAGCATGTACACAAGCGGGGGTGGGGGTGGGGGGAGGAGCAGAAGGAAGAGGGAGAGAGACAAGCAGACTCCTCACTGAGCACAGAACCCCACACAGGGCTTGATCTCAGGACCCTGAGATCATGACCTGAGCTGAAATCAGATGCTTAACCCATTGAGCCACCCAGGTGTTCCCTCCTGACCTTCAGTTCCATCTCAGTCCAACTGTGTAAGAAGTGCTTTGCATTGCCTTGGAAATGGTCTCCTTGTAGCTTTCTGCCCACTGATCCTAAGCCTTCCTTCCCAAACTGCACAGAGCAAGTCTTCTAGGCATTGTAGTCTCTCATAATGCATCCCTAAGGCATTCTCAGTTCCTTCCAACACTGTGTGGTCTGGCTTTCTATACCCTCACACTGGGGTCATTATCCCCTAAAACATATTCCAGTTTGTCTACACTCATCCTGTCATTGGGCAAGGCGGCACGACAGCAGGCCTTGCCACCTCCTCATCCCAGAAAATATATCACTGCCAGCACTGTCAAAGAGCCTGTGTGCCTTCTCAGATATCACATCTTACTAAATTACAACCATCTAACACCCCTATTTTTCCCAGTATTGCTAAGTCACTTCTCTACAACCAGCGTGGCATCTTATGTGTACCTCTATTAATGCCCTCTGTGCCAGATTGTTGGCCTAGCATTGCTGGCCCCTGGTCTTCCCTGCACTGTAGGAAAGGGTCTGGAACTACATTTCTCAGAAGCCCATTCTCCATGTGTTCTAGGTTAGATGGGCTGAAGTGAGGCACACTCATGTGAGATTTGGAAGACAGAACTCAATATGCTCTGAAAACTGTTGCAAGCAGAGACATAGGCAAGCAGACAGGACTTTCCATCTTTACAGCAGCTTCCAGATGAGTTAAAGCCATACTGAAGCAGCAGGCAGCTGAGAACACGGCACTTTAATTTCATCAACAATAACAGCAGTTCCTCCTGAATTTTTCCTCCCAGTCAAATGGTTGTGAAAGTCTTTAACTCCCTACATTAAAGTCTTTCCTTCTTGGAAAATACAGTGGATTCTACCAAAACAATCCTATTTACAGTAACACCAAAACTTACGAAATACTTAGGGTTAAATCTGACAAAAGTGTGTAATCCCCACATATTGAAAACTATACAATGTTGATGAGAGAAAAATTTAAAAGCCTAAATAAATAAAGAGGTATACCATATTCATGGATTAGAAGACTCAATACTTTTAAGATATTGATTCTCCCAAAATTAATTTATGGATTTGACACAATCCCTATCAAAAGCCCAGCAAGGGGATCCCTGGGTGGCGCAGTGGTTTGGCGCCTGCCTTTGGCCCAGGGCATGATCCTGGAGACCCGGGATCAAATCCCACGTCAGGCTCCCGGTGCATGGAGCCTGCTTCTCCCTCTGCCCATGTCTCTGCCTCTTCCTCCCTCTCTCTATGTGACTATCATAAAAAAAAAAAAAAAAAAAAAAAAGCCCAGCAAGTGTTTTGTTGTTTTTTATAGAAATTATAAGCTCCTCTTAAAATTTCCTAAGGATCCAGAATACTCAAAAACTTTTAAAAAAAAGCAAAGCTGGAGGACTTAAACAACCCGACACCCAGACTTGTCATAAAAAGAGTAATTGGGATGCCTGGCTGGCTCTGTTGGTGGAGCATGCGACTCTTGATCTTGGGGTTATAAGTTTGAGCCCCACACTGGGTGTAAAGATTACTTAAAAATAGAATCTTAAAAAAAAAAAAAAAAGTAATCAAGACACTGGTGTATTGGCATCAATATAGACAAAAAGTTCACCCGAATAGGACAGATTCCAAAAATAAAATGGGCAGATATGAACAATTTTTTTAAAAAAATAAGTGCAAGAGCAATTTGGTGAAGAGAGGAGAGACTTTCTAACCAACCATGGTGGAACAACTGAACATAGGTAAACAAACAAACAAATCAAATTCAACCCATATCTTGTACTACATATAAAAATTAACTCAAAATGAATAATAGACCTAAATATAGAACCTTAAACTACAAGAAAATATAGGATAGAAAACTTTTGCAACCTTGGGTTAGGCAAATTATTTCTTAGGTACAACATCAAAAGCAAAATCCACAAAAGAAAAAAATTGATAAATCTGACTCAAAATTAAGAACTTTCTCTTCAGAAGATGCTGTTAGGAAATGAAAAGTGCTGAGACTGGGAGAAATTATTTGCAAACCACCCACCTAATAAAGAACTGATGTCCACATATATTCCACATATATGAAAAACTCTCACAACTCAATAAGAAACAACCCAATTTTTTAAAAAGGCAATAGATTTGAAGAGATACTTTACCAAAGAAAATATACAGATGGCAAATAAGCACATGAGAAGATGCTCAACATCATCAGTCATTAGAAAAAAAACAAAACAACCCAACAAACTAAAACCATGGTGAGATGCTACTACATGCATACCTATTAGAACATTCAAAATTAAAAAGATTGATCTTATCAAGTTTTGGCAACTGGAACTCTCGCATGGTGAGAATGTAAAATGGCACGATCACTTTGGAAAACAGTTTGGCAGTTTTCTACAATGTTAAACATACACGAATATCTCAGACATTCGACACCTAGAGAAAAGAAAGCATACGTCTAACACAGATTTTGTAAATGAATATTTTGTAATAGTTGAAAACCATAAACTACTCAACTGTGCATCAGTAGGCGAATGGATAAACAAACTATGATAGAGAATACCATGAAAAGACTACTCAGCAGTAAAAAGAATGAACTACTGATACCACAACATGGATAAACCTCAAAATTCCTATCAGTGAAAGAAACCAAACGAGAAGTACTGTATGTTCCATTTGTAGAAAATGCTTAAAAAACAAAACAAAACAAAACCCTGCAAACTAATCTATAGTGACAGAGAGCAGATCAGTGGTTACTTAGATGTTGGGGAGTGGCAGAAAAGGCTAGGAAGGAGTACTGACAAATGGGCATAAAGAGACCTTAGGGAATAAAGGACACATTCATTATCTTTTGTATACATAGTTCAAAATTTAATGTATATTGCACACTTCGAATATGAGTTTATTATATGTCAATTATACCTCAATAAGAGGCTACAGTAAAAATTAAAAAGAGGGGCATCTGGGTGGCACAGTTCATTGAGTGGCCAACTCTTGATTTCGGCTCAGGTCATGATCTTGGGGTCCTGGGATCCAGCCCTGCACTGGGCTCCTTATTGAACTCCTCACTTAGTAGGAAGTCTGCTAAAGATTCTCTCTCTGCCCCTCTTCCTCTGCTCCTCCCCTAGTACTCTCAAGAAAATAAATAAAATCTTAAAAAAAAATTTTTTTAAAGAAAAAAGAAAAGAAAGGGAAGAAAAAGATCTTTCCTGCATGGAATACCTTGAGTGGCCTGTTTTCCTGACAGAGCCCTGCCTGATATACTAGTATAAGTAAGATCTCTTTATCGGTTGAAATTTCACCCAGGTTATGAACACTATTCCCTAAAACAGTAAATCTTTTTTTTTTAATTTTTATTTATTTATGATAGTCACACACAGAGAGAGAGAGAGAGAGAGAGAGAGAGAGAGAGAGGCAGAGACATAGGCAGAGGGAGAAGCAGGCTCCATGCACCGGGGGCCCGACGTGGGATTCGATCCCAGGTCTCCAGGATCACGCCCTGGGCCAAAGGCAGGCGCCAAACCGCTGCGCCACCCAGGGATCCCCCCCCCCCTTTTTAAAAGATTTTATTTATTTATTCATGAGAGACAGAGAGAGAGAGAGAGAGGCAGAGACACAGGCAGAGGGAGAAGCAGGCTCCACGCAGGGAGCCCGACATGGGACTCGATTCCGGATCTCCAGGGTCATGCCCAGGGCTGAAGGCGGTGCTAAACCGCTGAGCCACCCAGGCTGCCCACCCACCCCCCTTTATTTTTAAGATTTTGTAAATCTTTAAATTGGGAGCTTATGCATGGGTAACATTACTAAGATGGGTATAAAGTTTCATTTTTAAATGCAATGAAACTCCTGTGAAAGAAGTCTTAATAAGTCAACATCAGAATTTTCAGACCTTTACCTTTACATTTCATTTAACATTCTGGATCACTATAAACTACCAGCATCTTCACTGTATCTTCTCCTGAAGTTCCATTCAATTGGTAACACCTGATGGTCTGTTCATGTTCTAAGTATGAGTCAAATCTGCTAATTTTTTTCAGCTGTTCTTGCGGTTTTGTTTGCCTTAAACTTAACTTCTTCAAGCTCAAAGGACCCCTTAGGTTTTAATGTACTAATTTGGTGAATAAATCCTTATTAGCAACATTTGACTCCTGAAAGTACTTTCCCATACACTCCAATTAGTACACCAGGCTCCTAAAGACAGTCTGAAATTAGCAGTTTGCTAATTTCCCAACAGGCGAAGGGGCAACACCACATACTCTAACATTTATATCCTGGAACCACTAAAAACCATGTTTAAACCTTAAGGGCCAGACAAACCCACAAAAGCCAGACAGGCACTCTACCCTTGGCATTCAACAACAAAGAAAGCAAAAAAGAAATGGAAAGTCTAAGCCAGAGCTTTGCAAAGAACTATTCACTACAGAATAGTGATGATATAGAGCTCCTCAACAGAAAAGAAATTTCTCAATCAGAATCCACAGCCATGAGGCACATGTTTTTAAAAGAACTGATGACTTATTTTTTTAAAAAGATTTTTATTTATTTATTCATGAGAGACAGAGAGAGAGAGAGAGAGAGAGAGAGAGAGAGAGACAGGCAGAAGGAGAAGCAGGCTCCATGCAGGGAGCCTGAGATGGGACTTGATCCCGGGACTCCAGGATCACACCCTGGGCTAAAGGCAGGCTCCAAACCGCTGAACCACCCAGGGATCCTCAGAACTGACGACTTATTAACAGTATGATAGGAGTTGCGTTCACAAACATTTAGGTGCTTTTGTTTTTATGGTTTTTTTTCCCCGTTCTCTGTTTGCCTCCATGCATGGTCTAACACAATTATTATATTAAAAGAATAAATAATAACTGACCTTTGAAATCACTAAGATTAAAAAAAAAAAAGGAAAAAAAAGGAAATCACTAAGATTATTAGCAATTCAACCAAAATTATAGTAAGTTGACACTCCATTAAAAGGCAGTTTTAGGGGATCCCTGGGTGGCGCAGCGGTTTGGCGCCTGCCTTTGGCCCAGGGCGCGATCCTGGAGACCCGGGATCGAATCCCACGTCGGGCTCCTGGCATGGAGCCTGCTTCTTCCTCTGCCTGTGTCTCTGCCTCTCTCTATGTCTATCAAATAAATCTTTAAAAAATTAAAAAAAAAATAAAAGGCAGTTTTAAAGGAATTAAAGTGTGACATATGACTAAGAGTATGTGGTATCCAGTAGCATTAAGGACTCAACAGCTAGGACATCAAAATGCCTGATGTGCTCTAAAGATGTCCATTCACATTTGGACCTCCTCTTTGAAGATGTTGATGTGGAAGTCTGAGGCTCAGATCCCTGTGTCCTCACTCCAAACGGAGATAGTACAGCAGGTTCTGGAAAGTTCCACCAAAACAGGAGAAGGGAGTTGCATAGTGTGTGCCCTCAACTGGGAGCCATTATCCTCAGGCTTTGGAGCCTTCTTTCTCACTGATCAAGCCACTTTCTCTCTCACAGCTATACACTGTACTTAAAAGAAATGTGGCTAAATGAAAACCTTTAAAGACATTCCTCAAATTTAAGCAATAAAAAGAGAATCCAAACGATAAGACATTTGTTTGGCTCTCCTCTGACCAAAGGACTGATGTATATATGGCATTCACAAGGTCTGAGGGGTGTTAAGGGTGTCGTCATAATGTAGGCCCTATGAGGAAAATGCACACATTTCTAATTCTCTGCCTTCAGGAAAAACCAAGCATTTTATGTCAGGAATTAAATGGGAGAGATGCAGACTTTCCTCAGAGATTACACAGTATATACTCCAAACAGTGAGGGAGACAGGCAGCGCACAAGCTTCCTGATTATGCCACATTACTACCATTTTATTAAGTTTGTGCCTGTTACTCTAATTCTGGAAATCCTCTGAGAAACGGTGCTATTTGTGACACTTATCTTGGTATTGAAAAAATTAGCAGAGAAGGAAATCAACTCTGAATTCAGGATTCCACAGGTGACAGTTGTACCCTACTTCTCAATGCTCTTAATTTGTGCTCTATTTTCAGAATAGTAAAAAGGGAAAGTCATGTTCTTGGGTGCCAGTAGTTGTCATTTAAATTTAGCAAGCTGAAAGATAATAACTGAATTACCTTGAGGAAAATGTATATTTCTGAAAGATAAGTATGTTTAATATTAATAAGTAACTACAGAGTAAAGCTAACTCATGAACTTACATGACCCAATTTTTCAACTAAAATTACACAAGAGTGCAAAAATGATTCAAAATTTAATATATGACTTATATACAGCATTTTGATAACAACTAAGTCAACACTGGCCTGTGTTTAACTTTTCAGGGTCAAATATAGGATGCCTAATTCCATTCAAGATGATATTCAAGTATCTGTATACAGTTTTGTATCGAATTTCTACTTAAGTAACCTTAAGGAAATTTTTAGAGAATGATCTATCTACCATTGCCATCTTCAATAGATAATTTCAGTAACAGCTATGTGTAAATATCATGTTTTTCTGAGCGAATACTTAAATTTCTCTTATGGTATCAAGAACTTTCTTAAAAAAAAAAAAAGAACTTTCTTCCCCTTGTAGTTAAAAACTACACTTTATATAATTTGAGTTTAAAGTTTCTGAACTAATGCATGCAGTATTTCTGTATTCTTCTGTGTTTTAAGACCTTCAGTTTCCAATAACTTCTTCCAAGTTCTTTTGATTCTACCTCCCACAAATTCCCTAACAAGTATGGTAAATTACAACAAGCAAAACCTTCTACCAAGGTTGTCTAGTTAAAAACAAAACAAAAAAAAAACCACAGATTTAGAAGTCTGGTAATTTTTTTTTAATATTTTATTTATTTATTCATGAGAGACAGAGAGAGAGAGAGAGAGAGAGAGTGAGGCAGGCAGAGGGAGAAGCAGGCTCCGTTCAAGGAGCCTGATGTGGGACTCGATCCCAGGTCTCCAGGATCACATCCTGGACTGAAGGTGGCGCTAAACCGCTGAGCCACTGGGGCTGCCCAGAAGTCTGGTACTTTTAAGATCAATTCTATGTATCTTGGGTTTCAGACACTAATGGGGGAAATGGGCAAATTATTTGGCCTTTAAGTCAGTTTTCTTATCTATAAAATGGGGGTATGCTACCTATCTGGAAGAGCTAATTAGAGAACATGGATGGAAAGCACCTAACAATACCTGCCTATGGGCTGCTTCTACACTGGTGTCCTCTTCTTTCTCCTGCACATCAAGCAGCTATGGTACATAAAGCACCAGAGAAGGGCTATGGGTAATACAAAGAGGTATGAGACACAAATAATTTCTGAGAAGATGCTCAGGAGCCAACATGACTCTCTCTAAAAAATTAGATCTGTATCTCAGATGTTAAATGAAAATAAAGTCCAGATAGAGAAAAGATTTAAATGTAAAGGAAGTAGGAAGGTAGGAAGGTAGGAAGGTAGGAAGGTAGGAAGGTAGGAAGGAAGGAAGGAAGGAAGGAAGGAAGGAAGGAAGGAAGGAAGGAAATAACTAAAGCACTTGAAGAAACTGTGGCTAATTTTTCTTTTCATAATTAGACTGAACAAAGACTTTCTTTTTTTTTAATTTTATTTTTAAGTAATCTGCATACCCAATGCGGGGCTCAAACTCACAACTCAAGAATCACATGCTCTACCAACTGAGCCAGCCAGGTGCCCCTAAAGACTTTCTAACTAGGATACATACTCAAAATCCACAAACAATTGCTATATTTATATAAAATGTAGATTTTAAGAGCAGATTGCTGTATCTGTGCAAGATACAGATATATATATAAAAGCTTTGAAACGACTATTATGATAAATCTACCAGAAACAAATCAGTATTTGTTGAGCAAAAGAGATTAGCAACTTATAT
Organism: Vulpes vulpes; assembly: GCF_048418805.1. NCBI lineage: Eukaryota > Metazoa > Chordata > Mammalia > Carnivora > Canidae > Vulpes > Vulpes vulpes. The sequence continues at coordinate 55,220,114 of NC_132795.1, forward strand.
CACAAAAAACTAGGTTCCATAATATATAAAGAGCTCCTACAAATCAATTTGGAAAAGACCAACAATACAATAGAAAAGCGGCTGAAGAATATGAACAGTTTGCAGAGGAAAAGATAAGAAGTTCTAAATATATTAAAAGATCTATAGCATTCCCTACAAGTGAATAGCATATTAAAACTACACTGAGGAATCCCTGGGTGGCTCAGTGGTTTGGCACCTGCCTTTGGCCCAGGGCGCAATCCTAGAGTCCTGGGATCGAATCCCACTTCAGGCTCCTGGAATGCAGCCTGCTTCTCCCTCTGCCTGTGTCTCTGCCTCTTTCTCTATGTCTATCATAAATAAATAAATAAAATCTTTTAAAAAATAAGCAAAATAAAATAAAACTACACTGATACACCATTTTTCACTTACCAAACTGTTAAAGCCAAAATCTGGAAAAAATATGGTGCTGTCAGAGGGGTCAGGGAAAAAGACATTCACATATATTGCTGGTGAGAATATAAGCTGGTACAATTGTATAGAGAACCATTTGACAGTAACCTATCAAGATTAAAGTGTACATAGTTTTTGATCCAGCGATCTTACTTCTAGGAACAGATCACAGGAAAATAATTACACATGAGGGAATTTATGTACATAAAGGATATGTGTTGTAACATGTTTATAATGGCAAAAGATTGGACACAGTCCACCAATTAGGAGATTGGTTAAATAAATTACAGCTTATCCACACAAGCTTATATAATTGCATACATAAAAGGAAATTTTTTATGTACTAATGAAAATAGATCTTCAAGATATACTGTTAAATTTAAAAAGCAAGATGCAAAGATTTGTACGTTATGCTACCGTATGTGTAAGAAAAAGAGGGGCTTATATGTAGTTCTTTATCTCTACTAGAGACTCCCTGGAAAGAAACATATAAAATGAATAATACTGCTCTGTCTGAGATGGAAAAGCTGGGTGGTTATAGGATAATCATATACTCTTTTTGACCAGATATTCAATTTAAAAAAAATGATACTACAGAAAGATGTTATCAACAGGGTAGATGGTAAAGGATATACAAGATTATTTCTTTTTTTTTTTAAGCTTTTATTTATTTATTCATGAGAGACACAGAGAGAGGCAGAGACACAGGGAGAGGGAGAAGCAGGCTCCACACAGGTACCCTGGTGCAGGACTTGATCCCAGGACTCTAGGACCTCGGCCCGGGCCAAAGGCAGGCGCTAAACTGCTGAGCCACCTGGGCATCCCAAGATTATTTCTTATAACCTTTTTTCTTTTTTAAAAAAGTTTTTATTTAATTCCAGTTAGTTCAGTTTACTATTAGTTTCACCTGTACAACACAGTGACTCAACACTTCCATATATCACCGGTTAATCACTGGGACAAGTGCCCTCCTTTAATCCCCAACACCTATTTTACCTACCCCTCCCTCCCCTCCCCCTTCTGGTGACCATCAGTTCATTCTCTATAGTTCAAAATCTGTTTTCTGGTTTGCCTTTTTCCTTTTTTTTTTTTAAGGTTTATTTATTTATTTCAGAGAGAGAGAGAGAGCAAGAGAGGAGGGGGGGGCAGAGGGAGAGAAATCCTAAAGAAGACTCTCTGCTGAGTGCAGAGCCCTACAAAAGGCTCCATCCCAGGACCCTGAGATCATGCCCTGAGCTGAAACAAGTTGGATGCTCAACTGACTGAGTCACCCAAACACCTCCTTTCCCTTTTTTTTTTTAAGCATGTTATTTTTACAACTGCATAAAACCCAAGAAACAAGGCACCTGGCTGGCTTGGCCGGTGGAGTATGTGACTTTTAATCTCAGGGTTGTGAGTTTGAGCCCCACATTAGGTACAGAGATTACTTAAAAATAAAATCTTAAAAAAAATCCAATAATCTATTTTATTTGAATAAACAATATGAAATGGATCTGGGAGTCAAATACATAGTCAACACAATGATGCTATCCTGAGTTTAGAAGATCACACTGTTAGGGGTCGCCACAGGAGCTCTGATTCTTTTGTGAGAACCCTCTTCTCCCAAACAAGCCTCATTCCTCTCCGCTTCCCTGGCTCAAGTGCTCCCACACATGGAATGCAAATCCCCACTCTTTCTTTTGGTTCTAATCAAGGCTTTCAAATAGCCAAGGAATTTCCCCTGGGTCGGCTCCCCATTCCCTGTAAACCTCTTTCTTATTGCTGACACCTCTGCATTCTGTGTGGTGGCAGACAGGGAAGTGTACCGCCCACCACACATGGGCATGCAGGCTGCCCAGATCAAGCATAGAGTAGAACAAAATCCTTAGCAACAAGCTGCAAATGGACAACTAAGAGGTTTCAGGGACTCCCTAATTTTACCTCTACGAGAGGGCTATGAGGGCATGAACACAGAATATAAGAGGGGGTCAGGGGAAACTCCAAAGAGTAACAGTTTTTTTCCTCCACTTCTCCTGGGGCTGAGAGTGCCTGGATTATGAGGTATGAGTCATCCCACCTCCTGGCTACACCTTAAAATGGGAAAAGAGATGGACAGGGCAGGATACCTTAACTTTAGGACACTAGTCACTGAAATCCTCCCTAAATCACCCCTTATATGGACTCCACATTTGCCAAACAACCTAGAGTGAGGACAGTTTTGGGCAGAATGTCCAGTGGGAACCTTAGAGAAAGGGGCAGCGGGAAAGTAGACAGGAGTCAATAAACAGGGTAAGAAGTTAGCCAAAATCTTCACTTAAGTGTACTACCTGCAAGAGAAAACTAGCAACTAAAACAAGTTTGTATTTATCGATTTTCTGAGCACGCAAATGGAATAGGAACATGCCTCCTGAAACATTGTCTGGACACTGGAGACTTGACGTGGAATAGAGGTAAAAACTACTGTCAAATAGTTCACACACCTAAGAGAAGGAAACTACGTGCTATAGTGTGTCACAGGAAGACCTAGAAATCTTCTGGAACACAGGACATAAGTGTCAACAGACCTGGGAGTGGTGGTGCATGAGGCAAGAAGGGCAGGAAAAGGGACACCTTAGAGGGATGCCACCATCATCGGGAAACCTAAAACTTCCCAGAAACAGCCAGACCTTTGTGCTAAAAGCATATTAGGTGGGGCTTTTGAGTTAAAATTTACAGTTCGCTTTCCCCTACATGCCTGCCTTAGCTTTACCTTTTTCATTCATTTTATTTGACATGCTCTGGGCCTTTACCAAATTAGACCAACGAGTCCAGTCTTGAAAAGCTAACAACTGCTCTCCAAACACACACCAATTTCCCTTTTCCTAAAACAAAGCCTTTAGAAGGGAAGAGAAAGTGAAGAAAGAGAGCGTGTTCACAATGCCTGCCAATCCTTTTGGCCAACTTGAGGTTTCCGCAATTAAGCTTTGCACTGTTGTATGTGCATCTTTTGTTTAAAAAAAAAAAAAAAAGATGAAAGGAAAAGGGACATGAAACAGTGAACACCACAACCAAGCCTTAAAGGTGCTAACCAAAAGGTAAAAAATATTTCCAAGAAGATAAAATGATTTAAGCAAACACTTGAACAAGAAGTTGTATGCACACATGCTCACAAAACTATTCACTGCCTCCAGCAGGGTAGATTCAAAGTGTCTCTTCCTCCCTCTTCTAAGTCACTCTAAAGCTGATAGAATGACAAAGGCTCCCCAGTAGGTGGGAGGGGGTAAGGAGGGAAGGGGGTGCAAACCTCCATCCCTCCCTCGAAGGTAGAGAAATCACAGCTGAACACATACCCACTGGCATACTCTAAATCTTAGCTCCTGCTCATACTCAGGATTTTGGCTTTGGTTCCAGGACCCCTGTGGTCTGTCGATGGCTATCAAGATTTTGGGCATCCTTCAACAAGGATTCCCTACTATACATTCCATCACCCACAAGAAACCAGTAGAGAGAGGCAGAGGTCAGGAGGTCACAGCATTCAGGCTCAGGCAAGCTGGATGCCCTATGGTGGCAGCTCCTCAATGATGTCCGTTGTAAGCTGTATCACAATTTGTTGCTAAACAAGTACCTAAGTTAACAGTTGATTTTTTAAAAACAAAAGGTCTCTGTAATGTAGCCCCCCCCCCCCCCCCCCCCCGTATTCACGTTGTGTCCCCCCTAGGATATGCCTGGTTCTGGGCCCTCAGCATACAGGAGAAAAAGACAGAAATGGAACTTATACTCCAGTGAGGGAAACAACAGTACACCAGCAGACGGACAAGTAAGAGGATTTTAGCAATTATCAACACCGTGAAGAAAATTAAGTAGACAGAGTAATGGGACAGGGCAGAGAATGGGTTCTTTTGGAAAACAAGAAGGCAGGCTTCTGAAGAAGGGACATCTGGGGCCTGAATGGTGAAAAAAAGCCATGGAGGGTGTGGAGTGTGGGGGGAGCGAGCCAGGAACAGGGAAGAACCAGTCCAAAAGGCAAGGTGAGAAGGTCTATGTGGCTACTCCTGACACCAATGTACTCAGCCCCAGTCTGCAGGGTGAAGGGCGTTTAGAAGAGGGTCTCCTGGGGGCAGGGGAGTGCCCAAAAGCACCTCCAGCCTTCTGTCCACATTCCCAGGCCTGGTCCTCTGCTTAGGTTAACCCCCCAGCCCCCAGAAATGCTGTTCTTGCTCCTTCACGGCCCCTCCCCTCATCCTTCCCATTAGATTCAATGGAAGGACTCCTGAAGGCCCAGAGCACTTAGTCATCTTTTTGAGCAAATACTGACTTTTCTACTAAGCACCAGGCATTATCCTCACCCTGGGGATATGGAGGGGATCTAGACACAGGCTCTACTTTCAATGGCTTCCGCCTAGTCTTCCAGGGAGAGGAAGTGGTAAACACATACTTTCTACACAGTGGGGTAACTGGAACAAAGTTCATTTGACTTTTAATCAGATTTTTGCCTCTGACAGCAACTTTAACTCTTCTGTGGGTATAGATGATGTCACCTGCCCAGATCAGCCTGAAAACTCAAGAGCTAGGCAAACCTGTTTCCCGGAAGTCTTAGGAGGTTGAGTTTAAGGCTGTTGTTCTTTAAAAGTGTCCCAGTTTGGACAATGAACTTGCCCTACCCATCAGGATCAAGCCTCCACTCCTGAGCCTGGATCCTAAAGCCTGCTGTTCATGTGGTTTGAACTTACATCCCTGTCTCCTCTACAACACCTCCTTGTACAAACCCTCACTTCTAGTTACCACAATCCACTGCCACCTCTGACACAGCATGCCTTCCCTCCGGCCCCCCTGTGCCAGCCATGCTTGATCCAGGAATGGCATTCAAAGAATGCTTGTTGAAACAAAGAAATAAAGTGGATGTCCATCCACCTGCACCTGTAGCTAACTTGTCTCTGGCCTGCAAAGACTTTCCTGGCAGCACCTCCCCTCCTGCTCAGCATTCTACTCTTCACTATCACTTAGTAATCAATAAGATACTATGTAATAGGATTTTTAAAAAGATTTATTTATTTGAGAGAGAGAAAAACAGGGAGAATGCACGAGTGAGGGGAGAGAATCTTCAAGCAGATTCCCCGATAAGCATGGAGCCTGACGCGGGGCTCCATCTCAGGACTCAGATTGTGATCTGAGCCAAAATCAAGAGCTGGACACTTAACTCACTGAGCCACCCTGAGCCACCCAGGAACCCAGGTGTGGTCTGCTTTCTTATAGCAACAATGATTTGGATGTGTTAAGTTCCAGAGGACTGGCTTGGAAAAAAACGATGTAGTCACACTGTGCATTCTTTCCTGACACTGCCTTGTGCACAGTAGGTTCACAGCCCTCACTGGCACTGACATATGAGGCAGGGTGTCTAGGGCCCTGAGGAGGCCACTCACCTGGCTCTGGGTCATACCTCTGAGAGGGAACTGGGCTAAGTGATGTCAAGTTCCCTTCGGCCCTAACATTTTATGGTGAATTTAGAGCACTGGCAAAATCTAATTTCAATAAAAGAATAATTTGGAAAGTACTATGTGGCACAAGTATCAAGAAAAAGGCGCTACTTTTTATTGTTAACTACAAAAAGGTAGATGCCAATAATGCAGTTACAGAAGACAAGAAGCAGTCAAGAAAATGCTTCCACAGTCCAAAGGAATTTTCACAGTATATGCTAATGGGCTCCCAGAATGGACATGTGTGGGGTATACCTTGGCTCCCAGAATGGACGTGTGTGGGGTATACCTCGCTAAGGAACAAGGATTCACCCGTGCAAATGTGAGCTTGGAACGACCTGGCAGAAAGGCAGGCAAAGGCACTGTAGTGAATTAGGAGAAAGTTTTAGAATGTTCATGTTGTGGTAAAATCTCCAATTTGAGACTGATGGCAACTCAAAGAAAGAAAGTGGGATAATTTCATGTTTGTCTTTTAAGGAAGGGGTGGCCATACAGAAACCGCAATAGGAATTAGGCTTCAAAGGGGTTTTCACATCCTCTTCTTCCAAATATTACAGAACGGAGCAATCTAACATATCATAACTTCTAGCTTAATAAGTGAATCTTGAGGTGCCTCAGTGGTTCAGTTGGTTGAGCGTCCAACTCCTGATTTCAGCTCAGGTCATGATCTCAAGACTCTCTCCCCCTCTTCCTCTGCCCTTCCCTCTCCACCCCATTCTCTCTCAAATAAATAAAATCTTAAAAAAAATAAAAGACCCCCCCTTTCCCTCTCCCCCCACTGCTCACACATGCTTTCTCTCCCTCTCTCTCTCTCTCTCTCTCAAAAAAAAAAAAAAAAAAAAAGGTAAATCTTTTCTCATAGTTTGGTTCCTTGTTAGTATTTTTACTGAAGTAACCTAACTCACAACAAGACTCATAGAAACCTAACTCTCTTTCTTTTTTTTTTTTTTTTAAAGATTTATTTATTTATTTATTTATGATAGACAGAGAAAGAGAGAGAGAAGCAGGCTCCATGCCGGGAGCCTGATGTGGGACTCGATCCCGGGACTCCAGGATCGCGCCCTGGGCCAAAGGCAGGCGCTAAACAGCTGAGCCACCCAGGGATCCCCCTAACTCACTTTCTTAAACATTTTTACCTTATAATAAAAATTGATTCACCATTAAGTTACCAACAAGTGGTCTCTTTCTATACTCAACAAATATCTATCTTACAATATCCCTGTTCATTCAGCAACTATTCACTGAGCATACGCAATGTGCTAGGCACTGAGGACACGCAGTAAAAAAAGAAAAGAAAAAAACCCAACATGGACTTAGTCCTACCCTCAGGAAGCCAGGCATAGTTGGGGAAAGAGACCTTCATTAGAGAAACTCAGAAACATCCATAAGGCTGTGGTAGGTGCTGGAAGGGGCACGTAGCACTGTGTGTGCATGTACTGGGGGCGCAGACCTGTTAGGGAGCGAGAGCACCCCTGTGGAAGTTCTAATTCAACTGAGACTAAAGGAAGGAGGTGCTAAGGACACAGGGGGTAGGAGGAGGAAACGGTCTAAGCAGGGGGAACAGCATTGGCAAAGGCTCTGAAGCAGGAAAAACCTGGCTGTTGAGGAACTGAAATGAGACCAGTGTGACAGAGGAAGTGGAGTGTGAGAGGGGATGGAGTAGCAGATGAGCCTGCCCAGCCTTGGCCCTGCAGGCCCTGTGAACAAGTTTCTTTTTCCGCAGAGCATTGGAATCTATTGCTGGGTTTAAGTGGAAATATGAGATTTCTATTTCAAAAAGGTCAAATGGAAGCAGAGAATGGAACGTGCACGAGCAAAGCTTGGGTGTAGTCCACGCACATACTGCTGGGTCTTTTAACTTTACTAGCACAGTCCAGGTCTATGCAGAAGAAAGACCACACTCATCATTTTAACAGAGAGGTTTTAATATAAAGAATGGTTAACTAGGTATAAAATTATTGACTAGTCACTTCAAAATCAAAAAGAAAGAGACACAGAGAGCAGCTGCCATAGGTTGGGGAACAAAGGGAAAAAGTTCTGCCAGGGACCTCTTAGTAGGGGGGCTTTGGTGGGGTGCCTGTGCCCCGGGAGGTGCAAGGTAGCCAGCCCTGCAGTATCAGAAAAACTGGGAAGTGAATTCAGCTGCCACCACAGGAAAGGAGCTGTTGCTGCTGGAGCAAAGCAGTATTGCTCAAGTAACCCTCTTGGGAAGAGGAAACAGACAGGAAGAAGCCAGTTCTTCCTTCCTCCTCTGGCCCCACAGTGGCCCTCACACACCCCTACTGACGATGCCTAACAGAGCCAGAAGTGGGTGGGAGAAAGCCAAGAGCAGAGAAGGGTGAGCTTGGAGCTGAGAAACACACACTTAATAACTGATAGACCACCCAAAAAAAGTGCCTAACATAACTCTGCACCAGCCACTGGTCTTTTCCAACACAGCTGGATGACTCACCAAAGGTATTAAATCTCGGATACCAGCAATCCTTAAGACACACTGGTATTCTAGGTGCTAAGAAAAACTGGCACCAACTAGACGCACTCAGTGCTAAGTGTCCATGAATTCTAAGATGCATCCATATTTCAAAGGTGTTAGAGAGTGAAGAAAAGTATGTATATCTCAGAATTGACAAAACAGCTAATATGTCAAATTTACCAATATGTGAAATTTAATCAAAACAAGTCATTTCTGTAGAAAATTATTACTGCAGACACCAGATGAAAGGAAAATACTGAAAACCAAGAGCTCTAAGAGGGACTTGCTTTACTCCATTTTTTAAATTTGTTTTAACTTTTTATTTCAAGAACTATAGATTCACACACAGAGATCCTGTATACTACTCACTCAGTTTCTTCCAGTAGCAAATCTTACACGATTACGGTACTGTATCACAAAGAGGAAACTGGCACTGATGTAATCCACCTATCTTACTCAGATTTTACCATTTTATATGTACTCATTTGTGTGTGTGCATCTTTAGTTCTGTCATTTGCCATATGTGGATTCGTACAACCACCAAACCACAGTCAAGGTACAGAACAGTTCCACTACGAGAATCCTCATGCTACCCTATCACAGCCACAAACCATCTCTCCCCTACCAATCCTTCACTGTGTTATTTTTAACGTAAAGAGCTTATATATTACTCTATCATTATCTGTCATATGAATTGAATTTTCTTCCACATTTAAAGAGCAATTAAAGAATGTGGTATCTCAGTTGGCTTTGGGTTAGCTATTCTTATACAGTAATGCACCGCAAAGTGCGTAAAAAAGACCTCTCCAGATAAGGAAATCTCATTTTCAAGGAAGAAATGGCACCATAACTCCACCATATACTAGTCATATGATCCCTGCACTCCCAGGCTCTCTCATCTTCTCCTCTTGAATCACTGCAACACTGAATGTTAGCTGCTATTATTATCCCTGTGATTGGTATTAGCCTGATTATGTCTCCCATGATCCAACTTTGCCACCCTCTGATAGGTTTTTCACAGATCAGCCAGAGTGATTTTTATGAAAATAAAATCCAAACGTGCCTTTGCTTGCTTAAAATCACTCCATGACTTTCCAGACCCAGCCTCATTTCCGGAGCCTACCATTCGAAGCTCTTCAAGCAAGCACCTGCTTGCTCTCTAGCCTCTCCGGGTCCAGTGCAGGAAGCTACTCTTCATCTCCTTCCCCTGGACCACTGCTCATACCTTTCAGACTCAGGGTGCTGCCTCCTCAGCAAAACCTCCTTGATGCTCTTCACTGTAGGCTTTGTGTCCCTTGACCATGCCGGCACTCTCTCTCTCTCTTTTTTAAGATTTTATTTATTTGGCCTCTTTTTTTATTGTGCAAAATTATACGTGACATAGAATTCACCATTTTAACTATTTTTAGGTTCAATGGCATTAAATACTTTCTTCAATTTTATTTATTTATTTTTCTTTCTTCAATTTTAACACAGGTTTATTATTCTAGATACAGCAGGCTTGAAGTATATAACAGTTTCCCATAGAGCAGAAGGAAAATATCGGAAAGTACAAATGAGAGAAGATATAATCTCATTTAATAGGAAGGGTTAAGCTATAATTAACAACAGTTAAGAACCAAGCTGTCTAATATGGTGGCCACTAGCTACATGTGGCAATTTACATTGACTAAAATTAAATAAAATGTAAAAATTAATTTCTCAGACACATTTCAAATGTTCAAGAGCCACATGTGGCTACTGGGTACCACACAGGACAGTGTAGGTACAGAGTATTTCTATCACTGCAGAAAGTTCTACTGGATAGCACTGCTAATGACTATTTTTAAAAGAAATGAGAAATACCCAGCGGGTGAAAGGCAAGGCACACAGGCAGGAGCAAAGCCACAGCCACAAGGGAAGCTGATACATGCTGGAAGCATGTAGAAACCCAGTACACACAGAGACCACAACCTTGGCCTATGTCCATACCCAAAGGCCATAAAAACCCCAAGCTAATCTGTACCCAGAGGTATGCTTTTAAAAAAATCACCAATGCTGGCAATAAGGATACTAATGAAAGTGCCAACAGTAGTATGTGCAGAGACTAAGAATGGGACAGTGACATTGGGGAAGGCATTAAGAAGCCAAAAAAGCCTCTTCAGCAAGGACCATGCTCAATGCTCAGAGCCTTAGAGAACAGACTTCAGTTAGGGGGACAAGGTGATCTGGGTGTTCCAGGCAGGGTCCAAGGTCACAGGGCTAGTAGGTGGGAGAACCAAGATTCAAACACAGGTCTGTTTCCCCAGTGATCTTGACCACTCCACTAGACTGAGGAAACTGCAGAAGCATGACAATCTGAGACGGTGGGCCGCTGGAGCCTTAAGTACAAAGAGGGAAATGACAGGAGATAAGGCTGAGATAAGCAGGGCTAGTACAAAGGGCTTTGTCTCTTAGGCTAAATTTGGACTTTATCTTGGTGAGGGACTGTTGAAGCAATCTGGTAAGCGAAGTAATTAAACAACCACATTTCCATTTCAGAAAGCTAGCCTTCCATGTGGAGGAAGGCTACCTGGCAGGAGAAGAGACAGAAAGAAGGACAGGTGAGTCAGGAGGCAGCATACAGTACGGGAAAGACCTGAGGCTCTCGAATCAGAGCCCTGTAAGCTCCACCCAGCACACAACCCTGGACACAGGTCCCCCTCTCTGTTTCCTTCATGTGAAAGGGGGTCTCTCTTTACACATTTTGTTGGTGGGGAGGGACTGGTCTCTCTTGAGGACAGCTGCCAGAGCGCTCCTGACAACAACTCCTGCTGTCCTCTCCAGGAAGGAGGGCTACAAGGACAAGGCAGGCTCAGAGTTGCCAGGGCCTCCGGCTGCCCTGTGGGGAGAGCCTGTTGGGCTAAAGCAAAGCACAACATAGATACAGTAAAGGGTGGAGCCCCGGGCTTCCCAGTAACACAGCCAGTAAGTTCCTCTATTGGTTAAAGGTTTGCACTAGGCTGAGGTTGCCAGCAACTCAAGAGACCCACAAAAAGTTTGTGGTAAGGATTCCATAGCACACATGAAAGCACCAACCAGGCCATCTTATGCATGTCAGGTACTTGATGCAGGTGGTGTTATTAGGACTACTAAAATAGTTCAGGCAAGAGAAAAGCACCTGATCTAAGGCAGGCACGATGAGAATAAAGAGTAAAGAGGAAATCTCAGAAAGATATTCAGGGAGCAATAATCAAAAAGGCTTAGTGACTGACCAAACGAAAAAGAGAAGAGAAAAAGAAATGTCTAAGACAGTCATTTTCAAAGGAGGTAGTTTTCCCCACCAGGGGACATCTGTGAAATGTGTGGAACCATATTTGATTGTCAAACTGAAGGGACAGGGAGCTACTGGCATCTGGTGGGTGGGGGCCAAGAATGCTGTTCAACATCCTACAACGCATGAGACTGGCCCCTGCAGCAAAGTATTATCTGGCCTCGAGTGTCAGTTCTGAGGTTTAGGGATCGTGGTCTAGGATGGTTTCCAGGTTCCTAGACTAGGGTGACTGATCAAGACTGGGCTCTCAATCAAGAGAGAGCACAGAGGAGGAAGAGCAGAGGTCTGGGGCGGAGGGAGGTAAAAAGGAGAGCCCGAGTTCAGGCTGAGATGTGGTAAAACCTGTGTGCCCATGGGGCGCCCAGACTGACCTGTTGAGTAAGAGCTTGGAAACATATCACAGGAGAGGTCAAGATGTAACAGGAGTCAGGAGCCGTAAAGTGCCAAGATGGAAGCCTGAGTCCCAGGAGTAATGAGCTTATCCAGGGAACATGAAGAGAGGATGGCAAAGGACAAAGCCAAGGATGATATAAATCTTAGCAAATCACAGCACATAAAATTATTATATCGTCCTTATAATTAATTAAGGTCTAAGAAAGATGCCTATGAAAGGACATTTGTTACCAACATATGTTAACAGTTCCCAATCCTCCTATTTACAACTTGAACACTGCCTCTACTGCAGCAAAGAGGGATACTTAGGGAGTGTCTGACTCATTTACCCTTTTTAACCACTGCCCACTTTAACCCCTAAACCAGCCATTGCCAGACAAATATGCTAGAGAAAATAATTTTGACCAAAGTGCTAGCAGTTCTCAATATATTTGGAAGAAGAAATGGACCCACAAACTCCCTTACCAATTTTAAGTAACGACTGTACAAGCACACACACCTTCAAAGCTAACTCATAAAGATCAAACTCTGTGAGTTCCACAGACAACAGGCTTGCTGGGGTGGGGGACAGGGAACAGTGCTAGGTGTTAGGTAGGGAGAACAATTATCAGTGCCTATGTCCCCACAGTATGTCACAGAGGACAGGGCATCTCCATGTCTGCTGTCTCATCTCACTTGACTGTTTGATCTGCATAGTGAAATTGTCACACAGATATTGCCATCTCCGTTATAGCTGAAGAAACCATTTCAAAGATTTTCTGTGATCTGCCCATGTTCGTATAACCACTTGAATGGCAGGAAAAGATGACATGCCCTGTGAAACCCGAGGGGCAGCCAGGAAGGCAGGAGGAATATCTGGTCCCTGCTTTTTACATGAAAATTAGGGCCAGTCCTAGAACAAGAATGACGATCAGGTGCTTTAGATATATTAGTCCTTCAATCCTTAATGCCTGTGGGACTATGATGATTCCCATTTTACAGTGAGAGACTTCAAGTAAATTACAAAGATCTACACATAGTAAGTGGCAGAGCTGAGCCTTAAAACCTACGTCTGTCTGATGCCCAAGCCCAAGTTCTTTTTTTTTTTTAAGTGTTACTTATTTGTTTATTCATGAGAGACACCTGGAGAGAGGCAGAGACACAGGCAGAGGGAGAAGCAGGGTCCCTGTGGGGAGCCCAATGCAGGACTTGATCCCAGGACCCCGGATCACGACCTGAGCCAAAGGCAGATGCTTAACCACTGAGCCACCCAGGTGCCACCCAAGCCCAAGTTCCTAATTTATTTCTTTTCTTTTGCTTAATACTAAATTTTCCCTACTGTTCTGGTAAGATTAGGGTTTGGGCTTTTTTCTCTCGCCAGTCAGATGACTACATGCCCAAACAGGCTGGAAGAAAGGAAAGTTGGATTCATTTATTTTCTTCTTACTCTCTATTAAGTATATGATTTGAATAGAAAGGGGTCAATGCAAGCTCTCTTTATATTTATAGCTTCCATGCTGGAGAACTTAGGGGGAAAGTGGACATTCTAAAGGAAGGCTTCGATCAGCTTTGACTAGAATAAACTGGGGCCCTCTTAGCTCCTCACATTTTGAAGTCTTATCAACAGGAGATTAGGGACAGTAAAATTTAATGGCTGACGCGCTGAAAGAGAACCTAATGTGGGAAAGAAACATTTTTCCATCTGGCTCAATTACTTAGATGCCAGGAAAAAAGAAAACGAAAAGGAGATGGGCATATTGTTGCTTTGCTAAACGTGTGAATATGCTCTCACATGCCTCCAAAACCCCCTTCCACCAGCTCTTGGGACAAAATGTCACGTCGGCAGCAGCACAAGCTTTCCTAATGCCAAAGTCATGGGACAAACAAAAATCACTGGGCCTGCCTTCCCTTCTCTCTGTTTCAAGCATCTCTCATCTACAAAGAATTCAAAACACATGTAAAAATAAGTATTCAGCTTGAAGTAACTTGAGTTACTTTTTGGATGAAGACTTGACATTTCTGTTATTTTTCCGTTCTTAAAAACAATAAAACTTCTGGGGGTAGTTTTTAAAAAGTTTTTATTGTTAACTATTTAGTGCATACAGCATATAGAAGGATACCCATGTACCCACCACTCAGTTAAAGAAAAGAACATTCCCAGTACTCAGAGATCCCTATATACCTCTATGATCCCACACCTTCCTACCCTATGAGTTAACCACCCTCAACTAAATGCCTGTCATGCCCTTGCTTTACCACATGATGCTTTGTAGCCTGAACAACATATTTTTTTTTGTTTTATATACTTTTGTAAATGGATTTGGACTGCTTTATTCTTCTATGACTTGCCTTTCTCGCTTAATACTGTGTTCCTGAAATTAATTTGTTTTATTACTGTTCATTCATGTAAAGGCTGTACAGAGTTTCATTGTTAATGAACCACAATGTATTTATTCATTCTCCTTTTGATGGACATTTATGTCTCCAATTTGTACTATTACACACGTTGTTGCTGTAAACATCCAGGTACTTGCCTCCTATAGAAGCATATACACAAGAGTTCTTCAGTGATGCAGATAACTCAAACTGCTGGGTCACCCAATGTCCGTATTTTCCAACTTCACTGCATACTGTTACATTGTTTTCCAAACTGATTACTATAATTTACACTCCCCCTAGAAGAGTGAGATATTGTTGCCCCAATATCCTTACCAATTCTTGGTACAGTAGTTTCCAATCTTTTAGTTTTTGCTAATTTGAGGAGTACAAAATGGTATCTCATTGTGGTTTAACTTGCATTTCCTTGATTACTAATTAAGTTGGATTCTCCCCTACATTTATTGGCCATTTAGGTTTTTTCTACCGTGAAATTCATTTTTTTATTTTTCTGCTAGGTCTTTTTCTTATCAATTTGTAATAGTTCTTTATGAATTCTGGATACAAAATCTTTCTTGATAATATGTGCTGAAAATATTTTCCCTTAGATAATTTCATTACAGTGTTATTTAATGTTATAGGTTCCTAATTACAAAAAACATAAATGCAACAACTTTTTTCATTCTTGATTTGTGTTTTTGTACCATGTGTAAACATCCCCATCCCAAGATCACAAATATCCTCCTATATTTTTCTATAAGTATTAAATCTTTTCATATTCACATTCACCATCTGGTATTCATCTGGTATTCATTTTTGTATATAGTGTGTCTGATTTGATCCTTACACACAGGGGGAAAATGATCATATGAAAATGGAGGCAGAGGGCAGCCCACGTGGCTCAGGGGTTTAGTGCCACCTTCTGCCCAGGGTGTGATCCTGGAGACCCGGGATTGAGTCCCGTGTCAGGCTCCCTGCATGAAGCCTGCTTCTCCCTCTGCCTCTGTCTCTGCCTCTCTCTCTCTTTCTCTCTCTGTGTCTCTCATGAATAAATAAATAAAATCTAAAAAGAAAAAGAAAAAGAAAGAAAGAAAGAAAGAAAGAAAGAAAGAAAGAAAGAAAGAAAGAAAAAGGAAAAAGGAGACAGAAACTACAGTGTTATGGCGACAAGCCAAGAAACCTCAAGTATTGCCAGCAAACACCAGAAGCTAGGAAGAGACAAGGAAAGACTCCACCCTAGTGCCTTCTAGAGAGAGCCCGACCCTGCTAATACCTTCATTTTGGACTTCCAGCCTCCAGAACTGTGAGAGTGTAAATTTCTGTTGTTACAAGTCACCCAGTTTGTGATACTTTGTTATGGCAGCCCCCAGAGACTAATATAATCATATAGAGCATCCCAACACCTCTTGTTGAAGAGCTCATCCTCTCTGCTAATCTGCAGTGTCAAACATCATCTTTCCCCACTGACTGGTAAGGCCAGTTCTATCACAGATTCTATGTACATGCAGTGGTCTGAATCTAGGCTTTTTACTCTTGATGTACTGCAAGGATCTCTATCCTTACAGTTATACCACACTGCCTTAATTCTACAGCTTTGTGTTAATTCATGGGTAGGGTAAGTCCTCTGGGTATTTCTGTTTTTCTCTCTTTCATATACATTTTTAAAATCAGCTTATTAAGTTTCAGAAAAAAATTACTAGGATTTTTATTGGAATTCCTTTGAATTTAAATGCCTATCTGAAGAGAAATGACACCTTTAAATTACTGAGCCTTTTTACCATGATCATGACAGAACTCTATGCTTATTTAGATCTTATTTTAATGTCTCCTGACATTTTCTTCCATGGAGGCCTTGTTAGATTTAGACCCAAAGTTATTTTCTATTGCTACTCTAACGATACTTCAAAAAACTGTATTCTTAAATCGGGACTCATTTAAATTAAAAAGATGAAACACTGATCTTTAGAAACAGCTCCTAATCATATAATTATGCCCAATAACCTCTTAACTGGGCATCACATGCAGAAATCAGACATTTTAATAATCATATTAATATCTGAACTGAAATAATACTATTTCAGTGCTCATTATATGTTGGATACTGCCCTAAATTATGTAATCCTTAAACCTCTGAGGTAAATTCTATTAGCCTCATTCTACAGGTGAGGAAACTGGCTTAAAGCGGTAAGGACCCAATGAGGTAGCTCTGGGAATAATAATCAGTATTTGGTTCCATTGCATAATTTCTTAAATACCATTGTATTGTCCCCATATTGTGGTAGATGAGAATAAAATCCACGTTATGGGGATCCCTGGGTGGCGCAGCGATTTGGTGCCTGCCTTTGGCCCAGGGCGCGATCCGGGAGACCCAGGATAGAGTCCCACGTCGGGCTCCCGGTGCATGGAGCCTGCTTCTCCTTCTGCCTATGTCTCTGCCTCTCTCTCTCTCTCTCTCTCTCGCTCTGACTATCATAAATAAATTTTAAAAATTAAAATAAATAAAATAAAAAAATAAAATCCACCTTAGCCTTAGAATCCAAGAAGAATTATCTCCTAATAATCAAAATCCCCTTAGGCCATCCAAATTCACTTGATGGCTTCTCCAAATCAAAATAGCACTGACACTGCATTCAGGGTTTCAAAACTGTTCTGATTAATTTAGAAGAAAATACTCTAGAAATGATAACACTCAACACTTTCAATAATTACATTTAAAAAAGAACTAAGAGACCCCTGGTGGCTCAGCAGTTGAGCATCTGCCTTCAGCCCCAGGGAGTGATCCCGGAGTCCCAGGATCCAGTTTCACATCAGGCTCCCTGCATGGAGCCTGCTTCTCCCGGTGCCTGTGTCTCTACCTCTCTCACTGTGTGTCTCTCAGGAATAAATAAATAAAACCTTTTAAATAAATAAATAAATAAATAAATAAATAAATAAATAAATAACAACTAAATAATATAGTAAAACGAGAACGTCACAAGAGCTAGTATTTATTTGTTTGTTATGATGGCAATTTTCAGATTATTCAATTACTTAAAAGAAATTCTCAATGTTTTAATGTTAATTTTCAAATTACTGACTCACGTTTAAGATTCAGTAATGGACCTCACTCAGACCCTAAAGTTTCCAGGTTGGGACGCCTGGGTGGCTCAGCAGTTGAGCACCTGCCTTTCGCTCAGGACGTGATCCTGGAGTCCCAGGATTGAGTCCCACCACATCAGGCTCCCTGCATGGAGCCTGCTTCTCTCTGCCTATGTCTCTGCCTCTCTTTCTCTATCTCTCTCATGAATAAATAAATAAAATCTTAAAAAAAAAAAAAAGCTTCCAGGTTGATGGTTATTACTGCTTCTGTGGACAAGCCAGCCAACACTGACTTAACTTGTGATTTGGGTGATTATAGTACTGTTTTATGTATAAATTCTTTCTTAATGTATTAGTCACAGAATCAGCATATCAGAGTGCCAATAATCTTTGACCTCCAGTCAATACCAAAGAATTCTTAGTTTTAATGCGTAAAAACATGATCTCACCTTATGTTAACAAATAATCCGTGAATAACATCTACTTAATTACATCTGTTTGTGTTCTACAATCTACAAATATGTATTAAACTTCTTCCAAGCACTTGGGGTACATCATTGAACAAAACAAAACACACTGACAATTTTCCCTATGAGAACAAGACAACCAACTGAAACAAAACAAAACAGGGTTCAGTACCCTCCAGGTGTGGTTGGGAGTGCTTGGAAACAGCTGATCAGCCTATTAGATCCCATGTGTGCAATACACCTGAAATTAACACCATCATCAAAATTAATGTATGCTAGGCAAAGTGCCCTTTGCTACATATGCCTGCATGCGGTTTTCAAAATGGATAAATTAAACAGTGTTGTTTGGTAAGATAAAAACGCATCCATATTTTCAATATAACCACCACTAGAGTCTTATTATCAATAATTTCATTGGATGAGGGAAAATGAAGATTAAAAAGCAATGGCATTTTCCCTATGCCCATTTCAGTGAACTGTTGGTATCCCTACAAAACCCCAGTAATTGGAAAATTATTAAAAATAAAAAAAGCAGCAGCAGTAGCAGAGGGAGAACAACAGCAGGTTGGTGTAAGTATAGCAGAGCTCTGAGATAGCCGCAGGCAGCTCTGCAGTTGCTCCGCAGCCAATTACTCTCACAAAAGAGCATCAATGAGGCCAGGTAGCCCCTGGGTCAGTTACACGTTATTATTCAGAGATACCTCATGCTTACAAATAGTGGTGCAAGCATTTGAGACCCAAGTTCCACAAACTGCTTTGCAACACATATATTTACTCCAGCTAATCACTTAGAAGGTTTTTCTGAATATGGTAGAATGGAGGAAGCAAAAGGGCAGGTCAATAGCGGGGAGGATATACACTGCCTGTGTTCTACCAGTCCCTAGGAACCAAACTGGCAGTAGGGGATTCTGGAATGACTGGCCCTGGACACTAACCACAGGATCCTCCACCAGGAGGAAAAGAACTGGACTTGTGCTCCCATATCATCCTAATGGTCTGTGAATAAACAGTAGACTCTCAAGTTTCATAGGACTAACCAAAATTTGCATTAAAAGATCCTCCCCCATACCTCCTCCTCTTATAATTAAATCACCAATAACCCACAGACAGCACAGTACCAGTGGTTTATGAAATACAAAACACAAAAGACTAAAATATTCACATCCTCTAAAAACTTAAAGAGATGTGGCAACAGGTAAAGACAGTTAAGTATTTTGCTCAAAATTTTTGCATTATAATGTTTCCTCTCTTTTTCTTTCCTTCCCTTTTGTTTAGGCTAAGAGTGAGAAGTAGAGGGCTAAAGAAGGCAGTGCTATATGGGTGGAAAGAGGGCAAAAAGGAAAACTGAGGAAGGAAAGGAGGGAGTTCCATCCTAACGGGCAACAAAGACAAGATAGGGGCCAAGTCAGGGCTAGCTAGCCTCCTACCCCTCAACTAACAGCCCTTCTGGATTCTAGATCACTGCACCCTGCAGAAAGATAGGGGCCAGCATTTTCAGCATTTTCTGGAGGTACTTCTGAGCTGCACCTGCCATGTGGCAGGAAATGAAAACAAAACATAAAAATCTCAGAAGCAGAAGGCCTTACCACATGAGAATGTTCTGATGGCTGAACCTAAGGCTATATAAAGAAAGAAGACACCGGATCTCAAAATTTCATCTCAAATACTGAACTTATTTTAACTGTAAAGATTTTCCATAGTGGCACTGATCAAAGTAATCATTAAAGAGTTTATTGGGCTATCGTCCCAATTTTGTCTATTTACTGCACAGTTACATATTTTTGCATTCTTATGACATACCTGGAAGAGATTAAAGTAGAAGCAAAGAGTATTCTCATGAAGCTGACTTCTGTTATGGAATGGAAAATAGTGGGACATGGATCGATGGAAAGAGGAAGGTGGGTCATAGAGTGAGAAGCAATCCTGTTGGGAGTCCATTAAGGCGGGTGAGGTAGACCCTGGGCAGTGGGGGAAAACCTGGCATGTTGTGACATGTGAAGTCTTTGTGATGCACTAGAGTGCCCTGACACCTGGCTGGGAAGCACCAATAGCTCAGGACTAAAAATGTGCTTTGTTTTGTGCTACTGGTGAAGCTTGCTGAACAATCTTGTCACACCGATAATTAGTCCTCTCTACTACACTTACTAAGATAGGCTGATATCAGCAGCCAGCATTTTTAAAAACCTGCTAGTAAGCAAATGCCAACCTGCAAAACTGAAGGCCATTCAACACATTGTGTCCTCATCAGAGTCTAAGGCAATGAACAAATGGGCCTTGAAGTCCTCCTCATTAAATTCAAAAGTACTTTAAGTCAAAATGGTAGTGAAAATCTGGGCAAGAAAGGCTAGCAAGAAAAGACATCAGGAGTGTGGAGGAAAGACAGGATGGAAAGAAGTAATGTTGACAGACTGTAACTTTTGATATACGAAGCAGTAACAACTCCTGGATGAAGGATCAAAAGGGCAGACTGCACTTAACCCACCCTCTCCCCACCCCCCGCCCAGTCTACTCTTGTTTCTAATCTAGCAGGTATTCTATGTATGGACTCCATCAATACATGTGCAAGAACTTGAGATCCAGATGGGCCAGAGATATAGAGGAAACATTTTGGTCTTCACAAAGCTATGAGGGTGATTATCCAACAGTGTGGCCACCTATGCCTAAATTGAGAAAGAGGTTGTTCACAACCTTGAAGCAATACATGTATCAGATTAATCTTTAAAAAAATGACTGTCTCCTTTTGGAAAATAGACTCCCTCCGCTTCACAGTTTTCAAGCATATCTCTCATCCTGCATGAATTTATACATACTCAAAGGTAGCAATGGTTCATTTTCATTCCTTCACTGAGTGCAGGAAAAGCACAATCTATCTGTAAGTAAAATGTCCTAAAAAGAAGACCTTTGATTCTTTCAAATGTGAAAAAATGTGAAAGGTAACAAGTGGAAATACTCTTGTTAAAACTCATTTAAAAAAAAAAAACTCATAATATAAAGTTGGTCATTTGTAAAATAGGTCTCCCAGAGGCAAAAAAAAAAAAAAAAAAAAAAAGTCATTTGGAGGTTTTAAAAGCCTACTTTGGTTTTTTAAATTTTTTTTTTAATTTTTTTTTTTTATTTATGATAGTCACACAGAGAGAGAGAGGCAGAGATACAGGCAGAGGGAGAAGCAGGCTCCATGCACCGGGAGCCTGACGTGGGATTCGATCCCGGGTCTCCAGGATCGCGCCCTGGGCCAAAGGCAGGCGCCAAACCGCTGCGCCACCCAGGGATCCCCCCTACTTTGGTTTTTAAAGCAGCATCTGTAGCAGGGTATATAGGAACATAAACATCAAATTAGGTGACTTTAGCTTAAGTAAAACAAGTACGAATTCTGTGACTTTCAAAATCAATCAGGCAAACTTTTCAAAACACCACATACGATGTTTCCTAGGCTTATACTATTTGAGACAAAAGTAACTGGACGTTTCTTAGTGATCTGCATTAAATGAGTTCTTCAAACTTAGACAAAACTCATCTAACTATTCCAAAATTATTTGAACAGAAACAAATTTCCATATAAAAACAATGTTAACAGACCAACACTCGAGCAGAGAGAAATCTGGAATTAAGCCAAAATTTTATATTTCACATTGCTTAAGGTCCAGCTGTATGCAGGAAGGAACTGCAAACAAGTGTTCCCCACACTCTATTTGGGTTTTTACATCATTCTAACAAATCCACTAAAAGCAAAACTTCATGGCAGAAAGGTCACCAACGGTTTTTAGAAGTTTCCAAAGCTAAGTACGCAAGAATATGTTTAAAGGCAATTTTAAGCCTACAGTATTTATAAAAATAAAAACCAATAACCTAAATATTCAGAATAGCTAACGTTCACTGAGTGCTTGCTATGTACCACACAGAAGTTGTGGGTACCCTGCATGTTTCGTGTTCTGTCGTTCTCAAAATGAGAATACTCTTAGATGGGGACTAGTAACCTCTCCAATCTGCAGATAAGAGACCGTGGTAAAAGAAAAGAAAAAAAAGAAAAGAAAGAAAAGAAAAGAAAAGAGAAGAGGAGAGGAGAGGAGAGGAGAGGAGAGGAGAGGAGAGGAGAGGAGAGGAGAGGAGAAGAGAGGAAGAGAGAAGAGAAGAGAAGAGAAGAGAAGAGAAGAGAAGAGAAGAGAAGAGAAGAGAAAAACAAACAAACTGCGGTACAATAAAGTTGAGTAAGATTGCTCAGTTGCCAGAGGGACACAAATTTAGAGCAGAAGCCCCCACCCCGCAACACTGCACTGACTCTCAGGACAGGGAGCTTAAAAAAACAATACCTTCAAATAACACATCATGCAGTTATAATGTGGGGGTGGGGAGTGGGGGGCAAGGACTGTGCCTTCTGATGGATGACCACTGTAGTTTTGAGGAATGCCCGGCACATCATACTCAATATAATCTACAATATATATTATATACACACCCATATATACGTAAGTAGAATGCCTAGAAGAATATGCATTAGTTTTTAACAGGAAGTAGAACTGAGGGGGAGTGGGGAGGGATTTTAAAATGAGAAATGGGGGAATTATAATTTTATATATTCCTCATGATTTCTTTCTTTCTTTCTTTCTTTCTTTCTTTCTTTCTTTCTTTCTTTCTTTCTTTCTTTCTTTTTTTTAAGATTTTATCCATTTATTCATGAGAGACACAGAAAGAGAGAGAGAGAGGCAGAGACACAGGCAGAGGGAGAAGCAGGCTCCATGCAGGGAGCCTGACGTAGGACTCGATCTTGATCCCGGGACTCCAGGATCATGCCCTGGGCCGAAGGCAGTGCTAAACCGCTGAGCCACCGGGGCTGTCCCACTCCTCATGATTTCAATGTTTGGGCAAGAATATTACTTTCTAAATTATTTTTAAATTCTGAAATGATTTCAAACTTAAAGAAAAGTTGCAAATATGATACAAAGAAAGAACTCTATCTCCCAGAATAAGTTATCAGTCTCATGCTTCATCCTCCCAAATACCGTAATATATTTTTTAAATTCTTCTAAGTAACTACAATACAACTATCAAAAACAGAAAATTAGCACTGATACATTACTGCCATTTAATCTTCAGGCCCCACTCAAGTTTTGCCACCTGCCCCAGCAGTAGTCTTTACAGCAAAAGGATCAGTTAAGAAACACATGGCATTTAGTTGACCTTCCCTTCAGTGTCTTTCAGTTTGAAATGGTTCCTCAGTTTTGCTTGGACTTGGCACTTGTGAAGGTGATCACAGGCCATTTAATTTGTAGAATGTCCCTCAAATTGGGTATGTCTGATGTATCTCATAATTAGATTCAGGTCATGTACCTTGGCACGAGTATCACGGAAGTGATGCTTATTTCTCACTGTGTCCTAACATGTGACACAATTTCAATTTGTCCCATTCTAGTGAGATTGATTCAGATCACTTGGTTAGGGTGGTGCCTGTCAGACTTCTCCACTGTATTCTTTCTCCTCTTTGTATTCAGTAGGTGTTTTGTGGGAAGGTACTTTGAAATTTAAATAACTTATTCATTGAACTCTAAATTTATTTATAAGTCCATACATAGGTTTCATTGCAAAGTAGGTGAAATTGTATGAGAACCCTTATTCTTATTCAACAGGTTTTAGTCAATGACTTTGACATCTTAAATTTTGATAATCAAATTATCCCAGATTTGGCCCAGTAGGAGCCCCTTCAAACTGGCTTCTAGATCCTTCTGAAGTGTCTCCATCATTCTATAAAAATGTCTCCTTTGCGGGGATCCCTGGGTGGCTCAGTGGTTTAGCGCCTGCCTTCGGCTCAGGGCGTGATCCTGGAGACCCCGGATGGAGTCCCACGTCGGGCTCCCTGCATGGAGCCTGCTTCTCCCTCTGCTTGTGTCTCTGCTGCTCTCTCTCTCTCTCTCTCATGAATAAATAAATAAAATCTTTAAAAAAATAAAAATAAAAATGTCTCCTTTTCTAGCATAAAATATTCCAAGTTCAATGTAAACTTTCCTGCTCTAATCCTATTATCAGCCATTCTTCAATAAGCTAAGGCCCCTTTTACTAGAAAATGGTATTTTGAGGCCAAGTCTGGGCATGTGATTTGCTCATTGCTATTGGGGTATTGCTGCTCCCAGGTACTCTCTTCCTCTCTATGGAAAGACCTAAGAAATGTATGTATGCATGTACTACATATAAATACACACATATAGGGGCACCTAGGTGGCTCAGTCGGTTAAGCACCTGACTCTTGATTTCGGCTCAAGTCATGATCTCAGGGTTGTGAAATCAAGTCCCACGCAGGGCTCCACACTCAGTGGGGAGTTTGCTTGGGATTCTTTTTCTCCCATTCCCTCTGCCAGCCCCATGCTTGCTCATACATGTGCTCTCTCGCTCTCTCTCAAAATAAAAAAATAAATCTTAAAAGTAAATATACATACATGCATTTTACATCTGTAGTATTTCTATATTTATTAATACTTATTAAAATCCATGAGTTCACACTAACATTCTGACTCTAATCTATTATCACAAAGTTTATTATAGTTTTCCCCTTTTTAACATCTATAACTCTCTTCTCCAACTGTGAGAATTGTTGGTTCCCATTATCCTTAACACACTTATCTGATCAATCCTTCTGTATTTAACCAATCTCCCAATGCTGCTGCCACTCCAGCTCTATGTGGATACCCTTCTCACCTCTCTTTGGCTCTAATACAACACACCAGTCCTTTGTGTGAAGGCTTCTCATCCTACTTGGGCTGTGACACCTTTGGCCAGGGCACCTACCTTCTCGGTCTACCTATACTCCTCATGACTGAATTGTTCAGGAAGGAGATGAGGAAGAGAAAAATATTTTTAAAAATTAAATGTTTAAAAATATATTTTTTAACAATAGTATCCATTAAACTGGAACTTGTTATAAACCAGACAGCCAAGCTGAAGTTCACTTTTGCATCACCTCTGAAGAACAGGTTTGTTAAGTAAATTAATAGTGTAAACAAGCTTGTAACCCAGATGTTTAACCTACTTAAGAAAACTAATTGTTTTCAAGCACTTTAAAATCACTGGGCATGTACTTGCCTTTAATTATTGTCTAATTACAAATGATTTCTATTTTCTTCATTATGGCTTTGATAACTCCTCTATTTGACTACAGTTTAAGTAGTACTACTTAAACTTGATAAAATTAAACTGCTTTTTAAAATGTCTCTTTATTAATCAGTTTGGCTTTTAAATCAATCATCTAAAATCACGTTTTTGATCATTCAGTGATTTCTCTTTTTTAGTTAACCTATCATGCTGATCAAAAAGAAAGTGCCTTTCACTGACCACCCAGGACTGCCCCCCAAATTTCATGCTCTGTGTGTCATCAGTTCTTGCCCCACTGTCCCTCATTATTTATTATGGATGCACTGCTGAGGGCTCCCCCATAAAGCCATCAGTTCCCATCATTTGAGTCCATACTTTGAACATTCTGCTTTACAAAACAGGGATTCACCCAGATAACAAATTAGCCTGTACTGCATTTCCAAAGGCTCAAGAAGAGAACATGTTCTGGAGTTACAGCACCTAGTGCCTCTATGTTCTTGATGTGGCCTCAGACCAGTTACCAAGCTTTGGGCATGCCATCTTTCTTAAGAGCAAATCATTCTCCACATCAGGTTGTCATGAGAACTAAATTAGGTAATGGGAAGTACTTGCTATATAGCAGGTACTTAAGGAGTATGAGTGTTCATGACCCCCATCCCCAATCCCATCCGCAGCCTCACAGAAAAATTTGGTATCATTCAGAGAACAGCGTTTTCCAATTTGGTCACACAGAACCTTACAGAGAACTTATAGAAGAACATGGATCATTAACTGCCTTCTTAAATTTTACCTGCCCTATCACTGCCCCTGACCAAAATAAGGGAAACATGAAAAAAATAACAGCAAGAAGAGTTCCATGACCTAAAAATGAGCAACCAACTTAACCCTTACCCAGAAGAATAGTACTGATATTCATGGGGGACAGGGGGAATGAGAAATAAATAGGCTATATTTTTTGTTTTGACTTCCAAATAAAGATGCCAACTAGTCCTGAAGACCCCAGTTGATCCCAGCCTAAGGGTTATCTCTGGTTTCTTCCTAACCAGCTCTGTCAATACCAGTGGCTAAATATTAAGATTTAATATCTGACAAAAAAAGATCATGTTATTAAAAATCCACTAGAGGTAATAAGCAATTTTCAAAACCATAGATGTTGGGGCACCTGGGTGACTCAGTCCGTTAAGCATATGACTCTTGATTTTGGCTTAGGTCATGATCTCAGGGTCCTGGGATCGAGCCCTGTGTCAGACTTCCCGCTCAGTGGGGCAGTCTGCTTGTCTCTCCCCCTCTAGCAGTCCCTCCACTCATGCTCTCTCACTCTTAAATAAATAAATAAAATCTTAGAAAACAAAACAAAACAAAACAGCCACAGGTGTCAATAATGTGATACAACTATGACTAGCCTAGCAATGTGTTTTAAAAAAACCAAAATGACAAAGACAAAAATATGCCAGTACCCAGAAGTGAACCAAACAGAACCACAAAGGTCCCAATATGTAAAACATTTCAAACACATGGCTTCAACATAAAACACTAGAATCAGGAGTGATTCTAAAAATTGCCAGCAAATAATATCACATGATCTATTTCTCTGTACGTTCAATGTTTGAAATATCTAAGCTTTTGGCATGTAAAATTATGTGGTTTTGGTGTGTCATTTCTTTTAAAATCATGAAGATTTGTTATATGGAAGAGATGGAAGATATAAGGGCATTTCTTTCAAACTGCCTCAAGAGCAAAGCCAGATATTAAAAGAATGCAAATAAATAAAAAAATAAATAAATAAAATAAAAGAATGCAAATAAAATGCTGAGGTACTACCAATACCCTGTTGCTTCCACAAGCAATTCCTTCTTCATAGAGAAGGATATAGTGGTCTACACATTTCATTTGCAAAGCCTTTTTGCTTCCTAACAGCCTCCAAGCAAAGGTCAAAGAGCCCAAGCTCTGAGTGATACGTCACAGACCTCAGACCCTCAGACACAGGTGGAGGACTCAGGGCCAGGGACTAAACTCCTCACCCAACAGAGGTCCAACTAGTTACCCAGAAGGGCCTATGTAACCTAAAACACGAGGGACTCTCCCTGATAAGAGAACACAGTTCTGTTTGTCAAACTGAGAACTGTAAACTCCTTACCTGCTGCTACACCCCTGCTGACACTACCACTATTTCTGCAACAGGCAACATGGCCAAATTTCCCACTTTGTAAGCACTACACATCAGCCAAGCTTTTCTTCAGTCTTTCTCCATCCCTCAATCTGGTCTGGCTCTCCTCAGTTTAGTCGGGGGAAGAGTACAGATGCATAAATGTGCTGCAGCTCGGAGAACTCATAAACCAATAGGCATTTAAAGTCTTCTCTAGGGGATCCCTGGGTGGCTCAGTGGTTTAGCGCCTGCCTTTGGCCCAGGGCGCGATCCTGGAGGCCCCGGGATTGAGTCCCATGTCGGGCTCCTGGCATGGAGCCTGCTTCTCCCTCCTCCTGTGTCTCTGCCTCTCTGCCTCTCTCTCTCTCTCTCTCTTTCTCTCTCTAGGTCTATCATAAATAAATAAATCTTAAAAAAAAATAAAAAAATAAAGTCTTCTCTAATTGTGAAATCATCTTTGTTTCCTATTAAAGGATGTTTGGGCCTGAGCAAGGCAGGTGGGAAAAAACTGAGAGTTCTTTTTTTTTTTTTTTTAATTTTTCTTTATTTATTTATGATAGTCACACACAGAGAGAGACAGGCAGAGACATAGGCAGAGGGAGAAGCAGGCTCCATGCACCGGGAGCGCGACGTGGGATTTGATCCCGGGTCTCCAGGATCGCGCCCTGGGCCAAAGGCAGGTGCTAAACCGCTGCGCCACCCAGGGATCCCAAAACTGAGAGTTCTACATAAATATACTGTTCCCTAGAATACAGAACCTTTTTTTTACAAAGGGAGGCAACAGTTGACTACACCCTTCCATGCTACCCCAAATATTTCTTCCAGGAAGAAGAGTGGCCCAGCAATAGCAAAGCAACATGGCCTCGGAGAAGTTTTCATGCCTGGCTACCCCCTAAGGCAGTGGAACATAGTGCTCAAGCACACACAAATGCAGCAGCCAAGGATGCCCAGGCCACTGTCCTACCTGTGTAACCTTGGGCAGGACAGTCATCCTCTCAGTAGTTAACTCGAAGGGTCTTCATGAAGATTCAACGAGTGAACGTATGCAAGGCTTTTAGAACAGTGTGCCTGATATTCCTTACAGGAAGCACACAGCAAATAGTTTTGTTTCCCCTTTGTTTCTTTAATTTTTTTTTTCTTAAGTAATCTCTACATTCAACATGGAGCTTGAACTTACAACCCTGAGATCAAGAGTCATTGTGCTCCACCGAATATGCCAGCCTCACACTCCTCTTTCCCTTGTAATATGGAAGTTCTCACCTCCTCTAATCATGACCCTCTGGTCATTTGCCGCACCCGTTTTTATCCTACTCCCAATGGGGCCTGGACTCCCAAACATTCACCAACATCAACTAGCAATCCCCTGAAGACTTCACCCCTGGTTATCCCACACTACCTTTCTAGGCCAATCCTCACTCAGCCTCAGATGAACCCTAACCAACTGCATTCTTCACCTTGACTTACTGGAAAAAGCCTGCAAGGCCAACACTGCAATCACAAATGAAGGATCTTCTCTCTCAGCTGAGCCCTGAAAGCTGGGAGAAGTTTCTTTTTGTGATTTTCTTCCTTTTCTTTGGTGGTGGAGGTGGGAAGGCTTTTGCAAATGTTTTCTCTCTTTAGGCTCCCCTTTATCTGCTCAGACTTCATCTTTTAATTTAGAGAAAGGAGTGATTCCCATTCAGAGGTAAATGTCTCTCAAGGGAACTCCCTCAATATCCTTCTATTTCCAAATTTACTTTTCCCTCTCCAACGCTAACCTGTCATATATGTGGCAAATCTCTTCCCACACCTCAGTTCTCTTCTTGGACTCTCCCTCCCACATTCAAGTCAACTAACCGTACCAAATGCCTATGGGTGCCAAGCTCAGTCTGTGGATAAGGACACAGAGCTCATTCTATACTTTCTATCGCTACCTCTCTACTTGCTCCTTCCCCTGAACCTGAATCATCCTTTAGAATGTAATGCCTAGATGGGGAGAGATTTTTATCTATTTTGCTTACTGTTTTATCCCTAGAGACTAGTATAGCTATTAAAACACTTGGGACACTCACACTCAATAGGTATTTGTTGAGTTAATCCAAGTCATCCTTGATTCATTTATTCATTCAACAAATGCTCATTGAAAAGCAAAAAAAAAAAAAACAAAAAACAAAAACCACCTAAATATCGGATTAAAAATGGGCAGAGGACTTGAATAGACATTTTTCCATAGAAAACACACAAATGGCAAACAGACACAAGATGCTCAACATACCTCACCATCACAAAAATGCAAATCAAAACCACAATGAGGTATCACCTTACATTAGTTAGAATAGCTAGTATCAAAAAGACAAGAAATGACAAGTGTTGGCGAGGATATGGAGAACAGGGAACCCTGGGGCACTGCTGGGAATGTAAACTGGTGCAACCACTGTGGAAAACAGTATGGAAGTTCCTCAAAAAAGTAAAAATAGAAATACTCTACAATCCAGCAATTCCACTACCGGGTATTTTACCCAAAGAAAACAAAACACTAATACGAAAACATATACATGCACCCCTACATTTATTATATTATTTACTATAAGTAAGATATGGAAGCCACCTAAGTGTCCATTGACACATGAATGGGTAAAGAAGATGTGGTATATACACAAACGTAGAATATTACTCAGCTATAAAAAAAGAATGAGATCTTGGGCATCTGGCTAGCTCAGTCAGTAACACATGTGATTCCTGATCTCAGTGTTCTAAGTTTGAGTCTTGTGCTGGGTACAGAGATTACTTAAAAGTAAAATCTTAAAAAAAAAAAAAAAAAAAGAATGAGTTCTTGCCATTGGTGGATGGGTCTAGAGGGTCTTATACTAAGTGTATGAGACAGAGAAAAACAAATACCCATGATTTTACCTATATGTGGAATCCAAAACAAGACAAAACAAAACCAGAATCATAAATATGGTGAACAAATTGGTTGTGGGGGAGGGGGTTGGGGGTTCCCAAAGTAGGTGAAGGAGATTAAGAGGCACAAACTTTCAGTTGTAAAATAAGTAAGTCATGGGGATATAATGTACAGCATAGGGAATATAGTCAATAACATTAAAATAATGCTGTATGGTGATAGATGGCAGCTACACAAATCATGGTGAACATAGCATAATGTACAGAATTGTCAAATCAATATGTTGTACACCTAAAACACATTGTATGTCAACCATATTTCTTTTTTTTTAAGATTTATTTATTCACGAAACACACAAGAGAGGCAGAGACACACAGGAAGAGAGAGAAGCAGGATCCCCACAAGGATCCTGATGTGAGACTCAATCCTAGACTCCAGGATCATGTCCTGAGCCAAAGGCAGATGCTCAACCACTGAGCCACCCGGGGGGTCCCATGTCAATCACATTTCAATTAAAAAAAAAAGTCCACTGAGCATTTGCTGTCTCTCACAGTGCTGGGGTTATAGAACTAGTACAACTAGTTTCTGGCCCACAGCTGTTCACTGTATTGACAGAAAAAAAGACCCCCAAACACATGGGGATACCTCCCAATGTTACAACAGGGGCAAAGAGGATGACAATGTGCTGAGGCTGCTGGACTCAAGAGAACCCTGAATCTGATGCACTGAGCTCCTCCAGGCCAATCTAACTACCCAAATTCAGGTCTTATCTCTGCTGACTCCCTGATGATTATCCTTTACTTCCCTAAACTCTTTCCTGTCTGGGTTTCTCCTGCAGCACCCTTTTTCCTGTTTTCATCCCACTCTTCTGAACATCTGCTAAGGAAACACTGTCACTCTCATCGCCTAGATGACCATATCTAGAGGTAAACTGATGTCTGGGAAACTTCTCTCTTGAGCTCCAGACCCTTATCTCTACCTGCCCAGCTATATTAAATGCCCAGTAAACACATAAAATGTGTCCAAAGCAAAAGTACAGCCTCTCAGATCCCATCCTCATCATACTACGTACTCAACATCTCTCCTCTACCCACTGAACACCCATGCTGACTCATGGCATCACTCATTCACCCAGCCTGGGGCTTACCTACAACTCCTTCCTTTCTGATCTTATCTAATGGATTACACTTCAGAAGTGTCTCCAAAATCTGGTTTTTCCATCTTTATTATCACTATCTTAATTTACATTTTCTAGTCACCCCTCTTGCCTTGACTGGGAACAATCTCTCCCCCCTCCATCAGATCCTCAACATGGAAATCAAGTGAAGTAAGTTTTTTAAACTGTTTTCTACAAGATGAAATCCAAATTTCTTAGAATACTCAAAGGCCAACCAAACCTTCCACTTTTGCTCAGTGTGACCTTGTGTTCTGCTAGTACGTTAGCAACTCCCACCCTCGCCCAGTCCCTAACTCCTCCTCTGTTTTATGCTCTCTCCTCTGCCTAAAATGCTGACAAAAAAACAAAAACAAAAACAAAAACAAAAACTAATGAAAATGGTAGCTAACACTGACTTCAAGCAATATGCTAAACACTTCAAATGTGTTCTCATTTAATCCTCATAACTATTCTTTGAGGTAGGTGCTATTATTATACCTTATTTTACCAGTGAGAAAAGCTGAGGCATACAGATAATACTTGCCTAACACTGGGCTGACCTAACTACATGGCTATCCGGACTCCAGAACCTGAGTTCTTAACCCCAACACTATAGCGCCCTTCATTCCCTCACCATCCCTTCCACCAAGTGGGTCCTAATTCCCTTTAAGACACAGCTTAAATGTTCCCTCTTTGGTGAGACTTCCCCAGTGCCCTAGGCCTGTCTTCCCATCCTCGAGGGTCTCTGGGCATCATGTTTTTATCTTTATTACAGGCAGCCTCACTGGTTGAGTCCCAAAGATAAGTCAGGTTGTTTTTTTATCTTTGTAATTCCCAGCACTATACAGCCTCTGACATAAAAACACTTAGGTAATAAACTCTTCCAAGTGCACAGAACCTGCAGTATGCTCTGCTCAAACTCAAGTCTACCCTACATGTTACTGCTCCCAAATACTCTCCACTGCTAACCCCCAGTTCTCCCCTTATCCTCACCTACCCCAGGCCTCCTCCATGCTGAAGAGGCAAAGCCCTCCCTGGAGCTGCCACTCCCACAACCAGCTGATAGCATTATCACCGCCAAGCAGGCCAGCGAGTTGCTGGCCATGCAATCCTTGATTACAGTGCACCTAAGAAGCGCTTTCTCTGGCTGAAGAAGACAGAGGGGACGTTTGATGTGGGACCGCCAGATATAAGGTCTTGGTCATTTAAAATGTGCAAATGGGATGGTGGACATAAAAATGTGCATACTAGGACAAAATGTGCCATGACCATTCTTCATTACTCATAAAGGGCCAACAGCCTGACAAAAACATAAGTCTCATTATTTATTTCTGTGATCTACCTGCCACTTCTACTTAATCATCATCACTATAAACTTTATTAAATAAAATAAAATTTGCTATAGGTTTTAATTACTTTAGATTCTACAACTGCTCAGCACTTAATGGAATTAGCTTGTTGGGTTTTTTTTTTCTTGCAGTAAAGTAGAATGGTTACTTGCTTACAGTATATGCAGAGGGAACAAAGTAATTTTTTAAAAAGTATGAGTCAATGAAATCATCACCACTGTAGCCCATAAATAAGAATGAAGGAAGGTAGTCCCAGAACTTGAAGTAAGGTTTATTCCTATGAGTGAGGCTAATAAAAACCAGGAAGTACACAGTTAATTGTAAAACATGATAGGAGATGGTCTATAATTAGGATGTGGTTCCCAAACGCTGAACTTTAGTACCTGTGCTGATCTATATTTCCTTATGTAATGGTTTTCATAAACCTATCTTCAACTTAATGAGATGTCTCTTATTCCATTCAACTGTTTGTTAAAATGTTTTTTCTTTGAAACAATGGTAACAAATGGTGAGTTTTTTAAAAATGCCTTTACCTGGGAAATTTTAAACTGGTAACTTGTGTTGGATCCCAATAGTGCTTTTACAATGTCACAGTTCCCTGGAACTCAAGTCTGGGAACCACCATGTGAGAGTGTCTAAAGAGACTTGGGCCAAATAAAAGCTTGTGTGACTAGGACATAGTTTTAGAAAGGAATAACCAAAATGGAAACCTAACGATGCATTTCCTCAAACTGCGTCTAAAAAAACAAAAACAAAAAACCTGGTGCCTTAAGATTTTATATATACACATCACTTAAGATTTCCAACGCACATTAGCATCTTAAAGACTCTAAGTCCTGTAGTGGGCAAAAACCAGTTTAATTCAGAATCAGGGAAGGTTTTTGTTTTGTTTTGTTTATAGGCAAACTTTTTAGTACCCCCCCAAAACAGGGGGAAATCCTGAAATGTATTGAGGTGTGTGTGAAAACAGAATGTGTTAACAGCAGAAATACATCTTTATGAAACCTAGAGAGGGGACAGGAAGTGTCCCCTGCCCCTTCCAAAGATCATATGATAGTGTGTTCTATGGGGCTTATCAAGAAATAATATATAATCTGATAAAAGGGTGTTTCCTACTTAAGTTTCTCTAAAATCTAGAGGAAAACTATATCTCCATTCTTCACTATGGATGGTCAACTCCTTTTTGATCTGAATGGAATGCTCTGGACAGGAAGGAGAACATTTTGGTCATCAAAAATATCCATCTCCCACCCACTGAAGTAACAAATTAACATTTTTTAAAATCCCTTACGAATGTGGCTGGTGTGATAACTGAGTGGACTGATATATTTGACCAGGAAAACTAGAATATGATGTCTCATGCGTGGTTCCCTAAAACTTCTTCCAATCTCAGTGAGACAATTCTTAGTGGATCATTAAATTAAATTAGTGGGTTGGGATCAGTTTTTGTGGTTTGGGGTGTTATTTGTTTTTTTAAGCGTGTATATGTGTGTGTGGGTTTTTTGTTTTTTGTTTTTTGTTTTTTGAGAGAGTGTACACAAGTGGGGGCGGGGGGACAGAGAGAGAGGGCAAAAACCTCAAGCAGACTCCCAGCTAAGCACAGAGCCACAGAGCACAGGTCAGAGATCATGACCTGAGCCAAAATCAAGAGTTGGACATTTAACCAAATGAGTCAACCAGGCACCCCTGGGCTGGTGGTTTTTTTTTTTTTTTTAACAAAACAGACTTGAATAGAATATATCAGAATACATTACACATAGTAGCAGAAAGTCAATACTTTTGCACATATGTATACAGTCACATATGTACAAAGCCTCAACACAAATGGCATTTCCTAGTGTAGAGCCAAACAAGAAGTTTGAAAGCCACTGTTTGAAGTTACTAAATTATCTATCTAATTTCAGCTTATAAATAGGGATTTCTTGGCATAAAAAGAACAGCAATTATTTTCTATAAGCAAAGGAGCAAAAGAAACAATGGCATCAAGAGATACAAGATGCTGCTCTGGGCTCCTGGGAGAGAGGAAAGAGGGTTCTTCTGCTAGGTCTCTGGCCTTATTACAGCATTTATTACTTAAACCTACCACTATACAGTCTGGTTTTTACAAAGGCATAAATGGATAACCAAAGTGCCCTTCTAAAGGAAAACAAAAATGTAAGGGATTAATTTCCATATTGATTAAAAGCAAAACAAAACACAGGACTTTGCAGAAGAGTTGACATTTCAAACTCTTACAGGGCACTTCACGGAAAAATAAGCTCTCCTATGTCCACTGAAATGAAACTGTGCAGCAACCAAAAACCACTGCTTATTCTCCAGTGCAAGCAAGGTTTGATTCCAACTACAATTCAAGATAATTTCTATTTTTACTGGTTATTCCTTAAAAGGTCTAATTAGTAACTACAAAGCAATCTAAATCAATGAGAAGATTAAATAAAAATCTTTGAACCTAGTTTTTATGAACTACTCATATTTAGTAAGTATTACACTAGTCTAGGATGGCAAGAAATACAAAATAATGTAACAGTATAAGGTCAAACAGCCTGCAAATCACCAAAGAGAAGTGAAATACGTGCACAAAGTAATAAGCCCTTTGGCACTCCTTTTATCCCTGGTAAACACCTCCACCTACCCCAGGTAGCTGGGACCACTGACTGAAGGCTTCCAAGAACACTCAAATCCTAATTTCATACCTCCCTGCCTGGAGCCACCACCAGCTCACTGACTCCAGAATTGAACAAGGTAATAAAGGGGGCAGGAGTGCTCCCAACTCTCCAACTTAATGTACTTTTCAATGTAAGTCTCTGCATCTGGCAATTCTGAAAGATGACACAAATCATGTTTAAGAACTTCTACCAATGTGCCATCCTTTGACTCTAGCCAAAACAATGTTTTAAATTTCCGTTTCAAATTTTGGAATCTGAGGGACACCTGGGTGGCTCAGCGGTTAAGCATCTGCCTTTGGCTCAGGGCGTGATCCCGGAGTCCTGGAATCAAGTCCCGTATCGGGCTCAATGCAAGGAGCTTGCTTCTCCCTCTGTCTATGTCTCTGCCTCTCTCTCTGTCTCTCTCATGAATAAATAAATAAAATCTAAGAAAAAAAAATTTTGGAATCTGTGCACTTGCAGAAAAATAAAAAGTTCATCTCTTCACATGCAAAGTTAGGATCTGATCGAATTCTAAAAACACCAGCAGAATCCAACATGTGTTTTAAGAAACACCAGTCCTATGAAATGCTTTGTGATGATAAAAATGTTTTGTGATGCTGTGGCTATTTTCAAAATGCACATTAGCTGTAAGGTAACCCATTTACTTTGCATAACCCCGCTCTGTCCAATATGGTAACCACATATGGCTAGTGTGCACCTGTAATGAGACTGGTGTGACTTGCAGATGGAATTTTCAATTGTATTTTTGTTCAATTAATTTAAAATTTAAAGTTGATACTCGTTTCCATTACTGGAAAACTTCTGTATCTTTGGAAAAATTTGGGCATGTGGGTGTACTTTTTTAACTGTAAATTCTATAAAATCTAAATACAGATCAAGTATTTCCAATGAAAATTTCATGTTCAAACTGAAATGTGTTGTAAGCATAAAATACGTACCAGATTTCAAAGACAGTATGACAAAAAAGAATGTCAAACATTTAATTTTTAGGTATTTTAAAATTGATTTCATGTTAAATTGATAATATATTGCACATATTAAGTTAAATAAAGTACACATTATTAAAATTATTTTCACCTGTTGCTTTTACTTTTTTTTTTTTTTTTTTTGCTTTTACTTTTTTAATGTGACTCCTGGAAAATGTAAACTAACACATGACTCACATTCCTTTTTTTTTAAAGTTTATTTTATTTAAGCAATCTCTATATCCAACATGGGGCTAGAACTCAGGACCCCAAGGTCAAGAGCCGCATGCTCTACTGGCTGGGCCAGCTAGGTACCCCTCACAT
Organism: Vulpes vulpes; assembly: GCF_048418805.1. Lineage (NCBI taxonomy): Eukaryota > Metazoa > Chordata > Mammalia > Carnivora > Canidae > Vulpes > Vulpes vulpes. The sequence goes on from NC_132795.1 coordinate 55,256,603, forward strand.
TCCACTCCTACTGGTTGATGCTCATGAGTCCCAAACCTGTCCCATTGGAACACCTCCCAACACTAGGTTCGGGAATGCTAACGTAACCATATACTTGTTCTACCTGCTAACCACTTCTGAGATTGAAAAGGCCTTCCCTCCTCTTCAGCAACAATTCCAAACTATCCTATACAATCACCTTCCTTTTAATCCTTTCCCAGGTCCTCTTTCTCTTCCTGTCCCCAAGGACCTATTCTCAGTTCTCTTTTTCATTCTACACTTTCATGGTGAGCTCATCCACTCACAGCGTCAGCTATCGCGTCTATGTGGATGACTTCCAATCCTTTATCTCCATTTCTGACCTCTTTCTCAAGCTTCAGCTTCATTCACACTACCAGCTGCCTGCTAAACAGCTGCCTCTGGGAGTCCCACCGACTTAAACTCAGGATGTCTGACCTGGAGTACATCTTCACTCCTCCTGAAGACTCTTGTCATTCATCTTGAAAACCCAGGGTCCCTGGTCCCTCTTCTAGCCATACCATAGCAATCTTATAATAGACCCTTTCTCATCAGTCCCTTTTTACCACAACTAGCCTGCATGACTCTAAATTATCCCCTAGTCCTCTGGCTCATTTCCATTTAACATTCTCAAAAATCACTTTGATCGCACTGCTAACACATTTTCAACAAGTCCCCTCTGTCTCCTGTCCAAACTACTAGCAATCCAAACTACTGAGCAGGTGTCTCAGCTCCCCTATACACCTCTGCACTCCCATCACAATTCTCCCTGGACATAACTAATCCTCCAGCTGGACTGCTCTGCACTCTATACAGTTCTGACCAAACTTTTAGGCTTAGCTCAAATACATGGTCCTCATAAAGCCTTTGATAATCAACCTGACTAAAATTAGTCTTTCTCTTCCCTCAAACTCTTTTGGTATTTTTATTTTTTTTTAATTCTTTTTTATTTTATTTATTTATGATAGGCACACAGTGAGAGAGAAAGAGGCAGAGACATAGGCAGAGGGAGAAGCAGGCTCCATGCACCGGGAGCCCGACGTGGGATTCGATCCCGGGTCTCCAGGATCGCGCCCTGGGCCAAAGGCAGGCGCCAAACCGCTGCGCCACCCAGGGATCCCCTCTTTTGGTATTTTTAATGGCAACCATCATGATAATGGGAGTACATGGGCTTATCTTATTTATAGAATAGTGTCCCCTTAATAGCACCAACAGTACCTTGTACTGCTTGTTGCCATCTTTGGACAGCTTACCAAAGAAATCAACTTAAAAAGAAAAATGCTGGAGGACTTGGGACTACCTATGATTCTCAAATCTTTATCTCCAGATACTGAATTGCTCCAGACCTTCATCTGATGTCTCATAATTCAGTAACTCCAAATGAATTCATAATCTCAATACCATACCTGTCTCTTGAATGGACCCCTACTCAGCAAATGATACCACCATCCCATCAGTAGCCCAGGCCAGATAAAAGAGGCATCACCTTTAATTTCCCCATATGCAGCACTCAGGTTCTGTGAAATCTTCCTAAATGTCTCTGGATTTACCTACTTCTTCCCAATTCTACTGCTAGTTCAGGCCACCATTACCCGGAATGCCTGTAATACTATCTGGTATTATACTCAACTCTCCAACCATTTCCTACAGTGCAACCAGAGTCATCTTTCCAAAATCCAATCTGAACAGGTGACATTCCTGCTGAAGACTCTTTAATTTTTCTTAAGATCAAGACTTCCAAACATGGCTTACAGACCCTCTGCATCTGGCCAGTGTTTATCTTTACAGCTTCACTTCTCATTTCCCAGATCATCTCTTTCCCTATGTACATCACGCTTCAACTACGTATGCTAATGTACTCTCTTGTCTAGGGCCCTTGCACAAGCTGGTACCTCTATTTGGGTTGGATGTCCCTCCCTTGCAATCATCCAACACTCAGCACTGGCGAGTTTCTTTGCATTTATATTCTAACTTCAGCAATGGGGAAACCTTCACACTTCTGCTAGGCTAGCAATTTATCCCAATATCCAGCATGTAATAGGTACTCAGTAATTATTTGCTGAATGAATGAGTAAACAGATGATAGTTTTCGGAGTTAAAAAAAAAAATTCCAAAGTCAATGAATGAAAGCCATTTCCAGGACATCTATTATTTATTTGAGAGCATTGTGTAAAGTGGGTAACTGATCTAAGCTTTTATTTTACCTGTCTTTTGAATGGAAACTATTAATAGTTCGGTTAAGTAAACAGAATGTACAGGTATAGACTCAGAATAATCACAATGAAGGAAAAGACACTGTATTTATGTTCTCCTTTGTCTTATAAACTTGGAACCAACTCATCTGAAATTGTTGAGAAATTTTTGATGCAAAACACAGAATGTATGAAAAGCAGTCAAGCAAATGTGGATACATCACAGAGGCAGAGCCTGCAGGAAACTAGAGAGCATGAAGAGACGACCTCAGACCCTAGGAATGTAGGTAGGGACTTTTTAACAAAAAGAAAAGGCTCAGCACTCCTTGTCTTTATCCAGATTGAAGCTCAGTGCAATCACCACACACGTTTCATGATCCTGCAAGCCAGGAGAAAGAATGGAGGCATCTATGAGGCCGTAAAAGTGTTTCTGGTTTATTTAACAAAGGGAGATAGAGCAAAGGGGAAGGAAATACTTACTAAGCAAGGCAATGAGGTGCCAGCTCTTACATACATTTCCTTTATGGTTCACAACAGTGTATTATCCCCATTTTACTGATGAACAAACAGGGACTCATGGTCACATAGCTCGTCCTAGTGACCTTATACTCAGATCTAACTCAAATACATTTTTATCAAACATTCACTCCTGTTAAAGCCCAGTTCTAGATATTGGGGACTGGGCAATGAGCAAAACAAAATCTGCTCTCAGGAAGCATATGGTTTTGTGAGGAGTGACAAATAATGTAACTTCAGATAGTGACAGAATTATAAGGGATATTAAAATGGTAAAACTGAGGGATGTGGTAGAGAAACCAGGGAGGTAATTTAGGTTGCAAGGTTCACAGGCATCACTTAAAAGATAATTTTGAGGGATCCCTGGGTGGCGCAGCGGTTTGGCGCCTGCCTTTGGCCCAGGGCGCGATCCTGGAGACCCGGGATCGAATCCCACGTCAGGCTCCCGGTGCATGGAGCCTGCTTCTCCCTCTGCCTGTGTCTCTGCCTCTCTCTATCTCTCTGTGACTATCATAAATAAATAAAAAATATTTAAAAAACATTTAAAAAAAAAAAAAAAGATAATTTTGAGGAGATACTTTTGCATGGCTAAAGAAAATGGGTAATAAGGGGACTATCCTATCCAACCTTAAATGGAAATCTCTGGAACTACCAGAAGCAAAAATTACCATTCATTTTCTGATTCTCAGCAAAGAGACTATGTATGAGGTAGAAGGAGCTACAGTGTTATCCTGGTCCTAATCCAAAGTGATTGGTTAGATATTCACCAGATGGTGAATATTTCCTTATGAACAACCAAGTGGCTGTTCAGGGCAATGGGCTGACCAAATTAATTCTTAGATTCCCCCAGCACCTACAACAGCACCCAACACACGCCAGGACATAATAAATGACTGCTGAATGGATACAGGAAGGAAGGGGAAAAAGGAAAATGTTGAAATGTCACTGTTGTGGGATAAACCCCCTTTTTAGGCCAAGTGGCTCCAATTCACCCCAGCCCACCCCACCACCAGCCCCAACCATAGAAAGAGGGGTGAAAGAAGGTGGTTAGCGTAAATCCATGAACAACACTATCCTAGGAAAAAAATAGCATATGCTGCCCCCTCCCCAACCAAAGAAGCCAGAAAAACCGTATCTATAAATCACAAGTTACGTTTAATGAAAATCTAATAACCAAATGATGACTAAAAACGAGTAATTATTTAGCTGCTTTAAATAAGGGCTCTCCTAATGCAGGTCCTCAGGATACTCCTGTACCAGGTACCTAGTTCTAACTATTGCACACAGCACCAAGTTGTGTTGGCCTCTTTATCTGAGTATCTTCCTTTGCTAGTCTGGTAGTTCTTGAGGGCAGGAGCAAAGCACATTTATCTGTATTGCCTTGCGGCCTTGTCCAGTTTATACTGCAGAAGAACAGTGATCATGCTAAGTTAGAAAAATTAAATTTCTCCAAAATGTTTCAGTCATGGGGCAGATGGGTAGAGTGAGGACCACCCCCCTACTATTGTTATCTGCTGAGGCGGCTCTGTAGAACCTGAAGCCCTCATCATCTCACATCACTCTTTCAGTGTCTCTTGCAGAGGTGAAGAACTGGAAAAGCCTTAGAAGTTTCTGCTTCGATTTTTAGAAGTTTATTTTTAAAGGACGGTCCTAGAGGTGGCAGAGAAGAACAAACAGCCATTCAAAACTGAACAAGAATGGAGTCTGCGCTAAATATCAAAGATGCCTATGCTTCCTTTCTGGCACCCGGATAGAAGGACTGAGAAACAGTTTAAAAATAAGATACCACTTCTGATAGATCAGCGCTATCAATTTCTCTGGGGTTTCAGTAAAATCTTAATAGTGAATCTGTAACAATTTTTTCTGAGACAGAGCAGTGTTGTGAATAATGACATTATTACAGAATCACAAGTAGACCCAGCAAAAGGAAATATGGATTGGCGGGGGGCATTTTAAGTAAGAATCATATTCGTTTTCTCCAGTAAGAAACTTCCTCTGCATACGCCGTCTCATTTTGAAAAACCATAACATGCAAGTTCTAAGATCCCTGGGTCTGCGCTTCATGGTATCAGCCACATCTCTAAAGTTTTTAAAGCTTCGTTTCACACTATCAACAGAAAGAAAACTTCAACAAAAGGCACAAATTAAATACTATCCATCTGCACACTTGATATACTACTCATTTTTATTTGTGTCTGAATTACCATAGTTTTGGTGTGCCATCAGGATTGGCTCTGCAGGAACTTAGATCCAAAATGGCAGCTGAGCTTCTGAAACTCACCAGAGCCATAACGCTTAACATACGTGAAACCAGGTCTTATTTATCTCACTTTTCAACCTGTCTAAGAAAAAAGAATATTTATAAAAACATTTCAAAGATTCAGATGGCATTCTGTTCATGTTCATTACAGCATTCTCCTTCTTGCGAGAGAACAGGCATCCTGCTTTTGGTTCCTCCGCTCCACACACTGAATTAACCTGCCGTTCACATGTTTACACAGTCCACAAAAACAAGTTAATGGCATAACATGGAAAGCTTAGGTTTTTCTCACTCTTCTTCTATAAGGCCAACTTAGGAAATGGGTGTAAAATGAATCATCTAACAAGTAAAGCCCCAAATGAGCGCTTTCATTTTCAGAAAAAAAAAAAACAATAATGAGAGCTATTTTTCCTTAGGTCCACCACAAAGCAACACTCCCTATCACTATGATAATTTCTGTCTTTCCTTTACATTCAAGCTGTAAAAAAATTTTTTCAAGAGACAAATTTGTTCCAGACTACCTCTTTAATGTAATGTTTCCAATCCCTCTTACACAAAAGCTGAACCTGTATCACCAAAAAATGTACACTGAATTTAAATTGTCCCTTTTCTACTTATTTCGATTACTAATATAATAACATTAATTTTAGAAAAATAATAAAATACTTGCTCTTTAGAGACAGAGAACTTTAATTATCTTTATGTATTCAAATGTAGAGTCTTTTTGTTAAATTAGCGTGAAAGTCCCTTCATCTACACACAATTGACCCAAAGAAACAGGCCATTTTCAGCACAAGGGGCCAATCCATTTGAACAGTGAATAAAGCTTTTGAAAGCACTACACACCCTCTTCCAGACTGTCAAATTTTCAAAACGGGCCAGCATTTCTTCCATTTTTTTTTTTTAACACTTGCAGGCCCAGCAAGCATCTTATAATTAGATTAATTAAAAAGGAAACAAAAACACTGCTCCCTTCTGATTAAAATTATTCCATTTATGCTTAATTAGCTTTAATCCAAGTCTACATATTTAATGATGGGGATATGACAATTCCACCTATTTGCATCTTTTAAATGCCTTTCTAAACTATACTTTGTAACAGATTTAGAAGAACAGTCTCTTTCTCATGCCAGTATGCCACGCATAAATCAGGAGGATACAAATTAGGAAAAAAAAAAAGAAGAAGAAGAAAAGAAAAAAGAAAAGAAAACAAGGCCTCTTAGAGCCAGAGATGTGCAGAGGGGGTGGGGTAATTTACTCAGAGGTGGGGGCAATTTCCCCGCCACATCACAAACTACGATCCTTTCAGCCCACCAGACGAGAAGCATTACATCACACTCTTACAATGATAGGGGGAGGTGGCTCTGAGAAAGCAAGTTTTCAGCTTTCTTCCCTCCCTGCTCCCAGGCTTCCTAGAATCCTGGACTGGGAGTAATGGAATTTAACTTGAGGGCACCGCACGGTTTCAGAGGTAACTAACATACACATACATACAGCTACCTATTTATGTGACCCTAAATGACCACTTCAACAATGGATATACGACCCAAACAGGCAGACACACACACACACACACAGATGCTGAATTTGTGCTGAAAAGCCCAGGTCATCTGTGTGAAATTAAACAAAAACTGTAATCTGTGAGAAACAGAGAAGGCCAGTCTACAGGGAGAAGCTGATAAAGAACTCATTCCTAATGGGGTGAATAGCTGTTTCGATCTTTAAAACACCATGTTTACAAGACAGTCCTGCCATTTGGTTCAAACCACGATCAAAATAAAAGCGCATCTGGCTGCACATTTGAGAACACACACAGAGACCCAGTGCAAATGAGCGCGCGCAGGAAAGAGAGGGGTGATCCACACATTGCTTGGGAGGTTTTCAAGCAGGGGAATCTACAAACCCCAAACCTCCTGGTGTTCACTCGCCCCCAGCCTGATGTTTAAAATGTATCAGGTCTTATTTTAGGTTCTACATCTCTCTAGGAAGGATGGCCTAGCTTTAAGGGGGAGAAAAAAAAAAGCGCTTTCCCGTGGTACTGCTTGCCCTCCCAGATCCTTTGTCGGCCTTAGCAGCCGAAAGAATGCAAACCCATTTATATTTATGCAAATTTTTGCAGCAGATTTAAGGGGGCAGGGAGAGGTCTGTGTTTTTAAAAAAAAAAAAAAAACCTTTCTAAATATCAATTTTCCAGTTACTCGTAGTTTCATTTATTTGCAAGACAGAAATGATGATGAAAATCTGTATATAAATTAAAAGTGCAATTAAATCACTTCAAATTTTAAATATTCTAGCAAGGCTTTTCCATTTCTAAAATGCCGAACCAAAAGTACATCACGGGTCTGATTTACACAGATTCACGAAATGTCTGAAGCCAGTCTCCATGCTACACAAATGTCCATTTGCAACAGCACTAGTGAAAACGGTTAGACAAGATCCATATAAATCAATTGGTTTAAAAAAATTGAAAATATTTACCAACCTCATAAAGTGCAGCAGTGCTTAAATCCAGCAAATTGAGGCATACAAGGTAGAAATGGAAATGAAAAAAGGTCCAAAAAATGATTTCTTTTTGTCTATCTGTTTTTTTGTATTTTAAATATTCAGAAACCAGCAGAGACTCTGTCGGCCATTTTGGCTTGAACTAACTCTCTCTCACTCACTCTCCCTCTTGCTCTCTCTCTCCCCCTCTGTCTCTAAAGGAAGCAGCTTTTTGTGACCTTCAAATAGAGGCGGATCATGTGACTTCGGGTAGGTTTGTCAATCAGGAAAGGGGAGGGAGCTGGGGTTGAAACTGCCTTAAAGGGAAAGCAGCCCTTTTCCACTCACTTTCATTTGTGAAAGGCTGTTATCTCATACTCTCCGCCTACACACAGTGAATGTGAAAGTGGCAACAGCATAAGGGTAACAGATGAACAAAATATAAAAACCTTTATTGGTTTATAGAAATATGCTCAGTTGCTAACGATTCTTGCAGATCCTGGAGCTTGGATTGCTTGCTACAGTTATTCTCTAGATGTTTGGGCAAGCATGGGCTGGCAAACTGCTCTTTAAAAGGGGGCTTAAACAATGTTTTAGCCAAAGAAGAGACTAGTTTTTAAAGATTAAGGTGAAATACAGGGCACAACTGATCTCTGACAAGCTCCTAAAATGCATAGGAGAAGACTAAAAGGAGATATACCCAGGTATAAACTGAAACTGGCAATTCAGAGACGTTAAGTGACTTAAATCACACAGCTAGACAGAAGCAGAATAGGGACTGGTTTCCCAGATGAAGCCCACATTTATTGTTTCAGGTGTATATATGTTCAATACGTCCTTCCCTGACTCCAAATAAAAGCCATGCTGCGGTATTAGCAAGCTGACTTTCTCTAGGATAGGGCAGATTCCAACCCTCTTTAAATTCCTCTCCCACCTGAGGAAGTAGTTCTGCAGCTGACAAGAGTAAGCACGGAATTTAAGACCTACCTGCTTTTCCCATCTCTAAGTCCCTTCTTCTGGCTATATGCATTCTTGATTTATTTAATTTATTATTATTATTTTTTTAAAGATTTTACTTATTCATGAGAGACACAAAGAGAGGCAGAGGCATAGGCAGAGGAAGAAGAAGGCTCCCTCTCGGGAGCCTGATGCAGGACTCAATCTGGGGACCCCAGGATCACGACCTGAGCCAAAGGCAGACGCTCAACCACTAAGCCACCCAGGTGCCTCTCCACCTTTTTATTTATCTATTAATGAGAGACACAGAGAGAGAGAGAGGCAGAGACACAGGCCGAGGGAGAAGCAGGCTCCATGCAGGGAGCCTGGCATTCTCTATTTATACCCACCTAAGAAAGACATGCTGAGTTTGTATCTCTAGCCCTGGGGCCATCAGGCTGTGCAAGCTTAGTTAGGCAAATCCCTTTACCTCCCAAGGCTCAGTTTTCTGACTGGAATGTAAAGATTGGACATCACTAGATGGTATCTTGGGTTCCTTTCCGCTCTGCACTTAGCTTCTTTCTTTTAGCAGCTCTGTTCATCTTATCCTTATCATCTCAAAAGTAAGTCATTACCCCAGGAAGGCTTTCTTGACCCTTCCAGTGGAGACCAGGTCTTCCTATTCAACACTCCCATAACATCCTTTACTACTTCTTTATAGCGTTGGTCATAATCACAATTTATTATCTGCATAAGAATTTGCCTATTGTTGATCTTCCCCAGTGTCTATAACAACAAACACCACATCTTCCTTCACTGCCATCTGAGGACCAACATAAGTGAATAAACAAATGAATGAATTCCTCAGACTTCCACTCAGAAGTGCTAGGCAGGAGGAAATCTGCCATCCAAATATAAAGAACAGAAGTCATATTGTTTCTAGAAACTCACTTCCATCTATTTCTTCTAAGGATTGCTTTGGAAATAAAGTAACTAAAATGATAGAAAGCAGACAAAAGTGCCTGGTGACTGTCAAGACTCCATCTATTTCTATAACCCAAAAAAAGTGGGATCCACAGTGAGTCTCCCAAATGAACAAGGCTGACCAAGTATAATCTGACATGCAATCCAGCAGAGACCCCATGGATTCTGTAAGCCTGACATTCCTCAAAAAGGAACCTATGACCCCCTCCTAAATCCCACAGGTTTGTCATCCTGGCTTCTGGGTCTTCATACAGCCTCCCTCCTTTGCTTTTTCCACTCCAACAGAAGAACAGGAGAGGAGCTGTTTCAGGGCAGGGGGAGCCTATGCCTCAATGACCTGGCGGCTTGAATATTTATGGTGTAAAAGGCTTCCACCACTTCCAGGTCTTCTTGAAGCCCTGAGTGGAGCAAGAGCCAAGACCTAGACTGACAACTGAGATGTAGGCAAAAGCAGGAAACTCAATGGATGGAAATTTTGAATATTTAGTCTATTTTTATCCTTCCAATACCTTCCAGATGAGTTACGGAAAGCTTACTTACGTGGAGCATGCTCAACATGTTAAAATGCATGGAGACTGTATAGCTGCCTTGTTTTAATTTGTGATGGACATGGTTTCTTTATAATTTTGCTAAGTCTCCATTCCCCAATGCAGAATATTACTGTATAAATATATATACATATATGTGTGTGTTTCTTTGTGTTGAACAAGCTGCTGAAAAGTCAGACATAAACAAACTGTGTCAGTCATAAACAAACACATTTATGAAACAAAATATTCTATTTTCAAATATTATGATCAATGTTTTCAACCTCTAGACAACTTTGTTTTGTGAGATACCTCTAATTTTAAAGCAATTAGTCTACTTGCTCATCTGAAGAAAAAGCTGGAATAAACACATTTTCACTGTATTTCCAGACATTTTGTACTCCGTGATATATTTGCTGTACTTTTTTATATTAGCCATTAAACAGTGTTTTTAAATTGTACTATTACAAGGGAAGGATGCAAAGTAACAAAAAAGTTTACTTTTATATACAAATAAACCAGAACTTATACAGTCAAATGTGTATTATCTTTCAAAGTTGGCACCTTTGGTGACAATATACCAAAATATTTTTATTAGAAAACAAGATTAATAATAATGAACTGGGGCGCCTGGACAGCTCAGTTGGTTAAGCATCCATCTTTTGGTTTTAGCTCAGTTCACGATCTTGGGCTTGTGAATGTTGTGAGATCAAGCGTGAAGCCTGTTTAAGATTCTCTGTCTCTGGATCCCTGGGTGGCGCAGCGGTTTGGCACCTGTCTTTGGCCCAGGGCGTGATCCTGGAGACCCAGGATCGAATCCCACGTCGGACTCCCGGTGCATGGAGCCTGCTTCTCCCTCTGCCTGTGTCTCTGCCTCTCACTCTCTCTCTGTGTGTGACTATCATAAATAAATAAAAATTTATAAAAAAAAAATATTCTCTGTCTCTCTACTCCCTCCCCCTGCCTCTCTTACAAACAAAATAATGCACTGACTATTTAACTCAACAATCTAGAAAGTAAGTCATAAACCAAAAGGGAATTTACAGTGATAAAAGCATAAACATAAAGCAATAGTCAAAAAAGAATAGACTGAATCAATAAAACCAACACTTTTTTTGCTTTAAAAAATATAGGAAGATAATCCTTTGGAAAATCTGATCAAATTTTTTTTTTAAAGAGAGAGAAGCAATAAAATAGCATTAGGGCTCAGAAAAAGGGCATTATACTATAGATTTGGAGAGTTTTTTTTTTAAGATTTCTTTATTTTTTTTTCTAAAGATTTTATTTATTTATTCATGAGAGAGTCAGATACAGTTCAAAGGGAGCTTGATGCAGGACTCTGGGATCAAGCCCTGAGCCAAAGACAGACATTCAACCGCTGAGCCACCCAGGAGTCCCAAAAGAGTTTTATTTGAGAGACAGAGAGCATGTGTGCATAAGCAGGTGGGAGGGCAGAGGGAGGAGCTGAGGAAGAGAAAGAGAAGCAGACTACCTGCTGAGTATGGAGGGGATGCGGGGAAGGGGCTCAACCTCATGACCCTGAGATCATGACCTGAGCTGAAATGAAGAGTCTGACGCTTAACAGACCCAGGTGCCCCTGAGAGTATTCTTTAAATTGTGAGAGAATTACACACAACTTCATGTCAATAAAGTTGAAGATTACATGAAATGGAGAATGCGCAAGGAAAATAGAAATTATTAAAACTCTGCTCAAGAAAAATTATGAAAATACTAATAAAAACCCATAGCAGATATCTGTAAGCTATTTAGAGAAGTAGCCACTAAAACTACATCAGGCACAAATGGTATTCTGGGTGAAATCTACCAAACTTCTATCAAACAGATAATTTCCATGTTATCCCTACTGTTCCCAAACTTACAGAAACAAAAGGGAAAGCTTCTTAATTTCTTCTATGTGACTAATATATTCCTGATATCTGTCTGGATTGAGATGGTACAAAAAATAAAACTATAAACCAGGGGGATCCCTGGGTGGCTCAGCGATTTAGCACCTGCCTTTGGCCCGGGGCCTGATCCTGGAGTCCGGGATCGAGTCCTACATCGGGCTCCCTGCATGGAGCCTGTTTCTCCCTCTGCCTGTGTCTCTGCCTCTCTCTCTCTCTCTGTCTCTCTCTTGAATAAATAAATAAATAAATAAATAAATAAATAAATAAATAAATAAAATCTTTAAAAAATATATATATATATAAACCAATCTTTACTTGTGAAGGCAAATATAACAATCCTAAGTAAAATATCAACAAATAGAATTCAGAAGTTTTAAGAGAACAGTTCACTAAGGCCATGTAGGGTTTATACTAACAATATAAAGATGGTTAAATTATAAAATCTATGAATATGGGCACCCCCGGTGGCACAGCGGTTTAGCACCGCCTACGGCCCGGGGTCTGATCCTGGAGACCCAGGATCAAGTCCCGCGTCGGGCTCCCTGCATGGAGCCTGCTTCTCCCTCTGCCTGTGTCTCTGCTTCTCAGTCTCTCTCTCTCTCTCTGAATAAATAAATTTTAAAAAAATACTAATAAAAAAATAAAATAAAATCTATGAATATAACTTCATTTGTTCAACGAGTATTTGCTAAATGCTTTCTATATGTGCCCGACTCCACTAGTTGAGTCAGTAAGCCATACCACAAGGTTTCTTGTCCATGTGGAGCCAACGTCCTTATGGGAGAAAGAAATCACTGATAAGGAAATAAAGTGTTTGATGGGATAGAGAATAACTGAGGAAGGCTCACTTTAGGTAAGGTAGTTAGTGAAGGCTTATCTCAGACAGGGCATTAAAGCTGAGTTGAAAAGCAACTTATTTGAGATTTTAAAAGAACAAGAGGAACGATCAGAAGCCTAGGGCATGTGAGCAGGGGACAGACGTATGATCCTCAGGAGTTAGGAGGGGTTAGATCACACCGGGTCTTAAGGGAATAGATCACACTGGGTCTTGCAGGCCACAGTAAAGATTTTCTTTCAAGAATAGTGGAAAGTCACAGAATTTTTTTTTTAATTTTTATTTATTTATGATAGACACACAGTGAGAGAGAGAAGCAGAGACACAGGCAGAGGGAGAAGCAGGCTCCATGCACCGGGAGCCCGACGTGGGATTCGATCCCGGGTCTCCAGGATCGCGCCCTGGGCCAAAGGCAGGCGCTAAACCGCTGCGCCACCCAGGGATCCCGAAAGTCACAGAATTTTAAAGGAGACTGAGTGGCACTATTTTATCCATTACTCATACTCCACTTAATGACTAGGGTCTACCAGCTTGTCAGGGCCCTAGAAAAATATTTAGGATCTGAAAAAATATATTTACAAGTCAAAAATACAAAAAATTATAATCATAAAAATAAATGCTTAAATGTCCTCAAAATATAACCACCTAGGAATTTCTTTTTTTTCCTTTTTAAGAAGTCTCCACGCCCAGCATGGAGCCCAACCCCGGGCCAATCTCACGATCCTGAGCCAAAATCGAGTCTGAAGCTTAACTAACTGAGCCACCCAGGTGCTGTAAGTCCAGGAATTTCATTCACTGTTAAATTTAAGATTTATACAATTTTTGTTACATTTGAAAACAATTCTCTCTTTACAAAAATTTCTAAAAATGCTGCTAAAAAACTTTAGGTAATTATAAATTAGGTCAGTTATTTGTAGTAGGAGAAGTTCAGTAGCAAAATTATTAATATTCTTTAAACATGGGATAGCAAAAATAAATGAAACCACATGTTTAATATGAGATGTGGGTGCCTCTTAATAAGTTTCCTGTAGGGGATCCCTGGGTGGCGCAGCGGTTTGGCGCCTGCCTTTGGCCCAGGGCGCGATCCTGGAGACCCGGGATCGAATCCCACGTCAGGCTCCCGGTGCATGGAGCCTGCTTCTCCCTCTGCCTGCTTCTCCCTCTGCCTGTGTCTCTGCCTCTCTCTCTCTCTCTCTCTCTCTCTCTCTGTGTGTGTGTGTGTGTGTGTGACTATCATAAATAAATAAATTTTAAAAAAAAATAAGTTTCCTGTAAAGTGGGGCAGTCCCCCAGACCTCCCGAAGGATGCATTTCAAGGACCCACAGAGGTCTTATCACCACTTTAGGAGAGACAGGATCAGATTTGTATTTTCAAAAGTTCATCCTAGTTCATACATGGAGAATACACTATAGAGGACTAAGAGCAGAAGCAGAGAGACAAATTAGAAGGCAGTTGTGGCCGTGTAGGTGAAGAAGGGACCAGGTAGAGTTAAGAGAGGTAGAGAAAAGTACAGAAGAGATTTAGAAGGTACAAGAGATTCTGTTATAAGGCAAATGGTTGTTGTTAAGAATGAAATCTGTGACCGTGAAATATAGTAAGGCCAATCAACTCTTTCCAAAATAGGACTCCAAATTTTATTTTTTTTTAAAGATTTATTTATTTATTTATGATAGACACAGAAAGAGAGAGAGAGAGGCAGAGACACAAGGAGAGGGAGAAGCAGGCTCCATGCCGGGAGCCCGATGCGGGACTCGATCCTGGGACTCCAGGATCACACCCTGGGCCAAAGGCAGGCGCCAAACCACTGAGCCACCCAGGGATCCCCAGGACTCCAAATTTTAGACTCACCATTTATTCATACTGTCAGGAACCTTTTTTATTTTTGTAAAAAATTTAAAGCATCCACCATGTATTACATACTGTGCTAGAACCAGGCCCTTGGGGACACAAAGATGATTTTTAACACCCTCAAGGACAGAGTCGTGCAAATCCATAATTAAAATATAGCATGGTAGAGGTGCCTGGATGGCTCAGTTGGTTAAGCGTCCAACTCATGATTTCAGCTCAGGTCATGATCTCAGGGTCATGAGTTCGAGCACCATGTTGGACTCCACATCAGGCATGGAGCCGGCTTAAGAATCTTTCTCTCCTTCCCCTCTACCCACCTCCACGCTCCCCAAAGAAAATAGCATGGTAAGTGCCATAATTAAATAACAGAAATAGAAGACAGTTATGCCTAACTGCTGGGAGAGTCACAAAATATTTTACAGGGGATGAGATTTTGAACAGTCTAAAGAATGAGTAGGAGTTTACCATGTAGAGAACATGAGAAAGGTAAAGACTCTTCTAAGCTTAACAACTTCCAGTACCATTAAATGCTGGCAAAGATGAAGGCTGACTAGAAACAATATAAATGTAGAAGCTAAGTTTTTCAGGATTCTTAACCCCAACAAAATGAGAAGGTGGAAATAGTACCCAAAGCTACATTGGAAATAGTAGCCAAAGCTACATTGGAGTCTCCAACACAACTAGAATCCCAATATTTGGATTCTAGCTGGAAAAGAGAATGTTTGCATTTATACTCTTATTTACATTTAGAAATTAGAATGCTAGCAAATCTAATTTTAGGGAACGTTAAAAAAATTCTCAAATTCCTTAGAACCAAACCTCAAAAATCTAATTTGCATTTAGAGGAAAAATTTCTCGATACTCCAGTTTGAGTCTGGCTTCCCGTATAGACCTCTTTGGTAGCACCTTCATGCCCTATTACTGTTATCACCCATTTACTTCATAACTTCCCTTCTAATCTTATGAGCTTTTTAATGGCAGATTATGTGGCTTTTACTTCTGGATCTAGTACATAGGAGGAATTCAATTAATGTTTGCTGGATGAAGGACCAAACAAATAAGCAAAGGAATAAATGGATGAATAGCACGAACATAAGTATTTAAAGGATGCAAAAGAAGACAACACTTAAAAACCTCTAATTGGAAGAATATAAAACATGTACACAGGATAATCAACAAAAAAGTATAAGATACATTATTAACTGTATGGTTCCAGCCTAAGAGGTAGAGGAGTTAGAAAAGAGACACTACAGATCAGTGGAGCTGGACTTCAAAGGAAGGAAAGGACTGGAATGGTCAAAACAGATGCTTTAGTATGAAGCTAAGGAAGCTGAAGCTTTAGGAGCCCTCACTTTCATGGGGCTCTCCCAAAGCCCTAGGAGGGGATCCTGGCACTGTGCCCAAATGATCTCCCTTTCTGGTTTTTGTATATATATATATATTTTTGCAATGTGTTTCTCCTTCTCCTTCTCCTTCTCCTTCTCCTTCTTCTCCTTTTCCTTTTCCTTCCCCTTCCCCTTCCTCCTCCTCCTCCTCTTCTTCTGGTAAAATACACATAACATAAAATTTATCATCTTAACCAGTTGTACAGTCCAGTAGTGTTAAGTGTACTCACATTGTTGTGAAACAGATCTCCAGATCTCTAGAGCTCTTTTATCTTGCCACTCTGAAATTCTATACCCATTAAACAACTTCCCTTTTTCCTCTCCCCCTTCCCATCCCTGGTAATCACCATTTTATTTTCTATTCATATAGATTTGACTACTTTAGATACCTCATTTAAGTGGGATCATCTAGTATTTGTCTTTCTGTGACTGGCATTTCACCTAACATAATATTCTTGAAGTTCGTCCATGTTGTAGTATGTGACAGGATTTCCTTCTTTTTCATGGCCAATATTCCACTGTATGTATATACCACCTTTTGTTTATCCATTCATCCGCTGATAGACACTTGGGTTGCTTCTGCCTCCTGGCTACTGTGATGAGTGCTTCTATGAAGACGTGTATGCAAACATTTAAATTCTTTTTGGATACGTATCCAGAAGGGGGATTGCTAGATCATGTGGTAGTTCTATTTTTA
Source organism: Vulpes vulpes (assembly GCF_048418805.1). Taxonomy (NCBI): domain Eukaryota; kingdom Metazoa; phylum Chordata; class Mammalia; order Carnivora; family Canidae; genus Vulpes; species Vulpes vulpes. The sequence continues at coordinate 55,273,169 of NC_132795.1, forward strand.
ATTTTTTGAGAAATCTCAATACTGTCTTCCATAGCAGTTACATCAGTTTATAATCCCACCAACAGCATGCAAAGGTTTCAATTTCTCCACATCTTTGTCAACACTTGATACTTTCTGTTTTTGATGTTTTAAGAGTTTTGTTTTGTGGGTTTTTTTTTATAGTAGACATCCTCATGTATGTGAAGTGGCATCTTATTCTGGTTTTGATTTGCATTTCTTTGATGATTAGTGATGGTAAGTGTCTTTTCATATGCTTACTTGCCATTTATTTATCCTCGGAGAAAAATGTCTATTCAAGCCCTTTGCCCATTTTTTAATCAGGTTATCTGATTTTTTATTGTTGAGTTGCAGTTTTCTACATATTCTGGATACTAACTTCTATCAGATATATGACTTGCAGATACTTTCTCCCATTCTGCAGGTTGCTTTTTCATTCTATGGATTGTATCTTTGATGGACTAAGTTTTAAAAATTTGATGTAGTCTAACTGTTCTATTTTTCCCTGTACTTTCAGTGTCATACCCAAGAAATCCCTGCCAAGTCCAATGTCAGGAAGCTTTCCTCCTGTGTTTTCTTCAAAGAGTTTTATAGTTTTAGGTCTTAAAGCTTAGGTCTTTAATTCATTTTGAATTTATTTTTATATACGGTGTGAGACAAGGGGCTATCTTTATTCTTTTCCAACTGGATAGCCAGTATTCCAACACCACTTGTTGAAAAGATTCTCCTTCATTCCTCATTCAGTGGTCTTCGCACCCTTGTCAAAGATGACTTAACCATATATGTAAGTATTTACTTCTGCCTTTCTATTTTATTCCATTCATCTTTTTGCCTGTCTTTATGCCAGTATTGCACTGTTTTGATTACTGTAGCCTTGTAATATATTTTGAAATTAGGAAGTGTGACTACTCCAACTTTGTTCTAAATGAGCAATTATTTTTATAATGTGTGCAAAGACAAGGTATTTTCATCACTCTTAACCCATATGGTAAAAACCACAGCCTCTTTCCATCTCAACTTTTCCCCATCATGATTCCCAGTCAGTAGAGTTAGAGTGGCTGCAGGCACTTTAGGGATCTGTAAAAAGAAATTTAAATTGGTGATATATTCATTTTGGGCTTAGTAGAATATATTCACATGGTTCTCAGTCATTTCTGTGTATGGCCGAGTTATTGTTAACCACCCTTGTATACAAAGATGTTACTGGGCCAACTTCCTCTGAATCATGATAGAAGTGTGCAGGGCCAGATCATACCATGATATAAATGTGTCAATTCAAAGAGTATTTAACGGTAGTCAATGTACAAGAAAAAAAATCAAGCTTGCAATATAAAGGATACTTGATAGAGATTTTCCCCAAAGTTGATAACAATCTTTAAAATTTATATAATGTTACTAATAACAAGTTGTGAGGCTGAAAGGAACTTTGCTAATCTGTCAATATGAAAAACCATATTCTGGTCACCCATGTTGTAACATTGTAACAAACAATGAATAATCTTTCTATTCTCTTTTTAGAAAATATCACAGAATTGTTATAATATGAAAGGGCAACAAAGACTATACAGCCAAGGGGCACCTGGGTGGCTCAGTGGTTGATCATCTACCTTCGGTTCAGGGAACGATCCCAAGATCCTGGGATCGAATCCCACGTTGGGCTTCCTGCAGGGAGCCTGCTTCTCCCTCTGCCTATGTCTCTGCCTCTCTCTATCTCTCATGAATAAGTTAATAAAATATTTTTTAAAAAAGACTATACAGCCAAAAAATGTAGAGAAAAAGTCTCACAGTGATGTGTTAAGTACCAAATAAAAATATTATTGCTATTTTTCTGAATTTTATATCTGTCAATTTCTTAAAAGTTACCATTTTTGTTATTTCTTTCCTCATTATAAATAAATGTTCACTTCTGTACAACTTGTATTTGAAATTAATGCTCTTAAAGAGCATTCTCACAAAACCTAGATTCACTCCTGGTCAGAAAGAAGGAGGGTCCCTTTGCCTGCACAAAGGCATATAGTGGAGAAGGAAGTGAAACACACATGGAACACTTTATGGAGAGCTACTGGATGGATGCGGAAAGATCCTTTAATTAATTAAATAATTAATTAGGCTTTTTAAAAAGTAAGCTCTATACACAACATGGGGCTTGAATTCATAACCCCAAGATCAAGAGTGACATGCTCTACCAACTAAGCCAGCCAGGTGCCTCAAGATCCTTTAAACAATAGAAGAAATATGCATAGGTAGGCTAAAGGCAACTTAATGGAGGCCCTCAGAAGCAAAGAAAAAGTTCAGACTTGGATATATCTATTTAGCATCTTTTGCTAAATAAACAATAATCAACTGGCTTATAGGTAAAGGTGCTTGGAGAATAGTGACAAAATCAAGTCTGTTGGAATATACATAAGAAAGCACTGAATGTAAAGTCAAACATGATATGTTATCAATTCATTTTCCTTCTGCTAATAAAAAATAAAATATTCTGGGGTTAGGATTTTTAGTAACTCCGCCTCAGATTTTCAAAGTGGATGTGTAGAACAGGGATTCTTAGCAGTTAGACATCTTCATTCACAGTATAATATATTTATTGATATTTTTTATGCCTCATTGGCAGTGACCAAGCTGACAAAGGTCTCTATCCTTGCAGAGCTGAAGATCTATCAAAAAGCCTTAACCTGCCTACCGTGTGTGCCTCCTCTCTACCACACTCTTCACTTTTCCTTCAGCCTAAACTTCAGTGCACAGACATTCCCAGCAGAACAAGGAACCTAGGCAGAGTGCTTAGGACAGAACTTGTCTCCACACCACCTAGTGATCATAACATTTTAGAGAAATAAGCACTAGCTTCTCTTCATGATACCCCTGGAGATCCTTGAGGCTGAACTTATATTTCTTTGACTATAATCAGTATTTCAAACATTTCAAAACATTTTACAACTACATGACAATAATAACATCTCCAAGAAAGAATTCTTAAAACACTAATTTCAAGGAACTGGACAAATACATCTTGCCTTTCAAATAATGTTTTTCCATAAAGGCAGCTATTTTGTCCATAAGTAATAGATAAGCTAAATAATTAACCACCGAACCTGTAAGTAGTAGCAACCCACACAGTTTGTTTCATTTTCAGCTATGAAATACAAAGCTCCTGAAGTTACTCTTATTGTAATTAATCCAGAGCCTGGACATCCAAGAAAAACCTCATAAAACAGAATTCAGAACTTATTATGTATGATTCTGAGACTCTTGGGGGAAAAAAAGATGTTCAGAGAATTAATTTTTTTCAGTAACTTCAATGCAAATTATAAAATTTATTAGCAATAGGCAGTTTCCCAAAGACCTAGTACAAAATGTTTATGGTTATACTAAAATTCCTAGCAGCAAAAATTCCATGAGCATAACTATCATCTATTGAACCTCTTTGTGGCATTTCAAAATACCAATTAACTTGAAAATAAAACTCATTTCCTTTCTCTTAAAAACAATCTAAGAAGATTACATAGAAATCCAACTATTATTCTGATGTCCAGCTTACTGCTGTGTAATAATGATTGAGTTTACACAGAGTTCGTTTTGGTACTTCTTAATAAGTTTATTTCAACATACACATATTTCAATGTTTTAAAGAAAAAATGGTGAAAAACTGATGGTAGAATACAGAAAATGTTAAAATAAAAACACCTCTTTCCAATGGCCAAAATATCAAGGTTTGTGTTTTGAAGATAATCATCTATAAAACAAGTGATTTGGAAATACTTTCTTTTTTTCCCTTTGTTCATGTATGCATCTATTTAGGAAATACTACAAGCGCTGCTCCCATTTTTTAAAAACAAGGACCCAAAAGAATGATTGCGAAAGAACTTAGTGTTAAATTTGGTGGTTAAACACGAAACAAGGAATATGCTAACAAAAGGAATTCTCAGTGTAGGGATGCCTGGGTGGCTCAGCTTGTCCCTGGCTCAGGCTATGATCCAGGGTCTCAGGATTGAGTCCCACATCAAGCTCCTGCCTGGAGCCTGCTTTTCCCTCTGCCTATGTCTCTGCCTTTCTCTCTCTCTGCGTTTTCATGAAAAAAATAAAATCTTAAAAAAAAAAAAAAGGAATTCTCAGTGTAGAGGCTAGGGAAAAATAAACTTTAAAAAGTTGCACTGCAGTATAAGATGAATCTTAGGAAGACAGAGTTGTAAGTTAATGAATTAGAGTAGGAACAGAAATGAAAATAAGGTAAAGACAAGCTGCTAGAATTAATGAAAGGTCTGTATAATTAATAATTCAGAAAAATTAAAAGGGCATTTTATAACTAGGTATTTTAAGTTGGGAAGAATGTAATTAGTAAGAAGAGAATTTAATCAAGATACCAGAGTTAAGACATTTAAAAAATAGCACCTCAAGCACAAAGCCATATTACAGCACACTAGAGTAAAAGAGCAATGTTGACTCCATAAATTACATTCTTCTCTCCGAATCAATATAAAACCATCTTCAACACTTTGATTTCCATATAGGTCTCCCATGTAAGCTCTGAACAGATTCTCCCTTAAAAAAGGGAAATAAAAAAATATGGCACCCCCAGGGAGTTGAAATACAGGAATTGACATAATTAATTCTACCAACAATCCCTAAAAAGGGATCCCTGGGCTCAGCGGTTTAGCGCCACCTTCGGCCCAGGGCATGATCCTGGAGTCCCGGGATGGAGTCCTACATTGGGCTCCCTGCTTGGAGCCTGCTTCTCCCTCTGCCTGTGTCTCTGCCTCTCTCTCTCTCTCTGTGCCTTTCATGAATAAATAAATAAAAATCTTAAAAAAAAAAGGGGGGGGATACTATGTGATATGTTATAAAGTGAGATTTAAAAAATTTTAATATGTATCCTTTAATACAACATATATAAGAGATTGTCATTTCAACATAAAATTAATGCAAGTGATTAATTTTACTTTTGGGGGGGTACTAAGTCTTTGAAATCCAGGCTGCATTTTGCATTTAAAGTACATTTAGGGGATGGATCCCTGGGTGGCTCGGTGGTTTGGCACCTGTCTTCGGCCCAGAGCGTGATCCTGGATTCCCAGGAACGAGTCCCACGTCGGGCTCCCTGCATGGAGCCTGCTTCTCCCTCTGCCTGTGTCTCTGCCTCTCTCTCTCTCTCTCTCTGTGTGTGTCTCTCATGAATAAATCATTAAAATCTCAGTACTGTTTAGTACTTTCTCATTGTTTTACAACAGATTTCTAGAACTTTTTCATTTTGTAAGACTAAAACTCTATACACATTGAACACTGATTCCCTCTCCTCCCTCCCCCCAGTCTTTGGCAGTCTTCACTTTTCTACTTTCTGCTTTTATGATTTTTAACAGTAGATACTTTATGTGAGTAGAATCCTTCAGTATTTGTCCTTTGTCATTGGCTTATTTTGCTTAACATAATGCCGTTCAGATTCATCAATATTATAGCATGTGACAGGATTTCCTTCTTTTTTAAGGCTTCATAATATTTCTTTGTTATGTATATACCACATATTCTTTATCCACTCATCTGCCAATGGACATTCAGATTGCTGTTATGAGTACTGCTGCAATGAACATGGATGTGCAAATATGTCTTTGAGATCCTGCTTTGAGAAATACGTTTTTAATACTGAACTTTCATAAAATGAACAAAAGATTCAAAAAATTCAATCAACAAAGACTTACTAGAAAAACGGAATCACTGTAGTATGTTAAAGGCAAATACCTCTTGAGAATATGAGTCAATTTAAGCTTAGACTTGTTTGTAAATTAGATTTTAAAAAAGAAATTAAAAAGAAGCTAAACTGATTAATACAGTTGACCCTTGAATAACACATGTTTGAACTGTGCAGGTCCAGTTAAATGCAGATTTTTTTTCAATAAGAACAATACAGTGCTGTAAATGTACTTTCTCTTCTTTATGATTTTAAAGCATTTTTTCTCTAACTTTTTTTTTAAGAATATAGTATAGAATATATAAACATACAAAATAGGTATCAATTGACTGTTTATATTATCAGTAAGGCTTCCATTCAACCGTTGGCTATTAGTAGTTGAGTTTTTGGGGAGTCGAGAGTTATATGTGGATTTCTGACTATGTTAGAGTCAGCGCCTCTTGTTCAAAGGTCAACTACACACCAAAACCAGTATTTAACTGCAAATAATTTACAACAAATAATCTGCCTACAGACATCTAGACCATCACTGGTCTCATAAATAAAACCAAATCAAGAGTCTGTCTTGGATGGAAATATTTTATATAAAATGAGCTTTCAAAAAGCATAGTCAAACACAATCTATGAGCAAGTATCCACTTATGCTACTTTTTGAAAAGCGGTTATAGTTTTATATTTACTCTTGTGTTAAACACATTATGTGATTAATGCAGTGTGAGTTTAATGTAGTAATTATATGGCAATAAACTTAGCTTGTCTGATTTGTTACAGTAGCTCGTAAAGTAAATATCCTCAGAAAAATGATTATATTAGATATACTAATAGTTAATAAACCTCATTAAAAAGCAACAATATTGGAACAATATATATACACAAAGTGTTTAAAGCTATATACTCTACTAAATCTTATTCATACATACATCAGAATTCAGCACAACTGATCTAAATATTAACAGTTTTGCATAGATATTTCCCAATATCAAAAGTCAATTATTTTTTAAGAAGGCTTTCTACATGCGTAACTACCCTAATCTGCCTGTTAATAGAACTTAGTTCCATTGAAATAAACATCACAGAAATAAAACAATTTTTTAAAAACTTCTAGTGCTTATGGTAAAAATGCTAAATGATGAAACCAAGGAAAGCGGCATAGATCAGCTAATAAAAATAATTTTAGTCCCAATCCTTACAAGATTTTGCCCTATGACCTTGACATTCCATTATCCTTGTGCTCCATCTGCCTCCATAAATGAAATAGGCTATTCATACAAACTGAGACCAAAGAATGAGAGTCATTTTGAAAATCAAATTGAAAAAAGTTAAGTTAGATCTCTACCTCACATCATACACAAAAATAAGTATCAGTTCAATAAGATGTAAATGTAAAAAAAAAAAAAAAAAACCAGGACAACTAAGGTATTTTATTACATTAGGGTAGGGACAACTTCTCTCAGCAAGCACAAAATATAGAAGCTATAAAGGCTGATGGATTTTACCACATAAAAACGTTTTATTAGTATAAAAGATACCCTAATGTTAGAAGATAAAGATTGGGAGAAAGTATTTAAAACATCTCAAAAGACAGAGGTTAGTGTCTATATTTTATAAAGGGCTTCTACAAAGCTATCAAAACAAACAATCCAATAGAAAAATGGAAATATATGCAAATAAGTGATACATAAAATTTTAAAATCTATGGCCAATAAACCAAAAATATTCCATCTCATTAGTAAGCAGAAAAGTGCAAATTAAAACAATAAAATAGTAGGGGTGCCTGGTTGGCTCAGTCAATGGAACATATGACTTTTGATCTTGGGGTTTTGAGTTTAAGCCCCACACTGGGTAGAGAGATTATTTTAAAACAACAATGCACATACAATACTATTAGAGTGGCAAAAATTTAAGGATAATTTTATTGTCATCAAAGGTGAGGAGAAATGGGGATTCTCATACGCTATTGATAGAAAGGATCATGGGTATAGCTTCTTTAGAAGGCAATTTGCTAGCAGCTACCTCCATGTACAAAAATAAAATATACAGCCCAAACCAACAGTTCCATCTCTAGAAATTTATTCTATAGAAATATACCTGTAAATAAAGATACAAGAATAAGGATGCTCAATGAAATATTATTTGTAATAATCAAAGAAGTAGAGACCACCAAAATATCTACTGGAGAAGAATGATTATAGTCCATCCATTCAACAAAATGTTCTGCAGATATTTAAGAGAATGAAATAGACTCTGAAAGATGCCAAATTAAAAAAGCAAGTCAGGGAGCAGTGTGAAGAAGAGGCGAGAACGACCCCCGGACCGGCCAAAGCCTGTGTGCCGCCGCATCCCCGCATTCAGCAGTTACGTCCCGCCGCCGTTGCCACCATGCCCAAGAGAAAGGCTGAAGGGGATGCTAAAGGAGATAAAGCCAAGGTGAAGGATGAGCCACAGAGAAGATCTGCAGAAAATGGAGATGCCAAAACAGAGCAGGCACAGAAAGCTGAAGGTGCTGGAGATGCCAAGTGAAGTGTGTGCATTTTTGATAACTGTGTACTTCTGGTGACTGTACAGTTTGAAATACTATTTTTTATCAAGTTTTATAAAAATGCAGAATTTTGTTTTACTTTTTTTTTAAGCTATGTTGTTAGCACACGGAACACTTCATTGTTGTTTTGGGGGAAGGGCATATGTCACTAATAGAATATCTCCGAAGCTAGATTGATAACAAGAGGGAAAAACACCTTCCCCTTCTAGTTTTGAGAAACTTCCTCTTGGCTCCCAGGAGGAGGGATTCCTTGATGTTGACACACATGAGCCACCTTGGTGGTGTGGAAAAACTAAAATTCATTTTTTTATGTCCTCTTCTCCCTCTCTACCTCCAATATAGACTTGACTCCCTTAAACCCAGAGACCTGTTGGAACCTGATCCCATGAAATGGTTCCCAGTATGTCAGGCAATCTGGACTTTACGGTGTCACCACTCAGATGGCGTCCCTCAAGAGTTCCTTTTTTTAGCTTGTGGATCTTCAAATTGATAATTCTGCCATTTTCATTTAATTTCCTGAAAGTCAGGGTCAGCTTGTGAAAAGTTGTTAAACAACATGCTAAATGTGAACTGTCAACCCTCACTCTAAACTTTCCCTGTTCAGAGCATCACATGAACACTTCATTGGGTTTTATAGTGGCTTTCTGATTTTGGTAGTCCATTGAAGAAGGGAGTTTGAAAGTTGCTGTATACTGTTAACGATCGTCCGCTCATGTCCTGCCTGAAATACCATGATTGTTTTGTTTTTTTTTTAAAGATTTATTTATTTATTTATGAGAGAGAGAGAGAGAGAAAGAGAGAGAGAGAGAGGCAGAGACACAGAAGGAGGGAGAAGCAGGCTCCATGCCAGGAGCCCGACGTGGGACTCGATCCCGGGACTCCAGGATTGCGCCCTGGGCCAAAGGCAGGCGCTAAACCGCTGAGCCACCCAGGGATCCCCACCATGATTGTTTATGAAAAGTATCTTTAATAAAGCTGGATACAGTTTGGCTTGGGAAGAAAAAAAAAAACAAGTCACAGAAGAATTACACTGGGGAAAAAAAAGAACCCTATTTAGTTGTTTTAAGACAGACAGAAAATGAGATGCCTTGCTGGCTCAGCTGGTAGAGAGTGTAACTCTTGATCTAAGGGTTGTAAGTTCAGCCCTACATTGGGTATGAAGCCTACCTAATGAAAAATAAATAAATATAAAAAATAAAATAAAATATACAGAAAGTGTTTACAAAGATTAGGGGGGGAAAAGGGTAAAAGAAGAGTCTCACTTTTATTTCTATATCTGTATTTACCACTTGAATGTTTTATGAAAAGCAAGTACACTTGCCCTTTGAACAACATGAGGGTTGGGGCACTGACTCCCCAGCACAGTTGAAAATCTGAAAATTATTTCTGACTCCCCCACAACCTAACTATAAATAGCCTGCTGTTGATTGGAAACCTTACTGATAACATAAACAGTCAATAAACACCTATTTTGTATGTTATATGTATTCTATACTGTATTCTTATAATAAAGTATGCTAGAGAAAATAAAATGTTTTATTTTTTGTTTTGTTTTGAGTTTTTATTTAAATTTCAGTTAGTTAACATATATAGTGAAGGGGAGCCTGGGTGGCTCAATCAGTTGTTTCCGATTCCTGATCTCAGGATTGTGAGTTCAAGACCCATGTTGGGCTCCATGCTGGTGTGGATCCCATTTAAAACAAACAAACAAACAAACAAGCAAAAAAAAACAAAAACCATAGTGTAATATTGGTTTCAAGAGTAGAATTTTGTGAAGAAAATGTTTTAAAATCATAAGGAAAAGAAAGTATATTTACGACACTATCATATTTGTCTGGCTCAATCAGAAAAGTGTCTGACTCTTAATCTTGGGGTTGTAAGTTTGAGCCTCATGTTGGGTGTAGAGATTACTAAAAACAAATAAACTTAAAAAAACATTCTGTGTGGGACGCTTGTGTGGCTCAGCAGTTGAGCACCTGCCTTCTGCCAGGGTGTGATCCTGGAGTTCCAGGATGGAGTCCCACATCGGGCTTCCTGCATGGAACCAGCTTCTCTCTCTGCTTATGTCTCTGCCTCTCTCCCTCTGTGTCTCTCATGAATAAATAAATAAAACCTTTAAAAAAAATTCTGTGTATAAATGGACTTGCATATTTCAAACCCATGTTGTTTAAGAGCCAATTGTATTATTTTTATAATCAAAAAAAACAAAAGAGGGAATCCCTGGGTGGCTCAGGGGTTTAGCGCCTGCCTTTGGCCCAGGGCATGATCCTAGAGTCCTGGGATCGAGTCCCACATCAGGCTCCCTGCGTGGAGCCTGCTTCTCCCTCTGCCTGTGCTCTGCCTCTCTCTCCTCTGTGTCTTTCATGAATAAATAAATCTTAAAGGAAAAAAAAAAAAAGAATGAGTGGGCATTTCATAAGTCATTTGGCAATGTGTACACTTCCAGGACCTAGAATGTAGTATTCAGTTTCTAGGTGCTACTATCCAGGATTCAATCATCCTCTGCCAACTGCAGTTCTAAGATATCAAAAAAAAAAAAAAATAATAATAATAATAATCTTTTTATTTTTGTTGCCTCAAACAAAAGAACATATTGCCTTTGCTTCCACTCCCACAGAACAGGTAGACAGGTCTATGGGAGGAGCATCTAGTGAGAAGAGTCACTTCTGCTTTATCATTTCAATATATGACAGCAGACAAGGCCCAGGAAGACAAAAACAAAAACAAAACCAGAAACACAACAAAACAGGACTCTGCTATGAAAAGGCGGTATGAGACTCATGAAAACAAAACAAGGTAGGGACATAATGCACCACTGGCTGTCTGAAGCTCTCTAACAGAAGTACCATTTGTATAACATAAAACTTGTGGGAGAATCTGCCCCAGTGATGCTTTCTGAATACCTAAAGAGGCTGATCCAGGATAGGGGTTACTGGAGCAGGTTTTTAAAGATAAAGACTGGTTTGTTTGGGAAATGGATACCCTCTGGAGAACAGAACTTTCATCTGTGCTTTAAAAATAGGCTTAATGCCATTTTCATTGCTTCCCCCAACTCCCTCTTATCCATGAGACTTTGATCTTAATACCGGCACGGTTTTGTTAACCATAGTACTTTTCAGGAACACAGCTACCAAGGCTGGCAAAAGATTTGGGTTCAGGAGATATTAGAAAACACTTTAATGTCAGAAAGATACAGGTTCAAATCTTAACTTCCATTTCAAATTGCATTCCCATGGACAAGTTACCTACCATGATCTCTGAGTAAAATGGTACACTGTCAAAAATTAGAAGTAACAGACACAGCATCTAAGCAAAGTACTTTGTGCACAGAAAACCCTCATCAAATGGAAGCTATAATTTTTATATTATAAGACCTTTCACCAGAGTGTGGGGCTGGGGGAGTGGGCAAGAGGGAGAAAAATATCAACTGTTCCTTTAATTCCACCAGGACTAGATGTTTGGCATTCTACTTTGCTAAAGATGAACTGATTTCATAAGCCCATGTTGAATATAAGTGCATCTGACAGAATACAGCAAAGTTAGGATTTATATTGTAAGCTATTTTTAAAACTGCCTGGTTAGCAAATTAAACCAGCTGTGAAAATATCCTGGTTTCCATTCACAACAAATACAAGACAAACATTCTCCTTTAATGAACCTGGCCTCATGGCAGCACAGCATATTCTGCATAATTCATTCCTAAGGGTTTTGGAGACATCATTTTCATAAGACAGACCAAAACTATACTATTTTCTAGGAAAAAAAGGAAAAAAAAGATGAGAAAGAGGAGTTTCTTTCTACAGATTTTCAGTAAATTCCACAAATTGCTGTCCCATTTAGCTTAGGAGACTACTGTATGAATAAAAGATAGTAGTTATGTCAATACTTCAGGCCAGCCTTAAACAGTGCTTCTTTTAAAAGTCTTCTTTAACCAGTCTTCTCTGCAACACAATTTTTCAAGTTCTGTGGCAAAAGGATGGATAAAATCTGCTCATTGCCGCTAAAAAGCTACTGAGGACTGCCACTTTCAGATTTAAAACTGATCACTCTTTAAGAAGTTAGGGGGAGACATCTTTAATTATTTAGAATGTTGGCTAAGTTATATTATTTATAATTCCCATTCCTTTAGGGAAACAATTTGTTATTTAAACAGGGAACAGAAGTATAAATAAATAAATGGAATAGAATTTCAGGAAGTACTATTCAAATAAATTCACACTTGGAATCTAGGGAAACAGTCTATTAATTTAGTGCATTTCATAAAGACAAAGGTAAGAAAAGAATATACCATTTTAAACTTTCTTTGGATATCAACCAGACTGAATTAGTTCAATTTGGAACATCCTGAGCCTTAAAGCCTTTGCTAAAGTGTAACATAAATTTTGATTAGCCAAGTGTGAAAAACTACAAAGCCAACTTTCTTGTCCCTCCAGTTAGTCTGTCTATAAATAGAAGCAATGCATTAACAGCCACCAAAGCAACTGGTGAGTTCCACAACGTATACATCCTCTGCAAACATGCTCTCAGCATGTTTAACCAAAGTGCTTCTGAAGATCTGTAATAGGACCCTTTTTAAATAAACTGTGACTCACTGTTTGCTTTCTTCACCAGGAGGTGGAGTCTTGCCATGCCCTTCCATTACAAAATCCTCCTGTTCCACCTGCAAAGGTAAGTACCACAGGTCAGCAGCAGTAGTCAGTAACTAAGATGCAACTTACTCAAAGTTCCAGGGCCTGCCCTGTACAGAACCACACGGTCACCACACTATATTGCCTGGTACAGAAGCCTGGGCCAGTGGCTTTCAATCTCCAGGTTTGCTCAAGGCATCTCTCCCTGTGTGACTAGATTTGTGGAACAGAAAAGGAAGCATGTTGACTTGCAACTCACATAATTGTAACAAAAAATTAAAATCCAGACTATAATAAAGAATTGCTATGACTCAGTAAGAAAAAGACAATGTACCAGAAATTTTTACAAAATAACTGAGTAGGAATTTTACTGAGAATACACAAATGAAAAGATGTTCAATCTTATGTCAACCAGGAAAATGCCAATCAAAACCACAAAGAGATGCCATTTCACAACTATCGGGTTGGCTAAAATGAAAAAGTTGGGCAATACCAAGTGTTGACAAGGACACAGAGGAATAGCGATGTTCATCTATTCCTGGTGGGAAGAAAAATTGGCACAACTACTTTTCAAAAGTTTGCCACTATCTGATACATTGGACTATGTGTTTATTGTACAAACTAGTGGTTGCACCTCTAGATGAATACTCTAGAGAAACTTCCACACATATTAAAAATATTTTTTCATAGATTTGTAACAAAAAAACAGCAAATATAAGCAGTAAAAGAAATATACTATGGTGTTTTCAGACAACAGAATACTCTTAGAAAGTCAATGAACTCTAGCTACACACTGCAACCTAGATCAGTTACAAAAACACAATATTGGGTGAAAAACAAATCACAAAACAATACACACATGGTATAATTCCATGACACAATGTTCAAATATATACATTTTAAAACTACATATATGCATGTGTATATAGAGGTATATGTGTATACATACAGTTTTTAAAAAATGTATTTATAAAAGAAATGACAAAAAATTTAGGCTAGTGATTGTCTTAGGAAGGGAGGAAGGGGATTCAATCAGGAAGAGGCACATGCTGGGTCCGGGGGTATGCTGGTGGTCTATTTCTTGGCCTATGTAGTAGGTATATGGGTGTTTGTTTTATAATTATTCTTTAAAAAAAAGATTATATTTATTTGAGAGAGAGAGAGCATGCACACAGGTTGCAGGAAGGGGCAGAAAGAGAGGGGAGAAGCAGACTCCCCACTGAGCAGGGGGGGTTTATAACTATTCTTTTAACTATGTATTTATTTTCTATATGTATGGTTTATTTCTCAGTATAAATATCAAGAAGGGAAAAAAAAAGCATTTTACTATTCCAAATGGTTTGATCTAGAAAATCAGTGACAGAGATAGAGATACTCCACAAGTGGGGATTGTCTGTCAATTCTATGAAAACTCTCCCAAAAGGCCTAACTTTAAAAAAATCAAGCAGATGTATTCAAGGAAATAGATAGGACTATTCTCAGGTTAGAAAAATAGTTATAGGGACTAATAATCTGGAAGACAGACAATAGTAACACAGACACATAAACCACAATGAAACCCAAAGTAAACAAAAGGCTTTCCAATTCTGTCTTCTCCACAGCCTTCATTTCTCAAGAATGCCAGAGAAGATGGGACAATCTTAAGAGGCTAAGTTTCAAAAAGGACAGAAAAAGTAGGAGGTGTTTGTCATTTCCATTAAAAAGAGAAAATGAAGGAAGCATACTCAAGAATAATTAAAGACACACACTGTGCATACTGTAAAATTCAAACCAGGTTTTGACTTTATTCTTAGGAACTTCCTGTCTCTGCAGCCTATGGGACTTGGCCAAGGAGAGAGAGGATTCTCTCATCCTAAATTATACTTAGACGTAAAAACTCTAGAAGAAAAAATAGGATTGTAGAGGGAAACTTAGGAGGACCTAGAGATGACCTGGTTGTATTACAAGAGTGAATACATATGTTTGTAAAAAAATCAGTGTTGTCCGCTTTATGCACTTAACTATATAAATGTTATACCTTAATTAGGAAAAACACGTGACAAATTATTTAAGTTTGTCAAGCTTTTTGGAAGCTCAAGCGTCAATTATTTTCTTTTCTTTTCTTTTCTTTTTTTGTCAATCATTTTCTTTCTTTCTTTTCTTTTTTTTAATTTATGATAGTCACACGCAGAGAGAGAGAGAGGCAGAGACACAGGCAGAGGGAGAAGCAGGCTCCATGCACCAGGAGCCCCGACGTGGGATTCGATCCTCGGTCTCCAGGATCGCACCCTGGGCCAAAAGGAGGCGCCAAACCGCTGCGCCACCCAGGGATCCCTGTCAATCATTTTCTTAAAGAAGAGAATGACTATTCTCTCATTTAATATGTAAATTTCTTGATTCTTCATCTTTTAAAAATTGTCTCCAATTAAAGAGCTCTAAAAAAAAAATGAGCTCGAAATTATGCACCTTGACCTCTACTTTGTAGTTTTTTTTGAAAAAAGCTTATCTATAATCAATTTCTTAGTAAGTACAATAATAAGGAAAAGAGGGCAGCCCCCGTGGCTCAGCGGTTTAGCGCCGCCTGCAGCCCAGGTTGTGATCCTGGAGACCCCGGATCGAGTCCCACATCAGGCTCCCTGCATGGAGTCTGCTTCTCCCTCTGCCTGTGTCTCTGCCCCTCTCTCCTCTCTGTGTATTCTCATAAATAAATAAATAAAATCTTTAAAAATAATAATAATAATAACAAAAAGATTGAAGAACCCACACCTTTGACAATCTCCTCTACATGGGTTTCCTATCTTTAACTCCAGCCCCCATGTTATCCATATGAGTCTTCTCCACTTGGATGGCCCAATAAGTTCCAAGATGAAACATCTTTATCCTCAAATTTCCTCTCCTTTTTTTATCCCCTGCCTCTGCAAATGGCACCATCGTTCATTAAATCCCCAAAGAGGAAACGTATACAGATATGCCCCACTTTTCAAAAGTTTGTGTTACATCATTTTGCTTTTACAAAAGACCTACATTAATACCTATTTTTGCTAATGAAAAAGAAAACATCTGAATTTTCACTTTTACAAAAAAAAAAAAAAAAGGCAAAAAGCAAAAGACCTCTCCACATTGGTTTTGCAGCCAGCCATTATAGAGGCAGCAAGCATCCTAAGCAGCAAGAGCGTCACCACTCATCTTCTTCCTTGGTACTACACTTAACATCTCAGCATCCAGTCTCCATTTTTGAACTCTGTGAGCGTCTGTGCTTTATCTTGAGTCATTTTGTGCATCCGTTAACAGGATGTGTCTTAAAGTATCGGAAAAACCTAAGAGAGGTTATTTTCTGGGTTTGGGAATGCTCCAAGATTTTTCCATATAAAAAAATGGTCATTGTTTCTTGGTTTTATGCAACATTTGGACTTATGAAAGATTTCATAGGAAAGCTCTGCTTTCAGATAGTGGGGAAAACCTGTCATCACACAAGAATCCAAGGTTCCCTTCTTAACCCCACATCCTATTAATCACCAAGTACTGTGGCTTTTACCTCTTAAATAGCTCTCACATCCAGCACCCTTTCTTTTCTCTTTAACTGCCATAGTTAAAAGCCAGCTTCTCTAAATCTCACTACTACAAAAGCCTTCTCTTTGGTCTTTGTGCTTCCAGGTCCCATCTCATTTTATTTTATTTATTATTTTTTTAAGATTTTATTTATTTATTCATGACAGACACAGAGAGTGAGAGGCAGAGACACAGGCAGAGGGAGAAGCAGGCTCCATGCAGGGAGCCTGATGTGGGACTTGATCCCGGATCTCCAGGATCACACCCTGGGCTGAAGGCAGCGCTAAACCGCTGGGCCACTGGGGCTGCCCTCTGTCTCATTTTAATATATCCTCATCCTCCAAACCACTTCCATCAAGTGGCCTTTGTAAATTCTTCAGTGGCACTCCATCACCTACTCTGGGGGATAAAAGTTCAGTTCATTTGTCTAAGCAATCTTTTCATCTGCCTCTGCCTCACCCACTCTGAACCCCTGGTGGAGCAGAAAACTCCTTAACAGCCCCTCTCCCCCATGCACTTACATATACTGTTCGCATTGCCTAGAAGCTCTGGTCTTCTGCCCACATACAGTTCAAATTCCTACTCATTCCTGTAAGTGTCAATTCAAATGCCTTTTCCCAAAAGACACCATTCCCTGCAGGAGGGTTCACAACTTTTCTCAGTCTCCATCACTTCAGAAGGCAATAAAAATGGTCCAGAAAGATCACTACTCCTTGTTGTAGATCTGTTTTTCTCCTCCTGTTTTTCTCACGTCCCACTTCTGGTCCCTTCACATCCTTTTTTTTCCTACAAATTTCACGAACATTTTTGGACTTAACTTGATGATCTCTGCTACTTCTCCTCCTCGACCTCATCTGCAGGAGTTTCAAGATTTTTTTTTTTTTTTAAGCAGGCCCCATGCCCAGCATGGAGCTCACACGGGGCTTGAACTCACAACCCTGAGATCAAGACCTAAGCTGACATCAAGAGCTAGAAGCTTAACCCACTGAGCCACCCAGGTGCCTGCCTCCATTACCATTCATTCATTCAACAAACATTTACTTAGCACGTATTATGCGCTAGGTGCAGATAGTCACTGCCCTCAAAAAGCTTGCAGCTTAGTGAGAAAGACAAACAAAAACCAGTCAATTACCAGCACCGTATGGTGACAGATGGTAGCTACACTTGTGGTGAGTATAGTAGCATAAAGCCCAGACTTGTGGAAACACCTGAAACTAACACTGTCTGTCAATTATACTCCAATTAAAAAAATATGATCATACACTGGGAGAAAGCAATGCAAGGACACAGGAAGGGCGCTTGACCCAGTCAGACCAACGCCAGGCAGGGTGACTCTCCTTTTTCCTATTTCAATGAGGCACCGAGCAGGACCCAAGCTGCTCTACACCAAGGTCCTTCCATTCTGAAATACAATTTGCTCAACACCAACTTGGTTGTTTTATTTTATTTTATTTTATTTATTTATTCATGAGACACAAAGAGAGAGGCAGAAAAAAAAAAAAAGAGAGAGAGAGAGGCAGAGACACAGGCAGAGGGAGAAGCAGGCTCCATGCAGGGAGTCCGACATGGGACTCGATCCTGGGACTCCTGGACAACGCCCTGGGCCAAAGACAGGCACTAAACCGCTGAGCCACCCAGGGATCCACAAAACAAACTTGCTTTGAAGATACTTCTGTCCTACCAATCTCTTACCTCTTTCTCTTCTGCTCAGGGAATACAGAGCATAGCTGGAGAGAGTTACAAAACTGGTTCCTTTTCAACCATCTGCCAATTAACATCCATTCAATGCTCACAAGCTAGCACCTGGACTGGAAGGCCCTTCTTCATCCTGTCTGTCTGGTGAACTTCTACTCAGCCTTCAAACACAAGTTCAATAGTTACTTTTTCTAGGAGGCATTTTTGACTACTAGCACTTCCTCCTGGGAACCTCCCAAGGTGCTCCTTCCCACTTATCCTGCAAGGCCCAGCAAGCAGCTGTGATCCTTTGTTCATCCATTTCCCCTCTGCTGGTGAGCCTTGGAGAGAAACAATGTAATCCTTGTGCATCCCAGAATCTAACACAACCCTTCTTGTTGGCCATTCATTCCACATACCTTCTGAATGCCTTTTGTGTGCTAAGCACAGTGTTGAGTAACTGAATGAATGTCTGACCTACACCACATTCTTCACTCATTCATTCTATACTTTTCTCCCTCTCCTCTGAGATTACAAACCCATGCGTGAGGCATCCTCCCTAGCCTGTTCTTTCTGAAGATTATCCTGAAAGCCTATCCCACACAATGCCCCTGGTTTTCTCTTGTCTGGATTATGTAGAGAATCTGCATCTTCACCCATTTTCTCCACTCTACTGTTGTGCCAGGCTCCTCTTGCCACTTGTATTCTAAATGCATGACCTATATACCACATCACCTCCTCTGGGGCATTACTGTCTAAGGAAATCTTTCTTCCTTTCCAGTAAATCCATCCTCTCAACCGACAAATACTTTATAATCTCTTCTGTGGGGCTGGGTGGTTCAGTCAGTTGAGTGTCTACCTTTGGCTCAGGCCTTGATCTCCGGGTCCTGGGATCAAGAGGCCTCCATCAGCTCCCTGCTCCATGGAGAGCCTGCTTCTCCCTCTTCCTCTGCCCCTTCCCCTGGCTTGTGCTCTTTCTTTCCCAGGAGAGGGAGAAGCAGACTCTCCACTGAGCAGGGAGCCCAATGCAGGGCTTGATCCCAGGACCCTGAGATCGTGACCTGAGCTGAAGGCAGATGCTAAACCAACTGAGCCACCCCAGCACCCGATATGATTTTAAAAGTCAAATAATACCAGGCTTATAAACAAAAATAGCACTCTCTCTGCTGCCACCATACCCCACCCCCCACCAGGGACCTCTCCCCATCCACCCAATGTAAGTCACCATATTTGTTTAAATCAATATTCAGTGCTAATAGTGCTGTTACTAAGTAAATAATAGATACAGCTGAATCATACGGAATAGCATAATTAAATTTGCTTTTCATGTACAATTTTTTTTCCCCCTGGAACTAACAATTACTACTTTCTCTTCTTATACTTTCTTTCAATTTGCGGGTAGGGGGGTTTAGTATTTATTATGCATATTTCACTAATTCATCCTCAAACTCTCCAACAGAGCTGTAAATCTCCTCTTAATAAATTCAAATACTTCAGGTAATCTATCAATTTCATTCCAGTCTTGGAGACATTCCTCAGGGGTTTTCTCCTGTTCCAGTCTAGATTGTTTGCTCTCTAGGCCACTAAAGAGCTGACACTTTGCCAGGCATGTCTTTTCCCCTTCATCTCTGAAATTCCTGGCTTTCTCTCCTACCCTGGAGCATCTGTTCCCCCAAATCCTTTGTCTTCTTTTATGGTTTACTCTCTGGTTAAGGTGGCACATATATTCCAGTGATCTCCTGATAAAAGGTATATAGGAAATAAATTTTTTGAGTTCTTGATGACTAAACTGTCCTTATTTTATCCATATATATAATTGACATACAAAACTGTTTTTTTTACCCAAACACATCTTCAAATTAGAATTCTTAATAAATTAAAGTTACCTATTAGAAAACCTATTTCCCTCCACAATTTTGAAGTGATGCTGCATTGACTTCTAGTTCCCAGAGGTGTGATGTAGAAATTTGACAGTATTCTAAATCCTAATGTTTTGGATAGAATCTATTTATTCTCCAGAAACTTCTAGAGTCTTTTATTTCTCCTCAGTGTTCCACAAATGCAAACCACTATGTATGGTAGTTTTTTTATTTATTAAGCTTCTGGGTAGGTTCTTGCAATCTAGAAATGCAGGTTCTTCCAGTTTAAGACATGTTTTTGACTAATTTATTTGATAACTTTATCCCCTCTAGGAATTCCTTATTCAGTATTGAATTTTCGAGGTTGATCTGGGAATTTTCTTTTCTCACCACTTGTATCTATCTCTCTGAATTTTTCTTCTACTTTCTGTAGATTCTCTCAACTTTACCTTTCAATACTTCTAATTTTTAAAAGAATTTGTTATTGTAACTTAATTTTTGAAAGCTCTTCCTTGTTCTCTGAATATTCCTTTTATATAGCCCTGTTCTTATTCCATGATTGTAATGCCATCTCTTATCTCTGAAAATATTAGCGAGTGTTTCTGTTTTGTTTATTTGAATTTTCTTCGGCTCCCTATACTACTTGTTTCCTTCAAGTTCCTCTTTCATATTTGCTTTGGTCGCTATCTTCCAGTCACAGGTTTTTTTTATCAGATGTCTGGTCATCTCTGGTTATCTACTGATATATAAGACATAGTTAAAAAGAACTTGGGAGGGCTTTCTGTACATAGAAAAGGGAGGGAAGGTTGCTTACCCTGTGGTTGGCTTCTTGGATATGAGAAGGGGATCTGGCCATTTCAGGGACAATGCTCAAGTGTCTGCATCTTTATATTCCTTTTTTCCCTCTTTGGGCTGTTCAGTTACCCAGAGAGATACACTTTAATCCTCAGCCCAACTGGTAGAAGTCTGGCTTCCAGTGTTCTGGGACCGAATATTGGAAGACAGCTGGCTGGCACAGTCTCACATCAGTCAATCATCATTATGACTTAGATTGAACCCTTCTGCTTTAGTTAGGTACCTCTCTCCACCCTCAGCCTTGCCATGTTACAAGAGGGACAGCTACCCATCTGTGGGTATTCAGGGCAGGACACTTGGGGCTTTGCTCCTTGTAAATTCTTCAACCGTGCTGCTGTTGTGTCACTCCAAAAACTTCCTGTCTTCCAAAATTTTGTTGGCATTTCTTGTCTATTTTATCTCCACTTCCATTTGCTCTTTTCTTTTTCCCTGGTAAATTTATGCTGGGTGAAATCATTTATATTTGCTAAAATAATTTCAGTGGAGTTTTAGAAAGGAGTAGGGACTAATAACTAGGCTTAATCTACCATATCCAGGTCTACTCTTAAAACTTGTTTGCCTCTTCTTTTTCCTTTTATCAAAACTGCTCTATGTGGGGTGCCTCGGTGGCTCAGTCTCTTAAGTGTCTGACTCTTGATTTCAGCTCAGGTCATGATCTCAGGGTCCTGAGACTGAACCCTTTGTTGGGCGTGGAGCCTGCTTAGGATTCTTTCTTCCTCTACTCCTCCCCCAACCTACTCACTCATGCCCGTGTGGTCACTCTAAAAAACCAAAAAAAAAAAAAAAAAAACAACTGTTCTATTTAATAATCACCAATAAATATTGGTTGCCTTCTTCTTTAAAAAAATTATTTGAAAATTTAACAGTTTTATGAGGTATAACTGATGTATATGAAACTACATATATTTAGAGTATACAATTTGATAAATTTTGACGTATGTATATACCCATGAAACTGTCATCACAATAAAAAAATGACTATTTAAAAAAATGACTATTTTTGCCACTCCTAAAAGTTTCATTATGTACTTTCTTAAATTTAAAAAATGAGCAATTTTCCCCTCATGCTCTCCCTCCCTGGGCAACCACTAATATTGTTCCTGTCATTAAAGATTTGTTTGCATTTTTGAGAGTATATATATATATATATATACATATATATACATGGAATCACACAGAACATACTCTTTTTGTGGGGGGGTCTAGTTTATCTATCTATCTATCTATCTATCTATCTATCTATCTATCTATTTATCTATCTATGAGAGACACACAAAGAGAGGCAGAGAGATAGGTAGAGAGAGAAGCAGGCTTCCTGCAGGGAGCCCGATGTGGGACTTAATTCCAGAACCCCAGGATCATGCCCTAAGCTGAAGGCAGATGCTCAACCACTGAGCCACCCAGGCATCCCTGGTCTAGCTACTTTTGATTAGCATAATTACTTTGAAATTCATCCATAGTTTCATGCATCAGTAGTTCATTTCCCTTTTATAGCTGAGTATTATTCCATTGCATAGAATCTACCACAATTTATTTTCCAGTCATCTGTTGATGAGTGGCTGGGCTGTTTTCAGATTTGGCTATTGCAAAAAGCTGCTACGAATATTCACTTAGTTTTTTTTTTTAAGATTTTTTATTTATTTATTCATAGAGACACAGAGAGAGAATGAGAGGCAGAGACACAGGCAGAGGGAGAAGCAGGCTCCATGCAGAGAGCCTGACGCGGGACTTGGTCCAGGGTCTCCAAGATCACGCCCTGAGCTGCAGGAGGCACTAAAATGCTGCGCCACCGGGGCTGCCCTCACTTAGAAGTTTTTGCATGGATGTATACTTTCTTTTATTGGGTAAATACTTAGTACTTAGCAGTATATATTTAGTTTGCAAGGGATGCCATGACAAAGTACCAGAACTCCTGTGCTTTCAGTAACAGCAATTTACTGTCTCACACAGACCTGAAAGCTAGAAGTGGAAAATGAAGAAAAGCATTGGTTCCTTCAGAGAGCTGTGAGGGAATAATCTGTTCCGGGCCTCTCCCACTGGCTTGCAGATGGCTGTCTTCATGTTCACATGGCATTCTCCCTGTGTTTGTATCTCTACATCTAAATTCCCCTATTTTTAAAAAGATTTTTTCCATTTATTTGAAAGACAAAGGGAGAGAGAGAGAGAGAGAAATCACAAGTGGCAGGAAGGGACATAGGGAGAAACAGAATCCCTACTGAGCAGGGAGCAGATGTGGGGCTCAATCCTAGGACCCCAGAATCATGACCTGATCCAAAGGTGGACACTTGACTGAGTCACCCAGGCACCCCATCTCTCTCTCTCTCTTTTTAAAGTAGGCTCTATGCCCAAGGTGGGGCTTCAACTCATGACCTTGAGATCAAGAGTTGCATGCTCTACCAACTAAGCCAGCTAGGTACCCCCTAAGTATCTTTACTGAGATATAATTTATATACCATAAAGTTCACCTGTTTAAAGTATACAATTCAATGGCTTTTAATATATTTACAGAGTCGTGCAATTATTACCACAATCCAATTTTAGAACATTTCTATCATCCCCAAAATGAAACCTACTGACAGTCACTCCCAATTCTGCCCTCCCTTCACCTTCCTTTCTGGCCCCATATAACCACTAATCTACTTCTGTCTCTCCAGACTTGCCTATTTTGAACATTTCATGTATAAATGACATCATACAGTATGTGCTAATTTGTGTCTGTCTTTCCCTGAGCATAATACTTTCAAGTTTCATCCTAGTTGGAGCATGTATCAGTACTTCATTCTGTTTTATTGCTGAATACTATCCCATTATATGGATATACCATTTTGCTTCTCTACACTATCACTAATGGACATTTGGATTATTTCCACTTTTTTGCTATTATGAATATTGCTGTTATAAACACGCATGTACAAGTTTCTGGGTGGACACATGCTTTCATTTCCTTTGGGTACCCAGGAGTGGGATTGCTGGGTCATATGATAACTATGTTTAACTTTTTGAAGGACTACTGAACTGTTTCTCAAAGCAGCAGCACCATTTTCCATTCCCATTAGCAGTGTCTAGAGGTTCTAGTTTCTCCATATCTTCACCCACACTTGTTATTTTCTGTCCCTTTGATAACAGCCAACCCAGCAGGTATGAAGTGGTATGTCACTGTCATTTTGATTTGTAGTTCCCTAATGAGTAATGATGTTGAGCATCTTTTCATTGTCTTACTGGCCATTCTTTGGATAACTGTCTTCCAATTCTCTGCTCATTTTTAAAACTGGGTTCTTTTCCTATTATGGAGGTTTGAGAGTTTTTAATAGATTCTATATACAAGTCATTATTCAGGCAGATGATTTTTATGTATTTTCTCTAAATCTGTGGCTTATTTTTTGGTCTCATTAACAGCATCTTTCAAAAAGCAGAAGTTCTTAATTTTGATGTAGTATAATTTATCAATTTTTATTTATTTTTAAGATTTTATTTCCTTTTTAAGATTGACTTATTTGAGAGAAAGAGAGAGCACACCAATATGAGAGTTTGGGGAAGGGTAGAGGGAGAGAGAGAGAAACTTCAGCAGACTCCATGCCAAGTGCAGAGCCCAATACAGGGCTTAATCCCATGATCTTTTTTTTTTTAAAGTTTTTATTTATTTATTCATGAGAGAGACACACACACACAGAGGCAGAGACACAGGCAGAGGGAAAAGCAGGCTCCATGCAGGGAGCCTGATGCGGGACTCGATCCCGGGACTCCAGGATCATGACCTGGGCTAAAGGCAGCACTAAATCGCTGAGCCACCCGGGCTGCCCTCAATCCCATGATCTTGAGAGCATGACTTGAGACAAAATTAAGAGTCAGATGGTCAACTGACTGTGTCACCCAGGCCCCCCACTGCCAAATTTTACTTTTAAGTAATCTCTACACCCAATGCGGGGCTTGAACCTACAACCTGAGATCAAGAATCACATACTCTATGACTGAGCCAGAAAGGCACCCCAGACAATTTATCAATTTTTAAAATTTAATGGTTGTGCTTTTGCTATGATACCTAAGAAATTTTTGCCTAACCACAGATTTTCTCTCATATTTTCTACTGAAGCATTATAGTTCTAGATTTTACATTTAGATCTAATACCCATTTTGAGTTAGTTTTTTTATATGCTGGGCACCTGGGTGGCTCAGTGGTTGAGCATCTGCCTTCAGCTCAGGTCATGGTCCCAGGGTCCTGGGATCAAGTCCCACATCAGGCTCCCTACTGGAAGCCTGCTTCTGTCTCTGCCTATGTCTCTACTTCTCTGTGTCTCTCATGAATAGATAAATAAAATCTTTAAAAATTTTGTTTTAATATATGCTATAAGATCTAGATTTATTTATTCATTTTTTGCATATGGATATCCAGTTGCTCTAACACCATTTGTTGAAAAAAATATCCTTTCTCCACTGATTTGCTTCCACAAAATTGTCTTTGTCAAAGCTCATTTGTCCATATATGTATGGGTCTATGTCAGAACCTCTTCTCCGTTCCATTGGTCTAATCTATTTGTCTTGTTCTCCAATACCACGGGGTCTTGATTATCATAGCTTTATAAAAATTCTTTTTTGGGGAGGATCCCTGGGTGGCTCAGTGGTTTAGTGCCGCCTTCAGTCCAGAGTGTGATCCTGGAGCCCCAGGATCGAGTCCCGCATCAGGCTCCCCGCATGGAGCCTGCTTCTCCCTCTGCCTGTGTCCCTGCCTCTCTTTCTCTCTCTGTATCTCTCATGAGTAAATAAATAAAATATTTTTTTAAAAATTCCTTTTTTAATAAAAATTCTTAAATCAGGTAGTATTTGCACTTCAACTCTGTTCTACTCAAAAGCTGTTTTGATTATTGTTGTAAGTTGAATAGTGTCCCACCTCCCACAAAAAAAGATACGTTGGAATCCTAACCTCTAATTCTTCAGAATGTGACCTTATTTAAAGATGGGGTCTTGGGCAGCCCAAGTGGCTCAGCGGCTTAGCACTGCCTTCAGCCCAGGGCATGATCCTGGAGACCCAGGATCAAATCCCACGTCAGGTTCCCTGCATGGAGGCTGCTTCTCCCTGTGCCTGTCTGTCTGTCTGTCTCTCTCTCTCTCTCTCTCTCTTTCTCTGTGTGTGTGTCTCTCATGAATAAATAAATAAAATCTTAAAAAAAAAAAACATGGGGTCTTTATAGAGGTAATCATGAAGTTATTAGAGAGGGCTCTAATTCAATATGACTGGTGACCTTTCATAAAAAGGGGGAAATCTGGACACAAAGACAGACATGATTGCAGGAAGAATGTCATGCTGCAACAAGCCAAGAAACTAGAAGCCAGAAGCTAGGAGAGAGGCCTGGAAAAGACCTTCCCCTAGTCCCTTCACATGGAACAAGGCCCTGCCAACACTTTGACCTTGGACTTCTGGTTCTCAATACGGTGAAACAATACATTTCTGTTGTTTAAGCCATTCAGTTTGTGGTACATTGTTAGAGCAGCCCTAACAAACTAATACAGCTGTTCTACGTCCTGTGAATTTCCATTTATAAGCCAGCTTTTTCACTTCCACAAAAAAAAGTCTGCTAAAATTTTGATAGCAATTGAATTGACTCTATAGATCAATTTGGGGAGAAGGAACATCTAAACAATATTGAATCTTCTGACCTATAAACAGCTATATCTCTCCATATATTTAGGTTGACTTTCTCTCAGCAATGTTTTGTGGTTTTCAGCATATGTACAATGCTAAGGAGAAGGGAGGACAGCAGACATCCTGTTGTTCTTCATCTTAGAAGTAAATCATTCAGTC
The DNA here is from genome assembly GCF_048418805.1 of Vulpes vulpes. Classification (NCBI taxonomy): domain Eukaryota; kingdom Metazoa; phylum Chordata; class Mammalia; order Carnivora; family Canidae; genus Vulpes; species Vulpes vulpes. The sequence goes on from NC_132795.1 coordinate 55,299,723, forward strand.
TTTCACCATTACCTGTAGGGACTTCATAAAAGCTCTTTATCAAGTCAAATACTTCCTTTCTATTCCTAGTTTGCTGACAGTTTCTACCAGGAACAGATGTGGCATTTGTCAAATGCTTTTTCTGAATCTGTTGAGTTGATCATACTTTTTTAAAAAATTGTTAATGTGATTAATTACACATTGATGGATTTCAACCAACCCTGCATTCCTGGGAAAAAATCCCACCTGGTCATGTATTATATCATATGCTCAAATTTTGTTTAGAATTGTTGGATCTACTTCATGAGTGATCCAATTCTGTAATATTCTTTTCCTGCAATGTCTTTGGTTTTGATATCAAAGCAATGCTGACCTCACAGGAGGAGCTCAGAAGCATCCCCTTCACTTTAAGTGAGATTATACTAATTTACATATAATATAGGAACCTTACAATAGTACCCTTCCATCTTCCCCCTCTTGGCCTTGAGGCTGCTGTTAGTGTACATCATACAGATATAAGCCCACAATACATTTGTGTAACTTTTGTTCAAACAATCAATTCTCTTTTAAAGAAATTTAAGTAACAGAAAAGTCTTCTGTGTCTACCCCTGTCCTTTCCATTTCCTGAGTTCTTCATTTCTTTGCATAGATTCGTACTTCCATCTGGCATCCCCTTCCTTCTCCCTTCCACATTTCCTATAGTAAGGAAGGGTATGCTGCTGATGAATTATTTCAGTTTTTGTGTGTCTGAAACAGACTTTATTTAGCCTTCATTCTTGAAAGAAATTTCACTGATTACAATATTCAAGGTTAAGCTTTTCTTGCAGTACTTTAAAGACCACTGTCTTCTTGTTTGCATTGTTTCCAAAGACAAATTCTTATCTTTGTTCCTCTGTTAACAGTGTCTTGTTCTCTGGTTTTAAGAATTTCTCTATCACTGGTTTTGAGTAATTTGATTATGATATGCTTTGGTGTGGTTTTCTTCATGTTTCAAGAACATCTAACTTCTTTGGTCTGTGGGTTTACAGTTTTTATCAAATTTGAGGCCATTATTTCTCCCGTCCCTCTTCTTCAGAAACTACAAATACATGTATATCAGGTTCCCTGAAGTTGTCTATAGCACACTGATCATCTTTCCATATTTTGCTCTTTACACTCTTTTTCTGTGTTTTATGCTGGATATTTTCTATTGAGTAACTTTAAATTCTCTAATTTTTTATTCTGATGTCTAATCTGCCACTAATCTTATACAGTATATTTTTCATCTCAGATATAGTTTTCAACTCTAGATATTTGAGTCCTCTTTAAAAATATCTTTCATGGGCAGCCCCAGTGGCGCAGAGGTTTAGCGCTGCCTGCAGCCTGGGGCGAGATCCTGGGGACCTGGGATCGAGTCCCACATCGGGCTCCCTGCATGGTGCCTGCTTCTCCTTCTGCCTGTGTCTCTGCCTCTCTCTCTCTAACTGTGTCTCTATGAATAAATAAATAAAATCTTTAAAAAAAAATATCTTTCATTTTTCTATGTAATATTTTGAATATCTTTTAAAAGATTTTATTTATTTATTCAGGAGAGACACAGAGAAAGGCAGAGATATAGGCAGAGGGAGAGCAGGCTCCCCCATGGGGAGCCTGATGTGGGACCTGATCCCAGAACCCTGGGATTACGACCTGAGCCAAAGGCAGAAGCCCAACCACGGAGCCACCCAGGTGCCCCAACATTCTGAATATCTGAAATACAATTAAAATAAGTATCTTAGAGGCACCTGGGTGGCTCAGTAGGTTAAGTGTCTGCCTTTGGTTCAGGTCATAATGCCAGGATCCTGGGATGGAGCCCCATGTTGGGCTCTCTGCTCAACAGGGAGCCTGCTTCTCCTTCTCTTTCTGCCTGCTGTTCCATCTATTTGTGCTCTGTCAAATAAATAAATAAAATCTTTTTAAAAATAAGTACTTTAATATTCTTGTCTGCTAATTTTAATCCGTGTCAGTTGTAGATTGACTTTAATTAATTGATTTTTTTCCCCCTTCACTATGGTCTATATTTCCTGTTTCTACATGTCTGATAATCTTTGCTTAGATATCAGATATTGTGAACTTTACTGGATTCTTGTATTTTTGAGCTTTGTTCTGGGACACAGATTACTTTGAAATAGTCTATTCCTTTTGTATCTTGCATTTAGGATGTGCATGGCTGGACCAAAGTAGTGTTTAGTCCAGGGCTAGTCATTCCCTACCAATGAGGTGACGCCTCTGTTAGTACCACTACTGAGGGTTCTACCAAATGCTCCATGAATTATGAGGTTTTCCAGGGTGTGGAAAGAGGCAATATTATGGGCACTGTTTCTTTTAATCCTCTTGGATGGGTCTCCCCATCCTGTCCCAACCATGAATAGTCTCATATGCATGTGCCCAAAAGTAATCTGCTGAATACTCAGGGTGAATCCTCCATAGATCTCTAGAGTTCTCTCTGTAACTCTTCCCTCTCCAGTATTCTGGCCAGATCTCTAGGTTCCTTAGTCTCCCCAGACCCTCAGCAAGGCTGCCTCAACTGAGACGGTCCATTGGGCTTTGCCTGGGCTCCTCTTCCCTGCTCTGCAGCCTGGAAACTATCTCAAGCCAGTATGCTGGGGTAGTCCAGAGAACTCACCTTATTTGTTTTCCATTTCTTAGAGATCACTGCTGTTCGTTACCTAATGTCCAATGTTTTTTAAACCATTGTTTCAGATGTATAGATATATCATATTTTTTGTCTATGTTTAAGTGGTTAAAGGTAAATTCTGTCCCTGATACTCCATCTTGCCCAGTATGAGAAGTCCCAATAACTTTTAAAAATTGTGTTATTTTAGGAGCACCTGGCTGGCTCAGTATGCAACTCTTGATCTTGGGCTCATAAATTCAAGCCCCATGGTGAGTATAGAGATTACTTAAAAATAAAATCTTGGGATCCCTGGGTGGCGCAGCGGTTCGGTGCCTGCCTTTGGCCCAGGGCGCGATCCTGGAGACCCGGGATCGAATCCCACATCGGGCTCCCGGTGCATGGAGCCTGCTTCTCCCTCTGCCTGTGTCTCTGCCTCTCTCTCTCTCTCTGTGACTATCATAAATAAATAATAATAAAAAAAAATTAAAAAAAAATAAAAAATAAAATCTTAAAAAATACTGTAGTATTTTAAAACCATTTTTAAGTGTAGAGTTCAGCAGTATTAAGTATGCTCACATTGTTGTGCAACCATCACCACCATACATCTCCAGAATTTTTTCCATCTTCACAAACTCAAGCCCTACACTTTCCACTCCACTCTCCCTTCAGTCCCTGGCAACCACCACACTGCTCTCTGTTTCTATGAATATAACCACTCCAGGCACCTCATATAAATAAGAATCATATAGTATTCGTCCTTTTGTGACTGGCTTATTTCACTAAGCATAATGTCAAAGTTCATGCATGTTGTAGTAGGTGTCAGAATTTTCTTCCTTTTTAAGGTTGAATCATATTCCATTGTTGGGATACACCACTTTCTGTTTATCCATTCATCTGTCAATGAACATTGGGTTGGTACTATTTCTTGACCACTGTGACTAAGGCAGCTATGAACACAGGTATGCAGATATCTGATAGAGTCCCTGTTTTCAATTATTTCTTTTTCTGTTTTAATTAAGTTTTTAATTTTAACTCCAGTATGGTTAACATGCAGTTATACTAGTTTTAGGTGTACCATACTGTGATTCAACAATTCTATAATTACTCAGTGTTCAACCTTCTTTCAATTTTTTTAAAGGTTTTATTTATTTATTCATGAGAGACACAGAGAGAGAGGCAGAGACATAGGCAGAGGGAGAAGCATGCTTCCTGTGGGGAGCCCGATGCAGGACTCAATCCCAAGACCCCGAGATCACAACCTGAGCCGAAGGCAGATGCTCAACCACTGAGCCACCCAGGTGCTCCCCTGCTTTCAACTCTTAATGATTTTTTATTATGGAATTTCCTTTCTACTCACCATCCCTATTTCTCCTCATCCTCTAAGTAACAGTTGGCATAGTAGCCATTTTTCAAAAAGTCATCATTTTGAAAATCTCCTCTGCCTTATGCTAAACACCCTCTCCATTTCTTTTCTTCTCTTTCCCCTAGTCTTAGAGCCTTGGAATTACGTCTTTGACTTACAAAGCTTTTCTCTCACACTGTTACATGAAAGCTTCCTTCACATCATTTAGGCATTAGTTCAAGTACATTTCTTTTGAACAGAACTCTCTGACCACCCCAGCTAAAAGAGCTCCACACTCAGTCACTCTAGCATAACACATATCACTACCTGAAAAGAACACTTATTTACGTGTTTTGTTGTCTATCTCCCCTTACCAAGAATGCAAACTTCTTGATGCAGAGAGACTGAATGCCTTATTCATTATAAACCTGGCACAAAAAGTTGTTTGATAATTATTTCCTGACTCTCTAATTTGCTAATCTCTGCTTTTCTTCCTTCTACTCTCCAAACATCTATTCCCCCAGGTCTGTCCTTGAACTCATCTCTTCACATTCAGCCACCAAAATTTCACGTAACCTCACAGTTTCAACTATTCAGTGTGAGTGATTTCCAATTCTGTATTTCCAGCCCTGAATTATCCTGTCTCCAGCCCTGTATTTTCACCTGGCTGAGAGACACTGTCATGAGGATAATATCTCAAACTCTGACACAGAACTCATCATACCCACTCCCTCAAAGTTGTTTCTTCTCTCATGTTTCCTATATCTGACAACAGCCTCCCCTTTCTCCTAGTCACTCAGCGGAAAATCTTGATGTCATCCTTGATTTCTCCTTTTCCTCCACATCAAATTAATTGTTAAATCCTATCCATTTTATAAATGTTATACCTTTCTAACCATCCCCTCCATTCCAGGTACTATAGGTGGTTTTAAAAGAAACCATACAGGAGTGCCTGGCTGGCTCAATCAGCGGAGTATGCGACTCTTGATAGGGTTGTGAGTTTAGGCCCCAAATTTGGTGTAGACATTACTTAAAAATATCCTTTTTTTAAAAAAAGCATACATATTTCCTGAAATATAAAGTTAAGGACAGCTAATATAGATGATGACAGAAAAAAATATTAAAAATGGTCTTAGCAGACAATAAAGAAGGGTAGAAGCTCCTAAAATTGGGTCTTTTTTAAAATCAAAGTATAATTCATAGAAAAATACATAAACCTTAACTGTAAGCACTCAGTGGATTTTAGATATGATTGCACCCATGTAACTACCCCACAAATTAAGATAGCATGTTTCCATCACCCAAAAAACTCCCATATGCCCTTTCCCATGGATATTGTCACACATGCCCCAGGTAATGATTCTATCACCATAGGTGAGTTTTAGAAGTTCATAAACTTCACATAATTAGATTGTGGCAGAATGTACATGTTTGTTTGCCTTTTTTCATTCAACATACTGTTTCTGAGATTCATCAGTGTTTTTATGTAAATCAAAAGTTTATTTAAAAAAGTTTAATTTTTAGGGGTGCCTGGGTGGCTCAGTTGGCTAGGCATCCAACTCTTGATCTCAGCTTCAGTCTTGATCTCAGAGTCATGAGTTTGAGCCCCATACGGGGCTCCACACTGTGCATGGAGCCTACTCTTAAAAAAAAAAAAAATTTTTTTAAACTTAGTTATTACTATTTTATAGAACAAATATACTATAATTTGTTTATTCATTTACCTGTCAATGGATAGTTAAACTATATCTGGTTTGGGGCTGTTACAAATAAAGCTACCATGAATGTTCTCACATAAGTCTTTTTGTGAACATATGCAGTTAATGTATATATTTATATATATTCCTAAAGATATAAGACCTTTATTAGATAAATGTATTGCAAGTGTTTTATCCCAGTCTGTAGTTTTTCCACATTCTTAATGCTGTGAGCATATTAGCAGATGTTTAAGTATTTTAAATGAAATTCAACTAAGCAACTGTTCTTTTTTATGGTTCATGCTTTTTGCAATCTATCTAAAGTCATAGAGACATCTCTCTCTCTCTCTCTCTCCTTTTTTTTTTCATAGATACATCTCCTATGCTGTCCTCCAAAAGCTTTACAATTTTAGCCCTCACATTAAGGTCTATGATCCATCTCAAATTAGGTTTTATGTATGGTGTGTGGCAGAGCAATCATGGTTCATGTATTTCCATGTGGTTATCTGGTTGCTCCAGCACCATTTACTGAAAGATCTTGCTTTCTCTCTAAGAATTATTAGTCTTTTGAAAACCCCTTTTTAAAATTCTAGGTTTAAAAGATCAATTGTACAACTACAGGATGAGCAAGGCAAGTATAATAGCAGCGTACTGGATAATGTGGTTGACTTTGAGAAACAGAAGCACTTCCCCCCCTTAGCAACAGAACCTATAAATTTTAGCTAACACATATTCTAACATCATTTGAAGTTTATTGTGTCCACGTCATTAAATTCTGGTCAAAGAAATATAAAAGCACAGTATAATGTGCAACTTTCATAAAGTCTTTCAAGGGAAGTAGTAAGTTCTCTCTTTTTTGCTAGATGGAATACAAATGTGACAGTTGGGGCTAGAAAGAAAATGGAATTTTCTATTTTTATGAATTAGAGAAACTTTTTAAGATACAGAAAAAAGTACAGAGAATAAAATAACAAACGCACCCATGTAATGACCACTCAGATTTAACCTATTTGCTTTATCATATTTGCTTCAGATTTCTCTCTTTTTTAAAGAAATAAAAATACAGATATGGTGAAGAAGTGAGGTCCGTCCCCTGTGTAGCTAGCCCTTTCCAAACTCAATCTTTTTCCTCCCTCCTCAGATGCAACCCTACTCTGAAGTGTGTGTATGTCTTACCTTTCAGAGACAACTTTAAGAATTCACTGATTCTGCCTCCTCTGAGTGCCCCTTAGTTCAGCTGCGGTCTGCGCATTACTGGTTTAGGAATCACCTGGGGCACTTGTGAAAAACAGAGATCACAGGTTCCCAACTCCTGAAATCCTATTTCAGTAAGTCCAGAGTGGAACCTGGTCACCTTTATTATTACTTTATTATTATTTTTTCACTTACATTTTAAAAAGCATGCCAGATACAAATCAAAACCACAATGAGATAGTATTTCATATGTAGTATGTATGAAAATACATACTACAATAAAAAATACATACTATAAAAAATTGGTGAGGATATGGACAAATTAGAACCCTCATGCACTTCTAGTGGGAAGATAAAATGGTGCAGCCATTTAGAAAACAGTTTGGCAGGTCTTCAAAAAATAAAACACAAAGTTAGCATATGACCCCCAATTCTACTTCTGGCTATTCACCCAAGAGAAATGAAGGCATGCACAAAACTATGTAAGGAAGGTTCATAGCAGCATTGTTCATATGCAAAGAGCACCCACTCTCCTTGTATGCATTCTTCTACACCAGGTGACCTTTCTAAGAAGTTTCTTTGATATAAGTAAACAGAATTGATTACTCTGCATATAACTTCTTAAGGATGGAGGACTGAACTTAGCATGGACTTTGGAGTCAGACTCGGAATCCAATCCAATTGATGCTGTTTGCCAGCTATGAAAACAAATGGAAAAATACCTATCCTGCATGGTTTCTTTCCCAGTCTGCTCTTAAAATACCAAAAGCCATAAAATCTTGTTACCATTTGCAAGATCAGAGTCAGTCTCAGAGATATCCTAAACTTAAAGAGGCAAAAGATTTGGAGCACCTGGGTGGCTTAATCAGTTACGCATCTGACTCTTGATTTTGGTTCAGGTCATGATCTCAGGGGTGTGAGATCGAGCCCATGTTGGGTTCTGCGATGGGCTTGGTGCCTAATTAAGATTCTCTCTCTCCTCCTTCCTTTAACCCTTTTCCCCTTCTTCCCTGCTTGCTCACGTTCTAAAAAAAATAATTTAAAAAAATTGAAAAGCAAAAGACTAGTTTAAATCATCTCATTTAACTCTTTGATGTAAAGCAATCAATAGATCACTTTATTCTTTGTAGACAAAGACTACATTTATTCATTTATTACCTCTGATAACAACAAAGAGAACACTATAAAATGTTTACTTCCTGATTAAGTGTTTTTTATTTATGGTAGTTAAGAAAGACACATCAGCACTTAAATCCATAGCTATAATTCTTAAACTCTAAAGCTTGTTTGTTTTGTTTTATTATAAAATGCTTAACTATACAAAGAAGTACAGAGAATAAGATCACAAGCACTCAACTGCTCGGTTTTATGTTAATTTTTACTATGCTTGCCAGATTTCACTTAAAAAATAAACATTCCAAGCCTATAGCTGCAGAATCTCTACAACTAGTAAGCCAACACCAACTCGTTTAGAATATCAACCTAAATTATACTAAATGTAAAGTGAGAAATAGCTGTGGAGTAGTAATTAAAAATTCTGATCTATCCTTGGTAAGAAACATAGTAAAAGATTGTATCAGTATTGATTGGAGACTGTCCCAGGAGTGCTGGCTGTTGCCTCTTGCTTCACATGTCCTTTCATGAGATCTACTTCCTTGTCTGTGGTCCCTGCCACCTGACTCAAAGAACTCAAGACCTAATGGAAATCAGGCCACAAGCTGGGTTGGGCCAATAAAATTCTCTTTCTTTAGAGAATTCACAGATATTCTAGTCTATCCTCTACATCAACACTAGTTGTTAGGAGAGCAAATCATAAAGTAAAATGCACATTTCACCTCCACACTTTAGAAATCTGTTGCCTGTTCTTGAAACTCCTTAGCCTAAGATAGTCTTAGATAATGGTCTCTGTCATTCCCTTCTCTTTGGCTGGCACCTAACACTCTAATCACTATTAAGGATGACTTCAAATTTTCTCCTAATCCTCCCACTGAGAAGTGGAATCTGTTTCTCCTCCCCTTGAATCTGGGGTAGCCCTGGGACTGGCTTTATTTCACCAGAAGGTGGGGAAAGGAAAGCTGTGTGACTTCTAAGGCTGCAGCTTCTGCATGTTTACAGTACTCCTTCTTGGATCCGGGTGACCATGCTGTTAAAAACCCAAGCCATGTACAGAGGTCATACGGAGGAGATCCTTGATGCTCAGGTCAACAGCCTCAAACTAAAACTGCCAGCTGCCAGCCATGTAAGTGAGCCATTTTGGATGTTTCTGGCTAGTTGGGCCTCCAGATGACTGCAGACCCTGCCAATACCACTTTGGAGCCCTATAGAGCTCAGTGAATCCCATATTATGAGACATAATAAAAAGTTGGAGTGATTTTATATACATATATGTACATATTTCCCTATTATTAATATCTTATCTCAGTACCTTTGTCACAATTAATGAACCAATAGTTACACATTATTATTAGCTAAAATCCATACTTGATTCAGATGTTCTTAGTTCTTACCTAACAGTCTTACTCTATTCTAAGACTTCATCCAGGATATTCTATTACATTTAGTCATGACGTCACCTTAGCTTCCTTTTGGCTAGGAAAGTTTCTCAGACATATCTTGCTTTCCCTGGACAGTTTCGAGGATAGTCTTGGTCAGGTATTTTGTAGGACATCCCTCTATCAGAATCTGTCTGATGTTTTTCTCATGATTAGAGTGGGACAATGGGTTTTGGAGAAGAAGATCACTAAGGTGCCATGTCAGCCCATCACAACAAGGGTATGTGTTATAAACATGACTTATCCTGTCGATGTAGATTTTGACCACCTGGCTCTTTGTCAAGTTTCCTCACTGTGTGAAGCCACACTTATGGAATAAGGAATTATGCTCCATATCCTTGAGGGTGAAGTATCTACATAAATTATTTGGAATTCTTCTGTCCAAGAGATTGTGAAAGTGGTTTTAAACCACTAATTTTTGGCATGGTTTAATGCATAGCAAGATATCTGAAATATATCTTGGGTAACTGTGTTAGTGCTATTCAACTCAAACATTTCCACCATCTCCTGTTAGACTTCACCAGTTATACACGTGACATATGGTTCATTTTGCTTATAATGCCCTTCCCACCTCCACCCACCCATTCACCAACCACCAAATAAAAATGAACAAAAACTCCTTATTTTTTTCTAACCAAACTCAAGTGTTAATTACCTCCTCTTTTCTGAAGCTTCCTTCCAGAAGGAATTCTTTGCTTTGGTCTAGCTCCTAATTCCACACAGTTAATGCCACTATCACGGCCCTTATGGTTTGGTTATCTCCCTCAACTAGACTATAAGTTCCCAACAGGCAGAGACTGCCTTATATAACTCTGCACACCATACCTGGGACCACCAGCACATACTAGGTTCCCTCTAAATGTTTAGAATATTTATTAATTAACTAATTAAATAATTAGTTAATTAAATAATTAACTGAATAATTAACTGAATGACTACAAAGGTGTATTATTTTTTATAATACCTCAATTTAAAAGTGTAAAAGAGGGATCCCTGGGTGGCGCAGCGGTTTGGCGCCTGCCTTTGGCCCAGGGCGCGATCCTGGAGACCCGGGATCGAATCCCACATCAGGCTCCCGGTGCATGGAGCCTGCTTCTCCCTCCGCCTGTGTTTCTGCCTCTCTCTCTCTCTCTGTGACTATCATAAATAAATAAAAAATTAAAATAAATAAATAAATAAAAGTGTAAAAGACACAGCATAGGTAAATAGCTGTAGTCCAGGATGTGTCAGTAAATCCACACCAGAACTGGAGCCTCCATAGTAATGCACAGTTCCACTGTGTAATAGCTAGACCAGGCACTAAGAAAACCAATCACTGCATTCAATGAGTCAAAGCCGCATATAAAAGACAAAACAGTATCTGTTTTCAGATCAGTGAGACAACATAGGCACATAAATACTACATAAATCGGATCACTCGAGTCTCTTTCTAAAGGAATCAGGCCAACAAAGTCCATACCCTCGCCTTTGGATTTCCTGATATGTCATCAAAGACTTTTTACAGAACATAATTTTAATATTTAACTTTTAAAGTGTGGAACAATAAAACAGATTCATGGGTAACTGTGTTAGTGCTATTCAATTTTTTCTCTTACGTACACAGCAGGGAAATTAAATAAGCCCTGAAGTGGTCTTTGGGAAAAATATAAGGAATAGTCACTTTGTCTCCAAAGGATTCAAGGGCTTCTGAAGTTTTACATTAATACTAACTCTGTCAACTTGTCTTCCTTCAGTATTTACAATAGCGGCTTTCAGTAAAACAGCAGAACTCTCTGAGAGAAAGTGATTAGGTCATACAAAATTGCATTCTAGTGACCAGGGGAAAAAAGCCCTCCCACAGAGAATACCAGTAGCACGGGCAACAGCCAAAAGACTCCCCTTGGGAAAGTCCAGGGCAGCAGACTGGGCCTTGTCCAGGACATAGCCTGAGATACCCTTGGAGTCCTTCCTTGGAGTGCCCAGGAAGGACTAGGAACACCTCTGAAAGGAGACAGACATGACGGTGATACTGAGGTCCCATATGACCAAGCAGAGAAAGAGCTGAGGAAAGTCAGGACATGGAGCCAGAGACAGAGATACACATAAACACATAGATAATAATTGATATACAGGGTTTGACAATGGTTAATATTCATTCAAGCCTTAGCTTGAAAACCCAAATCTAACAATTACTGTTTAAAAATTTATAATAAAAAATGTGTAGAAATTATTGATAATTTCCTGTGCAGCAGGAATAAGACAGACTTTTACTTTTTACCTTATACACTTCTGACTCATTTTAATTTCTTAAAATAAGAATATATAACTTACACAATAAAACATTAAAAGATAAAGTGCTATCATTGCATAAATGAAACATAAAGTTCTCTTTGAGTTCAGTAAAATTTGTTTTAAGTTGGTCATGGAGCATAACAAAAAATGGATATCAAGAAGAAAAAATCTTCTCACCTTTAGGTTAGGTTTTAATTTAAATCAAGCTAATTTCTAAATTTACCTAAAACAAAACACCCACTCTACTCATCCAGTGCCTGTTTTAAATTTCTACCCAAACTGTTTGCATCTTAGTAATTCACTGACCTTGGAACTGCTTTCTTCCGACACTTCTCCCTCATTGGTTTGCATGGGAACAGACTCTGTGCAAAACTCTGCAGAAACACACAAATACTGCCTAGAAGAGGTAAGGAGAGGGAAAAAAAGGAAGTTAGTGCAAAAAATCAGTTTTTCAAAGATTAGACTGAAACCCTATCACTAAGGCAATGACCCTGTGTGTGTGTGTGTGTGTGTGTGTGTGTGTGTTTGTGTACATGCATCTTTGTTAAGAAAAAGAGGAGAGAGGTTAAGAGAGGATTTTCCCCACCTTAGAGGAGGAAGACATTGGAATATTAAACAGTTCTAGATTTCTTTCCTCTTTTATCTTGATTTTTAGCAGAGGTGACAGTGAAAATCTTCAGTAATTCATACAATACAGTGACCTATTGGAAAGGATGCCCACCTATGTAAAGCAGGGGGCCAGTTGTTAGGCTGTAGCAGGTCATACTGCCTGCATATTACAACAGGCTACTGACACTGGCTAGGTTCCCTGGGTTTATCATTTATATTTAATATTTGTGATATATTTTATAACTGAAATTGGGGTACATGCTAATGGTTGATCCCACTTCTTTAAGAGGTTTTGCTTAATAAACTAAATATCAGATAATTTTTTACATAAGAATAGGCTATCCCAGGACAAGACAAAAAAAGTGGTAATTTTTCCTCTAAGAATAAAGTGAGTCAAGTTAGTTAAAACTTCATGAATTAAAATGTATCAACAGGAAGCTACTAAAAGTATATGTAACCTTCAAATTTTCATCCAATATATAATTGCTGAAGGATAATTACTCAAACTGACACAAAACAAATCTCCATCCTATTACAGGTAACCAATATTTTAAAACATTTCTAACACTTTAAAGGGTTCATACCTACAAAATTATAAAAGCTAAAAAGATGCTTGCTCCCAGTATGTGTGTGTGCAGGGACTCTCTATAAATGCAACAGCCTGGGGATCTGGTACCGGAATTTGTTTCCTCATCTGCTGGGTGGGAAAGGAGTATCAAAATATCTACTGTGCTCACCTAATAAGGTTTTTTGGGAACCAATGTGTATTTATGTGACATGAAATATAAAATTAGTACAGTGGAAGCTCTGTTAATCAAGCCCCATTCACTCGCTCCAGATGAACTGACACTGCCCATTCCTAGTGTGAAACAGATGCTCACAGCAAGTGAAACAGGTTTTCTCTAGTTGGTTTTACCCCTCATCTGTTTATGACAGTTGTGCAAAAATAAACTTGCTCTTTCTATGAAAATTACATGGAGAGCACTAGAAAAACTCAGTATGCTACCTAGAAGGATGTCGTATGCAAATCACTTCATAAATGTCCGTAAGTTCTCATTTGACTTTACAAAAATAGAGACTGTATTTCATAAATGATGCATCATAGGCACAGCTGACAAAAAAAGACACCCCAATGATTTATGTGCCATTTCTGTGTGAATGTGCTGGGATAGAGGAACTCTCCTTCACCTGTCCTGAGGTTTCCCTCCTGGTTCTTCTCCACTTGCACAAATTCCACCTCAGAGAATCCTTTCTGAATGATGAGCTCAGAAGGAGAAACAAGGCACATGAGGTCAGTCCTTCTCTCTTCCTTTTGGAAGCCAGAAGTCCCCAGGGAGCATGAGGTTTCCTCTGCTCTTGTTCCCCTAAATGCTGGCCCCTCACAATTACCTGGGACTAGGTAAGACTGTTGAATACTGAGTTCAGTACTAGGAAGTTCACTTGCCTATAGATATAAGCCACATTCTCCACCATAGCTTTATAAGTAACAGAGATGATATTTTGGTCTCTCAAATGCTCTACTCTTTTATCTTTTTTTAAGATTTTATTTATTTTTTCATGAGAGACAGAGAGAGAGGCAGAGACACAGGCAGAGGAAGAAGTAGGCTCCCTGCGGGGAGCCCAATGTGGGACTTGATCTCAGGACCCCAGGATCACAACCTGAGTTGAAGGCAAACGTTCAATCACTGAACTACTCAGGAGTTCCTCTACTCTTTTATCTTATTTCTCAATTGGTATGGAACTCAGCTAAGGGAAGAAGAGTGCTATTTATTTGGTCTCTCAAAGACCTTAAAATCTGGTACAACTCCCAAATTGGGGAGTAAAATGCATGTGGAATTCCTTAAGGCTTCTATTGGGGCAGGACTTTAGGCTTTTAGTGACGGAGCAACATGTTTCAATGTTGTAAAAGTTTACATTAGGCCACATGTCATACATCAGCTTTACACTATTGAGGCCAAATTTATTTATTTGTTTGTTTGTTTATTTATTATTTATTTTTATTGATTTATTTATTTATGATAGAGAGGCAGAGACACAGGAGGAGGGAGAAGCAGGCTCCATGCTGGGAGCCCAACGTGGGACTCGATCCCGGGACTCCAGGATCGCGCCCTGGGCCAAAGGCAGGCACTAAACCGCTGAACCACCCAGGGATCCCCTGAGGCCAAATTTAGAAGTTTAAGAACCACAGGCCACACTGTATTTTGACATTAGTGATGACTGCAGTTATGGTAACTTTGTCTTCAGATAAGTGGCTGTTTCTATAAAGACTAAATACACCAGGCACACAAGCCTTAGCAAAGGGGCTTTGCTGGTGATAGGCAAAGAAAGAAGCCACAGTCAGTTGTGGTGGTGGTGGTGGCAGCAGTCGTGGTGATGGTATTGAAAGCTCATCTAAAAAATGTCAGCTGTGTAAGTGGCCTCAGCATACATCGGCCACTCTGGCCTAGCAAGCAAATGCCAGCTATGCTGGCCTCAGCAAAGGGAATAGGGCATTAGCAGGCTTGGTTGGCTTCAAAGTACAGAAGGCTGCTGCCTGACCTTGAATTATGCAGGCACAGCTTTTCCTAAGCAGGCATGGCTGAGGCAAAGATTAGACTTTAGGGAAAAGAGACTTTCTTCATACAGGCCTTTCAGATATTAATGAGCAGAACAATTATTTGCTGCACATAAGCTGCATGGCAGCGGAATTTCAAACAGCCCATGTGCTACAAAACCAGTGAAGTTCTATGTTTAAATTGTTTGTGCTCGGCTTACACAGGCAATCCAAAGGGGAAATAGAAATTAAAGAGGTTTTTCATTATACTCAGAAGGCAGGGAACTTCTAGAGAAAGGTACAGAACTTGGTAACTGGGGTGACCATTACTATAAATTCCTCAATATTGCAAAAAGAACTTCAAGTATTAATCTTCAAAGCAGAAGACAGTGGACATTGGTCGGGCTTTTCCCAGGTATAGTAAAGGCCCAGTTCCTAATTTAACCTCCTGCTGGCAGATTTTTCCAAATTGGGTCAAGTGCCCAAGTCACAGATTCTGTACACTGGCATGGCTAACTGGGTATCTTGGAGAGGTTCAAACCAAGAGGACCTCACGCATCTTCCTTTCTCAGACAGCAACCAAGTTCAGCATTCTGAGAACATAATTTTATCAAAAATTACTGCTCATGGGCAGGAGATAGACTTATTTCTGAATCTGGTTGCTTCTGAATCTGGTGGCTGTGGGAACAGTACTGAGCCAAAACAATTTTGTTTAGCTTTGGAGTTCATAGAATTTATATACTGTTCTAATCCATTTTAGGATTTCCTGGGGCGAAATCTATTTTGCCCATCAATTCTGCCCAAGAGAATACCTGAGAGAAGAGTGGGTAGCAGTGGAGGGTTGTCTTTTTGAAAGTGGAGCAGGACCCCCTCTGCCCTAGAAGGGAGGGACACACCGGACATGACCTGGCTTACTATCTAAGACCAGATACTAGGAGAAAAGAGCCATTGTGTTAATGGAGGAAAACTTGCCATCTCAATGCTTCCCTCCATGTGGGGTGATATCCTTTTGCTGTTATTGGCCTTATATCCCTACGCATGCTGTCAGGGTGAAGTGACTGTCCAGTCAGTGAATTTGGAAGGGGAAACTGATACTGTATTATTAGTTTCAAATTTAATTTCTATCAATGCAGTCCATACCCCATTTGAAAGCCCTTCCCCTCACCACCAATCCACATCTCCATCCTTTTGATATCTAGTCAATTTTTATTTCTAAAAATCTTTCCTGATTAACACCATATAGTCTGCCTACTTACTATATATATGTCATATCATACCTATTTTTCTATTTGTCCTTTCTTTAATTTGTCCTCATTTTTTTGTGTGTGGTTTTGGAATTATTGATACCTTTTTTAGGTGTTTCTTGAAAAAACCTTAACGACATTCTTATGAAACCCTGGCTTATAGTCGTGTCTAAGGGTCTAAGTGAATTTTACTGCCCTCTGACAAAATGAGAAGAGAACAAAGTAGGTAATGCAAAAGTATATGGTTGAGCTAGGGGTTCCGCTTGGGAAGTGACAAAGGGACCAGTGTATCGGTGCTAAGAGAGTGATGAAAAAGTCAAGGCAAAGTCCACTTATGTGGAAATTCCCCGGAGGGGGTGAACAAGTGGTAATAAAGCTGTCAAAGATGACGTGACAACACAAGCATTTGATTTCTGCTTCAACACATGATTTCACCTCAGAGCTGTCACCAGCTTGCCATATGTAGTAAGTGACTGACAGTCTTGACGTGGCAGTGCTTCAGCACAGGGGACAAGACTCAACAAATGTTAATGACAAACAGGAATAAAACCATACATTGTACAGTATCCATGCTAGGTCTTCTCTAAAGTTGGCAAATATATTAATATTTTCAAATATATTTAATATTCTCAAAGCTCTCCAGGACCTAACCCTAAGGTGTCTCTCTGGCGTCACCAGCCAGACCTCTTTTTCTCTTTGTTCCAGTCATAATGAACAGCTTCATTACAGCTTCACAAATACTCCAGATTATTTCAGGTTTCCACGTTTTTGTTCATACTACTCCTTCTGACTTTCCCTCCCCTGGTACCACCAGAGAACACCCTACTCTCATCATTCAAGACTCAGCTTTTATTATTTTATTTTATTTTATTTATTTTTATTTTTATTTTACTTTTTTTTTTTTAAGACTCAGCTTTTAAAAAGTCTGTGGGCAGCCCCAGTGGCGCAGCGGTTTAGCGCTGCCTGCAGCCTAGGGCATGATCCTGGAGACCCTGGATCGAGTCCCACATCGGGCTCTCTGCATGAGGCCTGCTTCTCCCTCTGCCTGTGTCTCTGCCTCTCTGTGTCTCTATGAATAAATAAATAAAAAATCATAAAAAAAAATAAAATAAAAAGTCTGTCCTAATCCATCTCCAGGCAGAACTGGTGATTCCTTCCTCAGTGTCTCCAGTGGGTCTAGTCTGAATTCGATTGTAACACTCTACTGGCTTTACTTGCTTACACAGATGCCTCCCTTATGACACTGTCAACTCTTTGACACCAGACACTATATCTCATTAATTTCTTTCTTCACAGTTTACTTAAAACTGTATACCAGGGATTTAATAGAAAGTCAATATTTCTACATAGGAATGACCGAGTTAATCAACTAAAGTCCTTTTTTATTTAAATTGCAATAGATATTAAGTTAATAGGTATTTCCTGGGTCCCTCCCACACACCAGACAGTGTTCAGCCAGAGTGCTGTAGTACAAAGAGCTTTGGCTTTGAAAAAGGAGCAGAGTCATTCATAATTCTTTGTCAGTTATTAGCTGTTGTAATCTTGGGCACTTAATGTTCTAATCTTCATTATTTTCATCCATAAAACTGGTCAGGAGGAGGTGTTACAAGGATTAGATGAAATAACATATGCATAGCACCCAGGAAGGTGTCCAGGAGCAGACAATAGGCACTAAAAAACCCAGTTAGTTCCTTTCCAAGAAGTCTATAAGGGTTTACAGACTAGTAAAGGAGACAGAGACAAATAAATAACTCTAATGCAAAATACCAAATGCTTTATTACAGTTATAGTAACAGGTGCACCTAGAATACAGATGAGAAAGAAATTCTGTCCCGCAGCCTGGGTGGCTCAGTGGTTTAGCGCCGCCTTCAGCCCAGGATGTGATCTTGGAGACCAGGAATCGAGTCCCACGTCGGGGTCCCTGCATGGAGCCTGCTTCTCCCTCTGCCTGTGTCTCTGCCTCTCTCTCTCTCTCTCTCTCTCTCTGTGTCTCTCATGAATAAATAAATAAAATCTTTAAAAAAAAAATTCTGCCAAAGTGGCCTGGGAGAGGGGACCACAGGAAAGATATGAGAAAGAGGAGTGGATAGCTACATTCTTCTCCCCTCTTCCAAACTCCAAGTGGAGAAAAAAGCATCAACCATGCCACACAGCCACAATAAAGAACTATACATTTGGGAAATAGAAAACGGCCTGGTAGGGCTTTTTACAACAGATAGGGCACACTAGAAAAGCAGTCAGAAACACTGATTGGAATTAGGTTCTCAAGCAATTTGTAGGATGGCATCTGCAGCAACTGAGAGCCGTGAGAGCTATTTGAGCAAAGGAGTGACAATAAGTAAATGCATCATTTCGAAAGTTAGTCCTGGCAGTAACATGGACTACAGAGTGGAGTAAGGACAGACTAGAGGCAGAGAAGCTGGGAACACGCTCACAGAAAACTGTGGAATTGCTAAATCCTAATAACAAATTCTAGCTTTATAAAAGGATGAGGCACCAAATGTCACTTGATCATCTGGATTGATGTGCATTTTAAAGGGACCCACTGAAGTAGAAATGCAAAGAGCTAATATGACGGCCAGCTTAAATACATTCTGGAAGAACTCAGGAAAAGGAGCAGTAATATCAAAATCTCCTTTTCTTCTTTTTAAGATGAAGACTCTCCCATTTCATTGCCAATACATACTGGATTCAAATTTTTAAAACTTACCTTTGACAGTATCCTGGGGCAACACAAGCCCGTGAAGATGAGTCTAGACTACATTCAGTGCAAAAAACCCAAAATCCTGAAAGAAAGAAAAATCACAGTGAGCTACACGCTCATAGCAAGATGCCATGGGGAGGGGCGGGGTACAGGTCTGAATTGGGCAGCCTGGTACAAAGCCAGGCTCTTCCATCTACCAGCTATTGATGCTTGGGCCAGTGGCCAGCCTCCCGAGCCTCAGCCTCCTCATTCAACATTGAGAACAACAACAGCACCTTCTTCATAAGGTTCTTTGGAAGTTAAAATAGAATATGTATAAAACAGTATACGGCAGGGCACCAACCACATGCTCAATAAAGGTGAGTGGTCATTAAGAATGTGAACTAAGGGATGTCTGGGGACTGAGTCAGTTGAGTGTCTGCCTCTTAATTTCAGCTCAGGTCATGATCTCAGGGTTGTGAGATCCAGTCCCATGTCAGGCTCCATGCTCAGTGTCAGGTCTGCTTAAGAGTCTCATTCTCTCCCTCTCCCTTCCCAAGCTCTCAATCTTTTTCTCTTTCTCTCTCTCTCTCTCAGAATGAATGAATGAATGAATGAATGAATGAATAAATAAAATCTTTAAAGAAGAGGTGGGGGGAGAGAGAGAGAGAGAGAGAGAGAGCGAGCAGTCTTTGGGGGCACCTGGCTTGCTGGTTCAGTGGGTGGAGTGTACAACTCTTAATCTCAGGGTTGCGGATTTAAGCTCCACGTTGGGTGTAGAGATTGCTTCAAAATAAAATCTTTTTAAAAAAACCAAATAATGTGAACTGAAATATCTTCTAAAGAATCACTAAAACCCATATTAAACCTTTATTATTGGTTTTGCCTTATTTGTTCTACCAGAAAAATGCCAAGTTGACTTCTCCATTTCACACGAGAATGTCTCATAATCACTTCAAATTCAATGCATACCAATCAGGACTCTATCTCCTGCCCAAGCCTCATTCTCCTGACTCCACTGTCTTATAAAAGGCACCATCCTCTGCCCAGTTGCTTGGGTCTGAACCTCGAGTTCATCCTGGATTTCTCAACCTACCCCAGGCCTCTCATTGCCCCATCAGTAATCCTTCATTTCTGATTCACAGCATGTAAATTCTTCATTTCTACTGCCATTATCATTCCTCGCTTATGGAGGTCTCTTAACTAGTCTCCTGCCTCTACTCTCGCTCCTCCCTAGTCTGTTCCCAAATAATGGCTGGAATGGCCTCTTCAAAATCAAATCAGATCACAGCAAGGTGTTAACAGATGCAGTGAAAATTGTATTTATTTCATGATGGAATGTCTCTCTCTTTATATATATGAAATACATACTTACATATGTCAACGTACAGATATACAAAAATATATGAAGTAAAAGCCACTTAATATTAGACATTTAGAGGTCCTAAGCCAGTTCTTTCATTTTACAATGGCAAAAACAAATGCCAGAAGGAGATTCTGCTCAAGGTTGGGCTTCTGTGTGTGTATGCAAAAGTGGTCAAAACAATGCTGGACAAGCCCTACAACAACTCACCTGTGATTAGCGTATGCACTGCTGTCAGAAAGCCTGTCACTACTTGGAAGTCAGGCCCTTAGTTTCACAATCAACTTAATGTTTCTTTTTTTTTTAATATTTTATTTATTTACTCATGAGACACACACACACACACACACACACACACAGAGAGAGAGAAAGAGGCAGAGACACAGGCAGAGGCAGGCTCCACGTAGGGAGCCTGACGTGGGACTCGATCCCAGGTTTCCAGGATCATGCAGCACCTAACCTCTGAGCCACCCCGGAATGCCATCACAATCAACTTAATGTTTCTAAGAAAGCACATTTCGTTCCCCTTGGCTGCAGATTATGAGTTATAGCTTTTGTTCTATATCATGTCTTAGTATTTGAGAGGGTGCTTCAAGGAATCTTGAAAGCCCCTTGCTGCCCTCTTACCTATCAACCCCTCTCCCTTTGCTTATTTTTTAACAGTGCTGGAATATATAAGTCTCAGATGGAATTGTACCACGATGATAATTAGTAATACTTTAATTATTATCCCTATCCTCCCACTAGACACACCATTGTCCCAGCAATCTTTCTTTCTAAAAAGCAAATGTTGACCTCTGAGTAGATCGCTGCCAAGATTCAGTCAATAACTATCCATTACCTTTAGGGTAAAAATTCAAGATCTCTCTAGCCCCATCATCACTTCATATCCTTCTCACGGGGATTGTGTGTGGTTTCCTTGCCCATAATACATGCACTGCTGTCTGTTGAGGGCCCTTTGCCCATTTTGTCTACTGCTCTTGTAAGATCTGCCTCAGGAATTAGCTTCTGAAAGTTTTCTGTACCTTCCTTGGCTGCACTAAGTGTCCCTCCTCTGAGATATACCATATAATACTTTCTACACATGACAGGAGCTTCTTGACAACAAGGGCTCTCTATGTCTTACACATCTTAGAATTTGTATCAAGCAGGAGTTAAATAACCATAAGCTGAACCAAACCCTGACATATTCCCGATAACTCAGTACTTCAGTATGGAGCCTTCCCCATTAAATGGCACCAGGGAAACCTAAAGAAGCTGGCTGAGACTTCCCAGATGGGTCTGGCCCTCATGCAGGATGTGAGCTATGTAGTTATGTGTGACCCTCAGTACCTGAGAGAAGGAGTCAATTCTTTCATTTTATGTCACCTGCAGATTATCAAGAGAACAATCCTGACTAATTTTCAGTTCTCTATTCTGATTAGTTTCTGCCCAGGTTAAACATGACTTCTCTAGACTTACCAGTTGTCTAAATTCTGTACCAACTTCATAAAGTAGCCCATCATCACATATCTTGTTAACAGACAAGCTTAGAAGGACACAGTGCCCAGCTCAGTCCTTTGCCTACTTGGCAGAGCTCAGATGCTTGCCTGTGTTCAGTGAGAAGAAAAGCAGTCGAAGCAGAGGAGGGGCAGGCGCGGGAAACTGAGCAATTTCCAAGCACTCTGGAAACCAGTTTTTACAGAACAGCTTCCCTACTTTCTCTGCAGGGCTGTGAACCTCTGTTATCAGATGCACTTGTACTCAAGATAAACCTAGTATTTGATTCTAAAATCAACATTTGGAATTATCTAGTTGAAGTTATCTACAGCACTATTTGCCTTCTAAGGTATGAGTAATGGCAAATTCCTTCAAAACGTCATTTTGAAATGTTCTGAACTACACTATAATCCTACCATCTGATTGTATATAGCCATGGCAGTAAACTAGCATTCCAGCTTTCTGAATTGACAGCATTCCAGTTTTCTCTGTTCTCTTGCAGAGTAACCAGACTGGGCTTGAGATTCACACACAGTTGGGAAGGTTTCATGGGTCTTGGACTAAATCACTACTACGCCCTGCTAAAAAATTGCAAGTAGACCTCCAGAGCTCCTCCAAACCAGTACCTAACCTAACTTATGGTATATAATCAGACCTACCTCTTTCCTAGGGAATATGGCAAGTTGAAAGAATGACATATCCAATAAATTATACTCACTTTACTAGTATCACCTCTAATATGGCATAGTTTTAATTTTCAAACTTGATTATTCAGCCTAATTCTTTTAGGTTTAATTTTAATTCTCATTTTAAAAAATTCAAGTGATACAGATAAGGCCCTTGATTGTGGTCCGCTCTCCCCCTACGCTCACCCAGGACTCACCATTGTTATCAGTTTAATTTCCAGGTATAATTCTGGGATGGAGACTATTAAGAATACACAGTTCAGGGGCACTTGGGTAGCTTAGTTGGGTGACTCTCGGTTTTGGTTTAGGTCACAATCTCGGGGTTGTGGATCAAGCCCTGTGTGTCAGGCTCCACACTCAGTGGGGAATCTGCTTGGGTCTCGGTCTCTCTCTCTCTCTCTCTCTCTCTCCCCCCCCCTGCCGTACTTCCCACCTTGCTCATGCATGCTCTCTAAAATAATAAATCTTAAAAAAAAGAAAAAAGAAAAAAAAAACCAGTTCATCCTTGAACAACATGGGTTTGAACTGTGTGGGCTCATTTCTATGTAGATTTTTCACAGGACAGTTCTATAAATGTATTTTTTCCTTATGATTTCTTAAAAACATTTTCTTTTCTTTTCTCTAGCTTACTTTCTTTTAAGAATACAGTATATAGGGCAGCCTGGGTGGCTCAGAGGTTTAGCGCCGTCTTCAGCCCAGGGCGTGATCCTGGAGACCCGGGATCGAGTCCCACATCGGGCTCCCTGCATGGAGCCTGCTTCTCCCTCTGCCTGTGTCTCTGCCTCTCTCTCTGTCTCTCACCCTCTCACTCTCTCTCTCTCTGTGTGTCTCTCATGAATAAATAAATAAAATATTTAAAAAAAGAATACAGTATATAATACATGTAAAATACAAAATATATGTTAATTAACTGCTTGTATTATCGTTAAGGCTTCCAGTCAAAAACAGTCTATTAGTAGTTAAGTTTGAGGGAATCCAAAGTTATACACAGATTTTAGACAGCACAGAGGGTCAGGTACTCCTAACTTTAAACTTTTAAATGAGTCACACATAATATTGAAAGCCCTGATTGCCTATGTCATTGGCAACTGGCCTAACTTCAAGCAAGATGTCCAGAAGAGGCATCTTAAGTGAAGCAGCAGATGTATGAGGGTGGAGCAAAACACCAGCAAGGGAGTTGGGAAGGCCTTTTCAGGAGACGAGCATGGATGCCAGAACAATCAGGGCAGAGCAGAGGGTACTACACAACTAGCTCTGTAAACAGGGCACCCAGTCCAAGTAGGCAAGAAGGAACCTATTTAATTAACACAAATGATATCGAAAGTTCAAGCAGAACAGGTGGAGGTAACTTTGCTACAGGCAGATGGGTTTATTTAACTGCCAATACACAAGCGTTATGATTGTTCCAAGATCTGGAAATGTTACCTGTGCAGTTTCAGGTCATCTCTACTTAAATTCAGTGCTTTGGAAGTTCTGTAAAATGTCCCAGTCTGCACATTCCTAAAACCATCCCCTTTAATCCTAAAATCTCCTCCAGCTTTTGTGCCCTCCCTCCCCTTTCCTCTCCTAGTCAAGTTTCTTCAAAAGGAAACTTATATTTGTGGTCACAACGCCCTTACCTCTCTCATTCACTTTTTAACCATTGCAATTTGAGATCTTTCCTTCTCAATCCTGTTATCAAATACGATGGGTATTATTCAATTGTTTTGTTTTAACCTCTCTTTTGTATTTAAAAATTAGAATAACCTGAAAGTCTTATCATTTGGGTGCTCTTTTCCTATCTTGATATCAAGGATACTATAGATCCAGGGGCACCTGGCTGGCTCAAGTCTATGGATCATGAGACTCTTGATCTCAGGGTTGTGAGTTTAAGCCCCACGTTGGATGTAGAGATTACTGACACGTAAAATCTTAAAAAATAAAATTAAAAAAAAAAAGACACTGCAGATCCAGTCATTGAGCCAAGGGTACCTTGTTTTAGTTGCTGGTCTCTGAGCTGTGTCTGGGTTCTCCTATCTCCCTGGGTTTGAGCCAGCCAAGGCCTTTGTCAACATTGTTGATTTTCAGATTCACAAATGAGCAGGATGGTGCTGGGTAAGGAGCTGCTGCTTCTGTACATGGGGGACCAGGGTACATGGGTTGTGGTAAGGAAACCAAACTCAACTCCTGGCTTCAAGGATTGAGCCTAGTTCTGATGCCCAAACTGTCATGGATCATGTCTAGTCCCTTTATCCCACAGAAGGGGCCAAGTTCATTACGTGTGGTACCTTAGACCATTTCTTTGCAGACTCTTACTGGAGAATCTTTCTCTGCTTATCCTTAATTCATTACTGGTATGTTCCTTGGGAGTTACATCCTTCCTTTCCTCTTTTTATTATACACACGTCTTTATCTTTTCCCATAGATTCAACCACCATCTATGTCTTAATGACTCTCAAATCTCTCTAGTACTGACCTTTCTTACAATCTTCAAAGCCTTCTGTAAACTGCCTAAAGTCAATGTGCTTCACCTCCTGTTCCACAGGTCCCTAAGATGTAACGCATCTAAAACTAAATAATCTTCCCTCCTTCTGCCTCACTTGGGAATACTATCATCCACTCAAATAAAAAATCTGGCACCATCATCAACATCTTCCTCTCATCAAACTCTGTCCATTCTAATCCCCAAATATTTCAGCATGTACTTTCTTCCCCATTCCTACTGCCACTGCTTTAGTTCTGGTAGTTTCTCACTAAATTTATTCAACTGTTTTTTTTTTTTTTTTTTAAGATTTTACTTTTTATTCATGAGAGACACAGAGTGAGAGGCAGAGACACAGGCAGAGGAAGAAGCAGGCTCCACGACCTGAACCAAAGGCAGACACTCAACCACTGAGCCACCCAGGTACCTTCCTATTGTTTTTTTTTTCCACTGGTTTTCTTACCCTCAAGCCCCTCCCATCCCCATTGCCATCAGAATTGCCTTTATAAAGTACAATCCCACACAGCCTCTGCAATATCTCTCACCCATCTTCAAGATAAAATCCATTTTTCACTACATGGTATACAAGGTCCGGTACCTGTTCACCTCTCAGCTTCATGTCACAAAATCACATTGCTTTCAGTTTTCCTTGAACATCACATGGCTTCATGCGCCAGGGACTTTGTATATGCTGTTTCTACTTGGGCTGGCTTCCTACTCATAGGGCAAATTTCTTCCCCACCTTCAAGCCTTCAAGATGCAGGTATAGGGAAACCTTTTCTATGAAGTCTTTCTTGATGCCTCTCTCTTGCTTCAGGTGGGGTTCTTCCTCTGAGTTTGTGACTATACTTGGTACATTATATATATATATATATATATATATATATATATATATATACACACACACTGATGGTAGGGTCTAAGTCTTATTTACTATTGTTTGCTTATTTATTTATAAGATTTTACTTATTTACTTGAGAGAGAGAGAGAATGCACACAAGCAGGAGAAGGGGCAGAGAGAGAGAGGGAGAAGCAGACTCCCCACTGAGCAGGGAGCCCAACATGGGGCTCAATCATGACCTGAGCCAAAAGCAGATGCTTAACCAACTGAGCTACCCAGGAGCCCCTGTATCATCATCATTTAGAACAACGCTAGTGCAAAGGACATTTTGATAAACTCTTACGGAATGAACAGACATTTCTGGGAAAAAAATAGTAAATTCAGTACAACGTCCTTAGCTTATTCAAAGGATGCTGTTTATCAGTTATGATAGTATATCCAGGCAGTATAGACTCTATACATGCATGTATTCATTCATTGAGCAACTGAGCCACCTGCCAGGTATCCTGCTCCGTTCTAAGGAACACCATGGTAAAGTAATGCTAGCCTCTCAGGGCAGAGTGCTATGTGCATGGGACCCACAAACTTCCAGGGAGAAGCTGTGAAACAAACTTTGGGACTGATAGCAGGTCCCCGCAAAAAGATGTTACATTTATTCATGTATCTTCTAAGGCAGGGACTGTTGCCTAAGAAAAACAAACTCAGTCTGAAGCAGGGATTAAGATAAGTATGTACTAATTTTTAGCTACCTATTCAGTTTGGTCAACTAACACATGCCTTCTGGCTTAGTCCAGGATAACCTGTCAATTCTTTAACAGGAAGGGCTTCAAAAAGTACCTTCTGAAGACCCAAACACAAGCACAAACCACTTGGAGGTGGGGGTGGGGATGGTAGGGAATGATGACTGCTGGCTACTGAAACCGCAGAGTCAACTGGGACAGCTTTACTGAATGCTTACTAAGCACCCAGCATGATGCTCGCATTTTCAGAACAAGGGCCTATGGCCAGGTTTTACTGCCATTGTTGGTCACGTAAGAATGAAACAGATTAACATATTCAGCTTTTGTACCCAATTTATTGATGACCCATGACCAAAAAGCTTTTTTTTTAAATTTTTTTTCCAAAGAGCTTTTATTCTTTTTCCATATTGTATATAGTTTTATGTAGGCTTTTTAAAATCAAATAGCTATTTCCAGAGGCACCTGAGGGCTCAATGGCTGAGTGTCTGCCTTCAGCTCAGGTTGTGATCCCAGAGTCCTGGGACTGAGTCCTGCATCAGGCTCCCTACAGGGAGCCTGCTTCTCCCTCTGCCTATGTCTCTGTCTCTCTCTCTGTCTCTCATGAATAAACAAAGTCTTTTTTAAAAAATAGCTATTTCCATTTAAGTTGCAAAATTTTAAGTGCATATTTGTTTGCCAATAAAACCAGCAAGTTAGGGAAATTTTAATATTTATATTGAAGATAATATTAATTGAATAATCATTAACCAATAACCAGTATTTATGCTATACTCATCAATGTACCTCATGGATACCTCAAAAAACTCTCATTTAACAGATGATCCCTGTCCTCAGAGGTCTTTAACCATTGATAAGGAGAAGAAAATCAGCACAACAAGCAATTCCCCAAAAACTAAAAAACACTAAGCTTTGTGGCACAGAAGTCTGGACAGTGCAGAGAAAACACTGGGCTAGGCTAGACAAGCAGGTGGCCTTCAGAGGGAAACTAGGATTCCAATAGAATTCACAGGACTTAAAGCAGTGATTCTCAAATGTTTTAGTCAGGCCCTCTTTACAATTCTTAAAAATTATTAAGGATCACAACGAGCTTTTGTTTATGTGGGTTATAATGATCAATATTTAACCACACTAAAAATTAAAGCTATGAAAAATTTAAGTGATTTATTCATAAATATCCATTTAAAAATATCAATACACCATTACATTTTTATTTTATTTTATGTTACATTTTTATTTTACATGTTAACATTTTTAAATTAAAAACAATACTTAAAGAATAAAAATTTTGAGAAATGTGCCATTTTACATTTCTGCAAATATATTTAATGTCTGGCTTATATGAGACAAGCAGCTATGTTCTCGTATCTGCTTTTGCATTCAGTCTTTTGCAGTATCATATGTCATGAAGCCTCTGGAAAACTCCACAGCACACTCGTGAGAGAATGAGTTTAAAAGGCATGTATATGTCAGTATTATTAAAATAGTTGTGACCTCATGGACACCTGAAAGGGTCTGGATGGGGAGCGGGAAGGATCCTTCAATCACACTTTGAGTAAGTACCAATTTTAAAAGAGAAAGAAAATGGTATAAGGGTGTAAGCAGGAAGGAAGAGTGCGGCTCCGGAGCCGTAACTTCCACATACGCAATGCTCACTCCTAACATCTTGACTACAACCAAGCTCACCTCCTTCACTGTGAATCTCAGAGACAGAAACAGGCAGGTGGGGTTCTGCATGACAGAGGGACAAGGAGCTTATCCCTCACTCTCCGGGGTGTGTGTGTGTGTGCGCGTGTGTGCACACACGCACGCGCGGGAGAGGCTCTACTTCCCCCAGCAACATTCCCTGGAGGCCACGTCAGGTTTTCCTCTCTAGCGCCCACACTGTGCTCTCCTCCTGGAAGCTGTAAATGGCTTGTAAGAAACTGCCTTGCCATGGCTTCCCGAGGCTGTGTTTACTAACTGCAAAATCATCTCACTGCTACAGTCGCAAATTCTTCAGACATTTCTTGATCTGGCTGTCTTAAAAAGCAAATTTAACATCAGCCACGTAGCCAGTTTTTTCCCTGCCAATAATCATGTGAGTTTGCGATTCTGTTCCTGTGCATCTTGTGCACTGTAAAAACAGTTCCTGGAGCATCATATGTCATGGATCTAGTTGCCATAAACTGAAAACATTTTCTTCATATTTTGTGGCACAAACTAAAAGCATTCTGGATGCGGTTTGCATACAGTCCATCTCTGGCCAAAAACGAGGTTTAAATATATGGACAGAGAGAGAAAAGGGGGGTGGTCATTACCATGGTAAAACTGTTTTATCATCAAAGTCAATGTTTGATAGTATATATTTTTTAATTTAAATTTTTGCTATGATTAATGTTCTAAAATTATCCTGCAGTAGGTACAATTGTTCATTTTATGTAGCAAGCTTTAAGTTATCTCAAAGTATTTTATACCTGAGAGAGGCACAGATGAAACAGAAGTTTTGATCTCTCAGAAAAAATAACATGAAAACAATCACGAAAAAAAAAGAGAAAACAAACACGAATCAATGTAGTTTTTCAGTCTTTTTTATTATTACTTTTTTTAGCAAACATATTTCTTAAGGCCCCGTACAGACCAGAATAGATCATTTTTAAGTCAAAGTGAAACTAAAACTTTAAAAGATTTCTGCTTCTGAGAATGGCAAACGAGGTAATTCAGACTAAACATCCTGCTGAGGAGGACAGCCAGAAAATCTGAACAAAACATAAAAAAATATCTTGGAGGCAGGGACATTAAGAAGTTAATTAAGAGTTGTCACAAAAATCAATTCCAGGACAACTCTATAACTCAATACAAAAAATAAATAATAAAGTTGTTAGAAGTTATACAGGATAATGTTTTCATGACCTAAGGGTGTGGAAGGATTTCTGAAACATCACACAAGAAAAGCATCTATTATTAAAAAAACAGATAGGGCAGCCCTGGTGGCGCAGCGGTTTAGCGCTGCCTGCAGCCCAGGGCATATCCTGGAGACCCTGGATTGAGTCCCAAGTCAGGCTCTCTTCATGGAGCCTGCTTCTCCCTCTGCCTGTGTCTCTGCCTCTTTCTCTGTGTCTCTCATGAATAAATAAATAAAATCTTAAAAAAAAAAAAAAAGAAAAAGAAAATGGGTAGAAGACTAGATAAGGAATGCCACCAAACAAATAAAAACAAAAAACTACATTATCTAAATGCCCAACAAAACATACGAACAGGTATATAGCCTCGATAGGAAGTACGAGAAATACAAAATAGTACCATAATAAAAAATACAAAGGAAAATCATGATGATGTGTCATTATGTACCAGAATGGCTAAACATTTACTTATTTATTTATTATTATTTTTAAAGATTTTATTTTTAAGTAATCTCTATACCCAAGGTGGGGCTCAAAACTCACAACCCCGAGATCAAGAGTCACATGGTCCACCAACAGAGCCAGCCAGGCACCCCATGACTGGCTAAAAATTTCAAAGTCTCATAATAACAAGTGTTGCCAAGGATATGGAACAACAGGAACTCCCATACACTGATTGTGTGAATATAAATTGTTATATCTACTTTGGAATACAATTCATCATTATTCTTCTCTATGATCCAGTAACTCTATTCCCAGGTATATACCCAGTGGAATTCATTTGCATGTGTACCCAAAAAATACAAAAATCTTCAGATCAGCACTATCCATAATAGCCCTCCACTGGGAACAATCCAAATAACCTCAGTAGTAGGATGGATAAGTATCTTCTAGCATATTCATGCAACGGAATACCATACAGCAATGAAAATGAAGAACAACAGCCACACACAATAACATGGATGAATCTTGCAAACATAATGACCAGATACAAAAGGATATGTGGCATGTGACTCTGTTCAAAATAAGTCAAAACTATAATATTTAGAGGTACACAGATGGTAAAAGGAAAAAAGAAAGGGAAGAAATCAGAAGAACGGTTACCTTAGGTGGGAAATAAGGACTGTGATTGGCAAAAGTCACTATGATAGAGCTGTTGCATCCCTGTAATGTCTTACTTCTTGACCTCAGAATGAAGTATTATTTAAAAATGAATAATTCATTAAGTTTTACATTTGTATACTATGCACTTTTCTGGCTGTGTGATATATTTCACAATAAACAAGAATGAATGCAAACAGAACTAATACAAAGAGAAAAGTGGTATCTTTCGTATACACTTAAAAATTAGATTATAGACCCAAGTTCCTTGGAAGGCACCCCAGCCCTTCATTACCAAAGCCCTGTCTTCCTAACCTCATCTCTTGCCACCCACCTTTTGTTTACAGGCAGTCTGCCGCACTCACTCTCAACCAGGTGCGTCCTTTACATCTACTCATGATATTTCTCTTTCTGGAAAACCATGTAGACACACCCCAATCACCCCTCTGCCAGACTAAGTACAAACTGTCAATCAAGACACAGCCTGGGTATCATCTCCCGTGAGAAACATTTTTAAGAGACACAGATTCTACTGCCTGGTTCAAATTCTAGATCTGCCATTTATAAGTTCTGTGACCTTGGTCAAGTTACCAAACTTCAGTTTTATGGTTTCCAATCTGTAAAATAGAATAAAAATATTATCTGTCTCACTGCGTAGCTTGAGGATTAAATGAGTAAATATTTGCAAATGCTTGGAACATGCCTGGTACAGAGTAAGCACTAAGTACTAGATATTATTACTTAACATTAATGAGGTATAAGCTACTACGATTATCATCAATATTTCTGGTATTCTCCTCCCTATACCCTGAAGCCCCTCCACATTATATACTCTTCCTTTCAGCTCCCGTGGCTCAGTATTAGTTTATTTTATTGTAGATGGCCCCCTATGGACAGTTAATTCCTTAAGAGCATGGACTAAATCTTTTACTCCTCAATCCCTAACACCTAGCATAGTGCCTTGCAATGTAGTAGATGCTCAGTGAATATCTGTGGAATGACTAAACCAGCAAGACTTCAATCTGGTAGCTTTTTTTTTTTTTTTTTAAGATTTTATTCACTCATTCATGAGAGACACAGAGAGAGAGGCAGAGATACAGGCAGAGGGAGAAGCAGGCTCCATGCAGGGAGCCCAATATGGGACTCGATCCCAGGTCTCCAGGATCATGCCCTGGGCTGAAGGTGGCGCCAAACCGCTGAGCCACCCGGGCTGCCCTCAATCTGGTATTTATACCACACATAAAAAGTAGTTCTTTCATGCTGAAAGGAACCCTACCCTTGTGTATGATGCCACAAACTGGAAGCAGTCTTGACAGATTCCTACAGCAATCACCTCAGAATATGGGTGTATACTCCCCCTGGTAGCAATACATGAGGGGCAAATAATGATACTTGCCCTACCTACCTCCTGTGAGTAGCAAATGATAGCTATGAAAATATATATTTTTTAAGTGTGGTGCTCTGTTATATGAAGTTTAATTGCCTTAATAAAACAACAGGATTGTTGTTGAGTTGCAAGTCTGGAAAGGGCTTTAGGGAGTAATAAGGAATTAATGTAATGTAAAAATGCAATCTCAAACAGCCTGAGATGAGATCTGTATTTTTAAAATAAATATTAAATATTTATTTTTAATAATAACCTGCACATATTGTAGTAATGATTAATATATTTTATAATAAAATTTCCCCCATTTTTCTCAATTGGTTATTAATGATTTAGGTAATATTGAAACAAACATTTGCCTATGTGAATGTTCAGAGCAACATTATTCATAATAGCCAAAAGGTAGAAACAACAAAAATATCCATCAGTTGGCAAATGGATCAACACTGTGGTATATCCACGCAGTGGAAAACTACTCAGCAGCAAAAAGGTACAGGCTACTGATACCAACTACGGTGCAGTGAACCTCGAAAACATGAGGCCCAGTGAGAGAAGCCATTCACAACAGATCTCATGTTGTATGATTCCACTCACATGAAACGTCCAAAAAAGTCAAATCTAGAGACAGAGAGTAAATGTGTGGTTGCCAGAGGCTGGGAGTGGGAACAATGGACAACAAATGGGGATAAAGGGTCTCTCTGGGCTGATGGAAATGTTCTAAAATGACGTTGTGGTTATGATTACACAATGGGGTAAATTTACTAAAAATGTTTTCACCTAAAATAGATGAATTTTATGGTGTGTAAAGTATACCTCAAGAAAGGTGTTTTTTTTTTTTTTTTTTAAAGATTACTTATTTACTTATTCATGAGAGACACAGAGAGAGAGGCAGAGACACAGGCAGAGGGAGAAGCAGGCTCCCTGCAGGGAGCCAGATGTGGGACTTGATCCTAGGACCCTGGGATCACACCTTGAGCCAAAGGCAGATGCTCAAACACTGAGCCACCCAGGTGCCGCAGTAAAGGTGTTTTTTAAAAACAAATGTTCAGCACTCTTTTACAGCTAGATATAATTTTCATATCTTTAAAATCTCACCCACACATCGGACCAAAGAACACAAGCATACAGCATAACAAGAAAAGTTAGCTTTTAAAAACAAAAAAAAATTTTAAATGTCACATACTGAATATCTTAAAAAACCCAAAGTGCCACCTCCTTACTTATTTTCTAATTCAGCAGCTACAAAACAATGATCTTGATAAACAGGCTTTCACTGTCGTTTATTTATTTCACCCCACCTGTACAAACACACATTCTGGCCTCATCTGCATTTATAATTGCAAACAGGATTATTTGGCACAATGCCTCTCACCCCTTATAGTCAAATGGCAATCATAAGAAAAAGGTAAATACAGAAAGCATAGTATATAATGAGATTTTTTAAAATGTTACACGTGATAAACAGGATTTCTAAACAGAGTTTAACCCTCAGAAATTGGCAGTTCTTTATACAAATGTACTTCAGATTAAATTCTACAAGAAGTCCTAAAATCCTATCCAAATTATTTTGCTGAACTGGAATTGTTAAATTGGATATTGCTTAAAGTAGGTCACTGGCTCGGGCTTGAAAGTATTTGGTAATGCAGAGATCTACTTGCAACGTCATTTGTCATAATGAGATTTGACTTAGACAACGTAGAAGAAACCACACTAGTTGGGGTGTCAACTGTCAGTTTTATTCAGATAAATCTCATTTTAGATTTATCTCACTGCAGATTCTTGAACAGGGAAATAAGATGAAAGAAGTGTTTCTGAAAGAGTAAATCTGGTTGCAGGGTTTAGAAAGTGCCTATTTTGCTTCCTGCTCCTTTGTCCCTCACATCCACTCAGTCTCCAAAGACCATTAACCTTTCTTTTGGAACGTCTTTCAGGTTTATTCTCCACTTCTACTCTCACCACTACAATTCTGATTGGTATTGGGAGGCAGTAAAGGACAAGAAAACTAGGAAAAGCTGTCAAACTAGAAATCATTAGGATACCTAAGATGGAAATGAAGGGGACTTGGTATCGAGCAGTGGTGTTCAAAGTGTGGTCCCGGACCAGCAGCATTGGCATTACCTGGGAACTAAATGCAACTATAAATTCTCAGGCTTTATCTAAATGGATCAAATCAGAAACTCTGCGGGCAGAACCTGCTTTAATGAGCTGTCCAGGTGATTCTGATGCAGGCTAAAGTTTGATTGTTAGTGGTACAGAAAGAGCAGAAGAGGAAGGAATGAGAGAATTTCTGAACCTGCTAAGAACTTCTATAGCAATGTCCCTCCAATCTCCAACCCAACCTACCCCAAAAGAACTGTTCTCCAAACTGCTCTTTCTTTCTTTCTTTTTTTAAAAGATTTTATTTATTTATTCATGAGAGACACACAGAGAGAGGCAGAGACACAGGCAGAGGGAGAAGCAGGCTCCACACAAAGAGCCCGACGCGGGACCCGATCCCGAGACTCCAGGATCATGCCCCGGCCCAAAGGCAGGTGCCAAACCACTGAGCCACCCAGGGATCCCTAAACTGCTCTTTCAAGTACTATTCATTTATGCTATCACAACCTTCTATACTGCTTACATTCAATCTCCCTTCTATCAGTCCTCATCTAATATATTAATCTGGTTGATTCACAGTTGGGGCTCTAGGCAGTCAAGAAGAGAGGAAATGCACCACATATGGGAAATTATGATTAAAAAGGAGCCCTTGAAATTGGTGATGAAAAGATGAGGGGCGCCAGGATGGCTCAGACAGTTACATGTCTGCCTTTGGGTCAGGTCACGATCCCGGGGTCCTGGGACCCGGAATCCTGGGACTGGGCAGTGGCAGGCTTCCTGCTCAGTGGGGATCCTGCTTCTCTCTCTCCTGCTGCCCCTCTCTCTCCCCCACCCCTGTTGTACACACACACACGCCCCCCCCCCCCGCACTGTTTTTCTCTCTCAAATAAAATAAAATCTTTAGAAAAAAAGAGAAAAGATGAATTATTATTCAATAAATGGCTTTGGAGGAACTGGCTAGTTGTTGTGGGAATGGAGAATGGAAAGCCATATTCCTCACTTTGTACATCTTACTCCATGCACCAAAATAAAATTCCAGGTAAATCAAACACTTTAATTAAAACAAGCAAAGGAACATGAAAATAGTGGATTAAATCATCATAAAAATATTTTTATCATCTTCAATATGTCTTCCTAAAAGCATGATAATTTCACCCAGAAGACTTAAAAGAAATTTCTAATAAATTATATTACATAAAAATCTGAAAACCTTTCTATGGCTAAAAAAAGATCATAAAATAAAAAGACATACTAATTAAACATTTGTAGTGCACAACAGGTGAAGAATTCTCTCACAGGGCAGCCCGGGTGGCTCAGCAGTTTAGCACCGCCTTCAGCCCAGGGTGTGATCCTGGAGGTCTGGGATGGAGTCCCACATCAGGCTCCCTGCATGGAGCCTGCTTCTCCCTCTGCCTGTGTCTGCCTCTCTCTGTGTCTCTCATGAATAAATAAATAAGATCTTTAAAAAAATTCTCTCATATTCTTAAGGAAAAAAATGAACCCAGGGCACCTGGCTGGCTCAGGAAGTGGGATGTGCAACCTTGATCTTGGGGCCGGTCATGAGTTCAAGCCCCATGATGGGTATAGAGATTGCTTAAATTAGTAAAAATTAGAGAAAAAAAAGAACAAATCTAATTAGATAATTGCACAAAGGAAAAAAAATACACAATTCACAAAAGAAAAAACACAAAGGATGTAAAAAAAATAATACTTAAAAAAATTTTTTTTATTTAGCAAATCGGCAAAGATTAAGAAGACCAACAAGGCCAGGTGTGGGGACAGCAGTGCTGTCACATATTGCTGGGAGGATATAAACTGCCTTTCCACAGCATAAAATGACATCTACCAAAATTTAAAATACGCATTTCTTTCATACAGCAATTCCACTTCTAAGAATGAATTTTACCAAAAATACAAGTGTACAAATATATTTGTATACAGATGTTCATTGCTTCTTTTGGACTATTTGCAATCCCGACCTTAATCCTGAGCAACCTTAATGTCTTAAAGTCAACCGCTTTGGAGATTGGTAACAGAAATAATAAAATATGCTGCAGCCATTACCAAGAAGGAGGCAGTGTAACACAGATGTTCACAATACCTTATTACATTAAAAAAAGAGCCATCATAAAACATATGTAGTTTAATCCCTTATTGGTAAATATATATAATTATAATAGGTAACATATACATAACAAAATTTATATATTTGGGGAGGTCAAAAGTTATACATGGGTATTTGACTGCATGGGGGACTGGTCCCCCGAACCTTGTGTTGTTCAAGGGCCAACTGTATACATATAACACATATTATATACTACACAGATTATATATATGTGTGTGTGTATATATACATACACACATTTATAATGTATAATGTATATAGTATAATATATATATTATAAGCCAGTATGAAAGCATATGGGGAAAAGTCTGGCAAGACATACAACAAACCACAGGTACCTTGAGGAGTGAGATGGGGGAATTGTCCATTTTCTTCTTCATAAACTTCAAGTTCCCTTAAGGAACATGATTGCTCTTACAATAAAAAGTAAATGTGATGTCATTCCTTTGTCCGAAAGTTCTAAAGCCTCCCGCCCATAGAGAATATAGTCCAGACTCCTCAGTCAGATGTCAGGATGGCTATGTCACCCCTATGTATCACCAGCGTAAACTCCTCTACTGAGGGATCCCTGGGTGGCGCAGTGGTTTGGCGCTTGCCTTTGGCCCAGGGCGCGATCCTGGAGACCCGGGATCAAATCCCACATCGGGCTCCCGGTGCATGGAGCCTGCTTCTCCCTCTGCCTGTGTCTCTGCCTCTCTCTCTCTCTCTCTCTGTGACTATCATAAATAAATTAAAAAAAAAAAATTAAAAAAAAAAAAAAAAAAAAACTCCTCTACTGAATAGGGTAGGTTAGGCAGGGGTGTCTGTTCTCCCTCCTTCACTGTATCCCTGTGGAAGTCCAGTGCCACTGTTGATAACCTTTACTGCCATTATCAAAGCTTTTATTGTGATAGGCACACTGGAATGGCATTCTACTTTGTTCTTTTCAGAACAATGTTGACAGAGCTGCTCAAATAAATTAATAGATTCCTTCAATTGCTTTTGTAAGAAAATAAGTTCACATGCCAATGTATGGGCTGGCCAATACAATCCCACCACTGAAAACCAAAATGTAACATGTTTTTTGGCTAATAAATATTAAGAAATAAAGTTTGGTTTTCATAGCCATTTGTTGGCGTATGTTTCCCATCCTATGTAACACATGGATATGATATTTAAAATTGTTCTGGAGCAAAATATTGAAACAAGATTTCTTAGAAGACACAAGAGGTAGAGTCAGTTTGGGCTGGGGTGCAGTGTGGAGGGACCACCAAGTACTCAGACAACACCCTAATCCAGTCCCACTGTTCATCCTGCAAGCCCAACTTACTCTGTTGTTGAGGTATAGTGATGTCACACCACCTATATGCCAGCACAAGTTTGACTCAGAGTTCGTTAACAGAAACATCATGTCTTTGCAGGAAATCTGGATGCTTCCCAAAAATGTAACACTGTGATTAACAGAACCTCTTCTCTGCTCATCTATAACAGCAACGGTTTCTTAGACTTCACTGGGTAATATCAGCTTTATTCTAACTCACTACTTATGGCTGACAATTGTCCTTGCAGACCTCCTGAGAAATAATTGACCATTTCAGTAGTACCCTGTGTCTAAAGATCTGGAATCTGAAGTCTTATAAAATTTTGAGCCAGAATCGGGGGGCACTTAGTGGCTGACTACTTATTATGGATGCCAATGTGTTCAATACAACAGACAATACTTTTTAAAATCAATATGATAGTTGTATTTGTGTTTATAAGACAATCAGCTTGATAAAATACAAATACTTGGGTAAGGGATGAGAGGTGTTCAGAGGAGCTAGAGTACATGGAAGGCCTAGGCTAAAGTCACTAGGTCAGTGAGCTGACAAGGACATGGATAAACCACTATAACTGTCAATGACATTTCCCTTGAACATGAAGGTTAGGGGATCCCTGGGTGGCGCAGTGGTTTGGCGCTTGCCTTTGGGCCGGGGCGCGATCCTGGAGACCAGGGATCGAATCCCACGTCAGGCTCCCGGTGCATGGAGCCTGCTTCTCCCTCTGCCTGTGTCTCTGCCTCTCTCTCTCTCTCTCTGTGACTATCATAAATAAATAAAAATTAAAAAAAAAATTTAAAAAAAAAAAAAAAGAACATGAAGGTTATAGGTTATAATGCATATATAGGTACAGTGTTTGTTTTGATGTCTATCTTACCTACCAACTATGGGTAGAATGGGGGTACTTTACTCATATATGTATTCATAGTACTTGACACAGAGCAGGTACTCAGTAAATGTTTGCTAAATTAATGAAGCATATGCTTTAAGAAAATATACATTACACAATAAAGGGGCACATGGAAAAAGCTGGTAGTTGCCTACATTTCCTAAAGCAATCCAGATTTGGTTGGGGTAACCCCGTACTCAGATTTCCCAAACTTTCTTATGAATAGAGGTGGCCAGGTGTCACAGCTCTGGTCAATGAAATATCTTTCACTAGATGAGGTACAGATTTTGTACTTCACCCTTCCCCTCTTCTTGTAGGGGCTGGGGAGTAGGCAAGCAGAGAAGTGCACTCACCACTATCAGAAGAGACACATCTAAGAATGGATAGAAGGAATCTGAGACATTAACATCACTGTGGAATGACTGCAACAGCCTTGGACTAATTACTTCTCAATTTTATACCATGTAAGAGAAAATAAATATCTATTTGGTTAAAGCAACCAGGTTTTCCATTACATGTAGTCTAATTCATCCCTAATTGATAAAAGTAGCTATATATAGAAGGAAGAATTATGAGGTTATTGTAGTAATCCAAAGAACAACAATTTTATCCTAATAACTAAGTATAGTCTTCTTCTTTGTGATAATTGTAAATAATTCTACAGTGCATGATATCATTAAATGACAGCAATCTAGCTAGCAGCTCAACAGTGATTTGAGATTATCCAACCAAATCAAAATGTTTGGAAAGAGTGGTAATGCTTATACTGCACTAACACACATTGCAGTGTTGTCAGCACTAAGATCAACTAGAACAGATGAACTCCAAGATCACATGAAATTAACAATAATCTCCTCTCAACTACATGGAAGTGGCAATCATAACCCGAGTGGAAAAGGAAATTGAAAACATTTCAAAAAAATCACCTGCAGAAGAATGCTACTATTCTAGCTACATGTTAAGCCTCCTTTATCAGATACATTCTACACTCAACATCTGGCCTTTCCACAGCTAGTGCCGACCAACTGAACATTAAAGAATACTTCTTGTTTAAATAACCACCATCGGGAAATTTTAATCCCTCTCAAGGGCAGTTCAGTTGTAGTTCACATTCATTTCGAAGAAATGAAAGTAAAATATGTTGTTCTGTCCTCTGTAATTCTTATAAATTAGTACTTAGATCTAGAAACTAGATCAATTTGTATATGAAAAGGAAGGCATACATTTTATGCAGCACTAGCTAATGGAAACTAATAAGCTTTCGTTTTTTTAAACAAGAGGTTCTTTAAAGTATCTTTATGAACTAAAAAAATGTTTCAGTTAATGTTTTTATTGGTAATTCTAAATGTCTCATCATTGACCAAAGGGAGTCAATTTGTGTGTGTGCTCTTGTGTCCTTTTGATGTGACCCTTGTCATAGTCTTTGATGACTTCCTTGCTATATGGTATAACAGGAATCTCTACATTTATCTTGTACAATTCCTGCTGCAGGCCAGGAACAGGTATCCAAGGAATCCTGTTTCCTTTTAGTGAGAATTGGCATTTCAAAATCATAATTCGGGCATTAGGGTTACATACTACCTATTCGGTTGGTCATTATTTCTAGGCCTTTTCAGTGCAATGTGTTAGGCAGTATTTTTAAAGATAAAATCTATCAAGAGTTCATACTAAAACTTCCAATTCAAAATGCAGTTAATCAAGAGAATGAGAAGACAAGCCACAGAATAAGAAAAAATATATATATAAATTATATATTTATATATAAATATAAAAAATTTATCTTATAAGACTATTATCCAAAATATATGAAAAACTGTTAAAACTCAACAATCAGAAAATGAACAACTCAGTTAAAAAAATGAACAAAAGGGGGCACCTGGGTGGATCAGTCTCATCGAGCATCTGACTCTTAATTTCAGCTCAGGTCATGATCTCGGGGTCATGAGATCAAGCCCTGCATTGGACTCCTCAGGCGTGGAGTCTGCTTGGGATTCCCTCTCCCTCTGCCTCTGCTCTCTCTCTCTTTCCAACAATAAATAAATTCTTAAAAAAGGGGGGGGGTACCTGGGTTCCTCAATTGGTTAGGCATCTGCCTTTGACTTGGGTCATGATTTCAGGGTCCTGGGATCAAGCCCTGTGTTGGGATCCCTACTCATCGAAGAGTCTGCTTCTCCCTTTCCCTCTGATCCTCCTCTTGCTCACGTTCTCATTCTCTCTCAAAAAAAAAAAAAAAAAAAAAGAGAGAGAGAGAGAAAGAGAGAGCTGGATGAGACACCTCACCAAAGAAGACATACAGATGGCAAATAAGTATATGAAAAGATGCTTGACCTTGCATGTCATTAGGGAATCACAAATTAAACTATAAGGGACGCCTAGGTGGCTCAGTGGTTTAGCTCCTGCCTTCAGCCCAAGGTGTGATCCTGGAGTCCCAGGATTGAGTCCCACGTCAGGCTCCCTGTGTGGAGCTTGCTTCTCCCTCTGCCTGAGTCTCTGCCTCTCTCTCTCTCTCTCTCTCTCTGTGTGTCTCTCATGAATAAATAGATAAAATCTTTTTTAAAAATTAAATATAAGATACCACTAGCCACCTATTAGAACAGCCAAAAATTGAAACACTGACAATACCAAATGCTGGAGAGGATGGCGGAACAACAGGAATACTCATTCATGGCTAAAAAGAATATAATATTGTATAGCCACCTTGGAAGATGGCTTATGATTTCTTACAAAACTAAACAGTCTTACAATCCAGCAATTACATTCCTTGATATTTACTCAAAGGAACTGTACATCCACACAAAAGCCTGTACACTGATACCTACAGCAGCTTTATTCATAACTGTTTATACTTGGAAGTAACCAAGACATCCCTCAGTAGGTAAATGGATAAATGAATTGTGCTATGGCCAGACACTGGAATATTATTCAGTGCAAAAAAGAAATGAGCTATCAAGCTATGAAAAGACATGAAAGAAACTTAAAACTATATTGCCAGGTAAAAGAAGCCAATCTAAAAAGGCTACATACTATATGAGTCCAATTATATGACATCTGGAAAAGGCAAAACTAGAAGGTAGTAAAAATATTAGAGGTTATCAGGGGCTCTTGAAGAGGGAAGAATGAATAGGGGGAACACAGAGGATTTTTAGGACAATGAAACTATTCTCTATACTGTAATAGTGAGTATATATCATTACACATTTGTCAAAACATACAGATTGTACACCACCAAGAGTGAACCCTAATGTAAACCATGGACTTTGTATGATAATGAGATGTCATTGTAGAATCATCAATTAGAGCAAATGATCCACTCTGGTGCAGGATGCTAACCACCAGGGCAGCTGGGGAGGGAAGGAGGTATGTAAGAACACTGTACTACTTTCTGCTTAATTTTACTGTGAACCTAAAAACTGTTCTAAAAAATACTCTATTAAAAAAATCAAGTTAACAGCATTAACCTCTTTTATTTTACATCTGTAACTCCTTTCACCCATGTTGAGATTCTGGGTCTCAGAACGCCTGGGTGGCTCAGCTGTTGGGCGTCTGCCTTTGGCCCAGGGTGTGATCCTGAGTTCCTGGGATTGCGTCCCACCCACATCAGGCTCCTTTGCATGGAGCCTACTCTCCTTCCTCTGCCTGTGTCTCTGCCTCTCTGTGTCTCTCATGAATAAATAAATAAAATCTTTATTTTTAAAAAAGATTTTATTTATTTATTCATAGAGACACAGCTAGAGAGAGAGAAGCAGAGACACAGGCAGAGGGAGAAGTAGGCACCATGCAGGGAGCCTGATGTGGGTGGGACTCGATCCCGGGTCTCCATGATCACACCCTGGGCTGCAGGCAGTGCTAAACCGCTGCGCCACCGGGGCTGCCCTTTTTTTTTTTTTTTCCTAAAGATTTTATAAATAAAATCTTTAGAAAAAAAAAAAGGAGAGATTCTGGGTCTCAACAACACAGGAAATGATAAAATGTCACATAATTATTCATATGTATTATCTGACAATACACATACAACAGTCTCAAAATAAAGAATAATAATACTGACACCATCATAAATAATATATAGGTTTTGTGGTCATCATCGTTTTTTGAAATTCTTTTTTTTAAGTCCTTACAGTAGTTACCACTAAGGATATAAAGCTCAAATGACTGAGTTTTAAATTTTAGGTTCTTTGCTTCTTATTATTTTCAATTTGTAAGGACTCCTTTTTATTTTATTTTTTTTTCCTTTTTTTTTAAAGTTAACTTTGCCTTATAATCATTTAAATCATTGCATCAAGTCAAATCTACAAATAAGCTATAGTCAAAGCAGTCTAGTTCCTAACTGTCTCCTCTACCCTATTTCCCTTCCTTCATCTCTCATAATCTCTTTTTAAGCTTTTATGATTTATTCTTCCATTTAAAAAAAACATAGACTGCAAATATTGACATCAAAATGTGCTAGAAATCCTCGCAGAGTGAATGGAGGAATGGAGCAGAAAGACCACTGGTTTGTAGTTAGTAGACTCAGTGTCCAGTTACTGTCTTACTATTTATTAGTGGACCTAGGGGAATTATCTAATTTTTTAGAGCTTCACATCCTTTTCTATATTGTGAAGAAAGCAACAGATATCTACCTTATATAGTTGCTATATGAGGATCAGATAAGAAAATCTTTTAAAAGAAAAATTATACAGAGTACATTCTTGGAGTAATGGCTTCTGAAGATTAGCCAAAAATAATTGTTTATAATAAAAAATCTCTTTCCTCTTAGGTACCAAATAAGCAGGTATCATGTATTCCTTTATTAAGAAAGAACCTTCAAGAAGTAGGGGGAGAGAAGCTGTAGTCAAAGTTCCCAGCAGGCTAAGCTCTCCCCAGGAGAAGGACCAAGGGGTCCTGGAAAGTGACATGTGGAAATCTGGTCCTTGGAGTTTGGGACACTAACAGTTAAGTGGTCGTACCTCTGAATCTCTAAGGGAGATTGTGGCCAATAGTGCCCTGCAGACGCAGCCCTGCCAGCATCTGTAGTCTTTCTCCTATCCCTCTGCCTTCTTCTGTCTCCAGTAAATCAGCTTTCCTCAGTTCCTCCAAGGCTTCAAGCTCTTTTCCTCCCTCAGCACCTTCACACACATTAGTCCCTTTGCCAAAGGGTCTTGCTCCAAATGAACAAACGATCATCTGGTCAATTCCTACTTTTCCTTCCCATCTTTGCTTAAATGTTACTTTCTCAGAGAGGCCTTCCCTCACCTTCCAGACTAAGTCAAATACCCTGATCACTTACTCTTTCAGTACCCTGTATTTTTCCTAAAATGTATGTATCAGTGTTAGGCCTTACATATGCAGTAATGTAATTGTTTAATTGTCTTTTTCCCAGTAGATAGAGTTCTGTGAAGATGAGCATATGTTTTGCTTATTTCTTTACTCCCAGTTCCTAGTGCCATATATAGTATAGAGCAAGTGCTCAAAAAATATTTGTTGAGGGGCAGCCCACGTGGCTCAGCAGTTTAGCACCGCCTTCGGC
This sequence comes from Vulpes vulpes, assembly GCF_048418805.1. Taxonomy (NCBI): domain Eukaryota; kingdom Metazoa; phylum Chordata; class Mammalia; order Carnivora; family Canidae; genus Vulpes; species Vulpes vulpes. The sequence goes on from NC_132795.1 coordinate 55,343,308, forward strand.
CCAGGGCATGATCCTGAAGACCTGGGATCGAGTCCCACGTTGGGCTCCCTTCATGGAGCCTGCTTCTCCCTCTGCTTGTGTCTCTCTCTCTCTCTCTCTCTGTCTCTCTTGAATAAATAAATAAAATCTTTAAAAAATATATTTGTTGAGTGAATGAAAAGCATAATGCATCATATATAAAACTGTTGAACTATGGGCAGCCCGGGTGGCTCAGCGGTTTAGCACCACTTTCAGCCCAGGGCATGATCCTGGAGACCCGGATGGAGTCCCACGTTGGGCTCCCTGCATGGAGCCTGCTTCTCCCTCTGCCTGTGTCTCTGCCTCTCTCTCTCTCTCTCTCTCTCTCTCTCTCATGAATAAATAAATAAAATCTTAAAAAAAAAAAAAAAAACAACTGCTGAACTAGATCCTGAGTACTGGAAAGAGGGAAGGATCAAGCTGTTAAACACTGGGGGGAAAATCTACATTCCAGAGTCATCTTATAATTATTCCATTATTTCATTCCCCTCTAACTTGATTTATATTTTAAATATACATTCAACTTGTATTATCTATTCCCCTCTCTATATGTAATAAAGTGAGTTTCAGTGATCAAAATATCCAGAAACCAAGCTTCCTTATGCCTGTCACAAAAAACTAAGATTTTTCACTTGTGATGCAGCATAAGCTGAGGGTATTATGACAAAGCAAAAATTTCCAAAATACAATAATACCACAGTCTCCTAAAAAAGCTATGAATAAGGCCCACAGGGAGGTGGAATCTAGAGATAAAAAAGACTTAAGAAATATAACAACCAAATGCTATAATAATAATCTTTAAACACTACCTGGTTTTTATGTAGCCATGAATAGGAAAAGCTTATTAGTAATTCTCTTCAGTGCACATAGTGAACAAAGTATGGCAGACAGAGGATACATAATTTAAAAGGGAAGTTAAAACTTCATTTATTTTTCTACTCAAGCCTTCACTTTCCAATTTTCTTATAAACAAATGAACAAAACCACTCTGTGGTTATTTTCATACATCAAGAAAAAGGATAAAATTTCTATACATTAGAACACCTTTTTTAACTCTATAGATTTTGATAAGCAACTACTAAAAAGACTGCTGTACATGAGCAAGCATCCTAAACTCCCATATAGCCTTTTCCACTGAAAGAAACCAGAGCTCCTTAAAGAAATGGCTGAATCAGGACTGGGACAGAAAATGTACATGATAAGTCTAGACACCCTGCCAAATCAAAAAGCAAGGAGAGTATAAAAAGTCTTCAGAGGTCAACTTGAAGAGGCTCCTCCTATTAGTCAAGAATAGGAGGACAATGTGAAGCATCAATTTAAAAAATCACTGCAATGGACTCCTATCTATTAAGTACCTTAAAAACCCTTAAGTTTATAATGATATATATTTTTTTAAATATGACTGTTCTCCTTTGGACCATTAATGCTAGGAACCATGTTATTATTATGAAAACTGGTAAGTAAAGGGAAAGAATCAAGAATTTAACTTGCTTTTCCTGAATGAGGTCTACCTCAGATTAACCACAGAATTGATATGGGAAAGTTTCTCTAGCTAATTAATAGAGACAAATGACAAAATTAGAATACTACCATTTTATAACATAAATTAACATAGCTATGCATTGATCTTCAATACCCATTAACATCATAGTAAGATGAGACAACTGCTATTACGTGCCTACTGATGGAAGTAAGCACTTCCTATTAAGTATTCTTGCCAAATAAAAGAACATGAACTAGATCAAGCCTCTAGATACAACTACCAGTTTACACAAAATACAAAATAGAAGAATACATTAAACATACCACAGAGATGCAATCAGCAAAATCTAGAAGGTGAGAAACTGTAAGACAGATGGCCAAATTTATTTTTAAGATAACTCAAGAAGGAAAAAAAGAAAGGGGACCCTAGAGATAAAAGAGACTTGGGAGACATACTAACCAAATGGTAAACTGGTGCTTGTTTGAACCCTGACACAAACAAATCAACTTTATAAAATCAGGGGAAATCTGAATATTGATTTTTTTGGTGTATTAAGTTTTTAGATGTGGTAACTGTATTATGTTTGTTTTTTAAAGAATCATTATCTTTTAGAGATACACACCAGAATATTTATGAAGTATGCGTGAAAGGCTGCAGTCATCTACAGGTCCCTCTAGGGCTGAAGGATCTCCTTTCACAGGGGCTCCCTCCTATGGTGAGTGTTAAGCTGGAGGTCTTCGCTCCTTTCCACATAAAACTTCCACAGCCTACTTCAATATCCTCACAGTCCAGCAGGCCACCTTCTCACAGAGTGAGTGGCCTAAGAGAGCAAGGCAGAAGCTACAACCTAGCACCAGAAATCAAGTACCATCATTGCCTCAATATCCTACTGGTTACCCAGGTCAACCCTATTTATTCCACATGAGAGAGGACTGCACAAAGGCATGGACAGCTGGAGGTGAGGATGATCAGGGCCATCTTGGAGACCGCCTACCACATCATGGCACTTAAGCTTCTGACCATGACTTTTAAAACCCTTTATCCTCTGGCTCCTAATGCACTTCAACCTCATTTCATTTTCTTCTTAATTAGTCCAATAAGCTCCACTTCACAGGCCTCCTTTCTGTTTTACAAAGGTGAGAGGTTCGTCTGTATTAACTGCTCCCTTGGCCTGGATTATTTCCTCCACTAACCATCATACCATTCAGATCTAACCATAGTGTCACACCTCCTTAGAGAGCCCTGCCCTGCCCACCCCGTCAGAAGGAGCTGTCTATCCCTTCTGTCCCAAAACCCAATTTTAATTCTTTGCACATCACTTACCACTATCTGATATTTTAGCACATCTGGCTCAGTGTTAAACTCTTCAGCACAATTAGTCATCACACTCAACATAACTTCAAAATCCAAATGGGTGACCTAGCCAAACTGCTGGCCTCTCTGTTCTGTACACTGCTCAGCTCCAAGGACACTTTCCTTCACTGTACCTCAGCCACACACTCCCACTGTCACACCAAACTCAATCCCTCTTGCATCTCCTCCATACTCAATCCACTGTTTGATCCTTCTAGGTCACTTATTCGAGTGACCTATGAAAAACAATTTTTCAATTGCCACAAGACCTTCAATCCCTTGACCCCATTCTCCCTCTCCAGATTCCCCTATCTTTTTCTCTTAGATTTCATAAAGTTATAATTACTTCCTTGCTAGAACCCTCAATTTTCTTCCAAGGTGTCTTTCTCTGAAACTCCGTAATGCCAGAGCTCAAGAAACTATCCTCTACAAACCAAAAATACTGATGAAAAAGCATTCAAGTAGGCAGATTACTTTCACTATAAATTCAAAGTCACTAAACAGGCAGTTTTAACTCATAATCCACAAGATTTCACTGGTAAATGCTTCCTAATTCTTCCCCTCCCCAAGAAGGCTCTCTCTTACTCATTTTTTCCTTCTCTATGACTCTCATCTTTTTTAGCTAGTGTCCTTGATTCTTCATTGAGAACTACAAAATCTAAAATCAAGACTAGAGGGGCAGCCCGGGTGGCTCAGCGGTTTAGCACCACCTTCAGCCCAGGGCCTGATCCTGCAGTCCTGGGTTTGAGTCCTGCGTCAGGCTCCCTGCATGGAGCCTGCTTCTCCCTCTGCTTGTGTCTCTGCACCCCTCCCCTCTCACTGTGTGGCTCATGAATAGATAAATAAAATCTTTAAGAAAAAAAAAAAGACTAGAAATCTGTCTTCTTGTGACTAGTTGTATAATCTACCTGAATCTGCATCCAATCTCACTTCTTTCCCTTATTTCAACAGAAGCCAACTGTCTCCTCTTGAGGAACAATCCCTCCACTTATGTGCCAATCCCATCCCTTCTTCCCTACTTATGAACTCCAATCTTGTAATTATCCTCTCTTTTTTCTCCATCAACCATTACACACTTTTTCCTGAATCATTCCCATCTGTGTATATTTAAGCTCTAGTGTGGCCTCTCTTAAGAAACAAAAATTCTTCTTTAACCCCTATAGCCCCCTTTGGGCATTACTCCATTTCTCTATTCACTTCACAGCCAAATTTTGTTAAAGTGCTTTAAAAAAAAAAAAATGCTATCTGCACTTTCTTACCTCCTATGCATGCTCTGTTCAATCCATTCTAACACGACTTCTGGAAGCCTCCATCACCAGCCACATGCATTCGTTCTGCCAACCCAATGACTAGTTTATGCTCTCATCCTACTGGGCTCCCAGCAGCTCTCAATTCTCTTCATCATTCCCTCCTTCTTTGGAATAATTTCTTGATTTCATTCAATCAGTGATTACTGAACTCTAGCCATGGTCAGATATGGTTCTAGGCACAGGCTGCAGATGCAGAGCTTCTGCGGTACCTCACTCTCTTGATTTCTTTTCTATGTTTTTCACTCCTCTTACTTCTCATTTTCATCCTCCTCTGACCTAGTCTCTGAATATTAACTTCAGAACATAATACCAATCCTCCTTTTCTTTACACTCTCCTTAAATAATATCAACCATTTCCATGGTTTTAATTATTATCCTGTGAAAACATCCAAAATTTTATCTGTAGCCTGGAACTCTGGTTCTCTTTTGTTCAATGACTTAATTGACATTTCCACTTGGACGCCTCAAAGCGCCTCAAACTTAATGTAATCAAAGTTTTAACTCTTGACTTTCCTTCCAACACATTTTTGCACATTACTGAGTAAATCTCAGTAAATAACACAAGATACAGGTCTCAAGCCATTGATCTGGATTCCTCTCTCTCTCTCTCCTCACCCACGCCTAATCCACTAGCAAGTTCCCAAGCCTGTCTCCAAAATATATCTTAAATGTGTTCATTTTTCTTCACTTCTCTTGCTATTATCATCACTTGCTTAAACTACTGCAAACTGCTTCCCAACTGGTCTCTCTGCTCCCATCTTTGTCTCCCTCCAATCTTTCTGTTATACACCTTTAAAAAACAGAAAATGCATGTATAAACACACACATATGTGTGTATGTGCGTGTATATATATACAATAGTCCTATCATGTTTCTGACAGATATAGAAACTCTCCCTCTGCTGGAAAATGAAGGAAGAAGAAAGCTTAGTATTTTCCAAGGCCACGAATGTGTGTACATGTGTGTGGGGTGTACGCATGAGTGTGTGAACATGAGTACGTGCACGAGTACACTAAATAAATGGACTATCAGAAGCTTAAAAAAATAAAAAACAGAAAATGAAATAAGCCTATTCCCTCCCTGGAAGTAGAGCACTACTTTAATAGCACTGCACTGTAACAGGAATACAATCTGGACACCTTCTCTTGGTCTTCAAAAGCATAATGATATGGTCTCCGCTTATCTGCCCTCCAACGTCTCTCTCCAATTCTCTCGCTCGAATACAGCTGTACTAACCTTTCAGTGTCTTGACTATGCTAAGACTTGTTCTCCTATGGCATGCTACATGCTAGTCCCTCCCTTGGGAATACCCTCGTCTCTGGCTGGCTCCTTCTCTATCTCTAGTCTCAGCTGAAATGTAAACTCCCCAGACCATCTACAACAATCCTTCCCAAAATTCAGCCTTTATTCATTTTCTTTACAGTACATAACATTTTATAATTATTCATTTAATTATTCAAAAATTTATCTTGAAAATGTACAAACATAAACCAAAGTAGAGCAAACAGTGCTGAGCCCACAGATTCTAGTATTTTTATTTTTTCACTACTTCCCTTACTATACTATAAGTTCCAAAGGATAGGTGGTATCTTTTTCTCTTTTTCATCCAAAGCCTTGCATGGTGCCTAGCTCATGATGAACACCCAGCTCATTTTTTTGTTTTGAATGAGAAGGAAAGTTGAAGATGACACTGAAGACACGGATGGCACCACTGAGAAAAGCAAAACAAGGAGGGGAGAGTTTTGAGGACAGCTGGTAATTTATTCACCAGTCTATTCCCTGCCAGGCTCTAGGGTAGGTGTTGGGTTTCAGAGATAAATAAGAGAAAGTCTCATATAAAGTCTAGCAGAGACAGATATAATAACAAGTAGTATTTATTTAGGCCCACGTATGACCTGGATATAAGGTGAAGCATTTCAGAGGTATTGTCCCATTTAGTCCTACAACAACCCCATGAGGAAGGGATTATTATTATTCCATCTTGCACAGAAGGAAACAGGTTTATAGAAGTTAAATAACTGGTAGCAGGATAGGGCCTGGGCAAATGATAAAGTCAGGTTTAGAACTTAGGCCATTCAGTTGTAAAGTCAAGCCACTAAATAGCACTATGTTTCCAGATGTGCACTCCCCTCTATGGCACCCTGAGAAACGCTCCAAAAGAGGCATGCACAAAGCACAATGGGAGGAAGAAGAGAACTCTGAGGAGGAGAAAGGGCCAGAAGGCTCCTCCAGAGATGACCTGAAACAGTCTGAAAATTGAAAGAGGAAACTGCTAGGCAATCTTATCCAAGGAAGCAGTACGTGCAAAAAAAAAAAAAAAAAAAAAAGTGTATGCAGGCACTTGAAGGAGCATTGTGTACCTAGGATGCTTCCAAGGATTCCTTTGTTTTGTTTTTTACAGCTGAGCGTAATGAGTATCATTGTGCTAAGGAGCTTTGGATACGAGACAAAAGATGATAATACTATGAGAAAGTTATACATAAAGCACTATGAACACATAAAGGAAGGAGGTTTCTCGCAGCCTATGGGGAATCTGGGAAGGCTTCACAGAAGAAGAACCTATACTGGATCTTGAGGACAAATTAATCACATTTGGAGAAAAGGGCAGGCAAAGAGAGGGACTTGCACAAGCCATGGCCACTTGATGAGGCAAGGAACACCTGAGGAACCATGAGAATTGGATATGGCCAGATTTGGAGGGAGTGGATTATGCATCAGTAGCAAGAGATGAGGCTGGTAGTTAGGCACAGCTGTGATCTTCAATGTCAATGCTGATTATTATAAGATTAGAAAACAAAAAATGCCTCAAAGCCACAGTTATTTAAACAGCATGGTCCTCATACAGGAAAATATAACCCAGAAACAGATCTATGCATATGAAAACTGGGATCTGGTAGAGAATAAAGGTGGCATTTCAGATAAGTAAAGAAAGGACATATGATTTAATAAATGTCACAGGGAAAACTGGCTATCCAGTTGGAAAAAAAAATCAAGTTGGACTCCCTCTTTCATATGTAAGAGAATAAAATTCATTGAGATTTGAGATTAAATATAAATAACCATAAAATTCTTTTTATAACAAAATAGTATTTAATGAAATAGAATATAAATTCTATAAGAATTTTTCAGTTAGGGATGCCTGGGTGGCTCAGCGGTTGAGCATCTGCCTTCAGCACAGGTCGTGATCCCGGGGTCTGGGATCAAGTCCTGCATTGGGCTCCTTGTGAGGAGCCTGCTTCTCCCTCTGCCTGTGTCTCTGCCTCTCTCTGTGTGTCTCTCATGAATAAATAAATAAAATCTTAAAAAAAAGAGAATGTTTTCAGTTAAAATAGGAGACTTTAAAGAAATTTTGTTCTAATGGCAGACTAATGTGACTGGCTTACCAACATGAAAGTTACCAAGTTCATTTTGTTGGAAAATATTTTTTTTCCTTTTTTTAAAAAAAGATTTATTTATTTATTTATTTGAGAGAGAGAGAGAGAGACAGAGACCAAGCACAAGCAGGAGGGGCAGGGTGTAGGGAGAGAATCCCAAGCAGACTCCAAGCCAAGCACTGAGCTTGATGTGGAGCTTGATCCCATGACCCCGAGACCATTGGAGCCGAAAACAAGACTGGGTACTTAACCAACTGTGCCACCCAGGTGCCTCCCCCATACCTTTCTGCTAGTCAGAACTACCTGAAGCATACCAGAGCTTCAAGGCTAAGGGAAAGGCGTAAAAGGGAGAATTTCTTTTAATAAAAGTTTTCACTAAAACAAAACAGAACAAATAAAACCCACTGATTTTCAATAGTAATTAATTGTTGGAAAGGACTTATTTCCTTGCTCTAACCTGATTGGGTCAGGCCAGGAATTAAAACTCTTTAATATTTCATTTAGCACTCAAAGACATGAATGTTGAGTACAATATCTGAGCAACTAACCACTAGGCAGACTGGGAAGAGCACTTCAATCGGAGGCAGAAGACAGGGGTTTGAGAAACTACCACCACTTGGTAGTTAGCTGTGTGGTGCTAAGCTACTCACTGAGCCACTTAACTTATCTGAAATGCAACCTAATCACCTGTAGCCTGAAAATGATGATAACCTAGACTCCTCTTCCACAGAGAGCCTGCAGTGGGAACTGAATGAGATCATCTTCCTCCATAAACCACTCAATAAATATTTGTGGGATGACTGAATGAATATACCATATACAGTAAGTGTTTCACACATCTATAAATATATATGAACACTACAAAAAAAAAAAACCCCACCGACTCTTAGTTATAATAACCACTGGAACTTCATGATATAGATTTCTACCTAGAAGCCCGTAGTCCACACCCTCTAGGCTTCTAAAACACACATCAAGATGGAGAAAGTCCCAGGGAAAAGCTATCCTACTACTTTCACTTTCCTCCTCTCCTCCTTTCTACCCCTTTCCTCTCCTTGTCCTTGCCTTCAGGAATAAGTAGAAAGCAAAGAGCTGGTTTTCTCTGCATGACTCAAATCAATGAAAGAGTCTCCTCTTTATAAATATCTCAATTAAAGGCCACATTTTATTTTAAAGTTTAAAGAAGAGAACTCTGAGGAGGAGAAAGGGCCAGAAGCCTCCTCCAGAGATGACCTGAAACAGTTTAAGTAATCTCTACACCCAACATGAGACTTGAACTCTCAGCCCCCAAGATTAAGAGTCACACACTCCTCCAACTGAGCCAGCCAGGCTCCCTAAAGGCCACATTTTAAATATAAAGGTATTTACCTTTCTTCTTGAAACATGGTGGTCGACTTTTACTACCATAAATTCAAATTTTCACTTCTCTGAATAAGCATTCCTTTGATAAGCAACCTTTAATCTTCCAAGCAGATATGCTTGCTATAGACTCTCCACCTCCATATTTTATGGAACACTTATCACAGTCACCCTTTGTTATAAACGTCTGTATATGTCTTAACTCCATATGGCCTTACAAGTGCCAGCAAACTGTCTTTCAGTGCTTGTGGGGCTGAGCATGACATGACACTCAAAAAATTCAGAGTAAATGGGGCACCTGGGTGGCTCAGTCAGTTAGGCATCTGACTCTTGGTTTCAGCTCAGGTCATAATCTCAGGGTTATGAGATTAAGTCCCACATGGGGCTCTGTGGTCAGTGGGAAGTCTGCTTCTCTCGCTCTTTGTCAAATCAATAAATCTTTTTTAAAAAATTCAGCATATGAACGGATGACGACACACTAGAAGTTCAGTATCACCTTAGGAGGTTGAAGCCTGAGTCAAAATAACTAAGATGGCCAAAACTGAGAAAATATACAATTCCACTTCAGTCCATGTATCTTTTATAAGCATCTACTATATGCCTGATACAGCCCAAGGTGTACCATGATGAATAAGACCCAGTCCCTATCCTTAAGGGGTTTAGAATTCTATTAACATTCAATTGTATTTTTTATTTTGATATAATCTCGGAATTACAGAAGAGTTGCAAAGATAGTGGAGAGAGTTCTCATATCACCTTCCTCCAGCCTTCCCTAATACTAACACTTTATATAACCATAGTATAATCAGTGAAACTAGGAAATTAATATTGCTACATTAACTACAGGCTTTACTCTGACTTTGTCACTTTTTACAAGTTTTGTCCTTTTTCTGTTCTACAACCACTCATTACACTTAGTTGTCACATCTATCTCCTCTCAATTACATTTTTAATAACTACTTTTTCCTTGTTTATAGTAACTTGTTTTCTGCAAGTGAAAAAAGGAGAAGGAAGAAAAAGAATAAATCTCTGATAATGCACTATGAAGAAATGAGCACTCCTACCATCTACAATCTACTGGTCTTTTTTTCCATGTATACATGTATATACACATTTTACTTTTCTTAAAAAAATCTAGTCTTTTGTCTTTTTTCTCTTATTATTGTTTTTTATTTTTTTTTAATTTTTATTTATTTATGATAGTCACAGAGAGAGAGAGAGAGAAGCAGAAATATAGGCAGAGGGAGAAGCAGGCTCCATGCACCGGGAGCCGGACGTGGGATTCGATTCCGGGTCTCCAAGATCGCGCCCTGGGCCAAAGGCAGGCGCCAAACCACTGCGCCACCCAGGGATCCCTTATTATTGTTTTTAAAACATTTTCCACATCTTTAAAAATTATTTTAAAATATCATTTTAATGATAGCTTAGATTCCATTGTTACAATAAATCAAATTTAACCATTTCCTTGTTACTGTATAGGTAAGTTGCTTCTCATTTTTTTTTTAAGATTTTATTTATTTGGGCAGCCCAGGTGACTCAGCGGTTTAGCGCCGCCTTCAGCCTAGGGCGTGATCCCAGAGTGCCGGGAGAGTCCCACGTCGGGCTCCCTGCATGGAGCCCTCTGCCTCTGCCTACCTGCTTGTGTGTGTGTGTGTGTGTGTGTGTGTGATGAATCTTGAGAGAGAGAGAGAGAGAGAGAGAGAGAGGCACAGGCAGAGGGAGAAGCAGGCTCCATGCAGGGAGCCTGTATGTAGGATTTGATCCCTACACTCTGGGATCAGCCCTGAGTCAAAGGCAAATGCTCAACCGCTGAGCCACCCAGGCATCCCAGTTGCTTCCCATTTTATACTGCTATTAATAACAATGCAGTGAATATCCTTGAATATGAAAACACTGTAACATATAATGTGATGGATAAACACAGAATATTAGTGATGCAGCCAGCAGAAACACCTAACCTAGCTTTGAGGAACAGAAAATCAGAAACACTTGTTGGACACATACCTGAGATGGGCTCTGAAGAATAAATGTATTCATTTATTAGTATTCAACCAAACAACATTTATGGAGTGCCAGTTATACCCAATTACTATACTGGTATCCAGGGATATAAAAGGGACTAAGGCTCTGCAAGGGAAGTTCACTGTCTAATCAGAGAGGCAGACACTTGAATAGAAAAAACACAACAAGATAAGTGCTATTATTACAATGCTGTGTATGAATAAAGTGGTCTGGGAGCATAGAGAATATTTTTAAAAAATCAACATAAGAGTAGAGGAAGGAGTTATATCAAAGTTGATAATAACACATATGAGAGAGGTTTTAGTGAAGTATGATTTTAATATATATCAACAATATGAAGGAGTTCCTTAAGACAGATAAATTATTAATAGGGATGCAAAGTATTCAGATGGAGAGAAGTAATTTTTTTATTATATTCTATACTGGTAAAACCAGGGCTAGAATACCATGTTCATTTCTGAAAACTCTTTTTAAGACTTTTAAGACAAAGTTTGATGAATTTACACACCCATGTAACCACCACCACCATCAAGATACAGAATACTTCCATCATCCTCCACTTCTTTGTTCTTCATACCAGTCACCCTTCACCCAACCTCTAGCCCCAAGCAACCACTGATTGGCTTTCTGTCATTACAGACTTGTCTTTTTTACAGTTTCATATAAATGGAAGCATATAGACTATACTTTCTTAGCTTCTGGCTTCTTCCAACCCAGGATGATTTTGAGAGTCAGCCACGTTGGTGTGTGTATAAGGAGTCTGTTCCTTTCTATTATCTGAGTGTTGTATTAATAAGATTGTGGATAAACTGTAATTAAAGAGAAAAGGGACTAGGTCATGAGATGAATAGAAGCTATGTTCGTTCTATGAGAAATCACTGAAAAAAATCTGGTTAACACTGAAAGAAGTACATTTGAAGACCTTTAAGGTGGAGAACAGGCTTGACCAAAACTAATGGCTGCCCACAGAGACAGCTGAGGTATTTAAATGGAAGTAGCATGGCTGACAAAGATGTTGTTGAAGGGACTCCAACTTCAGCAAGAGTCTGGACTTGATATAGTTAGTTTCTCCCAACCCTGAAGAGCGAGGATTCTGTAATTCTAATGAATGAGAACATCACGCCATTATTAACCACTAAAATCTTAGCATGAATTTTTTTTTAAAACCAAATTAGCAGGACACCTGGGTGACTGAGTGGTTGAGTGCCAGCCTTTCACGCCCAGGGCATGATCCTGGAGTCCCAGGATGGAGTCCCACGTCGGGCTCCCTGCATGGAGCCTGCTTCTCTCTCTGCTTGTGTCCCTGCCTCTCTCTGTGTGTATCTTGCACAAATAAATAAATAAAATTTTAAAATTAATAAACCAAATTAGCTATTCTATCAGTCCCAGAGCTAGTATAGCATATAACTTCAAATATTTTGGGATGGTGAGGAGAGAAGTTCTTTAAAATCAGACAGTTTGAAGTCTAAGTAAGTCTCTATTCTCCCACTTACTGTGTGTCCAGGACTTAACTCTCTATGCCAAAATTTCTTCATTTGAAAATTCCCATAATGGTGGATATGCTTGCCCCAAACCAAAAACTTAAATCTTGTTGTTAGCAAGACCCTAGAGAATAAAATAGGGAATCTATGAGTTTTGAGTAAGTGGGGACCTGGTAATGCCCAAGATGCTAAGGCACTGTCTAGAACAGAGGTGATAAACTAAGACCCACAGGCTAAATCTGATCATGGCCTGGTTTTGTGTGGCCCACTAGCCAAGGACAGTTTTCACATATTTAAAAGATTGTAAATGGGGCAGCCAGGGTGGCTCAGTGGTTTTGTGCCACCTTCAGCTCGGGGCATGATCCTGGAGATCCAGGATCGAGTCCCACGTCGGACTCCCTGCATGGAGCCTGCTTCTCCCTCTGTCTGTGTCTGTGTCTCTCATAAGTGCTATTATTACAGAATAAATAAATAAAATCTTTTTTTTTAAATAAAATCTTTAAAAAAAAGTTGTAAAGAAAACAAAGAATAATATGTGACATAGAATTTAGGGGACCCAAAAAAGCCTAACATACTAACTATCTGGACCTCTGCAGAAAAAGTTAGCTAATCCAGGTCTAGAGCAGACAGGGCTCAATGTAGCTGGTGGTGAGTTATATCACTTTAAGGAGACAAACATAAAGACTATCCATCTGGTGAAAGGAGTACAGGAGGAAGAATTCCTTAAACATCTCTAACTTTGAGTTTCTTACCTGTAAATTGAAGATAAAAACAGTACCTCTCAACTTCTGCTCAGGCCATGATGAAGCAATTAGTACCAGACTTGCCCTCCCATTATAAATAACTAGAAAATTGTGGAAAATATATGAAAAACTGCTTTAGGCATTGAACAACAGTTAGTACTATAATCCCTGAGGGAAGGGAACCAAAGGTGAGTCCTTTGAAGGCCCCGGCTCTCTGCTTGGAGGTATTTTCTATACCGTGGCATTGGGAAAAAGATCATAAGCTAACAGGTTAGATGACAGAATTCAGGGTTTAGGGAGGCCGAGAAGGCTGGAATCTGCCAGGGCAGAGTGCATATAGAAACAGCTCCAAAATTCTGTGTAGGAGTCTCTTTGAGTCTTTGGCTCTATCAACCTGTCAGGTGGAATTCTACAAGGCTAGGCAAAGCCAAACCATTGGGGGAAAAAAAAATAACTAGGGGACTTGAAACTGAACAGTTCCAGAGCTGATAACCTGATGGGAGACATTTGAGCTCCTACCAGCCAGAGTAGAGACTTCAATGAGTACTCCAGGCATTCAGAAGAGACCCTAGATGGGTCAGGTCTTATTAGAGGGCTAAATGCGGAAGCTTTAAATAAAGGCAATTCTAGATCCACCCTAAGAGTTCAAAATTAGCCTAGGAAAAAATCAATCTAACCCACAAGTGACCTAACTGCTTGCCAAAACAAAACTCAACTCTCTTTAAAGAAAGACAAGCTTGAGATACCTAATGTTGCAACATTCACAATACACAGCATTCAATAAAAAATTACTATATGCAAAAGAGGCAGAAAAATGTAATCCACAATTAAAAGAAAAAAAATCAGGGACACCTGGGTAGCTCAGCGGTTGAGAATCTGCCTTTGGCTCAGGGCGTGATCCCAAGACCCTGGGATCGAGTCCCACATCAGACTCCCTGCAAGGAGCCTGCTTCTTCTTCTACCTATGTCTCTCCCTCTTTCTCTGTGTCTCTCATGAGTGAATAAATATTTTTTTAAAAATCAGTCAATAAAAAGACACAAGGTATTAGATTAGATTAAAAAATAAAATAAATAAAAAAATAAAAAATCAGTCAATAGAAACAGACTCAAAAATGGCAAAAGTGATAGAGATGAGGATTTTAAAACATTATAAATATGCTTAAAATTTAAAGAAAAGCAATAAAACAAGGGGAAAAAGTAAAAGATACAATAATAATCAAACACAAGTTCTAAAGAAGAATAACACAATAACTGAAATGAAAACTTTACTGGCTAAGCCTAAGAGCAGAAGAGACACTATACAGGAAAGAAGACCTATTAACTTATTAACTAAAAAAAAAAAAAAAAAAAAAAAAAGGAAGTCTCAGCAACCTATAAGATACTATCAAGTAATTTTACTTATGTGTAATTTCAGAACCCAAAAATGTATGCTGTTTGTGTGTGTGTGTATGTTGGTGGAGAGGGGGATGTGTAAGAATTAAAGGCTAAAACTTTCCCAAATTTGTTGAAATGTCTAAGCCCACAGATTGAAGAACTTCAAGAAAACTATCTAAAGCAAATTGTTATCATCCAATTGCTAAAAACCAGTGAAAGAAAATCATATAAAGCAGTCAGAGAAAAAAAGGCAAACTAGACAGAAGTGAACAATGCTAAGAAGGTCTGACTTTCCATGAGTAACAACACAAGACAGATGACAATAGAAAGGCATCTTAAAATGCAGAAAAACAGAAATTGTCCATCTAAAACTTGACAGCCAACAAAAATGCCACTTAAAAATGAAGGATAAATTGAGATTTTTCAACAAAAAAACATGAGAGAATTCATTGCCGGCAGATCTTTTCTACAATAAATACTGAGGTTTCCAGGCTAAAGAAAAAATGATACAGATGGGAACTTAGATCTAAACAAAAGAATCAGTAAGGGCAGCAGAACTGGCAAATATGTGGGTAAATGTAAAAGACTTTTTTTCATTAAAAGCAATAATAGTAACATGAATTGTGATGTTTATTATATACGCAGAAGTAAAAGGTATGACAATAGCCCAAAGATTGAGGAAAATGAAAGTATAAAGTTTTTACACTGTAAATAAAGCAGCATATTATTTTAGGGCAGTTAAAGATACTTTTTTTTTTTTTTTAATGATAGTCACACAGAGAGAGAGAGAGAGGCAGAGACATAGGCAGAGGGAGAAGCAGGCTCCATGCACCGGGAGCCTGACGTGGGACTCGATCCCAGGTCTCCAGGATCGCGCCCTGGGCCAAAGGCAGGCACCAAACCGCTGCGCCACCCAGGGATCCCTAAAGATACATATTTTAAACCCTAGAGCCACTACTATAAAAATAAAACAAAGATATAAAATAGCTAATAGGCTAAGAGAGGAAACAGAATAGTGAAAAAGTAATAAAAAATAAGCCAAGAAAAAAGGAAAGAATATAAAACAGATGGGATAAATAGAAAACTAATAGCAAAATGGCAGACTTAAACCCAACCATATTAAAAATTAATGTAGGGGTACCTGGGTGGCTCAGTCAGTTAAGCATCTGCCTTCAGATGAGGTCATGATCCCAGGGTCCTGGGATTAAGTCCTTGCATTGGGCTCCCTGCTCAGTGGGGAGTCTGCTCCTCCCTTTCCCACTCCCCCTGCTTATGCTCTCTCTCTCTCTCTGTCAAATAAATAAAATGTAAAAAATAAGTAAATAAAATAAAAATAAATGTAAAAGGTCTAAATGCTTCAATTAAAAAGCAAAAGCGGTAAGACTGGATTACAAAAAAAAAAAAAAACAACCATGACCTATCTGCTATCTAAAAGAAAAAACTTTGGGGTGCCTGGGTAGCTCAGTTGGTTAAGAATCTAACTCTTGGGATCCCTGGGTGGCGCAGTGGTTTGGCGCCTGCCTTTGGCCCAGGGCGCGATCCTGGAGACCCAGGATCGAATCCCACATCGGGCTCCCGGTGCATGGAGCCTGCTTCTCCTTCTGCCTATGTCTCTGCCTCTCTCTCTCTCTCTGTGACTATCATAAATAAATAAAAATTAAAAAAAAAAAAAAAAAAAAAGAATCTAACTCTTGATCTCAGTTCAGGTCTTGATCTCAGAGTCATGAAATGAAGCCCCAAGTTCAGCTCCACATTGGGTGTGGAGCCTACTTAAAAAATTAAAAAAAAAAAAAAAAAGGCATACATAGGTTAAAAATTAAAGGATGGGGGGGCACCTGGGTGGCTCAGTCCACTAAGCAGCCGCCTTCAACTCAGGTCATGATCCCTGCTGAGCGGGTAGCCTGCTTGTCCCTCTCTCACTGCCCCTCCCGCAAACCGCCCCCCCCTTGTGTGCGCGCTCACTCTCTCTCTCAAATAAATAATAAATATAATAAAATCTCTTTTTAAAAAATTAAAGGATGGAAAAAGATATATCATGCAAACACTAACCATAAGAAAGCTGAAGTAACCATGTTAAATGGAAACAGACTCTTATAATGCATATTTCAAGACAAAGAATATTACCACAGAGAAAAGGAGGCAGAGGCATTTTATAATTATAAAGGGTTCAATTCACCATGAAGAGGTTCAAAATACACGTAGTAGAAAAGAACCAAATTGAAAGGGGAAATAGAAAAATCCACAATTATAGCTGGAAATGCCAACACTCCTCCCAGAAATTAATAAGGAGAAATAAAACCAGTAAAGACACATAAGACTTGAACTACACTATTTTTTAAAAAAGATTTTATTTATTCATGAGAAACAGAGAGAGAGAGAAAGAGGTAGAGACATAGGCAGAGGGAGAAGCAGGCTCCACGCAGGGAGCCCGACATGGGACTTGACCCCGGGTCCCCAGGACCACACCATGAGCAGAAGGCGGAGCTAAACTGCTGAGCCACCCAGGCTGCCCTTGAACTACACTATTAACTAACTTTACTTAATTGGCATTAATAGCATACTATACCAAAGGATAATAAATAGAACACACATCCTTTTCCGACACACATAAAACAACCATAACAAGTCTCAATAGATCTTAAAAGACTGAAACCACATAATATGTGTCCTATGAACATAAGAGAATGTTTCATCAGAAATTAGTAACAAAAAAATCTGGAAAATTCAGAAATTTGGAAATTAAGAAGTAAACTTATTTTCATTTTTTTAAAGATTTTATTTATTTATTCATGACAGAGAGAGAGAGGGAGAGAGAGAGAGACAGGCAGAGGGAGAAGCAGGCTCTGTGCAGGGAGCCTGACATGGGACTCCATCCCAGGTCTCCAGGATCACACCCCAAGATGAAGGCGGCACTAAACCGCTTGGCCACAGAGGCTGCCCTAAATTTTTTTTTTTTAAGATTTTATTTATTTATTCGTGAGAGACACAGAGAAAGGGAGATAGACAGGCAGAGGGAGAAGTAGGATCCATGCAGGGAGCCCAACGTGGGACCTGATCTCAGGTCTCCAGGATCAGGCACTGGGCCGAAGGCAGCGCTAAACTGCTGAGCCACCAGGGCTGCCCCACCAAGAAATAAATTTATTTATCTATTTATTTTTTTTATAAATTTTTATTTATTTATGATAGTCATACACAGAGAGAGAGAGACGCAGAGACACAGGCAGAGGGAGAAGCAGGCTCCATGCACCGGGAGCCCGACGTGGGATTCGATCCCAGGTCTCCAGGATCGCGCCCTAGGCCAAAGGCAAGCGCTAAACTGCTGCGCCACCCAGGGATCCCAAGAAATAAATTTATATGTCACATATGGTTCAAAGAAGATATCACAAACCAAATTAGAAAATATTTTGAAAATGATGTATTAAAATGAGTGAGGCAGAGAGAGAAATTTATAGCATACAATGCTTCTATTATAAAACAAAAAAGGCTTGGGACACCTGGGTGGCACAGTCAATTAAGCAGCCTACTCTTGGTTTCAGCTCAGGTCATGATCTGAGGGTCCTGGGATCCAGCCTGGTATTGGGCTTTGCATTCAGCACGGAGTCCGCTTCAGATTCTCTCTCCCTCTCCCTCTGCCCCTCCCACCTGTGTGTACGTGCACGTGCATGCTCTCTCTCTAAAATAAACAAATAATTAAATAAATCTTTAGTTAAAAAAAGGTTTGAAATTGATGACCTAAAAAAATAAATAAAATAAATTTTAAAAATTTAAAAAAAAAAGAAATTGATGACCAAAGTTTCTATCTCTAAGAAGCTAGAAAAAGAAGAGCCAGTTAAATCCAAGAGCCAGTTAAATCCAAAGCAAATAATATGAAACAATAAAGACTGGAAATCAACAACAGAAAACAAACAGCAAGACAATAGAGAACATCTATAAAACTTAAAGCTGATTCTTTGAAAAAGATCAATAAAATTGATAAACTTGTAGCTAAAGAATAAAAGAAAGAAAGCACAAATTACCAGTATCAGAAATGAAGGAAAGAACATTCCACTCCAAATCCTATGGGCATTAATATAATAAAAAAAGTCATAAGCACCTTTATGGCAAAACACTACACAAGTCTGATGAAATAGGAAAATTCCTTGAAAGACATAAATTACCAAAATTAATATAAGACAAAATAGAAAAATCTGAATAGCTTTATGATGCACATAAAATTTTAAATCTGCATTAACTACAAACATATGCTTAATATGTCAACATCTTTTTTTTTGAAATTCATAACAAATATTTTACCATCTTTAAATGTACTGGTTTCAAATACTGTCAAGATAAAGTTTCTCCATATTAAATACCTTTATTTACTCTTAAATTATTAGCTTGAATTACTTACCATTTCCTATCATAGAAGAAAATTATATTACCCTTCTAAGTTACCACATAGCTGCCTAGGATAATCAGCTCTATTTTTAAATTTGATATTTTTTATTCTTCAATTTGCTAATTGGCTTTTTACTACTTGAGATTATTTTCTTTGCCTGACTTTATGGCAAACTTTTGCTTATTATTTTATTTTAGTACCACTTAATAGTAGTTTTCTTTCTATTACATTTTATAGTCAAGTTTCCTTTCATCAACCAGCATTTTTTCCTTCATTTAATGACCAGAGGCTCTTTGTAATTTCAAAGGCATGTGTGTGTTTCCAGCACCTCCAAAACACCACTGAAAGGAAAGAGGCCCTACCTAGATTCTTACATTTCATCAGCCAAAGCTTTGCCATAAAGTCTTTAGAAATCTCTAGCTCCCACAGTTCTCAGCTCCGTCAGAGAAGCTGCTGTCAGAGAAGCTCCTGTTCAACATTGTGTTGAATCCTAACAAGGCTCCAGGAGGAGAGGACAAAGACAGTGTCCTTGACCTTCACTGAACAACAACAAAACACAGTCTATAGTTGTTTGCATTCCACAAAAACAAGAAATCTGAAAGTTCCAACCTGGCAAAGAGGCAGCATGGAACACTGATGACTACTTATTTCTTCTGTTCCACGTATATGGTGCTAGGTACAAGGACTGTGAAAACACACACACACACACACACGCACACACACAAAACCAGACCCTATGCATGTGGGGGCAGCAGGAGTGAGAGTGGGTACTATGAGGGAAGTGTAAGTTAGAGAATCAGAACCAAGCAACTTGAGACTTTTAGTTGAATACATTTCAGCCAATACTTATTAGGCACACCCTCATTTAAAAAGGTACATCCAGGGCAGCCCTGGTGGTGCAGCGGTTTAGCAGCCCAGGGCACGATCCTGGACACCCAGGATCAAGTCCCACATGGGGCTCCCTGCATGGAGCCTGCTTCTCCCTCTGCCTGTGTCTCTGCCTCTCTCTCTGTCTCTCATGAATAAATAAATAAAATCTTTTTTGAAAATCATTTTTTGCTAAATAAATCAATAAGTTGTTACTTCTACTTCTGCATATAGGTCATACTCAGATACTCTGGATTTGGAACAATTAATATTAAAAATGTGTTTAACATTTCATAATGATGCAGTTTGAATAAATAGTTCTAGAAATAAAATTTATACATGCTAGCTAGAACAGACAAGACCATCTCCATAGTTTAACACATAATGAACACAAACTTAGTCCAAATGGGGTTATAATGCCTAATTGGAATTTCCCAAACTGTCCCCTGGAATGTCTGAACAAAACAAAATAAAACAAACAAACCAAAAAGTATCTAAACCCCTAGAAAAGCTATAAAACAAGTGGTCAAAAACTGACTGGGTAAGGGATATCATAGGGCAGAAGAAAACTACTTTTTACCTACACTTTGTACCACTGGATTTTTGTTTTACCATAAGCATGGATTCCTTTCAGAAAGATTTATTTTTAAAGCTACCACACTAGCTGATAGTAGGAAAGGTCAGTCCAGAGAAAGCTTGCTGCTCCTTCTGAAACCTTATTATATGAGACAGGATATATTTTACGTGAAGTACAGCACATTTTAAATCCTTTTCCCTTACTATTTATTACCACAAAGCACTTCTGAAAGAAGAATGGGGAAAGGAACCAAGAGATTCTTAACATAAAGCCAGAGAAGTGTAGAGGTGCCACGTGACCGTGACAGCCGCCTAAGGGATCAAGCTTTGTGAAGAGGTGTCCTAATTTCTATTAACTGGCCTGTAGAAAACAGATTTAATCTCATATCCTGTAGGAGAAAAAAAGGAAAGCAGGTTTCACTTTCTGAAGGTAACAAAAGTAACAAACATTAGAGCTAAGAATGTAAATACTGGTCCATAATCCCTTAGCCACAATTCCCAAGTCCAAAAACTTCTGAAAAACCACCCGTTTTCTGTAATTCATCTAGAAGAAAAACTTGATCTGAACTTAATTGGCAGCAATATCTGACCTGAACTGACATGAGACTATTTATAGTCTACCCATTAAAGTAAGAATAGTCATAGCTTTGGCTGCCGAAATATTAACGTATTTGACTATTTGACTCTGCAGGGGCATTACATAATATATGGTAAAAGCATCTTATTAGCTTTCTAAAAATAAAAGAAAAATCTCTGAACTCTAAAATACTGATGGTCCTTATAGTTTCCAATAAAGGACTATGAACCTAAAAATGGCTTTTTATTAAAATGGTCCTGTCAACCTCCACTGAAATATGTTAATTTTTTCCTGAAAACATTCTTATAATTTGAACTAATTAATTTTTCTAAAAACTTACTCTTTGAATATCTGTAAGTCTGTCTATAACTGCATTATTAGTTAGAACATTTTAAAAAATTTATTTGTTTGAGAAAGAGGAAGAGAGCAACACACAAGCAAAGGGGATTAGGTGCAGAGAGAGATGGAGAGAGAGAATCTCAAGCCAAATAGCACTTAGCATGGAGCCCAAAACGGGGCTCCATCTCACCACCTGAGCCAAAACCAAGATTTGAATACTCAACCAACTGTGCCAGCCAGGCACTCCAGTTAGGACATTTTATACTACTTCAACATTACTTTAATTCAATCTCTGTCTGAAGGCAACATTAAAATCAGAAGGGTGGTATCACCTTTGGCACGAGGGTAGTATCAGAATGGGGTAAAGACAGTAAAGTTAAAAAAGCAGATCTCTGGGGTGCTTGGGTGGCTCAGTCAGTTAAGCATCTGCCTGCAGCTCAGGTCATGATCCCAGAGTCCTGGGATCTAACCCTGCATCAGACTCCTTGCTCAGTGGGGAGTCTGCTTCTCCCTCTCCCTCTGTCTGCCGCTCCCCTTGCTTGTGCTCCTCTATCAAATAAATAAATAAAATCTTTTAAAAAAAGCATATCTCTGTCAATATGCTTTTTTCTGTTTAAAAAAACAAAACAAATGGCATGAGATTTTTTATGTATCAAAAAGAAGTACAAATTCTAAAAGCAAACAAGTACCAATTTAAATTATTAAAAGAATCAAAATCAAAATGAAGTCACATAATCCAAGTAGTTATCAAGGAAAAGAACACAAAATAAAAGTCAAAAAATAGAACACATACAAGTAAGGAAAAGTATATTTTTGCTCAGTTATGTATCAATTCAATTATAATATCTCACTAAATGATAAATGATAACAAAGCTTATAAAACTCAAAGGTCTCTATTATGGAAAGAAAACTGAAAGGCCAAGTTAAAGCAAGAACTAAGACATAAGACTACTAAGAACCTATAATTAATTACAATGCAGTGTAATTTAGAAGATTTCACATAAAAATAGGGACAGAATCAACATTTTAATAAACATATTTTAAACCATTGTATCTACATAAAACAAAATTGGTTAAATTTTTTTTAACTATACACCAATTCTCCCTCCCTCTCCAATCTCGCAGAACTAACAAATGCTGGAAACAATGCCACCAAACAGGAACCTCATTTCACAACTGGTAGATATGAAGGCAATGAAAACTTCTTAATAAATGTGTGGGATCCAGAAGAACCCCAAATTATTTCTGTCTAAAGGAAGCTCTCATAAAGTTTTATTTTAAAAAACCCCTAAAGACTGAAAAACAACTGAAAACACTCCTTAAAGCAACATTAGTAGCAAAACTGGGTGTTCTATAGCCTAGAGAGGAAGGATAAGGCCATCTTTACCACTATTATTTACTAAATTGCAGTTTTCACTACCGATGAAATACATATGGGCCTCAGAAATAGTACATACAAAAACATCATTAGGTGCAGAGAGAGATGGAGAAAACCACTAACATAGAATGTGGAATTCTACAATAATTAAAACTAAAAATTAAAAATTTGAGGGTAAGTTAGGATATAAAAAGTCTACGTCATATATAAGAATTTAAATGTGAGAATATCAAGGATAAAGAGCAAGCCAAGAGGACACCAAGTAAGAATAACCAAACTCTCTGCTATAAGATTTACTATAAAAGAACTGTAAAGCTATAAAGTCAGTTAACTAAAAACAGGAAATTTTAAAAAGTCAATCCATTAAGAATATTTTTTAAAACCCATATTTTCTAATAGGAGTTGAGGGTGGAACTAATGGGCCCTTCAGGTGCTAGCGAACACCAGCCATGGGAAAAGAATTTTCAGCACTGAACCGTGCACACAATGTAGCATATATACCAGTCTAGTAGGTTTTAAGGATAGTCTTCGGTTAATTACATAACAGATCCAGATTCAAGGCACCTCTCTCAACTAGGTCATTCACATAATTCCTACCACCTCAGACAGATATAGGTGTGTGCTCATGCTACTGGGATTCAGTATCTTATATGAATAACTTCAAATTTAAATTATGAAAGTATTAATAATGCCATACAGGTATCAAAACCCAATTCTACATCCTTTATACCATGCAATGCATTTTAACAAGGTGATTATAGTTTCCTTACAAATTAGTTAACTATTAGTTAACTGTAGTTAACTACAAGTTAGTTAACTATTCTGAGTTAAGGAGCTTCCACAGTTGAGTACACCATAAGTGAGACAACGTTCACAAGTATCCAGAGGTCAGTGAGTTTATAGTCAAGTTGGAGAGAGTATCACATAAAAACAATTTAAGAAAGCTTACTAAGAAGCAGTTAAGTCCAAGTTGTAAATATAAACTGATACTAAAAATATACCAATCAACATATAGAAACAGTCAAAAGTAAGTTATCTTTCAAGATATGTACTTCTAAGAAGTTTTATAGGTATTTATCTTAATCAGGTTGCCACCACTGAAAATATTTTGTAACTCCTATTTTGCTTCCAAACCAGTTTACAAATCACACAAGGAAATCTGCCTCCCTATTTTGAACTCATTTTGGTCCCCAAACAGTACTGCCCAGACAAATAATTTAACCAGACCTGAAAAATGGTTCTTGGTTGCTCCCTAAAATCAAATCCACCTTGAAAGAATGAAGGTTTTCCTCTACGGAAATTCCAAAGAGTATCTCATACTCTGGAAGCGACTCCTAAATAATAACTCAGATGTTTTAAGAAAAGGCAGGACTTCCACTTTCAGGGAAGATGGAGTAACAGTGGTCAGATGTACCCTTGAAATTTAAAAAACTGGATGAAATATATAAACAACAGTTTTCAAAACACTGAACATCAGGCAAAGGAGGACAGTGATCCCTAAGAGATGGTAAACAAGGTAAGCCCTGCAGCAAGCTGCCTAGGAAAGATTCCAGGCCACCAAGCAGGCAGGGGAAACCTAAGTGGAATTCAGAGACTTCCATAATTGAGGAGATGCAGCTGAGATTCTGGGAAAGCCAAGGCAGTGAGAGTTTACAGTGTACAGTACTAGAGAGGAAAGGGCTATGAAGACAACTCAGATCTGCAAGGGGACCCCTCTAGTATTCAGCTGAGTAGTAACAAAGTAACCAGGGATAATACAGCTAACATCACACTTAATGGTAGGATGGTTTCCCACTAAGTCTGGGAAAAAAGCGAGGAAGCCATTCATACTTCTATTTAGCATGGTACTTGGCGTCCTAGCCAGCACAATAAGGCAAGAATTAGAATTTGAAGGTTAGAAAGCAAAACTGACTTTCTTTGTAAATGATATAGTTGTATATGTAAAACCAACCAACCAACCAACCAACCAAAAGAATTAACAAAAATACCACCAAAGGGACCCCTGGGTGGCTCAGAGAGTAAGTGTCTGCCTTCGGCTCAGGGCGTCATCCCTTGATCCGGAATCAAGTCCCACATCGGGCTCCCCACAGGGATCCTGCTTCTCTCTCTGCCAATGTCTCTGCCTCTCTCTCTCTCTCTCTCTCTCTCTCTCTCTGTGTCTCTCATGAATAAATGAATCTTAAAAAAAAAAAAATACCACTAAAGGTGATGAATGAAACTAACAAAGTGTATTTATTCAGTTCGTTCAATCATATTGATGAAAGCAAACTGTGTCCAAATGAAAGAGGGCTTTTTTTTCTTTAAGATTTTATTTATTCATGAGACACAAGTGAGAGAAGCAGAGATACAGGCAGAGGGAGCAGCAGGTGCCCTTTGGGGATCCTGATATAGGACTCGATCCCAGGACCCTGGGATCACACCCTGAGCCAAAGGCAGATGCTCAACCACTGAGGCACCCAGGTGTCCCAAAAGAGGACTTTAATTAAAAAAAAAAAAAAAAAGGCTTCCAGGAAAACAATCTGGAGAAGGTTTTCTGAGAGTGAGACGCAAAATGGTTTGGAAGCCAGAAGCTGGGAGAATATTTTATTTATGTAAGGAATAGCCTTTCAAAAAGTATGAGAACAAAAAGGGAGGAAAGTATGGAAAATAAAGAAAAGATTATATGGGGAAAAAGCAAAGATTCAAAAGTAGGGAGCGAGAGTTGATGGATGGAAGCAGTAAAGCAGCTGGGCTCAGACACAGGTGTTTGGATTTCATAGAATAAGAAGGCACAGGTTAGGACACCTGGGTGGCTCAGCGGTTGGGAGTCTGCCTTCGGCTTAGGGTGTGATCCTGAGGTCTGGGGATGGAGTCCCACAACCGGCTTCCTGCAAGGAGCCTGCTTCTCCCTCTGCCTATGTCTCTGCCTCTCCCTGTGTGTCTCTCACAAATAAATAAATAAAATCTTAAAAAAAAAAAAAAAGAATGCACAGGTTGACAAAAGAAAGTAACATGTAGGAAATGTTTTCTGGGGAGAAACTAGGAACAGAACAACTGACAGGAAGCTATTTTAATAATCCAGCCATAGCCTGAGGATGACTTAGAATCAGGATGGTAGCACGGCAACAAAAAAGGAAAGACTCAAGGTCCAAAGCCACAGAGAAAGGAGCGAAAGGATATGGCAAATGTTCCAAGATTCAACCTTTCAGGACTTCAAGATTTAAGAATTGGGAGGGTGGGTTAACCAGTGATGGACTCTATAGGGTCAACAAATTTTAAGGGAGGTAAAGCAGAGGTACCTATCCAGGCTGACCTGCCAGAAAAGCATCCTGAGTGACAATTCCCAAGTCTTCGGGAGATAAAGGAAAACAAGAAAATGACATTAAACACGCATTTTTAAGTACAGTAAATAAAAGTCTAGAGAGCATCCGCTTCCAAAGCAAACACAAAACATCAGTGTTGAGCCGGGCTCTGGCAGGTTCAGGAAGCGTAGGGCGGTGTCACAATGTGCTGAGGCGGACTCACAAGCTGTGTGTGGGGCACAGGGTCCCCTTTTTAAAGTTTTCAAACAGCCCTTACTGGCTTGAAATGTGATGCGTTTTGCATTTTCATTCTATTGTTTTGTTTTTGTTATTTCTACAAAGAGCCTTTTCACTAATTCTCTTGGTGTTTTAAAAGTAATGTTTTCCCCTCTGGGTCTGTGTTTCAGGAGTGGGAACGTGAGGGCATAAAAAGCCCTCCTCTCTATACCAATCCACAGATCCACCTGCATGGTATAAGTGGGAATCGGCAGTATAGTATAGTCTTTGGTTTAAGGGGACAGAGCCAAACTGCAAAATAAAAACATCATAAATTTTAAATACTTCGGTATAAAAATATAAAACGTTTATAGTGAAAAGGTTGACAAAAGAGTAGTTAAGAAGAGATTTATTTTAAAATCTGTTGGTACATCTAAGTGCAGAGATTCTATATTCAGAAGTTCCACAGAGATATACATCTGGGTAAAAGATCTCACGAAGAGGATACTACTGAACATGATACACCATCTGCAAGATTTTCACAGGAGGAAAAATATTAGCTCCTTGGAGGGCTTCAGTTTTCATCTTTTTACTTTATATCTCCTTCCTTCCATATCAGAATCCTGCAGACGCTCAAAACATTTCTCTTGATATACTGACCTGGGCCTAAGTTAGGACGCCTGGTCCACTTCCACATTTTGAGGTTCTCAGTATGGTTTTTAAAAGACATACCAAAACAGCATTATAAAAATTGTGGTGGGATGCCTGGGTGGCTCAGCGGTTGAGCATCTGCCTTCGGCTCAGGGCATGATCTTGGAGTCCTGGGATCAAGTCCCACATCAGACTCCTTGCATGGAGTGAGACTGCTTCTCCCTCTGCCTATGTCTCTACCTCTCTGTCTGCATCTCTCATAAATAAATAAATAAAATATTTTTTTTAAATTGTAGTATATTTTAAATATATACATTTAATAAATTAACACTTTTAGGAAAAGAATACAATGTAGTCTGTCCTACTCACTAAATAAAAGATTAATAAAGGTGTTCATCATAAAACACAGTGTGATCCAGTAACTAGAACAAGTTCAAAGTTATAATCAATATCTTCTTTCCATTCTGTGAATTTATCTCTTAGAATGTCTATACCTATTATGTACAAACCATTCTGCTGGGTGCCAGAACAGTATAAGCTTGTTTTGAGCTCAAGGTACCAAGAAAGAACCCTGACTTTTTCCTTTTCTCTAGCTGAGGAACTACAAGGAATTTCTTTTTTTTTTTTTTTTTTACAAGGAATTTCTAAGGATTATCACTCCACCTATACGCTTGAGAGGAATCTGGTGGCCTTGGGCTATGGATTACCTGCTACCTTCCCCATTCAAGCAGTTTCCATTTTTCTTTCCTTCCTGGGTCCTTGCTACACATACTTAAGCAGATTTTCTATCTCACCTTAACATGTTGTCTTCTCAACCTTGCCTTGCTCTCATTGTCTCCTTCCTTTCTTTTCCAAACACCTTTTTTAAAAAGATTTATTTATTATTTTAGAGAGAGAAGGAGACGAGGTGGGGGAGCAGAGGGAGAGGGAGAGAGAATCTCAAACTTCTCGCTGAGCATGGAGCCCAACACAGGGCTCAATCCCACAAGCCCCAAGATCATGACTTGAGCCAAAATCGAGAGTCAGACAGAGCCATTCAGGTGCCCCTTTCCAAACATCTTGAAAATAACCTATACTCACTGCTGTTATTCTCCCTACCATCCATTGTCTCTTTCACCCCTTGTAATCTGGGTCAATAAATGAACACACAGAATTTGTAGCAATGGGTCAATTAGCATCTTCTGAGTGTCACCAGCACTTCCAGAGCTTAACCACCTCTCATTCTGAAAAATATCAAACTCTGAACATGCAAAACTGAGAAAACACTGGTTAGCCAACAAAGTACAGACATCCTACAACTGCAAACAACTTAGTGATAATAGAAAGAAAGATGGCAAGAGATGGGGTGGTTTGGGGAAAAGGACATGCTACTTCAGAGTAATAGTACTGAGAAAAAAGCTGTGGAAGGGGACAAGAAACAAAGAACTGCTGAACTAAAGAGAAGTAAAATGAAGAAATGCTAGATTTCCAGTCAGTGAATTTTCCTTTCTTGAATTCTGGTCAAGAATCAAATTAAACAAATGCTAGTTCAGTAAGCCAATTGGATATTTAGAGATATGTAACAACCTTCAAGCTGTAGAAATGTATACATATCCAGAGGCTCTTCTGGGTACTCCTTTCTGATCTTATCCTTTTCACTGGTTTAGAATCTGGGCCTCATGAGATAGATCAGCAGTCCCCTCAGGCAGTCAAGCAAGAGGTCACTTCCTTTATTCTCTGCTCCCACAGATAATCTTAAATGAGTCACCACTTTCTAGCTCTGATATATCATTTGCATGGCTATAGGTACAGTTGACAAGCATCATTCTGGTTTATGACTAATCTTTGAATGCTACTTTTCTTTTTTTTAAAGTATAGTTGACACTGAATGGTACAACACCTTTATGAATTCAAATATACAGACTCACATCATTATTCCTAAGACCATTTCCAGTATTGAATACGATGTAGGGATCCCTGGGTGGCGCAGCGGTTCGGCGCCTGCTTTTGGCCCAGGGCGCGATCCTGGAGACCCGGGATCGAATCCCACATCGGGCTCCCGGCGCATGGAGCCTGCTTCTCCCTCTGCCTATGTCTCTGCCTCTCTCTCTCTCTCTGTGTGACTATCATAAATAAATAATTTAAAAAAAATTGAAATACGATGTAATCTAAGAGTCTGATAGGTCACAGACAGCCCTTGGCCCTGTACCCCAGACCAGCTGTATGAAGCATACCACTGTGCTAGCTATCTTCTCCATATACTAAATGAACTCCTTTGAGCCTGCACATGCTGCTCCCTCTGCCTGAAGTACCCTTTTCTACCATGACTTACTGGAAGTGTTCCCTGGAAAGGCTTTCTGACCTCCCATTGTATTGAGGACTTTCCTTCCCCTCTGCCCCATCCCCTGTATGTCTATCACAGCTCTTATTACACCAAATAGCACTCATCTGTGTCCAAGTCTGCCTCACTCCTGTAGCTGTACACTCCTTGGGAGCAAAGATCTCTTCTCATCTCATTCTTCTAGTCCTAGCTTCCTTCTTCCTTTACTTTCTTTATTCCATTCTTTCTTTAAAGGCTTATTTATTTTAAGAGGGGGGGGAGAGGGAGAGAAAGCACACATACACAAGCAGCGGGCCAGGCAGAGGGAGAGGGAGAGAAGTCAACTCCCAGCTAAGCGCTAAACCAGCCCTGCAGGGCTCAATCCCACAACCCTGAGATCAGGAACTAAGCAGAAACCAAGAGAAGGATACCAATCAATTGAGCCACCCAGGCGCCCCATCCTGTAGTCCCAGCTTTTAACAGCATTCAGCACATGGTACACACACAAACGTTCAGTGAAACTGTAGTCATCCTAGTCACAAGCATATAAAAAGATTTTATTTTTATTTTTTAAGATTTTTTTTTAAAGATTTTATTTATTTATTCATGAGAGACAGAGAGAGAGAGAGGCAGAGACACAGGCAGAGGGAGAAGCAGGCCCCAGCAGGGAGCCCGATGTGGGACTCAATCCCAGGGCTCCAGGATCATGCCCTGGGCCAAAGACAGGCACCAAACTACTCAGCCACCCAGGGTTCCCATAAGATTTTTTATTTTATTTTTTTTTTAAACTTTTATTTTTTATTTTTTTTAATTTTTTAATGATAGTCACAGAGAGAGAGAGAGGCAGAGACACAGGCGGAGGAAGAAGCAGGCTCCATGCACCGGGAGCCTGATGTGGGATTCGATCCCAGGTCTCCAGGATCGCGCCCTGGGCCAAAGGCAGGCGCCAAACCGCTGCGCCACCCAGGGATCCCCCCATAAGATTTTTTAAAAAGTAATCTCTACACCCAGTGTGGCACTCAAACCTACCATCCAGGGATCAAGAGTCACGTGCTGCACCAACTGAGCTATCCAGGTACCCCATAAGATTTTAAAAGGAATAACAATTCTGATCATTTCTACTAATAAGGATTAAAACTAACTCTACAATAAGTAAGGTTTTCAGACAAATACAAATTTAATAACAATATTCTTTCTAGGGGTGCCTGGGTGGCTCAGTCAGTTAAGTGTCTGCCTTTGGCTCAGGTCATGACCCCAGGGTCCTGGGATCCAGCCTGCATTAGGCTCCCTGCTCTGTGGGGAACCTGCCTCTCCCTCTTCCTTTGCCTACCACTCCTCCTTCTTATGCTCTGTCAAATAAATAAATAAAATCTTTTAAGAAACAACAAAACAAATATTCTTTCTGTAATCTTAAAATGTTTACCGATTACAACTAGAAATTTTTTTAAAGAAGACAATTTTAAAAGAGACAATTTAAAAAGGCAAGCCCCTCCCTGCTCCCATATATTTATTTAAACTGTTAAAATGACTTTCTTTCTTTCTTTCTTTTTTTTTTTTTAATTCATGAGAGACACAGAGACACAGGCAGAGGGAGAAGCAAGCTCCTCACAGGTAGCCTGATGCCAGACTTGATCCCCAGACACCAGGATAACACCCTGAGCCAAAGGCAGATAGATGCTCAACCACTGAGCCACCCAGACACCCTACTTTTTTTTTTGAATGACTTTTTTATGTTCTATTTTTAGTTCTCTTTCCTACCTTCATTTGAAAAATATTTATGAGGACCTACTATGTGCAACTTACAGTGCTAGATACTGGTTATACAAAATGTGAACACATCAGATAAGGTATTTTTATTCAGATAGCTATGTTGTAGCAAAGATACTACACAAATTAAGTCATTATTTAATTACAATTCTGTTAAGTGTTGTGTTTAAAAGGAGCACATCTAAAAAATTTTAAATAAAAAAAAAAAATAAAAGGAGCACATCTAAGGGTGCCTGGCTGTCTCAGTTGGTTAAGTATGTGACTCTTGATTTCAGGGCTGAGTCTGAACCCCATGTTGGGTGCAGAAATTATTTAAAAATAAGTATTTTTAAAAAATAAAAGGAGCACATCTTCTCTGGGGTGGGGATGATTAGGAAGTCACTAAAGGAGTGACATATAAACTGAGTTTGGAGGACTGAAGAGGCATCAACTAAGGTCAAGGTGGGGGGCCTTCCAGGGTATGGGAACATCAAGTGCTAGGAAGAGACCGTGAGTGGACAGGAATATGCATTTCAGGAACCAGAATAGGGTCATTGTGGTAAGAGTTCAGGCAGCAAAAGGGAGACTGGCAGGAAATGAGGTAGGGTCTTCATTGGGTATTCACTGAACAAGAGAGACCAGTTATTTCTTTTCATGAAGTTTATATTCCAAAAGAGGCTTTGGGGACTCATTAACAGTTTTGTTTTTTTTTTTTTTTTTTTAAGATTTTATATATTTATTTGAGAGAAAGAATGACTGAGAGAGAGAGAGCACAAGCAGGGGAAGCAGCAAAGGGAGAGGGAGAAGCAGACTCCCCAATGAGCAGGGAACCCAATGTGGGGCTCGACCCCAGGACCTTAGGGATCATGACCTGAGCTGAAGGCAGATACTTAACCCACTGAGCAACCCAGGCACCTGCGCTTCAGGAACAGTTTAAAGTAGGGGACAGATATCAGATTTACACTTGTTTTCTGGGTAAAGTTTTACATTTGAGGTATAACATATATAGAATAGTTACATAGTTTTAAAAGATTATTGTTGCAGCTTCAACAATTCTCTGGGGGAGAGAATTTCCTACTTACATAAGAAAAACTGAGGTCTTACAAAGCTAAGTAATTTGAGGTGATCTATTCAATATACATTTGAGTGGGTACAGTATGGCAGGCACAGTACAAGTATGTGTTTAAGGATGCAGAGATGAATACAACAGTCTTGCACTAAAGAAATTTATAATCCAGTGTGAGAGAGAGACCTAGAAACATGATAAAGTACTGTAGTCCATGCTAGAAATGGGTAAAATATAATGGAGTAAAATATAATTCTTCCTACGAAGAATTAATCATTTCACCTCGGTGTTAAAGGGACATTTTTTCCATACTATTATAGTTTTTGAATTCTCATTCATTCCCGTGCTTGGAACATGGTATGTACTCAAGCAGATGTCTGCAATACAAATCAACTCAGGACTTTTAACTCCTAGCACAGTGCCTTTCCAAAACCAACTGTGCTCCTAACTCTGGAAGAGCGTGCATTAATTCCAAGGAGCTCTTTGAAGTTGTTTTCTGAGCCAGTTTACAAACCACAAAGAAACTACGTCTCATTAAATGAAAGCCCAACCATTTCTGACCCAGCCTGAAAACCCATAATAATATCTAAATAGTTATTATTATTTTAATCTTTATTCAACTTTTAAACCATCACCAATGGGCACTAACAAACATTTTAAGTAATCTCTATGCCCCCAACATAGGGCTCAAAGTCAGGACTACAAGATCAAGAGTTGCATGCTCTACAGACCGAGCCAGTCAGGTGCCCCCAAACAGGTTTTTTTTTTAATTTTTTTAAAAAGATTTTATTTTTTAAGGAAGCTCTACACCAAAGTGGGGCTTGAACTTACAACTCAGAGATCAAGTCACATGCTCCACCAACTGAGCCAGTCAGGCACCCCAAGAGGTTTTTTTTTTAAGATTTTGTTTATTCATGAGAGACACAGAGAGAGAGAGGCAGAGACATAGGCAGAGGAAGAAGCAGTCTCCCCAGAGGGAGCCCAATGCAGGACTCAATCGCAGGACCCCAGGATCACACCCTGAGCCAAAGGCAGATGCTTAACCACTGATTCCCCCCAAGAGTTATTTTTTTAAAGCAAATCTTCATTCAGAAGAAATGCTCCTATGAAGACAATCAAGGCAATATTCCATATACTCCTTCATAATCCATGATCTCTGTCCTGAAAGGACTTATATTTTAGTTTCTATTTGGAAAGATAAAATATAGAACATAGAATAAAAATAGATATTAAGGTTGCATTTGTTCACTTATTTAAAATATTTGTAGACTGCCTACTATAGGCCAGGACGGGAGCTGTAAGGAATGTAAAGATGAGTAGGACAAATGCCTCCCATCAAGGACCTCATAGTCTTATGGGGGAAGCCAACAATACAAAACCCAGGACAGTAAGAGCTGTAATTCAGTAGGTACACAGAG
Source organism: Vulpes vulpes (assembly GCF_048418805.1). Classification (NCBI taxonomy): domain Eukaryota; kingdom Metazoa; phylum Chordata; class Mammalia; order Carnivora; family Canidae; genus Vulpes; species Vulpes vulpes. The sequence goes on from NC_132795.1 coordinate 55,376,617, forward strand.
ATAAGAACACAGAAGCTATACACAGTTGCCATCGATTCTAATTTAGTAGGCACTTATTTCCATTGGTCAGTGCCCATGCCTTGTTAAATATCAGTTATTAAAATATTTTAACTTGGGGCAGCCCAGGTGGCTCAGTGGTTTAGCGCTGCCTTCAGCCCAGGGCGTGATCCGAGTCCCAGGATCAAGTCCCACATTGGGCTCCCTCCATGGAGCCTGCTTCTCCCTCTATGTCTCTGCCTCTCTCTCTCTCTCTCTCTCTCTCTGTGTGTGTGTGTGTCTCATGAATGAATAAATAAAATCTTAAAAAAATATATTTTAACTTTACTTTGGATAATAATGCAAACTGGTAAATATTATAAGTAATTGCTATATGGAAAAACAGTGACACACACAAAAATAAGGTTAAGGGGTCAGAGGAAATGGTGAGAAGTAAAGTTTAGGGATAAGATACCCTGGGATTCCCAAGCAAGGAAGGTTAGCATATTTGGATGAGGATCTGGTTGTAGACAGAGGAATACAGTAATCAAAAGGCTAGTGCCTGGAATTACCTAGGTATATCTATGTCAAGGATGTGGTTTAGAGCTGTGTTATCCAACAGGGTAGCCACTAGCCACAGGTGGCTACTGAGTACTTGAAAAGTAGTCCGAAAAAAAAAGAAAGAAATGTAGTCTGAATGGAGATGAAGTGAAAAATACATTCCAGATTTCAAAGACCTAATATAAAAAAAAGGAATGTAAAGCGTCTCAATAATTTTACTGATTACATGTTTACATGAAATATCTTCAATATATTGAAGTAAATAAAATTTTTTGAAAATCTATTTTACCCTTTCTAACGTTTTAAATGTGGCTACTAGAATATTTACAATTACACACGTGGCTCACATTTGTGGCTTGCATTCTACTTCCATTGGACAGTGTTAGTCCAAAGTGCTTGAAATAACAAGCTAAAGAGTTTAAACCCTCTAGGCAATGAAACACCACTGAAGGTTTTCAAACTTAAGTGCCTGTGGTAGACTTGGGGAGGGGGCAGGAAACATAAACAAGCACTGTTTCAGGACGATTAGTGTGGGGGCAATCTGTAGGGTCAAGACACTAGAGGCAGTTGTCAGTGTCAAAAGGCTGGCAAATGTCAAAGGGTAAGCAGGCTCAGCTGGAAAATATACAAGGTCTTTAGAAGTTGCAGGCTGGGTAGAGGGAGGAAGAACAAATAAAGAGCAGGGGGTGGTGAGCAAAGAAAAACAGCTGCAAGCGCTAGCCCCAGCCTGAACAACCAAGGTGCACTGCTCAGTGGACTTAGCAAGTCAGCCACAGTTTAGATCTACTGTGGCTCAGTGGTAGGAGCTCCCAGGCAGAGGTACAATTCAGAAGGAGAACAGGATCAGTGTCCTCTTCAGCAATTTCAGATCTATTTCTGAAATAGACTACCAACAGTGAGATCAAGTCCCAGAGAAGGTAGGAAGTAGAAAGCAAGGCTACCAGAAACTACAAGAAAACAGTAAATTATAAAAGCAAAAATCCAGACTCACAACACAGGCAACAAATATTTGCTGGGAGTTTATTGTACGCCTGATACTTGGCTCAGCTCTAGAGACACGGGAAACAAAACAGACATGGTCCTGAATCACAAACTGTGGTGAGAGCTATGAAAAAGGAAGAGGAGCTCTGAAAGACCTGACTGAGGGTAGATGAGGGTAGTGGGCGGTCATAAAGGAAAGCATCTCTGATGAATTGGCAATTTAATCTGAACCCTGATGTTATGTAGGTGAAAATTAGGAAGCTGGGGAGGACCAGCCCAAGCCAGGAGAGTGGTCTGTACAAAAACCTTGAGCCTGCAAAAGGCTTGGTTGAAAAAATGGAAAGTAAAACCAAGTAATTGGGACATCAGAAAGGGGGGTGGGGTGGGCCATAAAAGAGATGAGAGAAGGTTAGAGAGGCAAGCACAGGCCAGATCTTACAGAGCCTCAAAGGATGAAAAATAAAATCCCAGACGGGGGACGCCTGGGTGGCTCAGGTTGAGGATCTGCCTTTGCCTCAGGGTGTGATCCCAGAGTCCCAGGATCAAGTCCCACATCAAGCTCCCTGCATGGAGCCTGCTTCTCTCTTTCTGCCTATGTCTCTGCCTCTTTCTGTGTCTCTCATGAATAAGTAAATTAAAAAAAATTCATTTTTTTTTACGTATATATATAAAATCCTAGACGGACTTCAGGGCAAAGCCACAAGAGGTTCAGACCAGAGCAGCAGTCCAATCCCGATGGCGTTCTAAATACTCCAATTACCTGTGCTCTGGTCAGACTACTGAATGGGAGCCAGCTCAGTAGCAAAGGGCAGGAGCCAATATCTATAGCTGAGCAGCAGGATTCCAGGTCTGGGATAAGAGCTTATTATAAGGCCCTCCGAGTGTTTCAGGGTTGCAGGGAAGGAGGACGGCATCACCAAAAAATACAGAAAAATCTGATGGAAGAGCTGGTTTAGGAGGCAAAGTTGAACAAAACTTTAAACACACTGATTATGAAGCAATAGTGAAGAATTCCAGCAGGTAAATATTGATGTCATTTTAGAGTATGGAAGAAAGGTCAGACATGGATATGCAGGTTAGCAGATACAAAGGTGATAATTTGAAGTCCCCAAACTAACATTTTCCAGTAGACAGAGAAAAGTAAAACAACAAAAGAGGCCTAATTCTGACGCTTAGTGTTTATCTATCTCTGGGATAGAAGTTAGGATGAAGGAGAATCAAAAGGAATATGGTCTGAGGAAATTTTGGGGGGATTATGGAACTGGTCTATGTCCTGATAGTGGTGGTTACATGAATCTATGCACAAGTTAACTAACATTCATGTATACATACCAAGAGCTAAAGTTACTGTTATTTTTTAAATAGGTTTTTTTTTTTTTTTTTTTTTTTAAGGAGTGAAGGTAGTCAAAAGGACTACTGCAGGGAGACATAACAGGATAAATCCCGAAAAGATGCTCTGGGAATTTTAACCATTAGGTAATTGGCAACCTTGGAAAAAACCTCAGTGAGTGTTAAGGTTGGGAGCCAAGCTGCAAAGGTTCAAAGAATAACTTGAGCAGTGAAGGGAAGCAGTCAGTACAGCCTCCTCTTTTAGAATTCCCGGAGGTGAAAAGAAGAACAGAATGGCACACAGCTCAAACAGATAAGGAGAACTGGGAGATCTAGCAAACTGGCAGATCCAACCTTCCACACCACAAGTTGCTCCATTTCAGTATTCTTCTAGAGCATGCATTTTGCACATGAACTACTTTTTTTTTTTTTTTAAGATTTTATTCACCTATTCACGAGAGACACAGAGAGAGAGAGAGAGAGAGAGAGAGAGGGAGGCAAAGACACAGGCAGAGGGAGAAGCAGGCTCCATGCAGGGAGCCCGACGTGGGACTGGATCCCAGGTCACCAGGATCAGGCCCTGGGCTGAAGGCAGGCGCTAAAACGCTGAGCCACCCAGGCTGCCCAACATTAAATTTTTAACAGGTATGGACAACCTCATCATCACCAGTGGCACTTCCTATTTCTTTTCCTTTCTACTTTTCAGTGTCCTTTCTACCTTTCTTCCTCTGGATAATTTAGGAGGCAAAATGGAATAAGCACAGGCTTTGAAAACAGACACACTTAAAACTAAACCTATCCCTTAAAATTACTGGCCATGAGGCTCTTAGAGGGTCTTTTTCTTATCCAGAAAACAGTAATGACACCTATGTGACAGGCTTCGGGTAAGGATTAGGAAAAAATACAGAGAGGCTGGCATGTGAGATGCATGCAGTAAATGTCAGTTAACATTATTACTATCGTTTCAACAAATGGTATTGCTCTGACTTAAAACACTTTTAAGTGCTTCTATCTGAATGAAGAAAAAAATATTTTTTCAAAGGCATGGCATTTATATGCTACCTCAGAAATGCAGCTTGGTAATTTCTTCTTCTTAAATCCTATCACAAACTATTCTGCTCAAACGCTAATGTTTGGGACAAGCACTCAGAGAAGGCCAAGAACCAAGAAAATATAAAGGCAGCATTATCATCATTGCTGTGTCTGTCCCAAGCGGGCCAAGCCAGTCTGATTTGTGTTCTGGATTCCTTAATGTAGGGACCTACTACATTCATATCCCTCTCACTACCTACCCACAGCGATACAGCACGCTGTAGAGGTGCAAACCAACGTGCTAAAAGTTCTGCCTTTAGAGAGGCATTTACATAACATTACCAAAACAATAAATATATTCTCAAAGCCAGGATCATTAATGCTTCTCCAAATCAACAGGAAGCTATGGTCCACTGAAAGTCCCCCCAACTATGAAGGAAATAGCCTCTATTGTTAAACTTTCACAAAATGCTAAGATGCGAGATTTTTATACACCTTCTTTCTATACGCTTAACTCCTGGGGTGGGGGGAGGCAACCAATGACGTTTTATTCACTATGGAGAAATACCTCTCGCCAATTTTGTTGCATAATTTCGCGTAGACTGTAATACAAATGACCAACTTGAAATTCGTCTTATTCCTCGCACAATTTCTAGCATAGATGCTAAAGAGTAATAAAACAGCCAAAGGACCCACGAAGAAGCAAGGAATCTTGAGACCGAGGTCGGCACACTCTGCCTAGAGAACTGAGGATGGGCTGGTCCTTACTTAAGATGCCCAACAAGCAGCTACGGTTACGGGGCGACCTCGGCCACTTTGGGGTATCTGGCCCTCCGCGGGCTGACAAACCCACTGGTTTGGACCCAAGGGATGCCAACTCAGGGGGAGACAGGAAACACTCCTGGCGCCGGCTCGTCCCATTTCCTCGTGGAAAGCCTGGACAGCCTCTCGAAGGTGGCCACGCCGCAGGGCTCTGGGATGAGGGGCGCGACACCCACTCCCCCGGCCCGGATTAATCAGGAGAACGCGTCCACGCTGCCACGCAGGTCCCGCGGTGCCGCGCAGGCAGCCACCGGGGCGCTCGGGGGCCTGCCGCCTCCGTCTACCTGCCCCCCAGCCAGGCAGGGGGCCCGACGCGCCTCCGAGGGCCCCCGCTCTCCGCCGCCACCGGGAGCCCCTCCCCGCCCTGGAGGCGCCCCCCCGCCCAGCGACGGGAAGCGAACCCGACTCGACCAGCCCACCCGGAAGCCCTCCCCCAGCTCACACCTGCCGGCGCGTGACGCCCAGAGCCGCGCGCGCCCGCCCGCCGGCCCCGCCATTCGGGGCGCCCCTGCCCTGCGCGCGGGACGTCGCCCGCGTCCCTCCCCGACCCGGGGTCAAACCCACCGCACGCCCGCCCCCACGGAGCGCGAGCTCCACGCCGCCGCCGCCGCCGCCGCCGCCGCCGCCCCCGCCGGGGCCCGCGCGCGCTCCCGCCCCCCCTCCGGCCCTGTCCCCGCCGCGCGCGCTCACTCGCGAGGACACGCACACGCTGCGCCTCAGCTTGACAGGCCGGCCCGCGCCGCGCGCTCCCGCGGGCGTCCTCGCCCACCCGGCCGCTCCGCTCGGACTGGGCGGTGCGCGGGGGAGGGGAAGGGCGGCAGTGGCCGTCGGTCCTCACTCACCGCCGAGCCGCGCCGGCTCCGAGTGCGCGGCGTTCCGCTGTGAGGCTGCGATGCGCTGCGATGCGCGCGGTCCCCGCTTCTCCGCAGGCTATGGAGGCGACGTAGTAGGGGGACTGAGGGGGCGCGGGGGGGTCACTCCCTCCCTCTTCACTTCCCAGAAACACGGGGACCCCAGAAACTAAAAACAAAATAAACAAACTTTCCCCTCCGCCTCCCTCCCCCAAAACCACAACACAAACACTCGGGAGCCCGCCCAGAGCCCCACTCCATTGGCCGCAGGGAGGATGCTTCCGGCTCTCACTGGCTGGCGCTTGTGCCCATCAAGCTGCTGTTCCGCCCCTCCGAGTCCTCGCCGCTGCCGTCGCCCCTCATTGGCCAAGCGCTTCCCGTTTGACGAGCTACGATTGGTTGAGCCGCCTGCGCCAATCATTCGGGGACACACCCCCTCAGCATCCCAGAGGCCGCTTCCTTGGTCGCGGACCCGGAGAGGCGAAGGGGAAACTAGAGCATGATGGCGGCCGAGCTCACTTGGCGCAACCATCGTCTTTTTTCTTTTTTTAGCTCATGGGTGCCTCGCCCTCGCGCTGTCTCCCCTGAGCTCCTCTCTCCATCCAGTATTGCCTAATAACGGAATCTATACGCGCCGGCTCCTTGATTTATCCCCTTCGAAGTGCTGAGTGTGGGCTGGTTGTGCGTCATTGGACCGTCAGAATGTCAGTCCTTAGTCACATCTTCAAGCTATTGGCGGAACGGCCAGAAGCCCCGTCCAACAACAAGGACTGGTGCCATTGGTTCGACTCCACAGAGTTCTTTCCCGGTACCTTATTGGGCCGGGAGGCGCGTCAGTCAGACCTGGATGCTCCGTGCTCCGGGTAATTGTTTGCTTGGGAGTTTGGGGGACTCTGGTCGTTTGGCCCGCAGCTGACGATGATACTGACTGTCGTTTATTTTGTGCCTCCTTTGTGCCAACGACTGTCTCCTCAGTCCTTTACAGGGATTATCTGTTTGAACCTGTGGGTTTTACAGATAGAAACGAAGGCTCTAAAGAGAATTAGGACACTTGCCCAAGGTCACCTAGATAGAAAGCAATTGGTGAACCTGGCATTGGTCTTAGGAGGCTGGTTCCAGAGCCTTCGCTTTTTCACTGGCGCCTCTCCCTTCGTCCCGCATCTTACCTGCCTGCCAACACAACGTCTTAAAAACGTTTCATTCCGAATGCAAGTTCCCCCGTCAGTCTCTGGAGGTGACATTGTGGGAGACTAAAGTTACGGAGAGGTTGTTACTGCCGCCACCGCCTTCTCCCTGGCACCCGTTCCTCCCCACCCTAAAGCAAACCATCTTGGTGTTTCCCGACCAGAAGCCCATCTACTTCTGTGTTTATTTTCTCAGCTTTATAAATGAACATTTCTACCATCCTTGTGTGCCAAGCCTACCTCCTCAACCCTCCCTCATCTATCTTCCAGCTCCCTCTTTGGTGAGAGAGAGAGAGAGAGAGAGAGAGAGACCTCGAGAGCCAGAAACAAGGAGAATGAGAGTCTAAAGAGAGATAAAGAATAAATTGCTTTAGAGATAAATAATTTATCACATGCAAATGGAACAGCCCTTCAGCTCCTGGGAAGCTTCCAGAGTGGCCCCTGATGCAGTGCAAGACGTGTGCTTCTGGCTCCTCGCCACTAGATTCTCTGTGGCAGCTTTCAGAGAAGTGAATCCAACATTCCAGCCAGGGGAGGGCAGGATGCTAAGGACCCACTGCCAAAGAGCCAGCCCCAGCCTCTGGGACAGAAATGATCTCCAGGAGCACAGCTCTGGACTCCAGCCCACATTCCGTCTCGGGTAATTAACATTTTACCATCCCAAATCCCCATCCCCTGTAGCTTCAGTAGGATCACCGCCCTTGTTTTACTTCCTGATTCAAGCTGTTGTGTAACCTCGTTGGCACTGCTTTAGTAATAAAACAACCACTGTAACACTGTAATGCTCAACACTGAACAGACTTTCGGCAGAGAAAGACAAGGCATTTCACAAACATCAATTAAGATTAAATGGCAGGTATTCCTAGGGTAACTGCCAGCAGAAGGACAGAAAAGAAAGATCATGAGTTAAATTCTAATTAAATGTCCTAAAGAACCTGAATCCTTATAACTACCGGCACATACCCCGTACCAGCATTCCAATATGGGGCTTCTGAACCAGAAGACACAATGAATGAGGACTATTCAGGATTCAAGACCTTCCTTATCTTCACATTGGTTCTTTGTAACTCTTTTAACCCATAAATCAGTGCTTGGTTTTATAGTTAATTGTTGGACACATCTGTCTGCCCCAACTTAGTTGTATGTTCCTTGAAAACAAATGGTTTCTGGGACACCTGGGTTTCTCAGTGGTTGAGTATCTGTCTTTGGTTCAGGGCTTGATCCTTGGTCCAGAGATCGAAACCCACATCGGGGTCCCTGCAGGGAGCCTGTTTCTCCCTCTACCTATGTCTCTGCCTCCCTCTCTCTCTCTGTCATGAATGAATAAATAAAATATTTTTTAAAAAAAAGAAATGGTTTCGGGATCCCTGGGTGGCGCAGCGGTTTGGCGCCTGCCTTTGGCCCAGGGCGTGATCCTGGAGACCCGGGATCGAATCCCACGTCGGGCTCTCGGTGCATGGAGCCTGCTTCTCCCTCTGCCTGTGTCTCTGTCTCTCTCTCTCTCTCTCTCTCTGTGTGACTATCATAAAAAAAAAAAAAAAAGAAATGGTTTCTTTTTCATCTTTATATTGTTCTGATTATAAAGGTCCCCAAACAAATAATTATTCAGTAAATGTTTATTGAGTCTGTCAGCACTTTCCTAAGGTACAAGGGCTACACAGATGAATAAAACCTCTGACTTCAGGGACCTCAAGTCTGGTGGGGTTGGCCAAAAGGTAAAGATCATCACAGTGCAGATGGCTTGGAAGAACACGGGAAGAACACAGGACTCAAGCTTGGCAGGACAGAAATGGCTTCCCAGAAGAAGTGACATCTACAAGGAGAACTAAGGGGTGAAATGCAGTTAGCTGGCCAAGAGGCTGATGACATGTGGTGACCTGTAATATTTGTTCTCTGTGGGCAGGGAGCAACAGAGGACTATCCAGGAATGGCCAAAGCCTGTTTTTCCTATAATCTTTGTTTGTGAGGGCCTTCACTTCATTGTATTTTCCCTCTCCAGGAGAAAACAGGAAGCTGGAAACCCTGTCGTGTTTGCCCACTTGAGAATAGGAAAGTAATTTTCAAATAAGATTACTGTTTTTCCAATAATAAAAGTAACACTGAGTAAAGATTTCAGACAGTATAGAAAGTTTTAGAGAATATAAGCTCTCCTAAATCCCTACTAGAGCCAACTCCTGTTAAAGAGAGTATCTTCCCAGACTCATGAATAGACCCACATGTGGATTTCTTCTTCCCACAAATAGTGGGGTGTGGTTTAACATGTGCACTCTGAGAGCTCTCACTGCTCAAAACTGCAGCTTTGGGTGGAACCTGTCCTTACTTTCTATACTTATGGGAAGGAGGCCAATAAATCAACCAAATGTTTATTGTAGATGATGGCTTCAAATTCCTGTTACAGCAAATGACAAATTACCACCGTTACAGGACTCTGGGGCTTGCTCAGGCTAGTGTAAAGTCAATGAATGGGGGCGGGGGATCTGCTGTGCCCACTGCCTTAGGGCTTATGGGTATGCTTTGGTGGTTGCAGAGTCAATCTGTACCCTGAAAAGGCAGCCCAGGTCAAAGAAGAATGTGCTAAGGTGCTCTTCTTTGCTGTTTCTCATTCTTTCTCTGCATGCTACTTGGGGAAAATATTTTTTGTTTGTTCCAACTCACCCAGCTTTGAGAGTAAAAAAGCTCGTTAAGCCCTGCACAATTGTATTTAGGCCAAGTGCAGTATGTTCTTGGAGTGCTCTACTATTCTTAGAGCTCTATATGTAGGGTTCTATACAGTTGGCTTTTTGCTGGAAGAGAAGGCAGATTTAATGAGTGATAGCTGCCTTGGATGGCTACCAAAAGTGCTCTAAGCCATTCCAAGCAACAGGCCTTCCTCTTTTCCCTTGAGAGATTGCTCTGTGATCCCTGAACATATTGCATGGGCCTGGACAAAATCCAATGCAACGGGAATTTCTGTGAACGATTCTGCAATGACCCACAAGCTTGGGGTGACATAGCCAGCTGGATATGCTCCAACTCTGATTTCTGTGACACAGAAGAACTCTGTCCACCCTTTGCACTGGCCTCTCATTGCTATGAGACATTTGGAAGTGTTTGTAAAGCATTCTGCAATTCTCTAATCGTACAACCATGGGAAGATCCCTGTAAAGGAACCTAATCCAAAAAAACAAGAAGCCTGCTGACAGCTGATACTGCTCACTGGAGTAGTGGGTATGGCCAGAGCCAAGGCCAAGAGCAGTGGGGTAGGGGAACTTTCTAAAGGGTGCTGATTATAGAGGACATGCTTATAAGTATTTATTACATGTCAGGTAGCATTTATTGTGGAACAAAGCTCTTGTGACCGACGCTATGCCACTTCTAAATCATCTTTCTTCTTATGACCACACTTCCTGAAAAGCTCCCTGTGAAGCAACGAACACCAGACTCCTCCTGTTTGCTGGCCAACGTTAGACCCACAGGAGGCTCGCAGGAGAACCAGAAGTGGCTGTTAATAATAACTACCCTCTCACACACACCTGCTTACTATGTCAGACACTACACTGAGGGCTCTACCTGGATCAAGGCAGCTCATCTTCACAACCCTGGGTAACCCCAGTTTCCAGAGAGGGAAACTGAGGCACTGGTTACTAACAAATTTGCCCAGGTCACCAAAGGTAATAACCTCAGAGCTGAACCCAGACAGTCTGACTCCAATGAGTAAGTTCTCTTCACTGCTGTGTTGCCCGAGACGTCCACATCGAGAATGCCATAGGGCAGCTGGGGAGACACCTGGCCTCCAAAGGAGCAGTTGCCCTCAGAGCCTTCCTTCGCTCCACTCCGGGCTGGGCTCGTTTCTCCTACAGACTCAGGGAAAGAGGTGCGCCTCTTCCTGGCTAACTTATTGCCGCCGGTGGTCCTTCCTCCGCATCCCAGTTGGGAACTGGCTCTCCTCCCACCCACTCCAAAGCAGCCTCCATTCTTCCTGCCCTTTCCCCTCCATTTCCTTTACTCAGCTTCTTAAGTAACGACCTGAAGCTGTCTCCACTGGTGCCCCTTCCTTCTTTAAACCCGGCTCCTGGCCCTAAGGCTCTGCCAACACTCATTTCTCCAAGCTCATCTATGACCTCTTGTGGCCAAGATCCAAGAGCTTGTCTCAATTCTCGTTTCCATGGCTTCATCACTACGTTTTACTCCGAGAATCTTGGCTTCCCAAAATAGCCAGCTTCCCTCCTACCTCTACAACTGTTCATGCTCTTTTTCATACCACCTCTTTCTCTAAGCTCCTTCAAAGGAGTCTGTCTGCTCTTCTCTCCTTCTGTTGCCTTCTGGGGGCATGAGGGTGGGGGCGAGGAGCTGGGTCATTGTCCTGCCTTCACCTCTAGGACTGCGACTTTCATCCCTGTCTTCAGCCTTCATTCTGCAGCTCAGTTGCTGTTCACCTTGAGCAAGTCACATATAGAGTGTCCTCTTCCTCCCTTCTAAAGTGAATATATTAAATCAGATTTACTCTTCTAGATTCTAAAATAATGATAAAACCTGAAGTTTTGGGATGCCTGGGTGGCTCAGTGGTTGAGCGTCTGCCTTGGGCTCAGGGCATGATCCCGGGGTCCCAGAATCGAGTCCCACATCAGGCTCCCTGCATGGAGCCTGCTTCTCCCTCTGCCGTGTCTCTGCCTCTCCCTATATCTCTCATGAATAAATAAATAAAATCTTTTAAAAAACCCCAAAACCCTGAAGTTTTTATTTATTTTTTATTTTTTTAAAGATTTTACTCGGGCAGCCCCGGTGGCGCAGTGGTTTAGCGCCGCATGCAGCCCAGGGCGTGATCCTGGAGACCCTTGATCGAGTCCCACGTCAGGCTCTGTATGATGCCTGCTTCTCCCTCTGCCTGTGTCTCTGCCTCTCTCTCTCTCTCTGTCTCTATGAATAAATAAATAAAATCTTTATTTTTTTTAAAGATTTTATTTATTTATTCATAGAGACAGAGAGAGAAAGGGGCAGAGGGAGAAGCAGGCTCCACGCAGGGAGCCCGATGTGGGACTCCATCCAGGGTCCCCAGGATCAAACCCTGGGCTGCAGGCGGCGCTAAACCGCTGCGCCACTGGGCTGCCCAACCCTGAAGTTTTTAAATACATACCACACCCCTGCAGGACCAGCTACGTAATTTGCGGACATGCGGAATGAAAGCATGGGGCTCCCTGTTCCAAAATCATTGAAAATTTCAAGACAGTAACAACAGAACATTAAACCAAATGTGGGACCCTCACCTTCCGAGTGTGGGGACCTGTGGGACTGTGAAGAAGGTTGGCTGCCCATGAAACCAGCCCTAGTGCCAGGCACTGTCTTCAGAATTTTATATGTATTAATTTCCTCAGTCCTTATAACAACCTTAAAAAGTAGAATCAGATGAGGAAACTGAGGCAAACAGAGGCTAAATGACTATCCAAGGTCATGTTTTTTAGTTGGTAGAACTGAGAAAAATACCTGTTGGTCAGGGCTGTTGTGAGATTCACACGGTGAAGGATGGTCCCCGGTGACCCCTTGAGAGAACTTCTGGTGGCCCCTCAGCTGGGCCACGCCCATCCCTTCCTCAGTGAGTTTGCAGCCCTCCCTCCATGGCTTCCCTCTTTCTTCTGAACCAAGGTCCACGCTTCCTTCAAAGCTCAGTTTGAGTCCCCTCTTTCCTTGCAGGGGCTTCTGGAGCAGAGAAGTTGGGCCCACTTCTCTACTCCCCCAGAGTCAGTACCCCGTGTAGAGTCAGAGCCTGGTCATGGGGCTCTTTGTAGCCTTCAGAGCACTCACTTGCCCATTGCTTGACCTCTTGAGGTTCACTAATAACCAATTCTAAAGGCTACAGGGAAAACTTCTTTAAATCTCTCTCCACAACCTCATGGGGTAGTCTGTCTTACCCACCAGATTGGGAGGCCTTGAGGGCAAATACTATATCTGAATCTTCACTACATCTTTGATGCTTATAATTCTCTTGAAAGAATTCTTTCTAGGCTCTGGACCTTTCCCTGGAATGCCTTGCCTCATTCTTCCCTCTCCTATTCACTCCTCAGGTATTGGCTTAGAGACCACCTCCTCCTCTAGGAAGCCTTCCCTGATCTCAACTTGTGGGTTAAGTGCCTCCTCTGGGCTTCCACACCCCCTGTACTTCCCCATCATAATGCTTGCCTTCCTGTGTCCATCTTCCCAACAAGGTTATAAACACATTGAGGGCAGAGACCAGGTCTGTCTTATTGCATTGCCTAGGTCACACTAAGTCCTCAATAAGTTTGCTTGAACAAATGAATCAATAAAAGTAAATATTAAATACATGTCATTAAACTCCAGGTTCTTTAATGGCTTTCAACACAGGACTGGGCACCTGATAGATACTTATGTAAACTTATCAAATGGGTGAAAACCAACAACTCTGGAATTTCTGTAAAGAAGAAAGTTTAGTGGCAACAATCTGGTTAAAGCAGCAATCTGGTTGGTTCCTCTTGACAGAATAATGTCAAAGAAGGATCCCAGGTGTAACAATGAAGAGTTAGCGTTGAGAACACAGAAGAAAAGTGTGCTGGGGCTTGCCGGCCACAGCCAGCCACTACCTGTTTTTGCATAGCCCACAAGCTAAGAATGATTTTTACATTTTTTAAGTGGTTGGAAAAATTAAAAGAATAATATTTTATAGCACATGAAAATTATATGCAATCCCAATTTCAGGGTCCAGGCAGTTTCATTGGGAGACAGCCACACCCACTCATTTACATACCGCCTGCAGCTGATTTAGTGTTACAGCAGTGAAGAATCCACATGTCCACAAAGCCTAGAATATTTACTGTCTGACCTCTTACAAAAAAAGTTTGCCCACCCCTGGCCTCTGCCATCTTACTCTTACCCAGAGAAGGAAAAGAAACATGTTGCCAGCTGGCCACAAGGTGTCAGCATCTCACCATGGTGCTTTCAGCTGAATGGGCTCCTCTAAGGAACCACAGCCAGGAGTATGGCCCCAGGCCCTTGCCTGCCCTTGAGCAACTCCCAGTACCACCAGGGCTGTAGTTGTGGAGAACGACGGAGCTTAGAAGGTAGAAGAGGGGAGCCCGGGTGACTCGATGGGTTAAGTGTCTGACTTTGGCTTGGGTCCTGATCTCAGGGTCCTGGGATCAAGCACCTGGGATGGAGCCCCGCATCAGACTCCCAGCTTGTCCCTCTCTCTCTCTCTGTCTGCCCGACACCCTGCCATTCTCTCACTCTCTCACTCTCTCAAATAAATAAATAAAATCTTGAAGAAGAAGAAGAAGAAGAAGAAGAAAAAGAGGAAGAAGAAGAAGAAGAAAAAGAAGAGAAGAAGAGAAGAAGAAGAAAAAAGAAGAAGAAAAAGAAGAGAAGAAGAAAAAGAAGAGAAGAAGAAGAAAGAAAGAAGAAAGAAGAAGAAGAAGAAGAAGAAGAAGAAGAAGAAGAAGAAGAAAAGAAGAAGAAAGAAAGAAGAAGAAAGAAGAAAGAAGAAAGAAGAAGAAGAAGAAGAAAGTTGGGGAGGGTCTAGAGCTCACACGAAGGGGATAGGACTGGTTTGGGAAGTCCAGGGGCCTGGTGCAGGTAGGCAGGCTTTTCTGGGTGCACTGGGTTTTTGTTTTGTTTTGGGTTTAATTTGCATTTTATATATGAAGGGTTTTCCAAACAAACTAAAATTCTTTATTTTATCTAAAACTATCCATGAAGAAAAGCTGTGGGCCTTTTTCACAATCAGATAAGAGTGTAGCCCTCTTTCATGCCTGGAACCAACAAGCCCACAGAGCTAAGGTTGAGGAGGGGTGTGCACCGGGGAACATAGGGCCCTGCCCAGCAAAGCAGCCCACAAGTGGCACCCTGGCAGGATGTATTCCACCTTTCTTTCAAACCCTGGACCTTGAAACTCCTTTCAGGTGGGTGGGTATTTAGCTCTGTGTGCCAACTACTCAACCTGAAAGTGACAATCATATAGGGAGGGGCAGGGAGAATTCAGGAGAGAATGTCCCAAGAAGGAAATGATAAAGCTCTTTCACTTTAACACACCAACGGAAGTATCACTGGCTGGTAACTAAGTTTCTTCAAATATTCACCACTGTGCTGAGTGCTTTACTCCCCACAGCCTCTGGAAAGTGGCACCAAGATTATCCCCATATTACACACAAGGAAACTGAAGTTCCAGGTGGGAGGCGACTTGCTGGATCACTTAGCTAATATGTAGCCGAGTGGGGAATCTACCCCCACACTGCCCATCCCGTGTGGCACCATGTGCCTCAGCTAAGGTCAAAGCAAAAGGCATGCCCCAGCACCCCCCTAAAAACACGAGCTCCACCAGGGCCTCCAGGGCTCATCATTCATCCTAACTAAAATAAGCCTAACTCACAGTCAATATGCACTGAAGGAACAAAATGAATAAAGCCTTCCAAATACTCCAGTGAAGTGCCTTTCCTTGTCCAATCAGCCAACTCCCAAAGCCTTCCAGAAAGGTCCAAGCTGCACTCTGGAAATAATCACCAGGCATGGTTCTTGGTTCTTAGCATAGGATGGCATGTGCTTCCCCTTTGCTTGTGCCGAGGACAGTGGCCACTGCAGACAGACTGCCTGTTCTTGGCTTCCTCCTCTCTCTGCCAGACTCCTCATACTCTCACTGCTTCTGTGTCAGGTCTGAGCTGGTCTCCTATGAGACGTGGACATCTGCTCCTGGAACTGCTTTTTTGTGGCTGCAGACAATGCCTAACTTCTAGTCACTTTACTGACTGAAAACGTGTCTCTAGCTGCCTATTGCTTGGAGAGGCCAGTGCAGTGCTCCAGATGGGTCCAGATAATTAGATTCCTGCCCTTCCCATGACTTGTTGGATGACTGGACACATTTCCTCACATCAAAGCCCTCACCTCCTCGTCCCATTTTTGTGTTAGCAATTTGAACAGAAGCATACAAAGTTCCTGCGCAGCCAGAGAGGCCTGGAGACCCAGGCCCACCCAGTCTGGAGTACCTGAGGAAGACTGTCCACTGAGGACACGTACTGAAAGAAGTCCTCCTTGAAGAAAGGATTCGGTCAGGAAGGACTTTTCATAACTCTGTTCTCAGGAAATTAAGTAGCAGAGAGCAGACTCCTATTTGGTGTCCATGTCTCAGAAGTCAGGAACAAGACTGAAAGGGTCATGATCAATTCTGAAGCCTCTGACACCACCCACGTTGATTAGCCTGGCTTACTCTATCAAGTGGTTGTCAAGTTTTCAATCATCTAACAAACAGGCATTAACTGGATACTGTGGATAGAAGAGTAACCCAGATAAATGATGGACAGAATGGGTACCTACAACCCCTGGATGGGAAACCCAAGGACAGAATGGGTATCTCTCAGCCTCTGGTTGATCTAGCAATTACTCAGCCCAAGAACACACTCACAGGTGCACATGCCACCTTCCAGCTTTCTTGAAGGCACCCATCCTCTCAACCTTGGTCTGGCTCAGCCTTCTAAGTCCGGGGTGCCTGTTCTGCACCAGAGCTTCTGCCCCTGGGGCAGCAATGCAGACAATTACAGTGACAGCCGCTGGGTCCTGCAGGCAGGGCGCCGTGACTGTGGCACACAGCCAGATGATCAACTACAGCTCCAGTGTGTGGTAGGACTCATCTGCTGCTAAGGGGGGCTCTGCTGATGTTGACTTGTGACACTCCAGGTAGCAGTTCCCACTTGGCCTGACTTGAGCACGGAAGTTTCTCTGCTATCAGCCCTGGCTGCCTTTTAGGGTGAGGATGCTGTTGGGCACACACAGGTCTGGCCAAGGGTGCGTTTTGTGGAGGGCTTGACTGAAACTAAAGGAAGGCGAACAGATTGGGAGGAAATGTAACAGGGCGCTCTGTGGAGTAAGGCAGATGTGTGCACATAAACACACCTGTTCTGGGGAGTACAAGGCAGTGAAGAGCTAACCAAGGTAACTAGAACGAGACAGAAGATGCTATTATGTCAGTTACAGAAAGCAAAATCTTTGGCAAATCAGCCACCCTCTATGGGCCAAAGCGTTCCATCAAAGATACCAGCTTCATAGGAGCATGCACGTGAAAACACCTCAGAGAAGCAGCCTGCTTTAAGGCCGCAATGAGCTGTCTCGCTCAGTAGGGGTGACTTCACCCCCTATTGACACTTGGTGACACCCAGAGACATCTTTGGTTGTCTCACCAGGATAAATGCTACTGGCATTTAGTAGGTAGAAGTCGGGATGCTTCCTAACATCCTACAATTGTATAGGACAGCATCTCCCCCAACAGAGAATTTATGGCTCCCAAGTGTCACCAGTGTTGAAGGCGAGAAGCCCAAGCTAGAGGAGCAGGCTTAGATCTGCATTTTATGCAGGGTGGGACCTTGGGAGAGCTGTGTACCTCTTCATCTGTAAGACCTGAGCTGCACATTACACAACTTTGGGAGGGTCAATCCCCAAATGTCCAGGAAAACTTTTTATAACACTGTAAAGGCTTCTTTTCTGAGCTTTTCTTAGTTTGAAACCTGCAGGTGATGGAAGCATCTAGCACAGTCACTGGCATATAATAGGTGCTCAGCAAATTAAAGAGAAAATCATCATAGTAAAAACAAAAAAGGCCCATGTCCCCTTTCTGTCCTGTGTGCTCTGTATCTCAAGCCACCTTTTTTTTTTTTTTTTTTTTTTGCCTGTCCATTCTATTAAGTTCTGTACAGGCAGAGGGTAGTGATGTTAGCAGAGGCTATGTCAAAAGCACCTTTGAATGATCAGGGATAGGACTGATCGTATACCCCAAGGACAGAAGACACAGGAGACCGGGAAGTTTTGCCAAATCCAGGGAGAGACTCCAGTCCCAGGAATCCTATACTTCTCATTCCTATGGGGCAAGATCCAGGTGGCAGCTGCCCCAGGGTCTCGGTCCTCAGCTGCCTCCGCTCAGGAGGGTCAGCCCGCCCAAAGAGCTGTGCCAGTTGTTGGCACTCAGCCTACAGAAGCTGGACCCAGAGCGGGCAAGTTGGTGGAGGTGGCAGGTATGGAGAGTGCTGTTTCATCGTGCTCCTCCGGGAGCCCTTCTGACGTTCCCCGCCTGTGGAAGCTGTTGCGAGGGGATCAAGGGCACGATCCACCCTCAAACGTGCCATCCGTCTGAGAATGCCAGATGTACCCTTGAGATTTGACGAGAGAGTGAATACTTCACAAAGTGTGTGCAAGTGCTGCAGCAGAGGGCGGATGTACTAAAAACTGCGAAGCCCCGCGGCAGAACGGAGCGGCTGGAGCTCGGGCAGACACTAAGCTTGGTGCGGCAGGGTCCTCAGCAATCTTTGGACTGCGGCCTTGTCCCTGTCCCTGTCCTGAGCCTGCCTCAGCGCTGGGGGAGGTGCCTGCCTCAGGAGCCGGCACTCCTCCTGCCACACAGCACCGCTTCCCATGGCCTTCCACCCCCCAGCTTCTAGGAAGAAAGTGGGAGAACCCCATCTTGGCGCCCGGGGAAACGGGCAGAAAGGCAGGCGTGGCTCAAGGCTTCAGTGACTTGGTGCTTCCAGTCTGGATCCTCTGACAGGTTAGGGCTGGGGAGGACCTGGGCCCGCTCTGGGTCAGAGGGGAGAGAGACAGGAGGCCAGCTTCTCTTGTGGGCAGAGGAACGAAGCCTTTGGGAAGAACCCTGAGGAGCTGGTCCCTTCTTCAGGCCTCCTCCCTTGCCCTCACCAAAGGTGATCTCTTCACTGCCCCCCCCCCCACTGCCATTTGCCCACGTGTGTCTCATACCATCAAGGTGATGGCCTTGAGCAGAGGGGACACCCTCCTCGGCCCAGTTTCCACCTCCCCCTTCCTTCCCCTGCAGAACAAGCACATGCCACATTGTCAGCACTTCCCAGGAAGTGTTTAATCCTCATGAAAGCTCAAGGAGGTGGGTCAGGGTCCCCTGCCCTCCAGGCCCCTCCCCTCAGAAGCTAGCCTCAGGATGAGGGGAAGAGCCCCTGGGAACCAGGCTCACCCTTCCTTTCCTCCCCACCGCTGGAGGCCAGGTTCTCCTCCAAGTGCACCACACCATCCCACCTGCTGGTTCACTTCAGTGCCCCAGTGCCCTCCCCCAACCCTGCACCTGTGCCCCTCCCCAAGGTGCTGGTGCCTAAGGGTTTTTGCAGAAAGAAAGACAGAGAGGAGTTTGGTTCAAAAGTAAGAGGCTGAAAAAGGCTGCCTGGTGGTGCTTCCACTGGGCACCGCAGCCCTTCGGCTCTGCTGCGGCTATGATCCCCCAACAGTAGGCTCACAGAGCCTGCAGTTTGGCGGTTTCTCTGTTGTCCATTCCAGAAATCTCTCCTCAGACCCCTCTGGTTACATAAGTGTGGAGAGGGCAGCATGTGACTTTAGGCTGCTCTCCCTGGCTTGGTGTTGTGGCAATGAGGCCAGGCCTCTTTTCAGAGGACAAGGATTCTAGATGCAGCCTGACTTTTGGCAGGAGGCAAAGGCTGGTCTTTGGCTGAAATGGACCTGGAGAAGGCACAAAAGTCCTGGCTATTGAGGGGGCTGAGGGCCATCTTGGGGGCAGGGGAAAGGACAAACGCCCTTGTCTGCAGGGCTCAACCTCTCATACCACTTGAACCTCCCACCCTCGGCCAGCTCTCTCTCCCTGCCCTGGGCTGCAAATCAAGGCACATTAACAGGAGGAAGGGGCCCCAGGGAAAGGCACAAGAAGAACCCCCATATGTGTTTGCAGCAGGCAACAAGCCAAGGGGGTCTGGACCACTGGGTAGAGACTGCTACAACAGTGTGGAGAGAAGGAAAGGAGACCTTAGTCGGAGGGCTCTCAGAATGGCAGGGTCAGATCCTGCCACTGGCTGAGGGGAGGCCTTCCCCTCATTTCACTCTGGGTCTAGTACAGGAGCCTGCAGGAAGCAGGCCAGGAAGGCCGCAGCAGCCAGTGCCCCAGCTGTATCTTCCACCTTGAGTTCAGAGCCCAGGTCAAGGCTGGCTCCCTGGCTCAGAGCCCCATTCGTCCTCTTCCCTTATATCCCACCAAACCTCTTGGGGGAGCAGAAGCACCGGGAAGCCCAGGGAAGGAGAAATCAGGGAGCTGGGGCTGCCCTGGAGACCCCATCACATCGGCATGAAGACATGGGCTCATCCCATCTTGGGACCTGCAGGGCAAGGCTGACTCAGTGGAGGGAGGGGGTCCGGCATAAAGGAGAGCAGACATGAGTCAAGCTTCCACTTCATGTAAACAAGAAGGAGTGACCCCTGCCCAGCCACCGACAGTCTTGTAGGGGCATGTGATCATCTTGAGATGCTGCAGACTCTCACATCTGGGGTTGAGGGTCCCTAAGGCCAGGATGGAGGCTGATGGGCAGGAAGCGAACAAGGGTCCAAAGTGCAAACTGGTACAGGGTTTGACCTGTGTTCTCCTTAGGACAGGGCCGGGGGCATCCACAGGTCCTACCCACCGCCGGCCCATGGCTCAGGAAATCACACAATTGCTGGCCTTGGCAGGACTGGGACTTGTTTTACCTGCAGAGACAAGTGACACAGGCAAGGAAGACATAAGTGTTGGTGGACTCGCCTCCCACTCCTCTCCTGGGTACTGCCCGCACCCCAAATTGAGGGGTGGGGCTCACTGTCCCCCTCTCAAGCTGCTGATCTAGAACCAGTAGGCCCCCCAGGAAATCAAAGGAAAGGTTCTCCCTGTCTGGTACTCTCAGCAAGACTGTCACTGTTTGGGGGTATCAAGGGATCTCCGGATCTCAGCAGCGTGTGGGGGGCGGGGGGAGGATGCAGAACACCAATCTACTACGATAATCAATGACTTAAAAAGGCTTGCCAAGAGGTGGCTTACCAGTAGCTAATACTGTACACAGCCTCCCTCACAGCTTACAAATCGCCACCAGTCATGCTCTCAGGCAGCCCCCCAGGGCAGCCGCGCTGTGAGAGGGTGCCATTAGCCCTGCCTCACAGCTGAGGGCAGCAGGCCACCAGCAGCACCTGGCCTCCAAATCCAGCTGCAGCTCCTTCCACTGTGCGGGCACTCCAGGAAGGGGTCACCAGGGTCAGCAGGCTGGCGGAGAGCTAGGCAGCGTGGCTCAGGGGGGTAGTTTTAACACAGAGGATGGAGGGAGCACACTTCACTGAGGGGGAAAGAAGAGGGAGAAAGGGGCACCCAGGTGGCTCAGTTGGTTGAGCATCTGCCTTTGGCTCGGGTCGTGATTCCCAGGGTCCTGAGATTGAGCCCCACCTTGGGCTCCCTGCTTAGCCGGGAATCTGCTTCTCTCTCTCCCTCCCCTGCTCTTGCTATCTTTCTTGCTCACTCTCTCTCAAATAAATAAGATCTAAAAGAAAGAAAAAAAGAAAGAAAAGAAAGAAAGAAAGAAAGAAAGAAAGAAAGAAAGAAAGAAAGAAAGAAAGAAAGAAAGAAAGAAAAAGAAAGAAAAGGAAGAGAAAGCTGTTCTTCTCCAGGCCAGCCAGAGAAGCATGCTTCTCCTCTTCCCAGGCCCCTTCTATCCATTTCCACTTCCTTTCAATCCAAAGCCGAGGCTGGTGGCTTCTCTGGCGGGATTTCTGTTTTCATAGCTGCAGAGGGAAGAGAGGGTGGCAGGGAGCTGCGAGGCAGATGCTGACACCTCCTGGCCCTCCAGGTGTTGGGCTGCTGGGCCTCTGTCCTCCTGGGCGCCTGCTGCCTCTCTCCCAGGTGCAAGCGGCTTCCTGCCCGTCCCTTCCCACCGCTCACACCACCTTCCACTATCACTCCAGCTGTGAATTTAATTAATGTGGCGGCTGCCTCCTATCTTGAGCCATTAGGAAGGGAGACACTGAAGAGGCTTTAGTGGAGCCCTTCCAGACTCCCCCCACCCTCCAAGCTCAGCTCACCACCACCTTGTCTGGGCAGACTGAACCCACTCCTCGGGACTTGCTACAAGTCCAGCTGGGCCTCCTTGGGGCATATCAGGCTTAGAGAAGGTAGGAGGGCAGCTGGACGACTGTACCACCCGCTCCCTGGGGGCTCCAAGGGTCAAGGTGCTTGGGTCATCCTCCATGGTGGTGCCAGGCTGCCTCTGATGCAGCTCTGCTGGGGACTACTTCTGCTGTCCCACAGTCCCCTCTATGCTGCAATGGACACGGCAGTCCTCACTTCCTCTCCTTAGTGGCTTCCTTCCTTTGCTTTGCCTACAGAGCAGATGCTGAGTCTCTCCCTGGAGGCAGCAGCATTTTGGAGACAGGAAAGCAGATCGATTTCTGCCTCCAGAAGCAGGGGAGTGTGGCTTGGGGGTGGGAAGGGCAGGCCTGCTTTCCAGGGCTCCTGCTCTCCTGCCCTGGGGTAGGGGGAAGCTGGGAGAGGCGGAGGGGTGAGGATGGGGGAGCCTGAGTTTGCCAGCGTGTGCTTCCCACTTGTTCCATAAGGATCCTGAAAGCCTGCAGAGCTTCTTTAGACTCAGGATTCAACTCCATGCCTCTGACAGAGAGATGGTTTGAAGACAAATTCTTTGTGTGCTGTCATTCCTTCGGCGCACTTAGAGTCTACCTCATGCAGCTGTTTGGCAGAACCGAGGAGAATCAGACCTGCTCAGGTTAACAGGACAAGGTCTGTGTGGCAGGGGCAGCCCAAAGGTGATTTGAGGGAAGGCCAAACTGCAAAGGGAGCTAACACTGCAGAGACTGAACCTAGGGTGGGAGCTGGTGGAGGCGCCTGGGGCATCAGGACAAGGATGCTGATCTGGCTGGCCCAGATAGGGACCACGGGGTCTACCTACCAAGGGGTTTCAGGACTTCATATTCCCCCTTTCTGGAAGATTCTTCCTCTGGATGACCACACAGCTTTCTCCTGCCCTTCATTCAAGTCTCTGTTTCAATGCCCCTTTGTCCCTTCGTCAGAGAGGCCTTCTCGTTCATGCGTTATAAAAAGGGTCATTGCCCTCTCTTGCTCTTCTGTTTCCAGTATGGTGTTCATTCCATAAGAGCAGGGACTTTGCTTGCTTTGTTCACTGCTGTACCAGGAACTTAGAACAGCGCCTGGCACAGAGCAGACACTACATAGATATATATTTGTTGAGTAAAATGGGTGACCAGGCAGGGAAAAGCTACTTAGAGGTTCATACCAATACTAACAATAGCAGCATGAGTAGATCTTGACTGGGTGATATACAAGCCCTCACTCACCTAGATGGTGATGGACAGGCGCCTTGGCTAGGCCCAAGCGAAACCAGAAGGGTGGAGGGATTATGACAGATGCCAGTGAGAATGAGGATGCTTGCCTCTTTTCTAGAACCAAGTGGCATCAGTTCCTCAAAGGATGCTCACTTGACTCCCCTCACCTTGCTGTGTGATTGGGACCCTGACTGGTAATAGTGCTTGAGTTTATCAAATCAGACCTCCAAACACTGGCTGGGGCATGACCCATGATGGTCAGGAGTGACCCTGGATTTTGAAACTCTATCTTGACAAGACAGCTCTTGAGTAGACTTATCCTGGAACTGGAGACCCACGGGTCCCCTCTGGAGCTCTGAACCGCAGAGGCACGTTCCCAACCTTCCATCCATATGGCCCCAGATTTCTGAGAGAGATCTGAGACTTCCAGTCCCCAGAGATGACACAGGTGAGCCTGAAGTCCCAAGTTCAAGAGCTTGGTGGCCATAGCATGAGGACCCACACCACATTGCCAGTTAGGGTGGTCCCCCATGCATGAATCAGGGAACCCAGGAGAGGAGAGTTCTGGAAATGCAACTGTCACTGCAGAACAGAGAACTCTGGGAAGAAAAGCATGGGCTTGGGGGACCTTGGAAGGTGGTGACCCAGAGGCACTCTGGAGTGTTAATGGCACTCACCACTAATGGGATATGGGGGGCGGGGTGGGGAGAAATCCATTGGTAAGAAGCCTGTGGCCCTTCCAAACAGTCTTTAAAGATATAGGGAAGTGGCACTAACCCTAATCTTCTGGAGATAGCCACAAAACTTGGTGCAGGGCCCTGGGACACAAGAGACCCTGCTGCCCTATCTCACTGCGTGACCATGGATCAGAGGCTTGCTCCTCTGCATCTCCTATCTGTGAAACGATGGCACCAGGAAGTGTGGTTTTGAGTTCTGTGTGACAGCATGTAGCATGTGTCTACCCAGCACTTGGTCAGGGTCAGGGAATGTCTATTGTGTTGGCATTTCCCAATGATCTTCCTGGAGGGACAGGAGAGGCTCCACAACATTATTGGGAACATCCTCCCCAAGCCTGGCAGCCCCGTGACAGCCTTATCTGAGTGTCATCATAATCCGCTGCTCTGGGGACCCCTTATATGGAAAACACTCAGGACACTTGTTTAAAATACAGATTCCTGAGCCTAGCCCAACGATACAGATTCCTCACTGTATTTTATTTTATTATTTTTATTTTTTTAAAAGATTTTTTAAAAGATTTTATTTATTTATTCATGATAGACATAGGGGGAGAGAGAGGCAGAGATACAGGCAGAGGGAGAAGCAGGCTCCATGCAGGGAGCCTGACGTGGGACCTGATCCCAGGACTCCAGAATAGCGCCCTGGGCCAAAGGCAGGCGCTAAACCACTGAGCCACCCAGGGATCCCTCTTCTCACTGTATTTTAACAAGCCTGTCCAGTGAATGTGCTCCCTGAGATTGGGATCTCTGTCCCAGAGGGCCTGTCCCAAGCTCCTGGGTGGACATAGGTGGCAGGCTTGGGAAAGGTGTTAAGTGCACCAGTACAGAAGCAAGGTCTCAGTTGAGAAAAACCGAAAGGAAAAGGAGCTCAGCTTCCACCAGTAGAGGGGGCAGTGAGCCTTCAAACCACCAGGCAACACCCTCCCACCTCCAAACCTGACAAGACACCACCCTCCCATCCCAAGACCTAAAAGAAGAAAGGGATTTCCAAAGGTTCTCCCAAGGGCCACACTTGGACCTGCAAAAATTTGCATACTGCTTGACAACTATATACTTCTTATCGAGCAATTTTACAGGCTGCCAGCATTTACCTTTTCTATTTTTCTCTTCTACCCACCCTATCTATCAGCCCAGGGTCTCCCTTGACAAGAGGGCAGCAGGGAGAAAGAGGACAGAGTCAGAATCAGGAACTCAGAGGGACCTCAGAAACCCTCCCTGGCTCAGTTCCTCCTCTTCTTGAACAGGAAACAGCCCTGGGGAGGGGGAGGGATGTGTCCAGGGTATGGGGAGCAAAGTGCTGGGAGCTGAGATCCCACATGATGTCTGTTCTGAATGGTCACTGTAGGAAAAGGATCCTTTCCCTAGATGAGGACTATAAGGTAGTAAAGTGATTTCCTCCCAAATGACAGTTCTAGGAGTACTGGAATTACTAGTTCCAACCTTGGTGGCCCCAAGCAGTTGGGAACATGACCCTCTGGCACACAGAGTCCTAGTGACTTCGCTTCTGCCCAAGACAAGGCACCAGGACACCCCAGCTGGCAGTTAAACATTTAGGAAGCTGGAGGCTTTATCAGCCTGTGGGCAGAGGAGAGTCCTCTTTCTTGCCCCTGCCTTGGAAGGAAGTAAGTGGCAGGGACAGTAAAGAGCTCATTAGCAACCTGAGTATCAGGCCCTCGGAAAATGGATGCCCAGCAGGTAGGCAGAGGCTGTGCTGGATGAGGCCACTCTGTTTCTTCTAAGGATGGAGAAGCAATAGAATGACCCTACTGGGCACCCCTGGGGCCTCTTGAGCTTTATGTGCTGGTGTGTTGGGCCCTCAGGGGAGCAGCTTCCCCAGGGTGCAGCCCCACATGCTTGGCTGGCTCCTGGGCACCGTGTGCACACACTCAGAGGGCAGCGGCAGTGGCAGTGACCAGCCAAGTTCTCCAAGCAGGGGAACTCACTGCTGAGAGACTTAGGAAAGGCGGCAGAAAGGGACAAGACAATGGGGCCTTTTGTTTCTATGGAAACCACACCTCAGGGTGAGGGGCTGAAGGGAGAGAGAGCTTCCACTTCACCTGCAGTCAGGACAAGGGAAATGGCCCTTTGTGTGGTTGGGCTGGCCCCTCCCCCTCCCTTCCCTGCCAGGTGTTCACCATGGCAACCCTTCCTCCAAACAAGAGGTGCAAAGTGGCAAAGCATCTGGTGTTGGGGGAGCCAGGGAGCCCAGGAGGAGTGGGACTGGGGGCCACCACCCCTCCCTCACAGGACACGGGCCCTGGCCTGTGTTTGAGTCCTGACCCTGCTACCACTTACTGGGCCCTGGGACCACTTAATTCACCTCTCTGAGCTTCAGCCAGCTACCTCTGTGGTTGTTGTGAAGGCCAAGTGAGAGAGGAAGCATCTAGTGAAGGACCTGGCACATGGAGATGCCCAATAAATGCTTCCCAGCCAAAGGGAGGTACGGCACTGGCACGCCTGCATCCTGAATTCAGAGACTCCCAGGGCCTGTCCTAACTGTAAGGCGCCCTGACCGAGTGTGTCAGGTTCTGTGGCGAGCTGGTGAATCAGCGGAGAGGAAGGTGGTTATGATCCTTGCACTCAAGCCACTATTGGCTCAAAGCTGGGGCTGTGGGGGACACAAGAGACCTGGAAGCACTCAGGCTGCCCAGGGCAAAGCCCCACCATCACCTGCCTGGCCAGGTGGAGGCCAG
The DNA here is from genome assembly GCF_048418805.1 of Vulpes vulpes. NCBI lineage: Eukaryota > Metazoa > Chordata > Mammalia > Carnivora > Canidae > Vulpes > Vulpes vulpes. Next base: position 55,402,866 of record NC_132795.1, read on the forward strand.
TCTCACTGCCTTAGGGCGCCATAGCCACGGGAGAAATCCCAACCTGGAGACAGACCCCTTGCACTCAGAGGTGCTGCCATGAGGAAAGGCACCAGCAGTGAGCAGCCTGGCTCTCACCACCAGTCTGGGGCCGGCTCCAGAGAAGGAGAGGCCCAGACCTCTAGGGGATCCCAGAGAGACAGCCAGGAGGAGAGTGCCACCAGGAACAGTCTCTCCCAAATATAAGCAGCATGGCAAACAGTGCTTAGCAAATAAACACAGGGAAGAAACAAGTCAAACTATTTACAAGAGAGAGGAGGAAAATGGGTCAGGGCATTGGTGGGGCCCAGGTGAGGGTGGGGCCTGTTTGATCACACTGGATCGTGATGAGAAACGGTGATGTGGCCAGGAACAAGTTTTCTAGAATGAGCCCTAGGCTCAGAGGCGGAGGTCAAGCCTGCGTCAGGCCACTCCGCTGCCCAGTGCCTGTTTCTTCAGGCACAAAGGAGAAAGTGTCCAAGCCTCTAGAAGCAAGAACAATAGCTCTTAAGCTACTTCATGTCCAGCACTATTTGAAGCACTTCATAGCCTCAGAACAGCTGAGCAAGGCAGGTACCCTTCTCCCCTTTTATTTTATTATTTTTAAAGATCTGCTTAGTATTAGAGGGAGAAAGAGCACGAGTAGGGAGGGGCAGAGGGAGAGAAAGAGAGAATCTTAAGCAAGGCTCCACACTCTGTGCAGAGCCCCACACAAGGGGCTTGATCTCACGACCCTGAGATCATGACCTGAGCTGAATCAGAGTCAGCCCTTTTAGCCAACTGAGCCAGCCAGGTGCCTCACTCTTCTCCCCTTTCAGAGGAGAGGAAGTGAACTCGGCCCTCCAGTGGCTGGCTCATGACCATGAGGTAGAGAAAAGCCAGCACAGGATGCGAACTAAGGACCATCTGATCTCAGAGCCCCCGCTCCCTGTGTGCCAGCATATAGGAGGCAACACTCCTGGATGAGGACAGGAGGGAGGGCTCACCTGAGATGTCAGCACTGGAACCGTCTTTGGGCCTCTTCCCTGTCACAAACTCCACTTCTGCAAAGGTCTCGGTGGAGACGGTGCTGGTCATGCCGTTGGGCGCCGTGGGACTCTTGGCCCGCCGACTGAAGAACCTCTTGCTAAAGCGTTTGCCCTCGTTGGCTGGGGTGGCCTCCCCGTTGGCAGCCTCTCCCTTGCCGTTTCGGACAAGCATCTCTGGAGGTCTGGGCTTCAGGTCCACACGCAGGTGAGAGACCAACCTGCTGTCCTTCTGAATCAGCTCTCTGGGGGGAATGGGCTCCACGGGGGGCAGCATCTGCTCCAGCGTGACCAGGTCATTCAGGAAGCTCTCCAGCCGCCGGGCGGCCTCGCCACCTCTGCCACCCTCCTCCTGCCCCTCTGGGTCGCCGCTGGCCTCCCGCCGCTGCCGAGCGGCCCAGCGCATCAGCTCCCCGGGTGGGTGGCGGCTGCCTGACACCAGGGCGTACTTGGGGTTGATGAGCTTGCGAGCCACGGTGGAGGAATACTCGGGGCCCAGCCTCCTGGCACCCCCTGCCAGGTTCAGCTGCTGGTACAAGTTCACCTCCTCTGAGATGGCATACAGCTCCCGGAACTCCACGTCGAAGGGCTCCACGTTCTGGCCTGTCAGGAGGAGGAGCAGGTTCCTGTCCACGTAGGAGGAACTCCATGTGAACCTGGGAATGGGAGGACAAGAAAGTGTGACACGTAGGCCCAGCCTAAGGCCTCGCCCTGCCAGCAGCCCCCTGGCGGTCCGTCTCAACCCCGCACACCCCACCTCATCTATCACTGAGGCCGATGCCTGGCTGCCCTGGGGAAGGCGCCTCCAGGACCCACATCTTCCCTCTTTGCCAGACCTTGACCTCAAGTGCACAAAGCGGGCAAGGGCATGAGAAGTCAGGCCTGGATTCCAGCCTTATAAAGTGGGGCACGTGGGGAGTATGGTCACAAAGGTGTTGTGAGGCTCACGTGTGGTACCACAAAGAAAACATTTAGCTCAGTTCCTGGCACAAACACACACTGAACAATTGGTAAAGCAGCTGCTGCTATTGTTAACGTAGCTCTTCTCAGAGTCTTTAGGGTGCGCGGTGTCTGCAAACCCCCACACTTCAGGCCCGTCAGAGGCCTTCTGCCACTTGTTGTTTCATGGCTCCAGGTCTCTTTCCTCACCTAGATTTCAGTGTACTTGGAGGGCAGAGACCGCATGGATACAGTCTCATGTTACTGGCAATTTACTTCTGAATTGGAATTTGGCACACATTCTCTCCACACCACATCCTCATGTTTCTTTTTTTCTTCTCTCTTCTCCTTTCCTCTCTCTTTTTTTTGTCGGCATATGAAAATTTATTATTGTCGTGTTTTCACCATCAAAACAATGATCTTGGTCTTTCCTTCTTGCCTTTGTATGAGGTCAAGAGAGAGACATTGGCTGCTTTACCTTAAAGCCAACTCCAAGAATGATCTTGGTTTTTCCTTCTTGCCTTTTGAGGTCAAGAGAGAGACATTGGCTGCTTTACCTTAAAGCCAACTCCACTGACAGCTTGACCTTGGCCATCAAATCCGGCAACCAGAACCTCATCATTTTCCTCAATAAAATTCAAACAACCATCACTGGGTACAAAGGCTGTGGCTTTTTTGCCATTCTTGATCAGCAGAACCCTGACACATTTCCCAATGGCAGAATGTGGCTGTTCTTCAACCCCTGCTTTGCCCAGCACAATTCCCTTTGCGTGGGAAGTGCCTCCAAAAAGGTTGGCCTTCGGGGCTGTGCCCAAAGGGGGCTTTCTGATACTGTTTATCATGCCACTTCTGATCTTCCTGGCAGTATGATAACTGTGACATTTGCCCACTCTGCCAGTGCTACAGGCCTGAGCAAAAGAGACCACACCCTCACATTTTCCTATATCTGGTCCACTCTGCTTCCTGATTGTCCCACCCGATGACTGGCCTCAAAATGCAACCAGTTGCTGTGGACCATGAAAGGCAAGCCACACTTAATGGCCAGTAATAGTTGACCCTTTCTGGAATAATCCAGTAGCCAGAAATGTTGAGGGCAAGGACTGGCCAGGAGGCTCTTCTTGCCATTAGATCACACAATATCTCTTAAACCCATAGCTCTGGGGGCCAGAGTCTTCCTGACCATGTACGTTTGTTACTATAAATAAAGGCCTCCTGGGTGGTTCTCTGACCTGGCCCAACTCACCTGTAAGATCCAGTGGCTACTTTTTCGCCATCTACCATTAGGAACTTTGATGACAGGGTCCCCTTGATTTTCCCCATGGGCATGTAGAAGCCAACACCTGTCACAGAGCGGACACGGATGTTCTGTTCAGAAGAGGAGAAAGGCATTGTCACTCAGGCAGAGGGCTTATAAGGCTCTGAGCTAAGTTTTGTGTGGGCAAAGAAGGAACCCTCTTGTCCATGAAATCCTGCTTGTTGGCTCCTGTCTATACTACACTCTGCTTCCTACACCCATAGAGGTGGAACTCCATTTGGAAAGGAAGTTAGCAAATCTTGCTTAGAGCATGGATGAGCCCAGGATGGTTCCCAAAGCTCCCCAGAAGAGAACCATAGCCTGACCTTTGATCATGACAGTGACTTTATAAGGTGAGCACCCCAGGACTGGGCCAGAGCAGACTCCTTAGCCTCAATAGTCTTGAGATAAAATTTAAGCTGGGCATATAATTTAGAGTTATCAATTCACAAGGCATGGTTTTAGACAGAAAGAAGGGTTGAGCTCTTGACGTTCACCTGTGCCCCTGAACTGGGGAGGAGGCAGAGAATGGGGCAGAGGCAGCCTCCATCTCATCTCCTGCCCTTCCTCCCCACCCTCCACCTCTACCCCAGTGGTACAACTTACCCGAATACGGAAGTCAGTGAGTCCCAGGCCCTGACACATCTCCAAGAAAAACTTCACGCCTGCCTCATCCAGGATGATATACACCGGGACCCGGCGCTTAAAGGCAGCATCCACAATGTCTTGGAAGATATCACCATCGGTGAAGAGGTCCATGACCACAGCAATGACCTGGATGGGGAAGGGCACTGGTGAGGCATGTGGTGGTGCCATATTTACAGTGATACACTGTGTCCCAGAGAGGACCAGCTGGGCCTAGGTAACTGGAGGCCAAGAGTCAAACACCCCATCTGCACCACTCCTGGGATCTCCACATCCCCACCCACCTCTGAGCACATCTGAGCCCAGAGATAGGCTCTCTGCTCTGAGAAATGCCTGTGGGTCCAGGCTGTGCTACTTGTACTTCATCCTTGACACTACCTCACCCTGGGCATTCTTCAGCAGCTCTTCAGAAGTCATATCAGGGAGATCTAGGAGGCTGAAGAAAGTTGGTCCTAGTGGCCCTAGGGAAATAAGTAGGCTCAAGAAGATGAGATCACTGAGAAGCATGGGATGGACTCCTTTCCACCACCTACAGATCTGCTCAAACCCCTTCTCTGCAGGCCTTGGTGCTCTGATCTCCCTAGAGCTGTGCAAAGTTCCACACTCACCTTGGTTGCAGAATCAGGTAGAGAGCTCCAGTTAGCTCAAAGTCCTCTGGCCTCCAACTGGCCAGGTCATTCCACACCACCCTCAAGTAAAGGTCACTGCCCAGGACTCTTGATATCTGTCACTCTGAAAGTCACACTGAAAGTGTTTAGGCACTTTCAAAGCCTAAACTCTGAAGTGAGACAGACTGGGCCTGGTATACCAGCTCCACCACTGATTCATCAGTGCCCAGTGAATAATAGCAACTATCTCAAAGTGTTGTTGTGAGGGTTTAGGGAGGTAAACTATGAGAGCACTTAGCACAGTGCCTGGCACATGGTAAGCTCAACAAGTGGTATCCTCCATCCCTATCACCCTTACACATGTGCTTTACCATTACCCTCCCATTCACACAATATTATTTAAGACTATTTCATAATCATCCATACCAGTTAACATTTATTGAGCCCCATAGGCGGAGGGTGGATCTAAACTATAATCCCTAACTTCAAGGGGTTAATCCCATTGGAATGATAAGACATTTGCACAAAATAACTAAGACATGAGGCAAAATGAGATAAAATGCTTTAAGAGATGCACAAGTGACATGTGATGTGAGTTCAAAGTTGGAAGGGGGGTGGGTGGGAAGAGGGACAGCAGGAGGGAGGGAGACTGAATGATTACTTACAGCCAAAGGAGAACAAGAAAGCCTTCATCAGGAAAGCTGAAACCTGAAGAATGGGCAGCCTCAGGGACCATGAGAAATGAACTGGATGGAAAACCCAGCAGGCAAGTGGGCAGGGCTGTCGTGCATGGATATACAGGCTGTGCACTGCACATGGGCTCTGGGCTGAGGCAGTGAGTGGAAGCTGTGCCTGCCTGAGGAAGGGACACCTTTTCCTAATCTGTACGCAGCTTCCACCTGGGCTAGCAGAAGCCTACAAGGTGGGTGTTTCAGCCAAAGAACACATCATAACGGCACTGAGGTCAGGGACTAACATGAACTGCACATTTTCCATGTGCTCCACACTGTTCCAGATGCTTTAGGTAAATTTTCTAATTTGATCCTCACAATAAGGAGGACTGTTCTCATTTTACAGATGAGGAGATAAATGAAAAGGGGTCAAATGATGGTCTATTACAGTTAGCATATAGCAGAGCAGGGATTTGAACTCAAGTCGCTGACACTATAAGGTATTTTAGAAACATCACATCAAAAGCTGGTTCTTTGGGACATCTGGGTGGCTTAGCGGTTGAGTGTCTGCCTTCAGCTCAGGGATGATCCCAACGTTCTGGGATCAAGTCCTGCATCGGGCTCCCTGTGGGGAATCTGTTTTTCCCTCGGCCTATGTCTCTGCCTCTCTCTCATGAATGAATAAATAAAATATTTTTTAAAAATAGCTGGTTCTTTAAAAAGACCTAACAAGATAGACAAACTTCTGGCCAGTTTGACAAAAACAGGAAATGCAAATAAAATGCTGAGTAAAAACAGAGAAATAGCCACACATATATTTACTTTTTAAGAAATTGTACTACTTAAGAAATAGTAAAATGGCAAAAGGAATATTAGGACTATTTACACACTGATGAATTTGAAAATGAGAATGACATGGTTAAGTCATTAAAAGCAAATTAAACATAATATAGCATAACCAGGTTTATCCTGGAAATGTTAGGAAATTCAACATCAGAAAATCTGTTGTTTTAATTTATAACATCTTTGGGGTCAAGGTAGGGAAATCATATATTTCCTTTTTTTGTTTTTAAACTGCCTCTGAGTTTTTTTTTTTTTTAAGTATTTATTTATTTATTCATGAGAAACAGAGAGAGAGAGAGAGAGAGAGAGGCAGAGACATAGACAGAGGGAGAAGCAGGCTCCATGCATGGAGCCTGACATGGGACTCGATCCTGGGTTTCCAGGATCATAACCTGGGCTGAAGGCAGCGCCAAACTGCTGAGCCACCCGGGCTACCCATATATTATCTTTATAGGTTTTTAAAAAGTATTTAATAACATGAGATCTCTATTTGTGTTTAAAATTCTCAAAAAAATAGCAACAGAAGTGACCTTCCTTAAATTGATAAAGGCTATCTACAAAAAACCCACATGAAACATATTGAACAGAAAAACATTAGATGCATTCCCTTTAAGTCTCAAGAATGTCAATAATACTTTCACCACGTGTTGTGAAAAAAGTATTGGACCAATGCAGCAATATGACAAAGAGAGAGAGAGAGAGAAAGAGAGAGAGAGAGAGAGAGAAGGATTAAAAGAGCTAAAACTACCAGTATTGGAGATGACATTTTTTTTTAAGGTAGGTCCATGCCCAGTGTGGAGTCCAAAGTGGAGCATGGAGCTTGAACTTATGACCCTGAGATCAAGGCCTGAACTGAGATCAACAGTCAGACACTTAACACATGAGCCACCCAGGCACCCTTGGAGATGATATTTTTATAGAAAACCCAGTAAAATGCAGAATAACGTTATTAGAATTAACAGGAGAATTTAGCAAGATTGCCAGATACAAGAAAAACTAACAAAGGCCAATAGCATTCTTCTACTACAGTAACAATCAAATAAAAAAGGGGGAAGGGGGAGAAAAAACTAAGATCAAAATTGCAATTTAAGCACATAAGATTTAAGAATTAATACCTTATGGAGAAATTTAGAAAGCTCTATTGAAGGATATTTTAAAATACATGAATAAATGAAGAGATAAATTGTGGATAAATATGGATAATATGATTCAATATTTGAAAAATCAAATTCTCCTCATATTAATAAAATTCAATGCAATTCCAATGGAAGTCCGGTAAATTTTTCTGAGGATTTCAAATACTTCCAAGATGCAAGGAAGAATAAAGACAAGTCCATTTTGAAAAAGAAAAGCTGAAAGGGGACACTTTTCCTACCAGATAGTAAGATATACTGACAACACATAGTAATAAGCATTGTGGTACTAAGGTAGGAAGGAATTAAAAAAACCAATGGAAACAACCGTGTGTCAGAAACATAGAACTTTAAATCTAATAGAGGTAGAATCACAACTCAGTGGAGAAAAAATGTTGCTTAGCAGATATTATTGGGAAATTGGCTTACTATAAAGAGAAAAAGTGTATCCCTGCCTTATGCTATACATAAAGGTGAATTTTGGGACACCTGGGTGGCTCAGCCTTGAGCGTCTGTCTTCGGCTCAGGGTGTGATCCTGGAGTCCTGGGATTGAGTCACATCAGGCTTCCTGCATGGAGCCTGCTTCTCCCTCTGCCTGTGTCTCTGCCTCTCTCTCTCTGTGTCTCTCATGAATAAATAAATAAAATCTTAAAAAAAAAAATAAAGGTGAATTTCAGGTAGGCTAACTACCTAAATGTGGAAGATAAACCTAAATGTGAAAGATAAAAATTGATAAGATAGGTAAGTGGATTTCTTAAGAGTCTAAAAACATGTCATAAGACAAATGAAATTAAAAAATATAATACATTTGACAAATTAAGAATTTTCTGTTTAAAGGAAGATGCTTAGATGAAGCCAACTGATTGGTGACAGGGAAAAGATACCTGCAATGTCTACAACCAAAAAGAATTAATAATATACAAGGGTTCCCTGCAAATCAGCAAGAAAAAGACAGGAAACTAATTTAAAAAATGGGCAAAGGATATGAATAGGCGATTCCTAGAGGAGATACCTGAATGGTTAATAAGTATATAAAGAGACGCAGACCTCATTAGCAATCAGAAAAATTCAAATTAAAGCAAAGAGATGAGAGAGAGAGATACTGCTTTACAACTGTAAAATTCACTAAAAATGAGAAAGCTGGCTAATTCCAAATGTTGGAATGTGAGGGAAGGGGAACCCTCATGCACTGCTGGTGGGAGGGAACACTGCTACAAACTATTCCCTACAGCAGTGGGCAGAGCTTGGTGGATTTAAGGATGGTGAATAACTCAAGCCAGCAATGCCACTCCCAGCCATGCCACCCAGGGAACCTCTTGGATCTTTGCAACAGTCTGTAAGCGGGCAGGAACAAAGACATTCACTGCAGCTTTCTTTGGCATAGCAAGGAGTTGCCCATCTCTAAAAAAAAAATATTGGTAAGGAAAATGTGAGGAATGCACATTGCAGAGTCCTTGGTAGCCGACAGGAGCAATCAGTGTACAAGTTCTGGTGCAGAACCGGGACAGTTCTTTTGAAAACGGATAGTTTGATTTAAAGTGTCAGAGAATGAGATCTATATAGCCTAATAACATTTACGTAAATAAAAATGCACGACATAAAATGTCAAGGGTCCAGACACGTGCAGGGACATGAACACATTAGGGTGGCTGCCTGTGGAGGGAGAGAGGAATGGAAGGAGAAAATAAAATAAGAGGGCTGGGCCTTCTGTGGATTGATGATTGCAGCGCCCATGACCCGACAGTCACGATCAGCTCTGCACTTGAGGTCCAAAACAGACAAACACAAAGCGGGAGGCTCAGAGCAGTTCAGGGTAGTGAGGGTTCAGCAGGGTTGGGCTGGATCGTGGAGGGTTTTAACTGGGTTCCACTGCATCAGCACATACTTCCCCCATCTTGCACAGTTTCTGATATCTTACCTCCCAAGTGCTGTCTGAGGCCACAGGCCATTGCTCATTTCCAAACTCTCTACAGTGTCCAGCTCAGAGTCAACTCTCAATGACACAGATGACTGGCTCTTGAGACGCTTCTGGATTCACACCCTTGCTTTCCTTTCACAATTGCAAAAGCAAGCAGGCAGTGGGCCGCCCTCACCCCTACCCAATCCCACCTGGTGGAGGATGGTGATGTGAACAGATCATGAGCCAGAGGGAGAGATGAGTCTCGAGGGCCTCGCTTTTGGGAGGTTTGGTCTGCGGCACCCCGGTGAGAGCCAGCCATCTGTGTCACTACCAATTAAACAGTGAAATATCTGTAGTAGGAAGAGAAATCAATTGCTCTCTGACTTCTGCAATCTCATTGTGGAGGAGAAGTGATAATTACCCTCCGCTTTGGTCTCTGGAGGGCACTGCTTGACATTCAGCTCCACAGCTCCAGGCCCAAGCAAACCAGCTCCCCGCTCCCTCTGCTGTGGTGTTTAATATGCCACGTAATCCTCCACCCCAAACCCAACTTTGAAATTCCTGGTGCAAATGGAAAATGGGGTTTGAAAAGAAGACGTCACAGGCTTAGAACCTGGGGAGATAGATTTTGTCAGGAGAGAAAAGTCAATCCCGCCCCCCACTCCCGGCCCACCCAGCAGGTTCCCAGTGTCCTTCACCTGGTTACCCACTGATGTGCAGTGCCCCAGGTGGGGAGAGGTTAATTCGAGGCAGCAGGAGTTTTTAGAAGCTGTCGCAGGCATCATGCTGCAATACTTCTCATCAGGTGTTTGGTTAGCTTAACATCTCCTCCTCTGATATCCTCCCTCGGCATAAGGGCAGGGGGGCAGGGGAGGGTTAGGAAGCCTCAGAACTCTCCTCTGTCATTTACCTTTAATTACACTGCCAGCTTTTCAGATTCTCTGTCTGGATTCCTTAATTACCATTAGATAGTAAAATAACCAAAGGACTCCACCTTCCCCATGCACTCCAAGGCAGCTCTGCCCAAGACTGCCTGCCAGGGACCAGCACCCCTGGTGTGTCTGGATGACCCAGACTAAAGGAGTGTAGTGTGGATCTCACCAGCCTGCCCCACAGGCACTTCCAAAATCAACATCCTCTTGGCCACCCTGGCCAGAAGCCCGAGTCCGCTGGCCTCCTCCTCCTCCCCACTGACCACAACCAATTGGTCGCAGAGTCCAACGGGTCCTCCGTGCTCCGTTCACCTTCTCTGGGTCAACTCCATTCTGTTCCCACTGCACTGCTGCTCTCGCTCAGGCTCCCTCATCGCTTACTGAACTTCTAGAATAGAAGACTCAACTAGTCTCTCCTACTAGTCTCTGTGTTCTCATTCTCCACAGCAGCGATCCCCCCAGACAACAGCCTCATGAACTGGGGGGCCCCAGGGCCCTTGAGAGAGGTCCAAACTCCTTAGCTTGGTATTTGAAGGGCCTTATGATTGGCCCCTTTCTGCGTCTCCAGCTTCATCTTGGGCCAGATCACCTTAGTCCCTTGCATTCAGCTATGCAGAATGACCTACCATTTCCCTAACAAGGGAACTATGGCACTACTGACCTCTTGGGGTGAGTACTACTTTGCTGGAGGGGAGGGTGGGGGGAGGGCTGTCCTTTGCATTGCAGGCTGTTTAGCAGCATGGCAGTAGCATCACTCTGAGTGGTGACAACCAAAAATATCTGTAGGTATGATTGGTAAATGTCTCCTGGGGCAAAATTGCATCACCCTGCCACTCCCTTTTGAGCACCTTTACACACATTGGGTGGTTTTGAGTCCTTTTGTTCCTATTCTTTCTATACCTTATGAAACTCCTATGCAGCTTTCAAGCTCAGCCAAGAATTTCCTGAACTTCTCCCTCCCCAGCAGTGCTTGCCACTCCCTGCTTCCTGCCCACGTTGTATTCCAGGCAAGCGAGCGTCCTTGACATCTTAGTGCAAGTAACATTTGCTGAACAGCTCTGTCCCTCACTGGGCTGTGGGCTCCTAGATGGCAGGGACCACGTGATTTCTATCATGGTCTCCACCCTCAGGGGACATCTCTACAACAAGTCAATTCTCTGTGTTTGCGGAACGAATGTCTACATGTTGCATTTGTGGGGTGCAGATGGAGCTTTTGTAGTCATCTCTTTTATTTCATTAATGACAAGGCACTAGGGTGGAGGAAAAAAAAATAATACAGCAAGATTCCTGGTAAGATCCTCTTGCTGGAAGGCAGAGTTAATGTTCTTCCTCAAGGGTGCACAGAAGGGAAAAGAAGTGGGTGCCTTTTTAAAACTGCCACCTGAGTGACAGCTCAAAGGTCTGGTCTGTCTCTGTTTTACCCACCTAATATCTTAAAGGAGCAGCCAGCTCATACATGAGGACAGTACTTAACCAAAGTACATCAGGCCAGGAGGCAGGGCTGCTAGCAGCACATAGGGCAAGCACCTTTGTGCAAATTGCAAAAGGGAGCCCGTCCTCCCTGTGACTGGGCTGCATGTCAGCCCCACAAAGCCTCCCGGCTGTGCCTGCGTGCAGGGCATAGGCTGTACCTGAGCACTTAGCCCCTGCACTGAAGGACATTCCAGACTCCCGAAATCTCAGAAGTAGAAGGCTTCACAGCTGGAGTCCAGCCCCAAGGTTAATTTACTCTGTTGGGCACAGGTGAGACTAAAGCTTGGCCTTCTGACCCCAGTCCTGAGCTTCCCTATAGCATCACCAACCCATCATCACCCACCAACCAGTGATGGGGACAGGGCAGCTCTGGGCAGGGATCTCCTCTGGCGAGGACCCCAGCCCACTTCTGGTCACACAAAACCAGGATGCTTCAGTAGAGCAGGACAATACCACTTTCTCCTTCAGGGTTTCCCTGGCTCTGCTGATGTGGAGCTGTGTGCACTGGGGCAGGTGTGGCTGTCCTTGCTGGCAAAGATCCACCCCTTCCTCCCTCTGCTCCATGGGAGCAGGAAGGGGCCACAGGCCAAGCCTGTTCACTGCAAGGGCTGATAGTCACATCTTTCTGGGGAGGAAGGGAAGAAAGCCCACCAAGGTTCCAGTCCCTGCTTCCTGGTAATGACGTATGTGAGCTTGGAGCCCTGACATTTACTTCCCAGGGCTGTTGGGAGGTTCAGATGAGGTCATGCTCATGGAATCCCACAAAAAAGCTGTATGGTTATAAGGGGCCATTAACAGGGCCCCTTCATAGGTAAATGGGGCTAACAACCCACACTGTGAGCCCTAAAGTTCCTCAGGGTAGGGAGGGCAGCAGCTGGCCACCTATCTGGCAGCCCAGGACAGTCAGTGTGCCTGGGACCAGAGAGCAGCCTTTTCCTTTCCCTTGGACAGTAGTGCTGGGTCAGCCAGCCAGGAGTCTCCTCTTATCTACCCAGAGAGAGATCAAGGTCTATAGGGCAGTGGCTGTCAAACTTCAGCGTATAAAGAATCATTCAGCGTGGGTTGGGGATGGGGGGGTGTGCTTATTGAACGTGCAGATTCAAAAGCCCCATCTGCAGAGATTCTGATCTAGCAAGTCCTTAAATAATGCATTTCAGCAATACCCTTTCCCCCAGGTGATCTGAATGCAGGTGGTGGATGGGTCATGCTTCGAGTCCTGACTGGTAGTTGCAAGAGAATACACTCTCTGGAAGCAGACAGTCTTACTGGCTGTATGGCCTTGAGTGAGTCATTTAATTACTTTTTTATTAAATATTTTATTTATTTATTTGAGAGAGTAAGAGAGTACAAGCAGGGGGAGGGGCAGAGGGAGAGGGAGAAGCAGGCTCCCTGATGAGCAGGGACCCCAATGTGGGGCTGAATCCCAGGGCCCCAAGATCATGACCTGAGCTAAAGGTAGACACTCAACTGACTGAGCCCCCCAGGCACCTCTAGAGTGAGTCACTTAATCTAAGGCCCAGTTTCCTCAAATGGGGAGGTGATGCCTTCACAGAGAAGTTCTGGGTTTGAAGTGAGACGATGCAGGCGGTGCAGGAGCACGGGGTTTGGCCTGGTGTGAGCAGTGCCCATCTTCTCTCCTAGAGACTGAACGCAGGACGCAGGACGAAAGGGCCAGCACTTCAGGGGAGGGGCGACAGAGATGGAGACGGAGACAGCCAGTGAGGGGGCGCCAAGCTCCCAGGGAGCCAGCTGCTGGGACCGCCCGCAGGCTCAGACATCAAGGTGGAGATGTTTCTCCTTTGTTCAGTATCGTGCCTGGCAGGCCCAGCCTGGGGTGGTGATTAAAGCCTAGACAACACTACACTTACAGAAAGGTCAGAACTTGAACTAATTAAAGGGAAGGGCAACTCAATTAAGTGGAGAGTCTGTACGATGCACTGTTCCTCGAGCGATGCTGGGTGTCTGTAGTTGCACATGGGCAGCTGGATGGCAGTGAGCAAACAGCTGCCTGAGTAGAGAGGACCCCGAAGTGGCCCTGGGAACCTCACGGGCACAGCTGTTAGTGGAGCCCAGCAAGCTGCTGCCAGAGGATGGAAACAACTCATCTGGGGGGAGGGAGGTGGGGACTCTCAGCACCCTGGGCACACCAGACTCACTTTCGTCATCAAGGCTGCAGCGGGCTCCATCTGAATTATCACCAATTCTGCACAGGTAGGGTGGGAACAACTGGATGAGAAACCTTTATGCTATGCTTTCTGATTCTGCTCCCTGGGGTAAAAGGGAGAGGAGAGCCAACAGGGGAGGTCGGCACAGCCCCCCTGGGGAGGACACCCGTGGAACACTGCCTGGCCCTGCCCCCACCCCCTTTGAGACGTCCCACCCTGGGCTCCAGATTCATTCTGCTAGACCCCTCATCCAAGAGTGTATTGCAGTGGGAAAGCTGACTTTGGAGTCAGGGATCCCACGCTGGCGGGAAGACCTCTGGATTCTACCTGTAAACTGAAGCTGCCTCACGGTCCCATGAGGAAGCACAGAAATGCAGTAGAGTCTGCTAGGAACCTGGTTCGGTGGCTGCCCTCTGATGCTCAGCATTAGCTTGATGGGATACCAGCTCACGCAGTCCCAATTGTTAGGAGCAAGTTGGACAGTTAGGTGGTCAGGGCCAGGGTCCCCGACAAGAAAATACAGAGTCAGGTCAGCTAAGATAAAACAGCACTAACATCCTGCGTTGCAGCTTAGACACGACTGCACTGCTTTGCAGCCCTTGCAGAAGTGACTTCTGCAAAACGTCCTAAGATAAGACTACTACATAGCATTTGTCACCATCATGGGCAAGGGGCAGTTAGGACATAAGCCCCCAGATGTCAGCAAAAACAGACCTTTCAGTGCATAGACATTAACCTAAAAGGTAGACAGATACGTGACCCTGTTGGGCATGACTCAGCACACTCTGGTTGCTTAAGAGAGTTCCACAAAAGAGTTCATAAAACCCCCTAAACATAGGAACTCTGAGGGCAACCCTCTCGGGCCCCCCTCCCTCTCTGAGAGTTTCGTTTTTGCTTTTTGTTTTTTTTATTTTTTAGATTTTATTTATTTGAGAGAGAGCGAGAGCGAGAGAGCACAATTAGGGGGAACAGCACAAGAGGGAGAGGGAAAAGGAGAAGCAGACTCTCTGCTAAGCAGGAATATAGTTTAGCATCTGAAGGCAGCCACTCAACTGACTGAGCCACCCAGGGGTCCCCTGTCTGGACGCTTTGTACTTTTGCTCAGTAAACTTGGCCCTGCTACCCACTACTCTTCATCTGCTCTAGCTCTTCATTTTTCTAAGTGGGATGACCAAGAGCTGTGGGCACTAAAGGCAGAGAAATCCTGCAACACAATCCCTCTCCCCCTTGGCAGGCAGACCCAGCAACACAATCCCAAACATGTCATTCCCCTGCTCAAACACACTGACCCCAGGCTGCCTACAGAATCCAGCCTTTAGCCCAGCTGAAGACCCTCCCTGTGCTTCCAACCCACTCTCTCTCCTGACAATAGACTCGTATCACAGGAATCACTCTGTGTTCTCCAAACACACCAGCAGCCCCCCAGCCTTGACCTCATGCCCTAAATCATGCTTCGACCACCCTATCCTTGGGGTGATGGATGCCCTTTCTCTGTAGAGGGCTTTATTTCACTCTTCCCAGAGGGTATCCCAGGATCCTTCTCTGTCCCCTGCCCTTAGGGCAGTCTGTGCCCTTCCCAGGATGCTCAACTGCTCAGGCCTGTGTCTGTCCTGAGCACTGGAGTGGGGCAGGGGGAGAGCAGGGACCTGTCATTCCCTTCTATCCAGAGCTTGACCTGCTATAAATGTTCTAAAAACACCTCTGCAGTAGGGGGCTTCTCTTGGGATGCTAAGGACACAGTTTGGTCCAGAGCCCTGGCCCACCAAGAAGGCAGAGCCAAGACCAGTGGAGTCCTGCTCTCTGCTCAGAGGCCAGGTTGCCCCCATTCCACTAGCAGGGCATCTGTGCTTTGTCAGCTGAGGCTCCCCAGCTGTCTATGGCCATGTTACATTGTTTCAAGCTAATTAGACATCATTAAACACTAGGATCCTGGGATGCCCATGATGCAGGGGTAGCCACAGGAGCCTAATCCCACCCCAGCCAGGCTGCTTCCTCTCCCAGACCACTTGGTCTCTGTTCCTGATCCTGCAAGGTCATGTTTCCCTCCCGTGTGCCACTGGGACTCACTCTCTGTTGATCTGATCCTGTGAGGCTGTCACCCTCTTGACACTCATACCCCAAAATAGGCTGATGAAGGGGACAATATGTAAGAAACCCAGGCTAGTTCTCCAGAGAAGGAAAGCAGATCGTACCCACGTGAGCAAGGTCAACTAATTTAGCTGCGAAGAACCATATGTGACCCGCTAGGGAGTAAGCGTAGCAATTCTTTTTAAGATCCTAGGCCAGCTTTTCCTTGCCCCACGGAGGGCTTCTGGGATGATTTCCCTGCACTAAGTTGGTGTTAATTAGTGAAAATTATCTAATGCAAGCTCATTTTAACATTAGCTTAAAGCTAAACATAATTAGGAAGATAAATCAGCTGCTAAAAAAAAATTAAATGATACACAGATGATTTTTAGGATCAGCTGCTGGTCTGGGTTACTGGCCTGGTGTTGGGAGCACTATACAGTACACGGGCAGAGCAAGGCAAGACTCAGAAAGTACCTACTGAGGTATTTCTTTTTTTTCTTTTTAAAATTTTTATTTATTTATGATAGTCACACACAGAGAGAGAGAGAGAGGCAGAGACATAGGCAGAGGGAGAAGCAGGCTCCATGCACCGGGAGCCCGACGTGGGATTCGATCCTGGGTCTCCAGGATCGCGCCCTGGGCCAAAGGCAGGCGCTAAACCACTGCGCCACCCAGGGATCCCTACTGAGGTATTTCTTGATTGATTCACCAGGGCAAGACAACTGGGGTTGGCAGTGACCCGGGAGGTTTTAAGAAGCAGAAAGGATAACTCTTAGATCCTCAGAAAGGATAACTGCCAAGTGATGCTACCTGGCAGGGTTTCCCCAGAGAGGAGAGTGCAGGGATGCGTGTGGTTGGGGAAGGTGGTCTGGAGAGCACTGGGGTGCAGCAAATAAAGTGAATAAAGTAAATCCTCATCCTCTGTGGCCTCTGGCCTTACATGGCCCCCTCGCCCTCCTTCCCACACTGGCTGCTTCAGCTGTCAATTCCTGGGAGGCCTCTGCTCTCCTGGAACTCCGTGGGAATCAGACTCAGTTCCATGCAGCTCCACTAGTAACCAGACGTGTGACCCTGTCCCCTCTGAACCTGTTTCCTTGTCTGTAAAACGGAAGGTTGCTGATTTGTTGTGGAAATGAAATGAAATAATATATTCTAAAAGGGCTGGCACCTGTGTATGTCTGGCACTGAAGTGCTAAGAACAGCCATTGACTCCCTCCCCCAAATGCCCTGCCTCCTTCAGACTTAAGGCCTTCTTTTTACCTCTATTAGACTCAAGGTCAGGCTCCATATTTCATTCCGCTGTATATTTCTTGAACTGGGCACATAGTAGGTCCCCAACACCACGTTAAATGAATGAACACATATGTGGCATCTCCAGGGAAGAGGAGGGGGAATAAAGAACTCTCAGAGTCTATCCTCTGGGACCCACCAAAAGGTTAAAGAACCCTGGGCCCTGCCACTGCCCCAAGCATTTGCTGACTCACTGCTAGAAGAGAGAACAAAAAGAATACTTATCCAGAGCCTGCCACATGCCCAGGCAATACTTCGAGGGGCCCAACAGAAAGATGACCACCACACAAGCTGTGCAGGGCGGAGCTTACAGATTATTGGAAACTTGGTCCAGGGAGACTAATAATTAGTAAAGCATAGGCTCTAACCCAGGGCTAAGATTATGCGATCACTAGCAAGTCCACAGACTCCACAGATTTCAGAGAAGGAAAAACAAAACCAGACAAGGCAGCAGCAGCTCCAGCTGAAGCTGACTGGTCATAGCACCCGGGGTGGTGAGGTGCGGTGGGGGAAGGATCTAGCAGGGGTCACTGGAGTGACTCAGGCCGGTGGGGGCTGCTCAGGCCGGTGCCAGGAGCACAGGCAGGCAGGCAGGCAGGCAGCCAGGACTCGGCCCTGCTCCCCACCTCCCCCCATCCCCCAGACTGGAATCCTGTCCAAGAACAGGCTCTGCCTTATACACTCTGAGAAAAGGGAGGTGGATCTGGCCACCAGCCAAGGTGAGGCAGCATCCTAGGGGCTGAGAGTATGGAAGGACTAGGGGTGGTAGCTGGGAATCCCGGCAAGGCCTCAGCTGCTCAGTGAGGTCACAAGCCCCAGGGGGGCCAGAGCGTGGCCATTAAGAGGACAGCGTAGGTCCCTGGAAGCTACCTGCACTCAGTTTCCAGGTGACACCTGCCCCAATGTCTCCAAGTAGAATCTTCTCACCTAGTCGGCACAGATCAGAGCAGCTAGCAGCCCTGTACTTGTCTGTCTCCAAACTAGTCTGTGACCTTCCCAGAGCCTGGCTGGCAACAAATACACCTTTTTTCTCTAAGTTTCAGAAGGAAGAGGTGGCCCCAGAGGACAATCCCCAAGGGTAATGGCATTTGTAGCAGAAGCACACAAGCCTTGAACTCTGACCCAGCTAGCTTCTTATGAATTCTATGACCTTGTGCTTTCTCTGAGCCTCTGGGAAAACAGTGCATCCCTTGTGAGGGGCTGAGGATTGGATTAATTAAAGGAAACAGCATAGCGCCCATCTTTCAACCACGTTAGCCCCTCTTCATAGAAATCCGTTTTATCTGCATATATTACTCATCTTTTTCAAAGAGCTGTCTCCCAGTCTTGCTTTAGAGCCTCAGCAGTCTCGTGAATGAAAGCAAGAAAGCAAGAATTATCCCTATTTACTGATGCAGAGATGACGCCTGAGGCAGGGTCACCAAGTGGGTGAGGACAGAGACAATCTGAGCAAGAATGAGGACACCTAGGCTCCCAGCTCCCAACTGTGTACTCTTCCTTCCTTCGGCAATAGCCTGGTCAGGAGACCACAACCCAACAAACCTGGATCTGCTCCCCATGAAACCAAGAGAAGGTCATGAAGAAGGTACCCCTTTATTGAGGCCCACCCATCGCTGATGTTTGAGCTCCCTGGGAAACACCCATCCTCAGAGTTTCAGGGACTCAGTGTCAGATTTTAGAGGAACTAAGCCAGGCCTCTTTCTCCTCCAGAGAGAAGCACGGTTGGTCTTCCTATGCCCCACTGCCCAACTCTGAAAGGAAATATCCTGAGGATATTTCCAGACTGCCCTCAGGCTCTTTGGGCTGGGCTTTGCAGCCAGTCAGGCCCTTCTGAATGACAGTGCGAGGGGAACACCCTTGAGGATGCCCAGTTTAGGAACTGGGACACCTCTATGCCTTCCTGTCTTTTCTCTGCCCATGGCAGATCTTAGAGAAGATCTGTGGCTGCCGATTCAGATCCCATAGCCCTGCAGACAGTGGAGACAGGCAGACAGCTGCTCTGACAAACAGCTACCACCAAAGCAAGGCCAACAGGTAAATGCAGTGGGGTTGGTGGGAGGGGTGGAGGGTAGTGGGCAGCTGGTCTTCTCTCACAAGGAGGAAAAAGGAAATACACCTGCACAGGGTCCCCAGCCCCAACAATGGGAAGTGACTCCTAACTCTCCTAATTCATTTCCTGGATGTGGCATCCCTACTTCCTGGCAGGAAATTTGGCCACATTCCCTCCCCTGCTCTGAAAGAAGGCTGAGAAGGCAGCAGGTGCTTTCCAGAACAATTGACATTTGTGGGCTACATTCTTGGTATCCTTAGTTTTCATACATAGTTTCCTCCTTGTTTTGTTTTTAAAGATTTTATTTATTTATTTGACAGAGAGAGAGAGAGAATTAAACAGGGGGAGCAGTAAGCAGAGGGAGAAGGAGAAGAAGGCTCCTCACTGAGCAGGAAGCCTGATGCAGAGCTCGATCCCAGGACCCTGGGATCATGACCTGAGCTGAAGGCAGACACTTAACCAACTAAGCCACCCAGGTGCCCCTCCTCATCCTTGTTTTTTAAAACCATCCAGAAAGCTAGGGATCATCCTCCCATTTTGCAGATCAGGAGCCTCAGAGAAGGAAGTGCTTTACCCAAAGGAACACAGCTATTGAGTGGCCAGATCTAGACAGAAACCAAGATCTTTCGATTTAAAGGTCTTTCAAGGCCTGTGCTTGACCTTGACATGAAGCTGGGTCTCCATTGCTCTGAAATTCTGGCTCCTGGGATCAGTGATTGAGCATAAAGGAGAGACGCTTAGAATCCAACAGCCAAAGAGCTCGGGGCTTGGCAGGGGTGCCGGGACAGGCTGGGGCAAGATCCCAGAAGGGCTGTGCTCAGTCCTTGGAGCTGCAGCTGCACGATAATCCACCAGCCTCAGTGGGACAAGGACTCTGGAACTGCCCTGTGCCTCTGTAACAAAGTCTGTGTGGGATGGTTACTCGTGTAGAGAAGAAGGGTTAGGTGGATCAGACTTCTTTTTGTTTTTTTATCTACCTCATGCCAATATCCCAGTGCCCAGCATGGGGCCCAGTACAGAGACAGGGCTTGGCACTATTTGCTGGATGTCCTTGAATGAGGGAAGCGCTGATCGAGGCTAATAGAGGAAGACAGTAGCTTTACTTAGTGGCAAACAGCCACCTGCAAGGTGTGTCTCCTGGCATGGTGAGCCAGAGACCCCAAGACTTTGCCTTACCCTCTGGGCACATGTTCCCCAGGTGTTCACCCCCATCAACTCTCCAGACCTCTAACCATGCCTCCTGCTCTGCTGCTTTTCCCCAAACCCTTCTGCAGTTTGTTACAATGGGGATGAAAGGAATCTCCTGGGTAACACGCAGTTCAACAGGGGACTTCTCCAGACACTTGCTTCTCTACAGGGATGGAAAGAGATGGATGGCCAATCGGAGACAGTTTCCAACCCTTTATACAAATACTGACTGCCTGTGACCACTGGGGCCCTGCAAAGGAGACTCAGAAGATATGGTGGGGTCTCACTCCTCCAAAGCTGCTAGTCCCTGAGGATAAAACGAACTCTTCCCAAAGTGAGCTGTGTGCCAGGCACAAACCTGGAACAAACAAGGGGCCATGTCTGACAACAAAAAGGTGGCTTTTTTTTTTTTTTTTTTAGAATAAGCTCAGGGATGGGGGAGGTGTGGAGTTTCGGGGAGAGGGCAGAGGGAGGGAGAGAATCTTAAGCAGGTTCCATGCCCAGTGCAGAGCCTCACATGGGGCTCGATCTCACGAGCCTGAGATGATGATCCAAGCTGAAATCAAGAGTCAGATGCTTGCTTTTTTTTTTTTTTAAGAGTCAGATGCTTAACTGGCTCCCAGGTGCCTCCCAAAATGGTCACTTTTGAATTGAAAATTTGATAAAGTGCCAAGGAAGAGACAGCACCTGAGCTGGGTCCTGAAAGAAAGGAGACAAAGCCATCAGCAGGCAGGCAGGGGTAGGGCCAGGCCTGTTACATGCTTGTCTGTCTCCCATTAGCCAGGCGGGTCTGGCCCTCTGCTGCAACAGGAATGAAGAGCTCCTGGCTCATCAAAACTGCCTGGTCCACCAGCCTCCCTCTCTTGGGTTCTGTCTGTAATCTTCTGTCTATCTATAGTCATTGGTAATTCTGACCACAGACCTGGAGAGGCTATAAAATCTCTTTGTCTTTGGTCTAAAGACAAGCCATTTCACCCTTTAGGACCTCAGATGACTCCCTGCAGAAATGAAGATAATACTCTGCCTCATGTGATGATTGAGGCTCAAAGGACACAAGGCACTCAATGTGTGGTTGGCAGTGAAGTGCATTTGGGTGTGAGGCCCAGGAGTGCGAGGTCAAGGGTCAATGAGGTAGGGGACCAGTAAATTTTCTCTTCTGTAGGCGACCTCTCTAAACTCACGCAGGAGCCTCAAAAACAGATGCCACCAGGCACAAGGTGGAGATGCAAAGATGGGTGGAGTCTTGGTGCAATCTCAGCCTTCCTGTTGCGTTTGGACATGCTTGTGGCCAGATCCTCGGCGTCAAAGGGCCTTCCCTAACCTGGGTCTGCGTTAATGCCCCTGCTGCCATGCCCTCTGTCAGGCACTTAGCATATTCTAATGATGCTTTAGTAGATTAGCTGGCTACTCAAGAGCAGGGGTGTGTTTTATATGCCTGTTTTCTGCTAATGTGCTTAGCACACAGTAACGCTGAAATATCTGTCCAGTGACCAGATGAACATGCTCCTTCCAAATCACGAGCCCACCCAAACTGCAGCCGTTTGGTCCTCTCCCTCTGCTCTTGTACATAAGAACCCAAAATTTCCCAGTCTACACATGGTCTGGCTTGAGGTCTCTCCTGGCCCTCTGCAGCCACAGTGACCTGAGCAGCCGCACTAGCCACCTCCCGTGGTCATCTCTGTCAGCATGAGACAGGCCAGGAACTCATTTCTTGGTCCCTGAAGACACCTTTTCTGCCTGCAGCTTACACAAAGTCCATCATTCAGTGACACTAAAATAAGCAGATCATTCAAGGGGGAAAAGGCAGCAGGAAAAAACTGCACCCCACAAGTAAACATGGCCAAGTGTCTAAATGCCAGCTAGCCAGCACAGCCAGCAGAGCCAGTGCAGCCACAAGGGCCTTCCGCCATCCAGAGGCCTAGAAAACACACACAACTGGCCGCTTTGGAGGCCTTCCTCCCAGTCCACCAGGTCCCACCTCTACACCTGCTGGCCTATCTCCTCAGTGCCCTCTGCCTCCCCTCACCCTCAATCAGATTTTCTTTTAGATTTTTTTAATTTATTCATGACAGACAGAGAGAGAGGCAGAGACACAGGCAGAGGGAGAAGCAAGCTCCCTGCAGGGAGCCTGATGCAGAACTCGATCCTAGGACCCCGGGATCACATCCTGAGCCAAAGGCAGATGCTCAGCCACTGAGCCACCCAGGTGCCCCTAGATTTTCAAACTGTCTCCTAGTTAGGCTCCCTTCTCTCGATCCGAGGCCAGGTGGGAAGCCCTCACAGGTCTGTGGCAGTGGGTAAAGTCCTGCCTACTCCCCTGTGCCTCAGTTTTCTGTTTGTCATTCAGGAATAAAGACAATAGAGCCTCATGAAGGTCTTCTGAAGATGAAATGAGATAAACTACGAACTCTCCGGGACACAGCTGGATAGGTGCATGTCCTTTTGCCTCCTACCACAGCCCCTCATCTCAGCACAGAAACCATCTCAGCCTGCCTTACCTGGCCTCGCAGCAGGCCGACTACTTCCCCTGCAGACAAAGGAAACTCCCTCAAGGCATCAGGGTGAAAAGGAAGGGGGAAAGTCTAGAGGAACAGCCCTGGAAGGTTGCTTACCAGCTGAACAAGCTGGGGGAGTCAGGAGCAGATGGAGGTGAAAGGGTGTAGCCTCTAGAGCAGAAGCGAGGGGTCTGGGTCTTTCCATCACCAACCATGTGATCTTCAGGCAAACTCCCTTCCTCCTCTGTCCCTCAGTTGTGACCTGTGAAACAGGTCAACCTCTCTGTCCTGCCTACTTCATGGGGTCTCTGAGAAGAAGGTGCTGTAGAGACTTGAGTGACAGTGGGGCCCCCAGAGGCCTGGGAGTTGAGGGGCCATAGATAGGTTCAGAAGCTGCCTCTGATAGGGTGTGCTCACCTGCTCTAGACTCAGTGTTAGGATGCTCGCACCATGCCCCACCTAGTACTTAGCTTCCACCACCATAGCTCTTTCCTCCTGCCAAAGCTGCTTGCTGTTTTGTTTTTTTAAATATTTTATTTATTTATTTTGAGAGAGCAGAAGTGGGGGTGGGGAGACAGAGGGAGAGGGAGAAGCAGACTCCCTGCTGAGGGGCTTGATCCCAGGACCTGAGATCATGACCTGGACCAAAGGCAGCCTGCCTGCTTAACTGACTGAGCCACCCAGGTGCACCCAGAGACCCCCATAGCGCTTGCTATTCTGAAGGAAAAAAAAATCTCTTGCTCCTGCTCCCAGGTCTCTTAATGGAAAAACCACCCATTCCAGTTTCCTTCTCTTTCCCCTTTCAACTCTGCAATTCACCTCCCCCAGGAAGCCCTCCCAGATTAGGTTAAAAAAAAAAAAAAAAACGCTTTTCCTTGTTTTTCCTTCCAGTGTCTCCCCCAGTATCTGAGTTAATTAACTCTTGGAGGGCAAAACCCACAACTTATGTACTTCTATGGCCGGCGCCTGGCACAAAGTGGGCACTCAGGAAATAACTACTAGCTCAATATGTACACATTGGATTTGTTCACAATTGTTAAAGTTTCTATTGTTAAACATTTAAAGAGTGAAGAACGTTACATTTCACAGGAGACTCCTGACATCCCACATGGGACTGGCAGCCCCTGTGGGCAGGGGTCCTGTCTCTTCTTTTCTTTTAACAGGGACACAAAATCTGTATCCCAGGTTGTGACCAAGCTAGCTCCATTCACCCCCCTCAGTTTAGTCCTGGGGCACTACCATCAGAGAGCAGGGCAGGACAGCACAGTAGTTAAGGGCAAGGACTTTGGCTTTCGAATCTTGGCACAGCCACTTACTAGTTGTGTGACCTTTGGCAAGTAACTGTTCAGAATAAAAAATAAGGCAAATCCCCATCTCACCTAGTTGTTGTGAAAAGCAAGAGAGAAAATGAAAGCATATTACTAGCATAGGGCCTGGCACCCAGGAAGCACTAACGAACCAAGGCTTTGAGGATTGCATCATGAGACCTGACCTCTTACTCCAGCTGAACAGCATTTACAGTACTATTATCCTTTGTCCTTTCTCCTCCTCTTCTCACACTTGCCTTTCTCTTTTGCAGGATGCAATATACAAAGAAAGCTCAGGCAAATTAGGAGGAACTTCTTACGGGGGGAGAGGGGGCATTTGGATAGTGAAAAGTTCATTCTTCCTTCTGGCAGCCAATCTAGCCAACAACCTGCATCATCCCTTCCAGGAAGAGGAGCGTCACCACTGGTCTTTCTAGATTAGTCTTTCCTCCCAGGCCACTTCAGCCTCAAGGGGTAACAGGACTCAACCACATCCATCCAGTTAAATTAGAAGGGTGGGTCCAAGCCACTCCTGTTGTATACTCTGAACTGGGCACAAAAGATTGCTGGTGTTTCTCAAATCTCTGTGCACGGAAGCCAGATTTAACTAACAGAAATAGAGAATGCTCCATTAAATTTGAATTTCAGACAACAAATAATTTTTAGTATCTGTATGCCTCAAATATTGCATGGGGCATACTGATACTAAGATGTGTGTTGTTCATCTGAAATTCAAATTTAATGGAATGTCCCATATTTTATCTGACAACTCTACCCAGGTGCCCCTACCCAAGGACAGAGAGTAAAAGATTAAACTCTTCCCCCTGCCCCACAACCTACTGGCCCATCAGTATTCCAACCAGCTACTGTGGAAACATCCCCTCTTGAGGTCAGCCCCCAAGCAGAGTAGACACAGTGCGAGCTTTCTCACACTGCACCCACCCCCTGCCCCAGCTGTTTTTTTTTTTTTAAGTTTTATTTATTTATTCATGAGAGAGAGAGAGAGAGAGGCAGAGACACAGGCAGAGGGAGAAGCAGGCTCCATGCAGGGAGTCCAACGTAGGATTCGATCCCTGGTCTCCAGGATCGTGCCCTGGGCCAAAGGCAGGCGCTAAACCACTGCGTCACCCAGGGTTCCCTGCCCCAGCTGTTGATTCCAGTTATGTGCCTTGTCAAAGTGGCCAGCACAGAGCCAGGCCCATAGCGGGTGCTCAAAATACAGTTCTTCATTTACTCTAGGCTGCTTGACTTCTAGTACTGGCCCCCAAGGGGGTGTGAATGCCCAGTCTTGACTCTGGGGGCCTCCTAACGAACAGCTCGGCTGGGGTAGGGAAGTCCTAGCACCCAGTTCTTGGGGCTGATTGAGAACCAAATGAGAATATCGCTTGGGATCTGTTGTGTAAATCCCTGGGCCGCCCATGGGTTGTCATCAAGACCTCTGAGTGGCCCATTTTGCCACAAGGCCCCACAGCCCCCTTCTCCCTACAAGAGAGTAACTTGTCAAGGAAATAGAAGCCCAGAGCGGAGGAAAGCCAGCCCTCCGGACAATGGAATAATGACAAACTGTCCAGCACCTTGTAATTCGCCAAACACATTCCCATCCATCCTCTGTAGAGGCCTCACCAGCCCCTCGACCCGAGGGAGGGTTCTGGGCCCATTTTCCAGAGCGGCCCCGGGGCAGTCCTGCCCCAGGCCCTGCCTCGGAGGTGGGGCCGGGTCCCAGGCGCTGCCGGTGGGGGTCGCACAGGTCTGGGGGGGCGGGGCCTACCTTCTGGGCCTCCTGGATCATCTGCCTGACCACCTGCTTGAGGTGGGGCGCCTTCTCCTCCTTGGGGGGGTGGGTGAAGACGGTGATGCGGCTCACGCCGCGGTAGACGCCCGTGTCGGTCCAGCCCAGGTCCAGCGGGGGCACCTCGGTGTCGGAGCGGTCGGGCCAGTAGGCCAGGGACTCGCAGGGCTCGGGCTCGGGCTCGGGCTCGGGCTCGGCCTGCGCCGACGCTTTGGCCTTGGCCTTGGCCTTGCCCCGGGCGGCGGCGGCGGCGGCGGCGGCGGCGGCGGCGGCGGCGGCCTCGTAGGGGCTCCAGGCGGCGCGGAGGGCCTGCTGCTCCTGGCTGGAGAGGAAGCCCCGCAGCTGCTCCTTCTGGACCAGCTCGCGGTAGGCCTGCTCGCCGCCGCCCAGCAGCGCCTCCAGCGCGGCCCGCCGCCGCTCGCAGTAGTAGAAGGCGGCCTGCGCCTCGGTCACCCTCTCGTTCACGTGCGCCTCGTCCAGGCAGCTCAGCTGGGACTCGGCCATGGCGCTGCGGCCGCCCGTCCCGGCCCCGGCCCCGGCCCCGGCCCCCGCCCCGGCCGCCCCGCCGCACCTGGAGCCGAGGGGCGGGGCGCCTCACCTGGCCGCGAGGCCGGCCAATCCGCGCGGGCCGGGGCGCGGGCGCGGCCGTCGGGCGGGGAGGGGCAGCCGCGCCGTCGGTCCGGGGGCGGGGGCTCCGGGCCTGCGGGGCGGGCGGGGGCCGGGCAGGAACTCGCGGGGGGGGGGGGGGGCACCGGAGGCCACCTAACCCCCGCCGCCGCCTGGCGGGGCGCGACCCGCAGCAGGTGCGCGCTCATCTTCTGCGCAGTTACGGCCGCGAGCACGTGCTTGGCCGCGGTGCCTCGGGCCGGTGGCTCTGACCGCTCCCCGCCAGGGGGGTCCGGGGGCCCCCGCTGCCCGACAGGATTGTGACGGCCCAGGGTGGGGGGCGGTTGGCCTGCAACACCCCCAGCTCCCGGCCCACGTGTCCCAGTTTTGAGATCAGAGGGCTCCAGAAGCTAATACAGGACCTTCACCACGATAAAAATTTCCTAAAAAAAGTAAAACAAATCCAAATACAGCAAAGATGTCAGCTGCAGTGGTGGGTTTCCGCGCCGCCCCCACCCCCGCCCCATTTTAATTTGAAGTGACACGTGTGTGTGTGTGTGTGTGTGTGTGTGTGTGTGTTTGGGCAAGACAGGCTGCCAGAGGCCTGATTACTATATTAGTGATTCAAAGTACATGTTTGAGCTCAAGGAAAGAAGCCACACACACACACACACACATCTCACCAGCAGCGGCTGCTCTGCTGTTTCCCATTGGATTAAATACAATCTTCTTAGTCATTAACATATTATTTTGTTCATGCACTGCTTTACAATTTGATTCTCCACATTCAAAATATTTTCAGATCATAGCAACCAAAGGTTCACATTTCTCCCATTTTATAGCACAGCATCTCAGAGCTGGAAGGAGCATTAGAAACTAGTCCAACCCCCTCATTTTACAGCTGAGGAAATTGAGGCCTTGAAACACGTGGTCTAACCAGGCCTCCTGCAAAAGGAGAGGCAGGGCATGGGCTCTATTAGCTTCTCTGTTGTCTCCGTGATCTTTGCTGTACATCTCAGTCACCTTTGCCCTTTTTCCTTGTGAAATGGCAGAAGGTTACTGGGGACCTGATTCTAAACTGCAGGGAATTTGAAGAAGTTGCCTGTTTCTGGGCCTTCCTTTGACAGTGTGGGGGGGAAAAAAGAGGGTTAGATTTTCAAATATCTGTGACTCTTGTGACAGCAGTTGCTTCTGGCACCAGTGTCAGCAGCCCAAAGATCAGTGGTGGTGGGCAGAGAAATGCCTATCACCTTGGCACCCTTAGGAATTGCAAGGCCTCACTTCTGGCAAACATTTTACTCATCTTTAGGCAAATTTCATCTTTACAATGAAGACCACTTAGTTCACTTCCTAAAGATTTTGAGGCCCTAAGAGATGCTAGACTATGCCCTGGGAGCGTAGAGGAACTCCGGGAGGTGGAGGGATAACACAGGTGTAACAAAAGTGCTCTGATAAACTCAAGCAGCAGTGCTTTGGAAGCAAACATTTACTCAATGCCTACTATGTGCCTGGCATGCAGTAGGCACTTAGTACATAGTTCTTTAAAACAAAATGAAATAGGGCCAAGAGAAAAGTATGCACAGGGAGCTGTGGGGATTGTGAGGGAAGAAATAAATCTGTCCAATGCAATGTGGATAAGAGAGGCTTACCCAGCAGGAGGGGATTTTGAGTGGAGCCTAAAGGATGAGAAGATTTCAAGGGGAAAGAGCAAATGAAGACCCTCCGGGCAGAGGGAGATAGCCAGAGCGTCATGCTGGGATCAGGCACATGTGGCTTCAGGTCAAGATCATTAGCTCTCAGAGCCTTAGTGTCCTCATCTGCAAAACGGGATAACAATGGTGATTTCCTAATACCTCCCAGATTGTTGTGGGGATTAGCTGAGATGTGGTATTTGATTTAATCAGTTTGGTGTCTGACTGGTAGAAAGTGGCTTACAACATTGCTTCCAACACTTTCCTGTGCATAGAAATCGCCTGGAGGATCTTGTGAAAATGCGGATTCTGTTTCAGTAGGTCTGAGGTGAGGCCGGAAACTCTGCATTTCTAGCAAGCTCTCGGGTGATGCTGGTAGCACTGGCCTATAGACCGCACTTTGCCTAGCAAGGATTTCAAGAGGCCAGTGAATAAGAGAGTGAATTTTCCTGTCAGGGAGTCCTGGGATGAATCTCACTTTCTAGGGATAAGCTGTGTATCCCTGGGAAAGTTACTTCCCTTTTCTGGGCCTTGGTCGCATCTTCAGTGAAATGTGTGCAGTAAAAAGTCCTACCTTACAGGGCTTGTGAAAAAGGAAGTAAGTGAATAGATATATACTGCTTAGTGGAGTGTCTGGCCTAGCGGAAAAGCCAGTAAAGGGTCATCAGTGTTAAAGCGTAGGAAGATGAGACTGGAAGAGAGGGACATTGGGGCCAAATTGTGGGGACCTTGATTTTATTTACTTATTTTTAAAGATCTTATTTATTTATTCATGAGAAACACAGAGAGAGAGAGAGGCAGAGACATAGGCAGAGGGAGAAGCAGGCACTCCTCAGGGAGCCCAATGTGGGACATGTGGGACTCGATCCTGGGACCCCAGGATCACGCCCTGAGCCAAAGGCAGATGCTCAACCGCTGAGCCACCCAGCCATCACAGGACCTTGATTTTAGATCTTATCCTGTAGCTGAAGGGGAGGCACAGAAGGTTATTAAGAGGCTGATATGTTCATTAAAAAAATAACAGTAATTACTATGTGCCTGGCACTGTGCTAATTATTTTATGGATCCTTCAAATGAATTCATGTAATCCTATTTTAAAAATTATTATCATCCCCATTTTATAGGTAAGAAAACCGAAGCACAGAGAGGTTCAGTAGTTTATTCTAGATCACCCAGCTAATGATTAGGAGAGTCAGGATTTAAACCCAGATCATCTGACTCCAGAGCTTGCCTACCCACCCACCTCGCTATACTGCCTCAGTTGAGAATGTTAGGAAGTGACATTAGTAAGAGACAGTGCTCCCCTTGCTTACTAATTTCTTTATTCAGCTGAATTCATTTGCTGAATGCCTAGCATGGTGTTCTGGGTTAGACACCATTCCGTTACAAATCCTTATTGAGCTTTACTAAAGCACAAGGCTCTACTCTAGGTGCAGCAGTTCGGCTCTGAACAAAACCAGTCCTTGCTCATGTGGAGCTCACACTGAAGTGCAGTGATTAAGACATGGTTTTTGCTCTCAAAGAAGCACAAATGTTGTGTGACATAAGTTGGAATTGGACAGAAGGTTAGAATCAGAGTAGAGTATTTTAGTAACAGTTGACATTGGAAAAGATCCCTCCTAGATGTAACCGATAGGAAACACACTGTGGTGTTTTTGTAATATTCCCCTTTGGGTACCAAGGACTTATTTATTCAGCTAACATTTTTGAGCAGTTAATATGTACTAGATAACATGCTTGCCACTGCGAATAAAAAAGAGGAATCCGACGTGATAGCTAGCTGCCCTGGTGGCTGCCTCAGTTTAGCTGGGAGTCAGATACCCACAGCTGTCTCTACAAAGCAGGGGTAAGTGATGGCATTAGCGTTCTCAGAGAGGTTGCAGGCTACGGAGGCATTTTAACATAAAATTATCCAATTTGATCTGCCCCTAATCTGGTGAAGTAGACTCTAAAGGGGATTACAGGGAGGGGTTAAAGATGAATAAACTTGGGCAGCCCGGGTGGCTCAGTGGTTTAGCGCTGCCTTTGGCCCAGGGCCTGATCCTGGAAACCTGGGATCGAGTCCCACGTCGGGCTCCCTGCATGGAACCTGCTTCTCCTTCTGCCTGTGTCTCTGCCTCTCTCTCTCTGTCTCTCTCTCTCCGTGTCTCTCATGAATAAATAAATAAAATCTTAAAAAAAAAAAAAAGATGAATAAACTGAGACTGCAGGGGGCAGGGAGGACCGGCTCCAGGTTATCAGCTGGCAAGTAGAAATGCTGGGGCACCTGTCCATGCATCCTGACCCCCCACCTGGGCTTCCACCCTCCCACACAGCTAAACACTGTGCATTATCACTGAGTTTTTTTAAAAAGGCTTACCCACCGGGAAATCTATTCCTTTTGGGCACAGGCTCTATCGACTTTGCATCTGGGGACATTCCATGAGGTGGTGACACCCTAGGATTGGAAGCCTTTGGCCCCAGACCAGTCCCTCCAGTCCTGGTTTGGAGTTTCCCTGAGCTAGGTGGAGCCTACTGTGCTTGCATTTCCAACTTCAGAAGCCACTTTGCCCAAGGTGACTGTGCTTTCCTAAGAAATGGTGTCTCCTCCTCTGGCAGTTGCTGCCCCCTGCCACCTGGGACCTTGGCTCCTGTTCACCTTCCCCACCCCGTGGCGTGCTGCCTGCTGTGTGTGCAGTAAAGATGCGACACCTTGTAGTTAATGCTAATTGCAGCTGTGTTCATCTCCCTGCACATCTATTTCCCAGGCCCTCCTGTGTAGTTCGAGTCCCAAAATAGCCCACCTCATGATATATCAGCTACGATTCCCAGGGCTGACTTTTTCTCCTCTGTAGGAATTTGTGT
Source organism: Vulpes vulpes (assembly GCF_048418805.1). Taxonomy (NCBI): domain Eukaryota; kingdom Metazoa; phylum Chordata; class Mammalia; order Carnivora; family Canidae; genus Vulpes; species Vulpes vulpes. Next base: position 55,433,843 of record NC_132795.1, read on the forward strand.
CAGGAACGCCTGTTGTAAAACTTTGGGGACTTGGGGCACCTGGGTGGCTCAGTGGTTGAGCATCTGCCTTTGGCTCAGGGCGTGATCCCGGGGTCCTGGGATCAAGTCCCACATTGGGCTCCCTGCATGGAGCCTGTTTCTCCCTCTGCCTGTGTCTCTGCCTCTCTCTCTGTCTCTCATGAATAAATAAATAAAATCTTTAAAAATAAATAAATAAGTGCAAATTAGCCAAAATTAAATAAAAGTAAGAAATTCAGGGTGCCTGGTTGGCTCAGTTGGTAGAGCATGTGACTCTTGGTCTCTGGGTCATGGGTTCAAGCCACACATTGGGCGTGGAGCCTACTTTAAAAAAATCTTATAAAAAATAAATTAAAAGTATGAAATGCGGTTCCTCAGTCACAGTGACTGCATTCAAAGTGCTCAATAACCAATGGGGCCAATGGCTACACACTGGATGGTGCAGATACAGAACATTTCTAATGTCACAGAGAGTTCTTTTACATGGTGCTGCTATAAGAACTCACATGCGGAGATAGTTACTCCGGGGCTGAGAACTTAAGAAGGCTTTTCCAGAGAGGTGGACCTCGAGCTGGGGTGGTAAGGGAGCATTGGAGGCAGAAACCACTCCTGGGGGAAAGAGGGAAATTGTGCCCTTCACATTTGCATGCCAGCTCTGGTGGGGACCTGGCTCCGAGGGAATGTGGAACCGGTGAATGAACGAATGAATGTAATGATCAAGGCAAATACAGGCTAAACTGACATGTTAGATTTGTTGTGTAAGTGTGTGTGTGTGTAAGTGTATTTTTGTCTTGTGTTTGTGTGTACATGTGGGTATGTGTATACATGTGTACAGGTATATATGTGTGTACAGTCACATGTGTAGGTGACTACACATATGTGAGTATATACATGTGGATGTTTCAGGGGTGAGGGGAAGGACGGGGAGAGGGAATAGGCCAGAAATAGACGTTGCTCCATGAAAGTTCTTGAATCTCTGAATTCCAGGGTGAGTTTGAACTTAGTACTGTTGGCAGTTGGGAGCCACGGATGGTGTGTGAGCTGGGAAATGGCAGGATGTCCCAGCAGGGACGGCCAGAGGCTGGTGTGCTGGTGTGCTCTGACAACATGCAGTGTTTGAGAAAGCCGGCTGCTCCAGTTCTGGGGCAGGGGAGGTGTTGAGAAGGAAGTCACGGGAAGGGATGGGGTTATCTCTCACTTCTTTCTTGCACAGAGTTCCGGGAGCCGTGTGCCCTGGTATGCAGGCAGTGTGTGCAGCTTGAGCAATCTTCACCCCCCCAGGGCAAAGAGAACCTCCTCCCCCTCCCAAGAGCTAGCAGTGCTGAGAACTGGGGTGTGTCTGAAACATTTTTAGGCAAATTTTAAAACAGCTCTGACCCCAACCAAGGGACCTGGGTTGGAATATTTAGTATTTGTTCATCTCTGTCTTTAGGGACTAGGCCCTTTGCCCACCGATCCCTCTAGGGCGAGGTCAGAAGAGCAGTGGCAGGAGACATTCCCACAGAGGGAGAAGTGCTCTCTGAGGGTGGGATCAAGTAGGACTTCGTGAAGGAAGTGGCATTTCCCCCAGCCTTGCAGGCTGGCTAGGATGTAGACAGAGGGCAATAGAGAGGAAGGGGCACTGCAGGTGGAGGACTGATATGCCCAGTCACCAGAGGAGGAATATGTAGGGTGCAGTTCAGGGCAGAGAGTAGCCCAGAGGTCCTGCCTCTCCCTCACCCCCCAGCTCTGGAAGGCAGCGTAAATCTCAAGCCCGGGATAGTGGGGGGAATGTTTTTAGTAGAGATAATGCCCTATCTGGGTGAAGTGATGTAAAAAGTAGCGGAGAGCCTAGAGGTGGGCAGGCCAGCCAGAGGAAGTAATGGCAGCTCCAGGACCAGCCTGTCATTCTCCCTCAAGAATCACTCCTTTAGGGGCACCTGGGTGGCTCAGTGGTTGAGCGTCTGCCTTTGGCTCAGGGTGTGATCCTGGGGTCCTGGGATCGAGTTCCACATCAGGCTCCCCTCGGGGAGCCTTCCTCTCCCTCTGCCTGTGTCTCTGCCTCTCTCTCTGTGTCTCTCATCAATAAGTAAAATATTAAAAGAAGAAGAATCACTCCTTTATTTGGCCAACACCCTCAGCACTTTGTCCCTTGCAGGCCACTGTTAAAGGGCAGCTGTCCTCTGGAAGGGGGTGGGTGAGGCCCAGGGAGGGGATTTACTACCTCAGCAGGTTTATCAGTGTGATAGGTGCAGAGAGACTTACCCTGCTGAGGGCTGAGTACAGGACAGGCAGGTTTCTAAGAAGAGGAGACCTTTGCAACAACACGTCGAGGAGGGTGAGGTGGGGTGCAGAAGGCTGTTTCTGCTACAGTGGAAGGTGTAGTGGGACTGCCCTCTCTTTGCTGGGGCTCACCAAACAATTCCTATGATTCTGTTTACTTCTCACGACCACTTTGTGTTATTGTCTCTGGTTCTCTAGAGTAGCTCAGAGAGGTCAAGTAACTTGTCCAGGCTCACAGAGTCAGTGGCAGAGTGCTTCCTCCACTCTTTCCACATTGCTTGCAGGGGAAGCAGGGGACAGCTAGAAAGGAGGGGGCTCTGGGGCGCATAATTCAAAGATGGGCTTTCTCTGCAGGACTAGGAGTTTCTAGAGTGCCCCAGATCACAGCTGGCAACTGAAAAGCCGCTGGCCGTCTAACACCTCCTACTGGTTCTCATACCCTCTGTACAAGGTGTGAATTCCTCTTTCTGCTCTTGACCAGGAATGGGGAAACTCAACTGTGGAGTAGGAGTGGATATGGCTCCAGTGTCCTGAGCCACACTCAGATATAACCCTGTTGGCCACGTGTATATGGCAGAGGAAGAATAAGGAGCAGCCAAGACTTAAAACTGAAGGCAGCGTCCAAGGAGGAAGTTGGGGAAGGCAGATGAGTGGGGTCCAGCTTCTCTTCTGGGATTACAGGGGCCCCCGGTGACAGTGGGCATCAGATGGTGCTGGTGCTATGAGCCAGCAGCATCAGGGACCCCGGCATGAGGCCAATGGAGTGTTGGTGAGCGGAGTGGGGGAAGGGAGCAGCAGCCCAGTATTGGGAGGTTTGGGCAGGTAGACAGGCAGGATGGCAACAAGTGCTAGGAGATCCCAGCAGCAGGGGTCTGGATTCTGGAAGGGGACTAGCCAGGACGAGAAGGGGAGGGGAGGAGCTGGCTGCTGCAGACAGGCCTGGTGAGGCATCTCACTGCAGGAATGAAGGAAGAGACTGGCTAAGATCAAGGGTAGGATCAAGGAGCCAATCCTAGAAACTTGTACAGAGCCCCACAAGTCAGGAGTTGGCCCCAGCAAGCTGGGCCTGTGACATGGATCCAGTGAGGACAGAAGGGCTGCAGAGCCCAGAAATGGGTAATCCCTTTAGCAAGCCGGGTACCCTAAGGCAGCACACCCCTAAGGAGACTTCCTTAGGAAGTCTAGGTTCAGTAAAGGACCCAGGGAGTCCCCAGGGATTCATGAGTATCAATTCCAGAAGCTAAATTTCTGTCAACGGTAGGGAGAATCTGTAACTTTTATGTGTCCTGCCAGAGACGCTGGCTTGCTAGTTTCTCCATTTTATTTTAAACACAACTCAATCCATTCCTTTCCTACACTCATCTTGAGTCATTCTTACCTAAGAGGAGTCTGATGATCTGTGTTTATTTAGTATATGCCATCTGCATGCATCAGTGGTTTAGTGCACTTTATTTTACTGACAAGGAAAATGAGGCACAGAAGGGCGAAGAGACTTCCTGAAGCTCCAGTGGCCCTGAGCAAACGAGGACGGAGTCCAGGCTATGGAGCCCCCAGCCAGTGCTCCCTTTCCCCTGCATCCCCCACCTCATCTGGACTTGCCATGGTAACCAAGCCTCCTCCAGAGTGGGAAGCAGAGGCTGCGTAGCAGTTACCTAGCAACTCCCCATAACCAGGTCAGAGCAGGGGGAGGGAGGCACCATGTGCTGCCCACCCTGGGGATTCAGTCCTGTTGAAATGGGATTGCCCACGTCAGAACATGGCCACAAATGACCCTGGATAGAGCCATACCCGGAAGCACCTGTGTAGGAGAGTCTCATGCCAGGATCAGTGCTATTGCGGGACTATGGTGCAGAGCTGGCTGGCTGGGGCCTCGGTCTTCACAGTAGACACAAGGCCTCACTATGTACAGTTCTGGTTTCTGTGCATAGCATGGAAACTGTCCCCACTGACACGCTGTCTTAATTTGCATGTGGGAATCCACCATGGAGGCCTGATGGAAGAGAGAATGTGTGTGTGTGTGTGTGTGTGCATGTGAGTCTGAGGGAAAAGCTAGGGAGCTATGCTGCCTCACACTGCCTTCTTGTTCCTTACCTTTCTCAAGAAATGTTTATGGAATGGCCTGATCATAAAATGTGTGCATCTTCTTCTAACATTTCCTGTAGATTGGGTCTTGATAGCCATTGCCCACTGTCACCCTCCCCCACCTAATTCCTCCTTTAGGGCAGGGCTCTGCCTGGGTTCTCAGGTTCTGCCTCCTATAGAGTCCCATCAATTGGTCTAAGCCAGTCATGGTGGTCTCATTCTCTTGGAAATGGCTAGTTTAGGAATGGCGTGTGATCTAGTCATGTCAATGGGATCCAAGGGAATGGCTACTACTGTATGGCTTCTGGGAAAGGTTTTTCTCACCAATTTATTTATTTGTATATTTAAATTATTTTATTTATTTATTTGAGAGAGAGAGAGAGAGCACAAGTGGGGGAAGGAGCAGAGGGAGAGGGACAGGCAGACTCCCCAATGGAGCCCAATGTGGGGTTCAGTCCCATAACCCCTAAAATCATGATGTTAGCCAAAACCAAGAGTCAGACACATAACCCACTGAGCCACTCAGGCTCCTCTGTTACAAAAAAAATTGGCAGATAATGTGCCTCTTTTTTTTTTTTTCTTTTTAAAGGCTTTATTTATTCATTTGAGAGAGAGAGAGAGCAAGCGAGCATGAGTAAGGGGGGAAGGACAGAGGGAGAAGGAAAAGCAGACCGGGCTCTATCCCAGAATCCCGAGATCATGTCCTGAATCCAAGTCAGACGCTCAACTGACTGAGCCACCCAGGTGCCCCAGAATGTGCCTCTTCTTTACTGGACATTGTTAGTCTGCACTGGATGTCTGGTACTGCAATGGCCACTAAGAGACACCACTGATGTTCAGAGGATTGTGTTGTTGAATCACTGAACTCAGCAAGCCCAGGAACTGCTCTATCTCTGGCCCTCTTATATGCAATATCATAAACCTCTTGTTGCTCAAGATACTTTGGGTCAGGGTTTCATCCTCCTGATGGATACTCTTACTTTCATGGCCTCAGGCTCACTCACTTTCCACTAGTCTGAGCAGGGCTCTCAGTAGATGCCTGGACAAGGCTTGGTATTAGAAGTAAAAGACCAAAAGGAGACAAGTGTCCCTCTTCCTGAATAAGTCAAAGATATGACTCTTTGGTCCTTTGTCTCCTAGGTTGGAACTGAAATTGGATTTGTAGCTGTAGGACCAGCTTCTTGCAGACTGTAGACTTCCCTCCTTCCCTCTCTCCCTTCCTTCTATCCTTCCTTCCTTTCTTCCTTCACTTATTCATTCATGCATTTGTGCCGAGGCTGGTTCCTCCCTGCTTGTGAGAGTCGATTGTACACACATCTCTTCCCCACATCAGTTCACTGATGTCATGTTGGTGGCTTGAAATCAGCCATGGTGGGAGGGTGTTTTTTTTTAATAAGCTTAATTTTTTTGGGGGGGTTGCAAAACTTATACTCCTTGTTCCCATGCATGCACAGCCTCCGCCATTATCAATATCCCCCATCTGAGCAGTGCCTTTGTTACACTTGGTGAACCTACATCAACATGTCATTATCGCCCAATGCCTATAGCTTACCTCAGGGTTCACTCTTGGTTTTGTACACTCTGTGGGTTTTGACAAATGTGTAATGACATGTGACCACCATTATAGTATCACAGAGAATAGTTTCACTGCTCTAAAAATCTACTGTGTTCCACCCCTTCCTCTCTCCCTCCCACCTCACCCTTGGCAGCAGCTGGTCTTTTTACCACCTCAATAGTTTTGCTATTTCCAGAATGTCATATAGTTGGATTCATACAGTATATAGCCTTTACAGGTTGGCTTCTTTCACTTGGTGATAGGCATTAAAGGTTTCTATGGGTCTTCGCATGGCTTGAGAGCTCATTTCTTTTTAGGACTGAAGAATATTCCATTGTTTGGCTGGACCACAGCTTATTTTTCCATTCACTTACTAAAGGACACCTTGGTTGCTTCCAAGTGTTGGCAATTATGAATAGAACACCCATAAACATTCATGTACAGGTTTTTGTGTGGACAGAAGTTTTCAGCTCCTTTGGGTAAATACCAAGGAGCATGATTGCTGGATCATATGTTAAGACTATGTTTAGTTTTGTAAGAAACTGCCAAACTGTCTTCCGAAGGGGCTGTACCATTTTGCATTCCCACCAGCAGTGAAGAATTCCTGCTACTCCACATCCTTGCCAACATTTGGTGTTGTCAGTGTTTTGGACCTTGGATTTTCTAAGAGCTGTGTAATGGTATCTCATTGTTTTAATTTGCATTTCCCTAATGACATGTAATGTTGAGGATCTTTTCATGTGCTTACTTGTGATCTTCTATCTTGTTCAATGAGGTGTCTTTTGGGGCTTGTTCAATAAGCAGGCCTTTTGCTCATTTTTCAGTTGGGTTGCTCGTTTTCTTATTATTGGGTTTTAAGAATTCTTTGCTTTATTTTGGACAACAGTTCTTTATCAGATAGGCTTTTTGCAAATATCTTTTCCCCTTCTGTGGCTTATCTTCTCATTCTCTTGATGCATGGTAGGAATATTTATACCACAGAATTGGCAAATGTAACGAATCAGGGCTTTCCTTCAGAGGGCATTTAAATATTTACCAGTACACTGATGCATACATGCATCAGCCATTTATTGTGTGAACTATGCACTCAAAAATGTTCAGTCCCATGGCAGAGACAGGCTCAATGAATCACTGACCATAATACAGAGTTCTGAATATAGGGATGGAAGCAAAACAAGGATGCAACAGGAACATGAAGAAGGGGCATCTACAGTAGCCAGGAAGTTGGAATGGCTTTCCCAGTGGAGAACTTGAGCCCTGAGCTAAGTATTTCAAAGTGATTAGTTGTTGTCTGGATCAATACTGCCCAATAAGGTTAGCCACTTGCCCCATCCCGCTATTTAACTCACTCACACTAGCCACATTGCAAGTTGTGGCTACGAGTGGCTGGAGGCTCCTATATTGGACAGAGCAGATTGAGAACTTCCCTATCACTGTCCCAGAATGTGCTATTGGACAGCACTGATCTAGACAAAAAAGTGGAGGAAAGGCATTCCAGGCAGAAAGAACCCAGTGGAAGGACTCAGAGCTCTGAAACAACATGACTCATGCTGGGGGGAGATGGGCATTGCGGCTGAACAAACAGGCAGCAGTCAGATCGCAAAATGACACTAGTGCCAAGCCTGGGAGTTTAAACTCTAGCCTGAAAGCTAGTGGGAGCCCCCGGAGGCTTTTGAACAGAAGCCTGATGTCGTCAGCTTTGCATGTTAATAAGATCTCTCTGGTAGTCAGTGGACTGGATAAGAGGGGCCAGCCTGGAGGCTGGGATATGATTCTGAGAGCATTGCAGTTTCCAGGCGGTGTGTGTGGGGGGAGGTTGGGGGTGAGTGAAGAGAGGTTTGAAATGAGGGGGCAACTGTGGCACAGATGCAGAGAGAGTAGAGAAATGTGGATGACCCACTGGCTCATTGCATCTGGCCTCTGTGAAGTGCTTTGTAAATAGTTGTTGATTTAATGAATGAATTACAGCTGAGCCCAGATTGTACAACAGGGTGTGTATCCCCCTGGCGCTGTGGGTGGTATCTATTGCACAAACAAAGAGGTACAAGAGCATATCTTTTCATCTGAAGGAGGAAGGGCTGACAGGGAGAGAGACAAACAAGAGAGATGAGGGGAAAGGGACTTCCTCTGTCCTGTGTGATGGAAAGAGGGCTCCAGTGAGGAGGGCATGAACTGTGGGGGACCCTTGACCTAGGGAGTGCCTCTCTGGGGCCCAGGGACAAGGGCTACTCAGAACTAGGTATAGGCCATTCTCTCCCCATCCTCTTCCCCAACCCCTTGACCATGGGAACTACAGGACAGACCTGGTTTCCTGAAGGATTAGGGCATTAAATCAAGATAGAGATGTGATGCACAATGGACCGGCAGCATCAGGGAAGACGGTGTCAGCAGAGCATGTTCAGGAACAATGGAACATGGCCAGAGTAGGAGACATTAGTGGACTGGTGCTTAGACACATGAGAGATACCAGCCTCCTTCTCTTGGACTCTTGGAAGTAACTGAAGATCTTGAGGGCAGGTGGCTGAAAGCTACTGTAACTTGAGCATCAATGTTAATATTACCTTGTTTGCACCTACGGGTCCCTAAGGACTGGGACCTTTGGGTTACAGAATGAATGATAGGTGACATGAGGCAGGTTTCACTTGCTCATTCATTAAGTAAATATTTGTTGAGCCTCTGTGTACCAAACATAGTGCTGCATGCTGGGCAGACAATGGTTTACAAAACAGAGATGATCCCTACCCTGGGGAGCTTATGGTCAATAGTCCAACACACCAGCGTATGCACTATTCAGGAAAAGCACCTGGAACCACCATAGTCCAATGGGAAGGGTTCTTTTAGGTGAGGGTCAGGAAAGGATAATTTGAGAAAGTGACACTTAAACTGAGACCTGAAGATGCATAGGAGTTAGCCAGGTAGAGGGAACAATAGAAATGGAGGCTTTGGGAACCAGTCTGGAGGCTGAGAGAAGACAGCAAGGAGACACAGGGGAGGCTGCAGTGGGAGGCCGGGGCCAGACCCCACACGGCCACATCGGGACTTGGATGCAAGTCCAAGCGTGGTGGCTGGTGGGGGAGTGACGTGATCAGGCTCATGTTTGACAAGGATCGTTCTGGCATCTCTCTGGAAAACGCACTAGGGACAAGAGGGTCTGCTGGGAGAAGCGTGTCAAGGCTCATTCAGTCACCCAGGAAGAGACCTGGTGGCGTGGTCGTGGTGATGGAGAGACGTGGAGGAATCTGAGAAGTATTTAAAAGAACTGAGACAACATGTTTTTGCAGTGTCCTTGTTTTGGTATAAACAGGCCGAAGCGTTGACTTTAAACAAGGTGAAGAGCAAGTACTTGCCCAGGTCAATCTGTTCCGTACGTGGCCTGTTTTGCTCTGGGTTAGTTGCTCTAACGGTGCTGAGGTCATGTGGGCCATACCCTCACCTCCAAGCAGGACCACACCTGAGGCAAGTGCGTTTCATGTCTGAGGGTTTCCTGAGAAAGCTTTCACAACTTCTTTCAAAGATAACCTCTGCTTGTCTTTAAAAGAATCACTATTGGGAAACCCCTGTTTGTATTTTACCTGGATGCCTCTCGTCCTGAAGTTTCTTGATTCTTGATGGAGATGCTGAAATCAGTCACCTGGGCCTTCAAACGTGGATGACGTCATAATGGCAGTTCTGAAGCATGTCTCATTTGTAAATAACAGAGGAGAGTGCCTGAATATCCCGAGCGAAGGGATCTAATTTGATTTTTGTGGCTCTCTAGCTCTCTGTTCTTTGCCCTTGCTACTCAAAGCATGGTCCGTGGACCGAGTTAACATCACCTCAGAGCTCAGTAGACTTGCAGGACTGAATCAGAATCTGCATTTTAACACGTTCCCCAGGCCATCCATAGGCAAGTTCATTTTGGGAAGCCCTGCCTGGGATCAGCCTGAGACCGTCTAAAAGTGGGTGGGCGGTGACAGGTACCGGAGATTTGATATTGCAGTGAGCCTCAGCAAGTGGTTAGAAAAACTGAACTGGTTCAACAGGAACCAGACTTTCTCTGGAAGTTCCCTGCCCCCGGGTCATGCACAGCGTTTCAGCTGAAGTCAGAGATGTTGGGTGCATTTCCCCATTGTGTGGCTGGGAGGAGCGCTGAGGGCAAGGGGATGCACCCCTGGTGCTGAAATGCTGTCAGGTGGAAAGCAACTCTCCATGCGCTCCCCTAGGCAGCAGAGTCACTTCCCCAAAACCCCCCAAGTGTGGACAGTTTGTTCCTTGTCCTCTTTGCCTGGTCCCTAAGGGCCCCAGTTAAGTGGTTAGGGTGGTTAGGGTGACTCTTGCTTTGTTCTGAATTGAGCAACATGAGTGATGTGCAGGGATAAGGCTGGGTTAGGACCTCAGTTTAAGACTCCTCCAACAGCCTGGGGTGGAATAGAACATCCAGCTCCAGGGGTTTTGAAAGCTCTGCCCACGCTGTGCGATGGGCCTCTCCAGGCCAGTGACCCCGGTTCCCACTTGAGCGGACGTGTGACCCAGACACTGCCCAGCAAAACAAGGCCCTTGTCATTATCCCTGATTTCCTGAGAAGTGTTTCAAGGTGCAAAATCCAGGCCAGAGCCAAATCATTTCCCTCTCTCTTCACTGGGGCTGGTCCTCCCACATAATCAGACAAATGGATGAGGTTTGTGGGCTGTGTAAAGCATATGGTTTGTAAATACTGTAAAATCAAACATCACTTTTGGCTTTTATTTACTGTAACATGTTCACATCACCTAGCACCAAAATAGCTCTTAGGTCTTCTCTGCCTTGCTTCTCCTTCTCCCTGTTCTGTCGCCTTCATCCTTGTGGTACCTGCGCCCCTACCTTCCGCTCCTCCTCTCCCACCTGCTCCCACCCTCCTTCCCGGGCTTGCCTGCCCGCTGACTCCTACTCCCATGTCTCCCTCGCCTGTCCCACTTAACATCTCGCTTGCTTTCCCTCCCTTTCTGCCTCTCACGCTGCTCCTTGATCTTTTGAAATGTCTCTGCTACCTTTCCCTTTCTGTGCTTTCATTTCTAAAGGCTGCGTGCCAGACGCTCCTCACTCTGCTCCACTCCCTCCGCCTCTCAGGCTATTTTCTCTTCTCTCCCAAGACTCACCACAGAGTGCCTTCTTTTTCCCTTCCCCTGTAAAGGCAGCGCAGGGATCACAAAATCATAGAATTCAGAGTCAAGGGGACACAGCCTACGTTACACTGACAGTTACTTCTGAGTCAGAAACTCTTTCTTCTTCTATCACACTCCAGAATGGCTGCCCCCATCACTCCTGAGAGCAAGGAGAGCTGGGGAAGAAGACAAAGGAACTGGCCCACCTCACCCCCCGTGCTCCATCTCCAACATGTACCCCATCCTTTCATTTAGGTGTCACTGCACACACCCCTCCTCTTCTCAGGACCCTCAGCGGTGCAGACATATCTGCTCCCAGGCTCCACCAAAACACTAAATTTCCTTCTCCACTGTCCCTTCTTCCCAGCGAAGTCAGTCTGTGCTTCACACCTCCTGGGAGAAACACAATCCTATTTGGAGGTGGCAGGAGAGAAGGTGGTAATGGGGTCCCTTGTCCCAAGTACAGCTCTTGGGTGTGTGTGTGTGTTGGAGGGGGGTGCTGCCAGCAGTGGCTCAACCGCCAGATCCAACAGGAAGCACATCGCAAAGCCACCCAGGGTCATGCTTGGCCAATCAATCAATCAATCAGTCCATCAACAATTGCTAGTCAACACTCTTGTGGAGCCGGCGTCTCTCTGTGCCACTGGGCAAAGCCTCCTCAAAACACAGGAAAACAAACAGAGACCCAAAGAGACATCCTTGTAACCATGAAACAATGGCTCTAAAATCCAGCTTTCTCAGCCAGGGCTTCTCTAAGCACTTCACAGAATCTCAGATGCCGCTTCTTCGGTATCCGGGGAAACAGAGGTTACAAGTAAGCCCCTGGGGATTTGTAAAAATCCCTCCATCTCCCAGTGCCTGGCTCCTCGTGGTCTGTTTCTCCATGTCAGCCACGAGGAAGAGGATTAGCCAGGGAACAGTCACTGGAGGGAGGTGAAGGTCTCCACCGAGCGTGGAGCAGGAGGTCGGGCTGGCCTAGGCTTCGGGACACCTGCTGCTCCAGTCCTGCCTTCATGGTCCTTCCCGCTCCTGGCTCAGCCCTGTGTGGCTGTACCTTTATTCTGGACCCAGCAGTACCCACCCTTGGAGAACAGGAGGGAAGCTGCCCCGCGAATCCTCAAGGTAAGCCGGCCTTGGCGGTAAGCTGAAACATGCCCCACCGAGTCCAGCTCCACCCTGTTATTCTGCGTCCAACGCTAGGGTGTGGATCTCCGCTTAGCTTCTCTCAGTGAGAATTCCCAAGGCCAGGAAGAAGCAGTGCCATCCTAAGGACAGGAAGAATTTGAGTTTCATGTCCCTGCCCCCTCGCCAGCTTACCCGCTGCCTTCCACACACTGCTGAGGGGAGCAGAAGAACAAGTATGAATATAATTCCCCACCTGACTTCCTTTCATATTAACTAATTAACCAACTAAATCACCAATAAATTACTATTATAAAATGTGTACACACATAGGCATATGTGTGTGTGTGTGTGTACACACATATACGTGTCTATATAGTTCCAGCTTTTCTTCCTTGCCCTCTCTCTTGCAGGCAGCTTCAGGCAAAAGCTTCTGACCCCACTGGAAGGGCCTCATCGGATCATGGGTGCCACGTAGTTGGCAGGGAAGAGGCCCAGTTTGTTGTGCAGGCGGCCGGTCCACCAGGACGGGTTGGAGCTGTCCAGGACCTCGACCACCTCTCCGCTGCGAAATCCCAGCTCGTCGTCCTCCAGGGCCTCAAAGTCGTACAGTGCCCGGGCCCACCGCACTCGCTGTTGGGGGAAGCGCAGAGGGGTCCTGCTGAGCCAGGGCGGGGGGCGGGGGGGGGGGGCTGGCTTGCAGAACCATTGTCACGCAGGGGAGGTCCCAAGGCTCCCGCACCAAGATAAAGTCCTCGATGAGTGGCCTGCCCCGAAGGCTGACTTCTGGCTTCCCAGACCCTCCCAGATTCCCCTGCAGTGGAGAGCAGACCCCACTGCACAGCCCTGAGTACAAAGTTACCAGAACTTATCTGAGCCGCTCTTGAGAGTCAGGACTTTTCCTGCAGAGAGGTTACCCTCCAAGGCCCCCCAGAGAATCCTTGACAACTACCCTCCCTACATCAATAGGTGATCTTCTTATTCTCTTCAGACGACAGAAAGGATGGCAGCGTACCTACACTGACAGCCCCTGGTGCTAGCACAACCGAGGCAGGTGGATTGCAAGGAAAAAGCCAACAGATCTCCCTCCGCTAGAGGCAGAGCCGAGAAGGAAGAGGACAGGGCAAGGCAGAGAGGCCAGGGTAACAGACAGGGATAGGCTCTGCCTGGGAACTCCCCCGCCCCCACCACTGGGCTTCCCCTGCCTCCATTCGGAGCTCTGAGCACCCTGGCTCCCTCCTGCAGGACCAGCCTTTTCTCTAAGTGCCCCTCTGGCCGCCTTCATTGAGCCCAGGGAGGGAACGTTCACGTACCCCGGCCACTTGGAGCTGCACTGGGTCTGTGTGTCTCCGGTGCATGAGGGCCGCGTTCATTTCGCTGCCCGCGCCCACGCCACAGTGCCCATCGTTTATGTCAAGGCTGCCTCCTCGGCGTTCCTAGAAACACATGTAACGGAAGACCTGTCACCACACCACGTCCCTCCCAGGCCCTCCAGTGCCTTGCTCAGATGCTAGGGACACAGCCAGTGTTCCAAGAATACTTGCTGCCAATGACAAGAAACCCCAGGTGTTGGAGAGAGGGGGAAGGATGGCAAAGGGACCTTCGATTGTGAAGATGATGCCAGATTTCATTCATTCAAAGAATATCAGGCACCTGCCATGTATCTAGTACTGTCCTAATCACTGGGGATGTGTAGCTGGAAGGAAAAGGCCCTTGTCTTCGTGGATCATCAGTTTAGAGGGGGAACCATCTACATTTAAGTGATAAGTGAGATGAGAGAGCATCTAAATCAGCCAGGGTAATCGGAGAAGGCTTCCTAGGGGAGGTGATACTTTAACTCTAGCTTAGAGGAGGAGAAGGATCAGCCAGGAAAGGGCATTTTAGGCAGGGGAAATAACATATAAAAAGCCCCCCAAGTTATGAAAGAAAACACAACAGACCATTCTGGTAACTAAAGATAGTGCAGTGTTGCTGGAATGTGTGTTTGCTCGGGGAGTGAGGAGAGTGGGGGGCAAAGGGGTGGTTTAAGAGGAGCCAGCAGGAGATGAGGCTGGGGAAACAGATATGGGCAGCTCACAAAGAGCTTCGTGTGCCCTACTAAGGAATTTAGGAACGATGTTATCTGGCTGTATTGTCCATCTCGGTAAGCGGCCCCAAATCCCATCTGGAACAAGGCAGGGGATAAATAAATAAATAAGCAAGGCTCTATTGTGGGCGTTAATCTGTTTTTCTTGTGGATCTCCACAGCCAGATGGGTTAAGGGGCATGGATAGATTTGGAATTGTGCTGACAGGAAAATGAAGCCACGGTTCACTGAATCCTCAGGGTAGGAGTGTGTGTGTGCGTGTGCGGGTGTGTGTTCAGGCAGGGAGCCAATGAATTCACAGGGACTTCTTTGCCAAGAGCAGTTCCCATATCATATTATCATATTTCTGCCGGTTGGGAGGTCCCTGGTCTTCTTTATGAAATCTGTGGACCCTCACGAGGCTGGGCTGGGCCTGAGATGCTCCGCCCGGGCCCACAGTCCCAGGACCACACACCCTACCCCCCTCCACTCCCCCCCCCAGCATTTATTTGCTCTGGTTGTATCTGCTATCACGGGAAATTTTCACAGGCTCAGTGGCGGTGGGGACAGGTGGCCTGAGCCCCATGGGGGAGAGCAGGTCCTCTTCCCTACCTCACAGTGCCCACTGCATTCTTCTGGGGTACCTGATGGAAATGAGGGTGCTGCAGATAGCGGTGCTGCTGAGCTGGTGGTGCCGGGGGGTACTGCGAGGGAGGGGGCGTCGGGTGGTCTGACAGCTTCCTGGTCATCGGAGGCCGGATTTCTTCTCCCACAGCCCCACTGAGGAGCAGGCCTCCCTGGGGCCTCCGGTCCAGGCTGTTGCCCCGGTGACCCTGAGAGAGAATGATGAGGATGAAGCAGATCCATCCTCCTCCTTCCTGCATCTCTGGGCCCCACCCTGCCCCTTCTGGCAGCTGTTTCCAGACCTTGCTCAGGACAGTCCCAGGAGACAGCTGAGGGCATGTGGGCAGCCCAGAGACAGCCCACAGTTCAGACCCTCACAGCTTCAAATGGCTCCACGTTCTCAGATTCTCCAGGGTTGGGAATTTCAGGTCTCTGTTTCCTTTCCATCTCCCTTCCTAGTAGGCTTGTTTTCCTCTGTGTAATCAAGCTTGAATATTCTATTTTACTGACACAATGCCACCCCTCCTTATCGCATGTGGCCACACACCGCCGGACATCCTACCCTCCCGATGAGCTGTGCTATTGACTTTGCCTGATTTTGAACTGTCATTCATAGCCTGGTGATAGAGACCCAAACAGCAGCCCTCTTGCGGCGCCATGGAAACCAGGCTTGCCGCTGGGCACGCTGGGAAGGAGCACGGCCTTTCTGCTTAATGGGACCACAGCCCTGTGACTCGGAGGTCCTCTCTTGTTATTTTTATTTCACAATCACATAGGGCCCTGGGCTTTGTACATGCCAGGCACTGTTCTAAGAGCTTTACAAATATGAATGCATTTAATCCAGTTTAATGCACTTTTATGCTACCTTTTTTCTCTCTTGCATGCATGTCCTGATAAATTAATACCAAGTCCAATGAATGAATTGGATTCCGGCCACTTGGATCTTTCCATCACTTGTAATGTGGTTAAAATAATTCACAAAGTCTTAGTTAACCTTTGTTTTTCTTGCTGGACTTCTACGTGCACTTGCTAGGAACACTGTTTTACTCCTAGGACTGTCATCACTTCTCAGGCTTACAATCAGCCAACTACCTGAGATGGTTTTCTCTACTTCCCCAGAGCACGTGTTGCTTTGACAGCCACAATGCCTTTTCAAATAACTTGTTCCTGGGATTTCAACTATTCCAGAGAATGCTTCTTCCTATACCCATCTCTTTCTTTCTTTCTTTCTTTCTTTCTTTCTTTCTTTCTTTCTTTCTTTCTTTCTTTCTTTCTTTCTTTTTTTTTAGATTTTACTATATATTCATGAGAGATACATACATACAGAGAGAGAGAGAGGCAGAGACACAGGCAGAGGGAGAAGCAGGCTCCATACAGGAAGCCCGACGTAGGACTCGATCCCGGGTCTTCAGGATCAGGCCCTGGGCTGAAGGTGGCGCTAAACTGCTGAGCCACCCAGGCTGCCCTCCCACCTCTTTCTTTTTTTTTTTTTTTTTTAATTTTTAAAAAAATGTTTATTTATTTATGATAGTCGCACAGAGAGAGAGAGAGGCAGGAACACAGGCAGAGAGAGAAGCAGGCTCCATGCACCGGGAGCCCGATGTGGGATTTGATACCAGGTCTCCAGGATCGCGCCCTGGGCCAAAGGCAGGCGCTAAACCGCTGCGCCACCCAGGGATCCCCCCATCTCTTTCTTATAACGACTTGCTTCCTTTGAAAGATATTTTATAAATTGTGCGTGTGTGAATTTATGGGAGGCAAGTTAACACTTCCTTGGTGCCTGCTACTGTCCAGACTCTATGGTGAGTGCTATCTCTATATTATCTCATTTAATCCTTGTGATAGGCCAACAAGGGAAGTATTATACTCTCTCCATCTCCAGATGAGAAATCTGATACTCAGAAAGGTTTCTTAACTTGGCTAAGTAATAAGGATAGTTAGTGATGAAATTAAGATTTAAAGCTGGTTTGTCTGGGAGTACCTGGGTGGCTCCATTGGTAAGGTGTCTCGCTCTTGGTTTCAGCTCAGGTCATGACCTCAGGGTCATGGGGTCGAGCCCCACATCCAGCTCTATGCTTAGCGGGGAGTCTGCTTGAGATTTTCTCTCTCCTTCTCCCTCTGCTCCTCCCCCTGCTTTGTGAGCCCTCACTCTCTTCAATCAACCAACCAACCAATCAATCAATCAATCTTTTAAAAATTTTTTTTAAAAAGGTTTTGTATTTATTTATTCATGAGAGATAGAGAGAGAGAGAGAGGCAGGCTCCATGCAGGGAGCCCGACGTGGGACTCGATCCCAGGACGTGGGACTCAATCCCAGGACTCCAGGATCACGCCCTGGGCCGAAGGCAGGTGCCAAACCACTGAGCCACCCGGGAATCCCCAATCTTTTTTTTTTTAAAGGTAGGTTTATCTGATACATTTTCTAGTAAAATAATACTCCATATTCCAGACTGTTCCCAGAGCAAGAATTTCAGGTCCAATTATTTCTTCCAACAACCCTATCCCACCCTTCTGTGACAAAGCTCTACCCACTCCCTTAGTCCTGGACTCTAAGATGCTCTCCATCATTCCCATGTGTGCCCCCCTGGCCTTCATCTTTGGCCAACTCCTAAGTTGGGCTGAAACTGTGATGTAGTAATATCTATAATAACAAATAAAGCATCCATGGTTAAGAGCTAATGTTTGTTGAGTGCTGGTAGCACTGTTAGGAGTGATATAAGGGAAGGCAATACATTATCTTCTCAAACCTTCACCACCATCTATGAGTTAGGTATCACTATTATTCCAGTTTTATGGATCAGGAAACTGAAGATCAGATAAATTTCCCAAATCACATGGCTGGGAAGTATTAAGAGATGATTTAAACTGAGGTCTGACCTCGGAGTTATTCTGTCTTCCAGAATACTCAGAGGACATGCCCATCAAATGCATTGTCTTGATGGGTCGAGTAGGACTCATGCTGCCTAAAATCTGCAGACCGGGGCTGATCAGGGCCTGAGACATACCTGGTCCTCTCGGGTTCTATCCCTCAGAAAGATCTGCTTCTGTTTGGAGATGGAAGTCGTCCTGTAGTAGTCTACCAGCTTATTTAGAGATGGAAACTTCTCTGTCCACAGGAAGTAATTACCCTTGTTGTCTCTCATGACCTTGAAGTGCTGAACATCATCTTCATGCCTAGAGATCAAGGTAAATCAAAATTGTATGTTATATGGTGATGATGTCCCCACCCCCAGAGCTGACTGCATCCAGGGGTGCTGGAGTTCTTTTTGGGCAGGAAAGGGGATTTGAGTGCTTGTCCATCACAAAGCAGGTGGGCTGGCTCACTCAAATTCTAGGAGGAGATTTGTGGCAGGGACCACTCAGGACACAGGCTGCGTTAGAAGGGATTTTTACATCAGCAGAAGATAATCAGTCTTCTGACACTGGAACCAAGCTTTTATAAGAAGAAAATGTCCAAGTGCTTTAAGAACTATCAGGTCAAGGACTTTTTACAATGTTTGTTTGAAACATGGTAATCCCTAGTTCTGTATGATGCTAAGGACTCTGCCAAGACTCAGAGGGGAGAGATTTTTCACCCCTGCTATCTTTCCATTATCAGAAATACTTTGAACCACCTCTTTTAAGCCCATAAACTAGCTCTGGACAGTAAGAGGCTACCTTGGGAAATTTGTCACACTTGGTTCTCTATATAATGGAGATCTCTTGGCCTTGGTTTACGTTTTGCAAAAATAAGGTTACAAAGTATTTTTAACTTTTGGGGAGAAAAGTGTTACATAGAAATGTAGTGTTTTAATTGGCAAGGACCTCTGAGATTGTTTAGCTTTGTCTCCATGTTACGTGAGGTGAGGATGCTGAGGCTCAGAAAGGTGAGGGGCTCAGCCAAGGTCATGGTAAGTGAGTGGCAGAGCTGAGGCAAGAACCTTGGTTTTCTGATTCCAGTCTAATGAATTGAGCCTGTCATACCATGTACGCCTGCTAACTTCTTTTAGATCGGCACCTTTTGACACCAGCTAGAATTGCAGTGATGGGAAATATTTGTATCAGGGTAGGAGAAATTGGATTTTATTCATCTGGAAAGGAGGAGTTTGGCCTTTACTATTAGCTCCAGTCTTTCTCCATCAACAAGGAGATGTCAAGTTTATTTGTCAAACAGACATACACTTATATCTAAAAATAAACTAATGATATCAATTGCCTGATCCAAGAGAAAGGTCAAGAATTTAAGGAGAGTTGGGGAGTAAAGATACCTCTGAAGGTTAGTGCAGGTTTCTTAAGGATGGATTCAGTGGACTATGTTTCGAGGGGACAGGAATTTTGATTGATCTTCAGGCTCGTCTTATGTGCTGGGCTCTGCTCATAGCCAGCAGTGACCTCTGCTTGACTGCTCCGAGCTAGGAACCGACACTCTGCAATCACTGCATGGTCTTCCCCTGGGTGTTGGCCACTAACAGATGCTTTCTTCATTCTAACAACACATGGTTTAATTCCTAGTCATTACTCCTCACATCTGTGTGTGGAGGAGGAAATATTCTTGTGATATAATTATTCATCCACCACCTCTTAGTCAAAGAACTCAGAGTGAGAAACATTAACTCTCTCTCTGTCTCATGAACTGAGAGGCTGGATGTCAGGCTTGCAGCCAGTCACCTGGGCCTGTGGAAAGAGCTGGGCTCTCTCATCTGGGCTGCACCACTGTCTCAAGTTCCAAGAGGAGCAGAGAAAAGGATATAACTCAGGGCTTCAGACTCTAAAGTCTAGTGTTTCTGACCCTTAACAAATGCTAAATGTTAGAACTACAATTAGCTCTTAATTATCTTTGCATGACAGAAAGCAGATGTATAAATAAATTAAAATGATTTGCTTTGGAATATATTAGTCTACGTTTCTGTAAGAGACGTAGTAATGATTATGGTAATAATCACAAGAAGTTGCAATGCCTCAACAGCAGGGAGAGACTGTGGCAGAAGTCAAGGCTGACCCTTTTGGAGAATTCACCATCATGGAGGAAATATAAACCATAATTCCTAGTTGAAAAGCCAGAGTGCACTTCATGCAAACCAAAGGCACCAAGGAATGCCCTTCAATGTAGCCATTTACCTGGTCCAATCTGTAACCAGGGCCCTTAAGAAAGAGGTTTGACTATAAAATTTATTAAATAGAGCAAAGTTGTATTAAGACCTAACAAATTTAGAATTTGTGATCCATCACTATTGGCCTGACCTAAAATTTCCTATTGCCTAACCTATGAAAAAAAACAAGCTTTAGTTAAGGAAAATTAAGATTTTAAGCAAGATTGCAAGGACAGTGCTAATGAGACCAAGCTACTTTTGAGCGCTTTAGAGGCGCAGGAGGTGCATACAAATGGTTGACCCCGATTTGTAAGTCCTTCCTACCTATTCCTTAAAATACCCATTCTTCCAGGCAGCCCAGGTGGCTCAGTGGTTTAGCGCCACCTTCAGCCCAGGGTGTGATCCTGGAGACCTGGCATCAAGTCCTATGTTAGGCTCCCTGCATGGAGCCTGCTTCTTTTCCCTCTGCCTGTTCTCTGCCTCTCTCTCTGTGTTTCTCATGAATAAATAAATAAATAAAATCTTTTTAAAAAAGTACTCATTCGGGATCCCTGGGTGGCGCAGCGGTTTAGCGCCTGCCTTTGGCCCAGGGCGCGATCCTGGAGACCCGGGATCGAATCCCACGTCGGGCTCCCGGTGCATGGAGCCTGCTTCTCCCTCTGCCTGTGCCTCTACCTCTCTTTCTCTCTGTGTATCTCTGAAGAATCCCACGTCGGGCTCCCGGTGCATGGAGCCTGCTTCTCCCTCTGCCTGTGTCTCTATCTCTCTGTGTATCTCTGAAGAATAAATAAATAAAAATCTTTAAAAAAAAAAAAAAAAAGTAACTGAGTAAGGTATTTAAAAAAAAAAAAAAAGTACTCATTCTTTATTTATTTATTTATTCATGTTAGACACAGAG
Organism: Vulpes vulpes; assembly: GCF_048418805.1. NCBI lineage: Eukaryota > Metazoa > Chordata > Mammalia > Carnivora > Canidae > Vulpes > Vulpes vulpes. Next base: position 55,454,658 of record NC_132795.1, read on the forward strand.
AGAAAGAGGCAAAGACCTAGGCAGAGGGAGAAGCAGACTCCATGCAGGGAGCCCAATGCAAAAATACCCATTCTTTCTAAATAGTAAAGTGGCCTCTCAGTTATTACCCAAGATTGGATTTATGAACTTAAAGCACTAAAGCTGCATGCCTTTCAAAATGTATTGAATGATCCAGACCAATATTTCCTGTCAATGAACCAACAGTAGGCTCCACTGTACAGGTTTCCACGGCTCCTCATGTGCAGGTATCAGCGTTAATTTGCACACTTTCACATGTGGTCACCATGCCTGGTATGTGACTTGCAATCCCAGACGTGCTGACCACATGCAGTGCACTCAGACTTGGGGTTTCTGAGCGTGGGGCTGTGTCATGCTTGTGTCTGGACTGACTCACTTCCTCCTGGGTGCTTCACATTAATGAGATTTTGCTGCTACGGTCCCTCACCTCAACCCCCTCGGCTCTGATCTGTTGCTGTCAGTTTGCTGCATTACAGAGCACGGAGCTGGCCCTTCTTTATGTGCAACCACCTACAGCAATGACTTGAGATTTTAATTTTCCTCTGAGCCTTCTTCAGATATGTATCAGTAGTAGAAGAAGAAGTTCAGATTTAAACCCTAAGGCAGATGTGGACAATTGAGGATTATCCATTCCTTCTCTTGTCCTACTTCTTTGCACAAATACTCATCGAATGCCCACTGGGTATAAGGTGCTGTTAAAGGCACAAAGATGAAATAGATTAAGATCCTGTCCTTCCAGGGGCACCTGGGTGGCTCAGTGGTTGAGCATCTGCCTTCTGCTCAAGGCATGATCCCGGGGTCCTGGGATCAAGTCCCACATGGGGCTCCCCACAGGGAGCCTGCTTCTCCCTCTGCCTGTGTCTCTGCCTCTCTGTCTCTCATTAATAAATAAATAGTATCTTAAAAAAAAAAAGATCCTGTCCTTCCAGAAGCACTTAGGCTAGAAGGGGAGGCAGGTGGACATATACATAACTTGGCCACAAGCCAGCGTACTGAGGAGGTATATACATGGGTCACAGGAAGGAGATGAATGGCTTCCAGCTGATAAGATGCCTGGGCCCCTTGGCCGCCATGCTTCTGAGCAATAGGTCACATTCAAGGGGTCACCTCATGGCTTTAGCAGTCTGAGCCGGGAATGATCGTACCTGACGGAGATGGAGAAATCCCCTGGAGAGCTCTGGCTGGCCCGGATGATGAAGAAACCAACCTCCTTGCCCATAAGTAAGTTCTCAGCCTGGTGTCGTGAGAGGCCTTCATGAAACCATCTATTGGATGAGATAAAATCAGAGAGTCTTGGTGAGATGCCAGAGTGATGGGAAGGGGAAGGGGGAGGGGAGAAGAAAGGACCCAAAGGGAAAGAGGGACTTTGGTCAGTAGAGAACAGGAAGAGACAAAGGAGGGGGCTGGGGCCTCTGAACCAAACATGCTCTAGGCAGTTTTCAGACAAGGCAAGTGAGCGTTCCCCTGATGCACCCACTTTGTTCCTTCGCTCCAGGAGAAGTCTTTCTTGCACTTGGAAAACCTGAATCATGGAAATGTGCCACTGCACCAAAATGGGACAGTGTGGGAGTGACTCACTGCGGGAAGTGGCCGCCTGCTGGCAGCTATGTGAGGGATGTCACTAGGAAAGAACTGCAGGGACAGATGATGTGCCAGGAAGACAGGAACCCCTTCAGGCACTGGGGGACCAGAGCTGGGAAGCCTTGGGCTCACACCCAGGCTGGGAGATCGGTGGGCCCCCTTAATGCCCAGGGTTGCTTGTGATCTGGGTGATGTGGAGCCAGGCCAGCAGCAGCAGAGAGCAGCGTCAACACAGCCAGCTCCCAGGACCCCCCTCAATATCCAGGCAAATAATCCTTACTGTGGAAAAGAAGAAACAGAGGAGAGATTCTTCTTTCAGGGGAGCCGTCAGGGTGGCAGTGTCTGGAAGTGTTGTGGCAGGTAGCATAGCATACATGCAAAAGCCAAGTACAATCACAGGAGCAAGGCAAACAGTGGTTACAGCCTCAGGGCAGGAGGCCAGAAACCTCTCAACCACAGAAGAGCAAAATGAGTGTTTGCGATCACTCAGCAGCCCTAAGTGGGATGGGTCCCATTTCTCCAAGGTGGCTGCCCTATTGCTGCCACAGGAAGGCTAGTATGTCCAATCCCTTGAAGGTGAATGTCTGATTCACTTTGGATTCCTTTGTGAGCAATATCCTGTGCTCTCTAGAATTTAGGAACCTGGACAGGAGTGGCAGGAGGGATGTCCTAATTCTAGACCTGGAACTGCAGGGGAAGGTTGGTTGGGCTCCGAGGGGCCAGAAGCAGAGGGTTTCTGGTGGCCGTCTACCTGGAAATCCTGCCAGAGTAGCTGCCACACTTCGCTACAGGGCCGAACAAGTGACCACCACAGCATTGCCTTGTGTAGGAAATGTAATGGGGCCGGGTAAGAGAATGGGACATGCTCCTCAGCAGCCCTATCTCAAAGGAAATAATTTTGGAAGAGGCAGCAAGTGGTTAGGGGATTGTTTAGAAGATACACATTTGTCCTCTAATTGGAGTTGGATAGATGACTTCAAGACTTGCAAAAATGTCCACACACTGCATATTAAGCGAGCAGGCAGGGTTATGTTTTTACATATCCTTCCAAAGCTATTCATTCGTTCATTCAACAGGTGTTTTTTTTTTTTTTAAGATTTTATTTATTTATTCATGACAGACAGAGAGAGAGAGAGGCAGAGACACAGGCAGAGGGAGAAGCAGGCTCCATGCAGGGAGCCCGACGTGGGACTCGATCCCAGGTCTCCAGGATCACGCCCTGGGCTGAAGGCGACGCTAAACCACTGTGCCACCTGGGCTGCCCATTCAGCAGTTTTTAATCAAGTATCTACTATGTGCTGGCCTTCTGCTAGACGTTGGGGATAGATATAGTGGTGAGCAGAGCAGACGAGAAGCCCTGTCCTCATGGAACTTACATTCTATCACGCAGAGACCGTAGAACCCACTGGCAGACCCGGTAGTTCACTGCGACAGTGATAAAAAGGTTTCAAGGGGGAGGGGAGAAGTTAGAGATGAGAGTACAGAAAATTCTCTTGAAGAAGTAGAGTAGTGGAGTGATAGCTGGAGGGGGACTTGGGACCAAGAGGTTTTGCTTTTGTTTTGCTTTTCGGTAAGATGGGAGAAGTTGCAGCATCTTTGCAGATGGGAATGACCCAGCAGAGAGGGAGAGAATTGATATGGGGGGGGGGGGAGAGTTTCTGCTAGAAGCACAGACAATTCTTTCCAAACAGCTGCAGGAAAGGCACCCTGTCTGAGTGCAGTTGCAAGAGGTGGGTGGATGCAATGAGTCAGCGGGGGGGGGGGGGGGGGGGGGGGGGGGAGGCAGGGTAGAGGGGCTTTTCTGGTGGCTTCCATCATCCCAGTGTCCCTGGAAGCAAGGCCCTGAGCCACTAGGGCTGTGGGGGAGGGGCTGGAGGTCTGAGGAGCAAGAAGGCATCAAGTGGTCATCTAGAAGATTACAGGGCAGCATCAAGGGTTGAGGTCGGTGGTCGTTCTGTTGGTTCGGTGGTCAGTCCTGGTTCACCAGAGTCACCAATACCACTTCGGGTTTCTAACAGACCTTTGTGCTCTTTGAGCTAGACCGAGACTCTCAGAAATTAGATTTGTATCTAACCCTTGTGGTCCATTCTTGAGACAAATGAGACAAAAATCTCAATTTTTCTTTTTCCTCTTTATGAAAGGAATTCCTCTTTTCCCCCCACTGATGGTTTTCATGGGTATGAACATGGCTTAGGGAAGGCAGCTGTTTGTGATCCCTGGTGAGGACGGAAGATGGTTAGGAGGTAATGGAGAGGTGCCCTGAAGAAGCCGCTCTTGATGTGGGGGTGGCCAACAGCGCCACCGATGGAATTCGTGGAAACCCTGTGATTGCAATTATAGATGCCTTTAGCTTATAAACCTAAAATAGGCGATCCATGCCCATGGTATAAAATTCAAAAGGGAATGCAGTGAAATGCAAATCTTCCTCCCACCCTGGCCTTCAGCTGTGTGGTTCCCTCTCCAGAGGCAACCAGTTTTGACAGTATCTTGGGTATGCATAGATAATTTTAGTGACTGCTGAAAAAGTAAGGGGAGTGTGTGTGGGTAGGCCCATGTCAGCAGGCTGGAAATACTTACTCAGGAAACTGGATGTCTATAAAATTCTTGGGCACATATCCTTCTTGGCTTCCAAGCTCCGCCTTGAACCACTCCTCTTGGTTACTTAAGATCTACATGGAAGAGAAGCAAGGACAAAGACTGGAGGAAGGATGTCAAGAAACATAAGAGAGGGGTACAGGGCAAAGAACATCTTTTTGGATTTAGAGGGAAATAAGCCATAGAAACCACACAGGTGCTCCAGTGGCGGGGCAACAGGTTTATCTCTGCAGTTTGGCTTCTGTGACCCGGAGCTATATCTGTCCACTAGTGCCAGCCACACATGGGACCCCATCATGGCGTGGCCTTCCAGGCTTGGCACTTGGAGGATTCTCTGAAGCCCCTTCTCTTTATATTTTGGAAATTCATGTGTCCCAGGTCTCAGCACCTTAAGCTCCTCATTTGAGCAGGTGCTGGGAAGACAAGAGTGGCCACTCCGTGATTTCTTCTTCTCTGCCAGGTAGCCAGGAACCTGTTAGAAATTTAATGTGTTCCTATTTCTTTAAACAAGCAAATTAAAACTTAAACATCCAGTGAGGCCAGCTTTGAAAACAGTAACTCTTTGTGTTCACACTCCATGTGTTTCACAAACAATTTGGACGTGACTCAAGATATCTGGGATGCCTTTTCTAAACTTGCTTTTAGCACCAGATCACAAGCAAACCAGAAGTTCTGTCTCCTTACTATATGGTCCTTCATTGACTGTGACCCCAACTGTTATCACTTCCCTTGATTACTCGTATGACTCATCAGACTTGGCTGTATGCGGCTTCCGGTTATTTCAGAAAATGTTTCACTATTAAAAGACAAATATTTTCCCCCATCCCCCACTGAGAACGGTTCTAAAGTATGTGGCGTGGACTTGAACAGCAATGAAGGTGTCAGAGCTGGGGCACGTGGGGGGCTCAGCGGTTGAGCATCTGCCTTGGGCCCAGGGCGAGATCGCGGGGTCCCAGGATCGAGTCCTGCATCCGGCTCCCCGCAGGGAGCCTGCTTCTCCCTCTGCCTGTGTCTTTCATGAATAAATAGACTCTTAAAAAGAACAAAGTGAAGACGGCTTGACGATGTCATCGAGCCCCTGAACGAGCCACCTGGGAGCCCTCCTACATCTGGACATTGCGTGAGAAGTAATCAATGGGCATTATTGTCGAAGCCGCATTCACGTTTCTGCTTCTTTTGCAGCTGAAAACGCCTGAACTGGTGGAAACCACCACGCCGAAGGGGGAAGCCGGGGACGGCTCAGGGAGACCACTGGGAGCAGAAGCCCTGGGGTTGCCCAGGCCATGAAAGTTCCCCAGGCAAAGGGCGGGCGCAGGAACTTCCGGGATGGGAGGAAGTGGGGTGCATTCTGGGAACAAAAGGCCTCTGTCCGGCGGGACTTCCGATTGTCGCCCTAGGGGCCCAGAGCGGGGGGGGGAAAGGTAGAGACACAAGGCCTTTCCTCTTGAAATATATGGGGAGCCACTAAAGGATTGTGAGCCGGGAAATAACATGGGAAGAATTAGAGCCAGGACGGAGTCCTGTACGAGAGCCTGAAGGGGGCTTGGAGGCACGAAGCACAGCCACCCCTGCGAGGGGCGAGGGCCTGCTTGGAGGCCCCCGGAAGCCCCGTGTGCAGGTCGTGACCTTCCCGACCCGAGGGAGGAGGGGATTCTGGGAAGGCTCTGGATGTCCTTGGCCTTGGGAGACCGAGTGGGTGGTGATGCCTTTGCTCAAACGGACAAGTACAGGAGGAGGAGCAGGTGTGAAGATCTCGTGTGGGTGAATCCACGTGGCCCCGGGACCGTCTGGGAAGGAAAGCCTAGCGAGCAGTTGGAGGAGAAGTTGGGGCTGGCGGCGGTGACTCCAGAGGCATCAGCGCATGTGGGGTGGAAGCCTGGGTCCCACGGGCTCCTTTCTTCCAGACACGAAGAGAGAGGAGAAGAGCTGGGAAACTGGTACTTCTACTATCACCCCCAAGGTGGAAGAAAGGGCCAACTCTCTGAATGTGGTATGAGAAGACCCAGTTTCTAGGCTGGCCCTGTCACCAGCTGTATGACCCTTGGCAGGTCAACCAGCCGTCAGGAAGTGGTGACAGTAACCACTAGCCAGCCCCTCACAGAGAGGATGTGAGGATCCGATGAGCCCTGGTACCTCGAAATCCTTCAGGAAGTGTGTGCTGGTTTTTTTTTTTTTTTTTTAAATACAATTCTGCAAAATGTGGTATTCTTAGAAAGGAGGACTCCAGCTCTGAAGGACATGGTAGGGCTTATAAATTCTTTCAAGTATTATATGTGTACGTTTTGAATTTGATCACTTGTTCTGAAGAAATAAAAGTGTGTCCCATATTTAAGTTCTAGAATTGCTGAGGACAGAAAACTTTATAGTTTCTAACATCAAATATGACTGCTGGTATCACTGAGGACACGTGGGTACTGGTATGCTAAGGGGGGAGAGCAGAAAATCTAGGTCAGAAAAAGAACTAGGAAACTCACACCGGTGCCTGGTCTTCACACAAAGAACACAAAGGACATTTCACGCCACGCCTCCCCCCCCCCCCCCCTCCTAATTTGTGGCTTTGGGATTCCTTTCTCCCATCACCCGGAGTGCGATGTTTCTGCTGGGTAGCAAATGTCAAATACAAAGGTGAACAGGGATAATAGGGTAAAAGAGGCCAATTGGAAATTGGCTCATCACGGTAAGAACCAACTTTGTACTTAGTTCTCTGACCTGAAACCAGCTGTAATTTTAGTAATTGTGGCGCATACCCATTTACCTCCTGTAGCAACTGAAAGATTATCCTGCAATGCCGGCCATTTCTACCCACCACCTGGTGCTCCGTCTGCCTGAGATTGTGTTCCCAGAGAGGTGAATTTACAGGCTTTTTATGGTGTATAGAAGGCAAGGTTTTAAAAGAATCTCATTTTCTGCAAAGAAGAGTGTTTGGGGGGAGGTGGTTTCCTCCTGCCGCTGTTGGCTCAGGGCCCCATACTTCCTGTTCTTCTCATCTTTCTGTCTATTCGGTTCCCCATATCTCTTGTCCCCATCATGAAAACCCAAGCAAGGGGTTCAGGTTGAGCACATGAGATTTTATACTTCACTTTACCATATCTTAATTCTTATAATGTTGTCTACGAGCATAATTTTCTGTGTTACGTGGCCTGAGAATAAGATGTGGGAAGAGGACAAAATGTACCATTGGGAGAATTTTAAAATTGGTTGGAATTATAGCTCTTAGCGGCCTAGTAGAAATCTGAAGTATTGAAGAAGTTAATTGACACAGGATTAAGTCTTAGTGCTTGAAAGCACTAAGGAGGTCACTGTTTTAGTAGGGAGCAATGGGATTGAGTTAGACATGTTACAGAAGTGGGTAGAAATGGACTGGGTCAAGAGACCTTTTTTTTTTTTTAAACAACTGGCAAATTTAAGAGACAAATGTAAGTCTGGTGTTGTGTATAACTGCAGATCCAGGGGGTTGAGGCACAAACATGAAACATCCGACTCCTGACTTCAAATGTTTCTCTCCCAGGAGAAGCAGAATGGAGTCATTTGGCTGGAGTTCCCCAACCACCATCTTGTTCATCATCCTGTGATCAGCATCTAGTGAGCACTTGCTGTTTGCACTCAGGTGCTGGGAATACAGAGATGAATAAACTGAGAACTCTGTCCTGGGAAACTCACAGTCTGGAGTGGGTGGGTTGGCGGTGAGCTAGTCAGACATCGTTTGTACCTTCTAGTGAAAAAGTCTGTTTAGTCTTTTAGCATGAAAAGCCTAGGATGAAAGAACACCGCAGGAGTAAATTACTGGGGCAGTCACAAGCTGCCTTTGAAAGCACTTGCAAGATTTTTGGGGCTTGTTACCCATCTCTGGGAGTCAAGGGGCAGAGTTGCAGTTGTACATAGAGACCCACAGGCAGGGCTACTAACCCCCATGATACAGATGTACTGTGGGGCTCAGCCAACAAGCCCCTCTCCACTTTTCATCCCACCATTAAGCTGCAAGGGAAAGAATTTGAAAAGAAGGAGAGGTTGGCCTTCTGGTGGAATTCTACATGAGCATGCAGAAATGCAATTTAATAACTCAAGCAATTTGTACTGAGCACCTGTTTGGGGTCGTGACTTGTGTGGGGTGCTGCTGGGAAGACACAAAGATGAACCAGGCATGGCTCTGCTCTGGACCAGAGGAAGAATCAACTGGTCAATTATTCATCAAATATTAGGGAGAGTCAACTCTCTGCTGTTTTGGACACTGAGGCAGACCTGGCCCCTGCCATCAGAGCTTTGGCAAGTGCAGTAGCTAACACATAAACAGGCAATCAGGATCCTACAGGGTAGGGGCAGTGATGAGAGATGGATGTACAGGGCGCAGAAGAGCATAGAGGCTTGGCTGCTCATGAATAACTGCCACTGGAGGTGAGATCATCAGTGCCTTGAACGAAGTGTGTGTGCAATGCTGTGGAAGAGCTGAAGAGGGACTGATTAATTTTGCTGAGGCCATCGGGAGTGTGAAGGATTTGTGAGGGTTTCCAGGCAGAGATGGTCAAATATGTGTGTGCAGGAGAGAGGCATTCAGAGTATGGGGAGAGCCTGACAGCACGGTGTGTGTATTGCAGCGTAATCTGGGCATTACACACACAAGGGTGTGTGCATGCGGGTACATACATGTGCATGTTCCTGGATGAGAGCTTGATGAGGTTAGGAAGTGGGTTGGGAGCAGCTGGCTTAAATTTCAATCAGTTGATAATGGGGAGCCACTGAATGCCTTTGAGAAGGAAGTGATCTGATCTGATCTGTCTTCCAGAAAGATCCTCCTGAGACTAGTATGTAGAATGATTGAAGGAGTAAGAGACAGGAGCCCCTTGAAGTCAGCCAAGGGGCTGTGGCAATAGTCTGACTGACAGCAGGAATGGGTGATACTGAAATATGGCAATCATTTATGAAGCAACCATTTGTGAGCTGGGACCATTACCTCTAATCCTCTCCAGAACCCTGCAAAATAGATATAGTCTCCACTTAACAGATGAAGACATTGAGGCTCAGAGAGGGCAAATGACTGAGCCAAGGACACACAGCTAGTAAGGTGAGATTCAAGCTCAGATATATCTGGCTCTAAACTCCTGCTCCTTTTTACTGCATCAAACTTCTCTTGTCAAAAGGAGAATGCTTAAGAGATCTCAAGAGAGACCAATGGACAGAGTACATGTTTAGGGTGAAACAGAACTCCAGACCCAGAGGAGGGACAGTTAACAATGTCAAATTCCACAGGCACTTTAGAAAGGCCATTATTTTTTTTAATACTTTTTTAAAATTTATTTATTCAGAGAGAGAGAGAGAGAGAGACTGAGAGGCAGAGACACAGGCAGAGGGAGAAGCGGGCTCCATGCAGGGAGCCCGATGCGGGACTCGATCCTGGGTCTCCAGGATCAGACCCCGGGCTGCAGGCAGCGCTAAACCGCTGCGCTGCGCCACCGGGGGTGCCCTAGAAAGGCCATTATATTCCACATTAAAGAGATCACTGGTGGACTGAAAAGGAGTGTTGAGGGTAAAAGACAGATTCCAGTAGGTTCCATTGGAATAAATGAGAAGTGAGGGAGTCAGGCATCAGTACAGAGAACCTCTCCCAGTGTTGGTAGTGAGGAAGAGAAAACACACCAGGAGGTAGATTCAGAAGCAGAATCGAGGAAAGTTTGTGGGTTTTTTTTTTTCCTTTTCCTTTTCTGAGAAATAAGCACTCAAGCCAGATACTAGGTTCTGTTTGCAATGGGAGCTGAGGAGTGGGAGTTGGCTCCTGGCCTCTTTGGAGTGAGGACACTCTGTAGGGGTTGATGATCACAAGGTCACAATACCCACAGAGAAGGGAGGGACTGCTCACCGCGTGGCAGATCCCTCTGTGACCTTGGTAAGATCCCACAGAAGTGAAGGTCACCTTTCCTTGGGTCAGCAGCCCAGACAACATCGGACCTTGAGAAGCTCCAGCATGGAAGGCACACTCTTGGCAGCATATTGCTAGATCTTGCAAAGTGACGACAGTGAGAAGGATGAGCCCTGAGGGTGTTCAAGTTCCAAACCAAGTCATCCTTCCCGGTCTGTGCACTTGTCACGTACTGACACGATTCTCTCTACAGCAAGCATACTTCTCGGTAGTGAGATTGGCCTCAGTGCTGCCTTGCGGTCTGAGAAGAGCACGCGTGGGCTGCTGCGGACCAGGGATCAGGTTTCTGCCAGCCAGCGCTCTGAGGCCAGGCAGGGGGCATTCGCCTCACTGACTCCCCAGATGGCCTAAGGGCTTGTGCTTTTGCTCCAAACAGGGGCTGAGATGCAGGACTTAAGCCTCTGAGTGTGGTGCATGGACTGTGGAAATTCAAGGCCTCTTCAGCCCTGCAAGGAGCCACTACAACTCAGGTGTGGGTGTTAGGCCAGTTTTCAGGTGCCCCTGAGGGGCCGGGTGTGCGTGGCCTCCGTTGGCTCACGTCCCCTCCAGCTGTCTTTCCCAGGCTGTCTCCACCAGCACCCTCCTGTTAGGTTCCTCACGATGCTCACTGAGCACCACCCAGGCTCGCTCACCTCTGAGCTTCGGGTAAAGTCCAGCTCACCTTCGCGGCATTCCCGAGCAACCGATGTTGCCCCTCGCTCCTGCAACCCCGTCTCTCAGGGCGGGATCCCTTGTTCCCTCACCTGGGCTCCTGAGCACTTAGACAAGAATATCTGGAAGAGCCCTTTGGACGGCTCTCTGCCCCCTCTCCTCCAGACCATGAGCACCTGAGGACAAGGATGGTGGCTTCTTTCCATCACCCCACCTGCTAACTGGCACCCCGGTGCTCAGAAGGAGCCCTTTCGATTGAGGTGAACTTTTCTTTTTGAAAGGAACTGTGTGTAGTTCTTAAGAAACAAAGGCATGGGTTGTTGGGTGAAGTCGGGGACCAGACCAGAGTAACCCCAAACTCCCCAGGGCCTCCCCTCCTCGGGGCCCCACGTCACCTACCTTCAGAACATCTCCGGTGTGAAAGCTCAGTTCATCCTCACCTGAGGCGGTGAAGTCAAACTTGGCGATGGCTTCCATGTCGTGACGTGGAGCTGGAAGAGAAGTAATGTTCTCATTATGCCCTTCTGTCCGGAGAAGCGAGCAGAGCGGCGGCGGCCTGGCAGTCCGAGCAGGAGGTCGGCGCCGGGTCCCAGGCCTCCGAGGCCTCCAGGCCGGAGACAGGGGGGCCGCACGGGGAGGGAGCCTGCAGGATGTGCTTCCCGTTCTTCCCCCAATCCCCACATGCCAGGAGCAGGGAACCGAGGCCAGCAGCGCCTTTCCCCTTCCTTTCATCTCACTTGGCCTGTCTGGCTGGTCACCCTTTCTGTGGGCGTCCCTGTTTCTGGCTGATAAGGACGGAAGACTCGCTATCACTTCTAACTCGGGCCCGAGGGGCTGGAAAGACTGTTCTGTAAACATCGTCCTGAGGCTGTCCCTTGGCAGCTATATTTAACCAGGCAGTGTTAATTAGACAGATGCCATTTTCTCTTTTACATCTGAATCATTTAAGAGAATTAGGCAGCATCGGCCAGTGGGGAACTTAGCATCCTTCCACATGGCCTGAGAGTGGAAAGCATTCTGGTTCGAGAAGCAGGGGACTCAATTAGACTCCTTATTTCATTACAAGAGTGTAAGCCAAGTACACTTTGAAAAATTTCATTCTAATACTTCTCAGTTGAGTTAAAATATTATTACCCCCTCCCCCCGGAATACACCAGGCCTATGTAAAATAAAAAGCCTACAAATTAAATATAGTTAGTTGTGGTTTTTTTGTTTGTTTGTTTTTAAGGAGACATTGCAGGGGGCACCTAGGTGGCTCAATGAGTTAAGTATCTGCCTTTGACTTCAGGTCATGATCCTGAGGTCCTGGGATCAGCCCCACATTGAGCTTCCTGCTCAGCAGAGAGTTTGCTTCTCCCTCTCCCTCTGCTGCGCCCCCTGTGTGTGGTCTCTGGTGCTCACTTGCTCTATCTCTCTATCTTTGTCAAATAAATAAATAAAATCTTAAAAAAAGAAAAAGACATTGGGGCTATAATAGAAAGAGTAGCATCCTGGTTTTGTTGGTGGCTGACTAGCTGATGATCTTGTACAGCAACTAAACCTCTTGAGGTCTCAGTTTCTTCATCTGTAAAGTAGGGATCATAATATTCAACTAATAATAGGGGTGCCTGGGTGGCTTAGTCAGTTGAGTGTCTGACTCTTGATTTCAGCTCAGGTCATGATTTCAGGGTCGTGAGATCACGCCCCATGGCAGGCTCCACACTGGGCATGGAGTCTGCTTAAGATTCTCTCTCTCCCTCTCCCTCTGCCCCTCCCTCTGTGCACTCTTTCTCTCTCATTAAATAAATAAATAAACAAAAAACACCCAAATAATATTAAAAGAAATTGTATGGGATGAATTTATCCCCAGCAAATGTAGTCTGGCCAAAAGCAGCCCGTTTTCTTCTGATTTCTCCCATCTTCTATAAACTTTCTTCTTTGCAATTTGATGCTAATTCTCCACGACCCTTAAATCCTTTGGTTCTTTGCTAAGACAGTTTGCTGTTCTGACAGTCTTGGAAGTTGTTGCGTGGCATTTGCATTTATCAGAATTTGGCTAAGTCTGAAACCCTTTAGGTTAGTAACCTCACACCTAATGGCTTTCAGTAACCAGTAAACCAGGACCACAATCACACTCTCAGTGGGAATTTCCACCCAAGTGACAAGATTTGGGTAAATGAGGAAGGTGGCTGCCAGTGGGAGGGTACAACATGCAAAGATCAGGGGATCAAAGCCAACTGCCATGGTGGTGACAGCAAGTGGCTAGTTTCTCTGATTTTCCACATTTACTCAGTCTTCCAAAGGCAATTTGTAGAGATGACAATTACCCATCCCAAAGGTAGATATTATGCAAAAAATACTTCAGGAGCCAAAGTAAAATGTCATAGTTAATTGTCTGAGTTTTATCACCAGCCAAAATTTACTTCAAAAATATATATATATATATATATTTTGTACCCTTTCTTCAGGATCTGTCCAGCTAAGGCAAATTAAAATTGTGACCTCGGGTGACCCACTCAACAGAAAGGAGTATTATGCTCTCTTTAGTGAGCACTAAATGCTTTTGCTGATTTGCTTCACCCCGTGGCTTTAACATGAAAGGCCTCCCCTAATTAAGGCCTTGCCTTGAGTTTGCGGGAAGACGTGGTGTCTGCAGGTCACCATCATGGTATCAACAGGGGATACTGGTCACCTCAGGAGAGCAAGTGTCAGGTGAATGGTCCTGAAAACTAAGATCCCATTTCTATGCAAATTTACCTTAATAAGCATGATGGAGACAAGAGGAGGGCAAATGCTAAACATATTAGAAAATCACATAAATTAGGGATGAAAAAATATCCAAGGCATGCTCTAGATATGACCTTGAGCTTGGGAAGATCTTTCCTACGTTACATGTAACTTGGACCCAGCCTGGGTACTTGGTCCAGGCTGGCTGTGTGCTGCTTCAGTGAGAAGACTGAGGCAGAAGTAGCATTGCTTCTGAGAAGCAGCTCTTTGTCCTGCCTTTCCCCAGGAGGCAGGTGGTATGGCGCATCGCAGAACTCCCTAGCTTATAATATTAATCCTGACTCCGAAAACCCAATTAAACAGGCCCACTCTTCATGAAATCACTTTGAAAAAAATTGTGTGCGTCCCATTTCCATTTGTGAAATGAAATCTGCTCAGATGCTGTTTGGTAGGAGGGAGACGTTCAGTGGGGAGAGGGGTGTGTTCTATTTTCGTTCAAAACGCAGGGTTTGCAATTTGTCCCCTTGAATTTACCATTCCCTGCTTCCCTAATAGCAGTGCCACCTCCAGGGGTCGGTCTTCTATTTGATCATAAAAACGCATGGAAATTTCTATCCTATTTTTCCTATTATCCTATTTTTATCCTATTTTTCTATATCCATTAGTCTTTATTTTGAAAACTTTTAAATTACCACCAGGGCAAAAGAAAACTGAACTAACATATTTGGTTCAGTATTTATCCATTTGTTGTATAGTCTGTACCTTCCTATATATATATAGGAATATATACTTTTTAATATATTTTTTATATATTTTAAAAATATATTAAAAATATATAAAATATATAAAAATATACATAAATATATATATATTAAAAACATGGTAGCAACAATTTTAAGACAGAAGAGAAAAAAGGAGGGACAGGGGAGAAAGTGCAGCCAGCTCAAGAGCTCAAGTGTTCAAGAATGTGGTGGAGCCTTCTAGCTGCTGTGTGCAGTTACAGTGCTTCTGACCTGCGAGGAGAGATGAGGAGGAAGACATCTCTTTAAAGAACCTCATGCATGGATTAAATGTGCATTTCCTTCAGCTTCAGAAATGGCTGAAATGCTGCCTGCTACAGAACGAGAACGTGAATGACAGGTGACAATGTCCAAGGGCAGTCAAGCCACCTCCTGGAGCCTCCCCCACCCACCCCGACCCTGTCAATGATGCCATTTATCCAGAAATCCTAACTCAGAACCATGCAGGGCTCCTGCCCTTAATGCTAGCACTGCTTCTCGTCACCCCTCTGCGTCTCTCTCACTTTGCCCCTTTATGAATTGCGTGCAATATCCATTAGCAGCCCCATGACACAGATCTGCTGCGCCACTTGGCAGCACTGCACAGGACTTCCCCAGGCACGATTTTCTCTGCCCCTGCATTTCCATTTAAGCTTCTTTTACCTCCAAAAAAACCTGAAAAATATTCAGCCTTATATACCAGGAATGTTTGTCTACTTCTAAAATACAGTCACCACAGAGGATGAAAATAAAAACCACAAGATAGCTTTTTAAAAGAGCCCCCATGGAAAATCCAGATTAATTGGATGTGTTCAGAAGCATGTAGTTACCCTCAAAAATGGTACCCGGCAAGAAACTTCTTGAAAGATTTCAGCTCCTCCTAAGTTGGCTATGAATAGCCAAAGCTTCCGTTTTATGCATCTCTTTAAAAGAGCAATTGCATAACACCACAAAGCTGTTGGAAGATTCAGGCTCAGGACCCAAAGAAAGAAGGAGCTGGGTCCTAAATCAAGTCAGCAACACCACTTCCTATTTTGCTGGAGAGAACTCTAATTTAAATATTATGTGACTTGTACCAGTTTATGTTGTAATTCTGTTGAGCTAATTTTTTTTTTAAAAGAGAGAAACACTGCTCCTTCTAAGTATTGTTTGTAGCAGATTTATCAGGATGGTAACAACAAACATAATTTTTATTAATTTATCTTGTGTGTGAAATGCAATGATAGAACAGTAAGGAATTTTCATGTTAGGACTTTGCAGCTACTAAGAGGAGCTTGGCTAAAACTGCAAAATTCTTCTGGCAGTTTGACCCACATAATGCAGATCTTTGGAACCTACAGGCTTTCTACTTGTCAGGCAAAGCCCCTCCTGGAGTCAATGGGAAGGCAGAGTGCTTACTCTCCTCCTAAATTGACAAGGTCAGCTCCATTACTTTTCAGAAGTAGGAAACCTTACCCTGCCAGGAAAAAAAAAAAAAAGATTCTAGCTAAGCCTCACTGTACACAATAGATACATTCTTGAAAAGTTATTAGGACTAGAGTATTTGTAAGTGGCTTCATATTAGCATGCATTTTAGAGGCTTATTCTATAAAGGAACCCCATGGCGAATCCCTTTACAAAATGAAAAGGAAAATTTGTTATACAAATAACTACCTTTTAATTTATCTGGGTTTTCACACATCAAGTCTTAAAGCAGAGCACACCTGTATATCCTTCTAGCACCTCTCACCATGGGTTAAATAAATGTTAGTCTCCTCTCTTTTTAACTCCCAGAAAGCTTTTTAAAAGCCTCTCCTATTGATATAGAACATTCCACCTTGGAGTGTAAAATAGGAATCATCAAACAGCCACTCAACTGTGCTGCTATAGCCAGGAAGGCAGCCTGAAAGAAGAGAATTGAATGGGTGTAGCTGGGTTCCAATAAAACTTTATTTGTGGACACTGAGATTTGAATTTCACACAATTTTTACATGTCACGAAGTTTTACTGTTCTGATTTTTTCCCCCTAACCACACTTAAAAATATAAAAACCATCTTAGCTCATGGGCAAAAATAGGTGATGGGTGGAATTTGGCCTGCTGGCCATGGTGTGTGAATCTCTGATACAGAAGCTTTTATCTGTATCTTGCCTGCCCTAGTAGTCTAGTCTGCAAACTTCCTGAGGGGAAGAGCTGTGGCTTAGTGAACTAAGTGTGGGTTTAGGAGTAGATGGGCCTGGATTTAAGTCTAGGATGTGCCATTCACTTTCCAAGGGTCCTGTTTCTTTATCCATTAGACAGGAGTGACCACGTTGACTTCATGGAGATGTTGTATATTCATGTGTGTAAAGACACTGGCTCACAGTAGGCATTCCACAAATGGTAACAGGTGTTGGTGTTATTTATTCTTAGATTCTCTACAATATTCGACCAGTGCTTAGTAGGCACTTAGTAAATACTAAGTGAATGAAAACATGATGAGCAACCTGCCATCAGAGAGTTACAACTGTAATGGGTTTCCTCAGGGCAGGGACAGCAGACAGAGGACCCATTAACAAGGACAAATTAATTTCCCACTCAAAAGTGCCCTGACTTTTCAGCAAACTCAGCCGGATAATAAAACACACACCCGCACTAAAGGTCTGATTTATTTAATCCAACAGAGGGCAATGGTGCACCCCAAACCATTGGTTCTGTCCTGTAACTCATTTTTTTTTTTGCGTCTTGAGTCCCTACAACCTTTATCTAGACAGGTTTGGTGATTGTCCTCCTTTCTTTTGTGTGTTTTAAGGCATGTATACTTGATCATTTCAAGGAGTCCAAAGCCCATACAATACAGAATGGCTCTGCTGGGCAAGAATTGGAAATCATCGGCTCCTACTCCGTATCCTGCTGCTTGAATTCCCTGAGTAGAGGTGGTCCTGTTCATCTCAAAGTGACTAGTCCTCACTCCTGGCTTCCATTCTAGGTTAATGATTGATTTCTCCTGAAACCCCTACTGCATGTTTTTCTTTTTTATCTGAACCCTACATCTGTGGTTGGAGACTTTTTGCCTTAGTTTATCACCTTTTCCTGAGTGTTGAATATAGGAACAGGACACTGAGAGAGGTCATAGATGGCCCTCCTTGAAAATTTGTAAGCTTAGGTTGGACAACTACCTATAATTTACCTGTTGGCTATTGCTTAAATATTCTCCCAGAGACCCAAATCAATCTATTCCGGAAAAGGCAGTAGAAAAAAAAAAAAAAGGAAAGAAAAAGGCTGAGCATGGTCAAGAGATCAAGGGCTGGCCTTTCTTCATTTTGGGTTTTCAGATGGCAAGATTTTTGCTCTATTCTAAACCAGTGGAATCCCTGCTTACAGAATAGCTCTTAATCAGCTGGCCATGTTGGAAATGTTAAACTTCTTGCTGAATGTCTAACACGGTGTACACATTTCTTTACTGTGCCTGCTCTTGAATTACTTCTAACTCATCCCTGGAGCCTTTAAAATAGAAACCCAGGGCAGCCCAGGTGGCTCAGTGGTTTAGCGCCACCTTCAGCCCAGGGCATGATCCTGGGGTCCGGGGATGGAGTCTCACATCAGGCTCTCTGCATGGAGCATGCTTCTCTCTCTCTCTCTCTCTCTCTCTCTCTCTTTTTCTTTCTCTCTCTCTCTCTCTCTCTCTCTCTCTCGTCTCTCATGAATAAATAAATAAAATCTTAAAAAAAATAAAATAAATAAAATAAAAACCCAAATCCTATTCTAGTAAGATCCTCCTTCTGGTTTCTCTGGAGACTCGGATCTGCGCCGGCAAGTAGAGGGTAAAGTGGCAGTTGAATGATGGCAGCACCAAGCTTGCAGATAGCCATGTACTTGGCAATGGCGATCAGGGGCCTCTGCTTTCAAAGACTGACAACCAGCAGCTCCCACGCTCATCTAGACCTCCCCAGTCAGAGCTGCAGGACCATTTCTTTTTAGGTGCTGGACCCCAGGGGGGGGAATAAACAGCCTTCTCAGGAGGACCTGGCCTGTGTCCACAGGTGTTCTCTCCATGGCATATAAGCATTTCTGACTTTATTGCAACCAAAGTATGCAAAGACAAGTAGAATATACTCCCCAAACCATTTCTGGGTGGTTGGCTGAGATTTTAGTACCCTCTAAAAGCCTCCATTTTAAATGGTTTTGCACACATGAGACATTCTTATTTTCCTCTTGTCCCGAGGTGACTCGTTATTGCCCCCTCCAAAGTCCCCTAGGAGGCATAAACTCTCCTGGCAGTACCGGCGGGGCAAACTCAGGCAACTAGAGGGGCTGTCTGCACCCCATCCCAGAATGGCGATTCCTCAGTGGCTGACCTCTTGGTGTCAGTCTTGGGGATGCAAGGAAGTGGCTTAGGAAGAAGCCTGCGGGGTGTGCTCCATTGCGCCTGCAGGTGTCTTGCCCACGTATCAATCATCCTCTGGCTGCTTCGCTTCAACAGAAAACAGCAACAGAGCTGTCTCTGATGACAGGTAACTAAGGGGCAGAGGGTCCCGGGGCAAGAGTTGAGACCTGGGGGCACTCTCTACCACTGCACCTCCTGCCAACCCTCTCCTGACCGCTTAGAGTTTCAATCTACTCGTTGGCCTTGCCTTGATGTCTTCCTATTTTCTGAGTGAGTACTATCTCCTCAGTTAGGAGGCACTTGTCTTTAGGTTTGGAAGCCAAATAAATATATTTCTTTTTTTTAAAATTTTTATTTATTTATGATAGTCACACACACAGAGAGAGAGGGGGGCAGAGACACAGGCAGAGGGAGAAGCAGGCTCCATGCACCGGGAGCCCGACGTGGGATTCGATCCCGGGTCTCCAGGATCGCGCCCTGGGCCAAAGGCAGGCGCCAAACCGCTGCGCCACCCAGGGATCCCAATATATTTCAAAGACATATAGACAAACTTGATGCAACTGGAGAGTCCCTCTAAATCCCTTATATCTTCATTTAATCAAATTGCTGTTCTGTAGATCCCTACTTGTTGCTGTGGATTCGGGAGCTCTCACAGGTCTCAGGGATGTTTTCCTCTTTTTAAATTAGCTCCTCTTTTCCTGCTGAAGGTTTTTTGTTTGTTTGTTTGTTTGTTTGTTTGTTTTGGGTTGGGAAGGGAGGGCAAGGAGAAGGGAGTAGAAGATGGTGGAGACAAACGAGGGGGGGATTGTCCCTGTGTGGGTCCCTTCCCCTGCAAATGAGAGTCATTTGCTCTTCCTCCTTCTGTTTTTTTTTTTTTTTCATCCTACTCTTTGATAATCAACACCAGTCTGGCACATTAAATGAAACTTTCTTTCTTTCTTTTTTTGTACAATTTTTGTTTTTTGTTTTTTGTTTTTTTTTTAAGATTTTCTTTATTTATGAGAGAACCAGAGAGGCAGAAACAGGCAGAGGGCAGCCCGGGTGGCTAAGCGATTTAGCGCCACCTTCCCCTGAGGGCCTGATCCTGAAGACCCGGAATCTAGTCCCACATCAGGCTCCCTGCATGGAGCCTGCTTCTCCCTCTGCCTGTGTCTCTGCCTCTCTCTCTCTGTGTGTCTCTCATGAATAAATAAATAAAATCTTAAAAAAAGAAGAAAAGGAAAGGAAAGGAAAGGAAAAGAAAGGAAAGGAAAGGAAAGGAAAGGAAAGGAAAGGAAAGGAAAGGAAAGGAAAGAAAAAAAAAGAAAAACACAGGCAGAGGGAGAGGCAGGCTCCCCACAGGGAGCCTAATGCAGGACTCAATCCCAGGACCCTGGGATCACAATCTGAGCCAAAGGTAGACGCTCAACCACTAAGCCACCCAGGTGCCCCCATAAGGTCTTAAAAAAAGCAATCTCTACACCTAAAATGAGGCTCAAACTTCCAACCCCAAGATTAAGAGTTGCATGCTTCACCAACTGAGCCAGCCAGGTGCCCCTCTTTTTTTTTTTCAAGGTCAAAGCACATCACATAAAATTTCACCTGTCCTCAAACTTTTTGTAAGAAGAATAACCTTTTCTTTCAGTGGACAAACTCAAGCAACTTCTATTCTTTTTTCCCCTAACTTGCCATTCTCTGCAAGGTGAGGCTGCCAGCCATCGCAGAGGTGCAGGGGCCTGGCTGGTTTCAGATCTCAGTTCAGCTGCTTCCTTGCCAATGGAGGGGGAGTGTGTGTGTGTGTGTGTGTGTGTGTGTGTGTGTGTGTGTGTGTGTACCTTAGGTCCTCTGTGCCTCAGGCTCTGCAATCAAGGATTCAGATAATAATCCTCATTTCCAGTTTGTCCGGGGACAGGGTGTGACCTCCCGGCCCATCTATGGAGTCTGACAGTTCAGTGTCTCTCCAATAATTTCTCATCTAGCTACTTGTAGAGAAAACAGTTTCAAAACCATTTTTCAAAAACCCACCAAGCCTAGGAACGCCTGGGTGGCTCAGTGGCTGAGCGACTACCTTTGGCTCAGGGTCCTGGGATCGGGTCCCGTATCGGGCTCCCTGCAGGGAGCCTGCTTCTCCCTCTGCTTATGTCTCTGCCTCTCTCTCTGTGTCTTTCATGAATAAATAAATAAATAAAATCTTTTTAAAAAATCCACCAAGTGTATGCTTCTTTCCAGCTTTTTAAGTCTCAAGTTTTCTTCACTTGCCCTGGGAGGGGTGGGGGGGCAGAAACACTGAGTTCTCTCTACTCACTATAAAGTTCTGGCTGCAGTGATTTCAGAAGATGAGACACACAACATATTGTAATCAAGACAGTCTCCTAAGTAGAGAGAAAAGACAGCACGAACCAAAGGGCAGTGGGGTGATGGAAGGCTGAGCAACAGAAAACTATTCTAGCTTCTAGGCTTTGCCATCTGCCTGGAGCTCAGTGACCGCGTGGCTCTCCGTAAAAGAAACCCCAGGACAGCCACCTGGGGGGCCCGCGGGGCCCACTCCTCACCTAAATCCAGAGTCAAGAACCAGCTGGGACTAAGTTCCATGTATCGATGCGATCTATCACGGGCCAAGGGCTTCCCATGCACTTTGCAACATGATTATGACTCTGATCATTATTACTCCTACGACCACGACCGCCACGCACATTTTATAGCTGGGGAACAGGGGAGCGATTACCGTCCATGCCCCCTGGCCCCTGAGGCTGTTCTTTCCTTCTGCATGATGCCCCTGCTGGTACCAGCAAAAACGAAAAGTCCTGCACTAGTTCAGGATAATTACTAACGAGCTCGGGGCCCCCTGAACCTTCCTGGGTGGCTGTCCTTCATCAGCCAAGAAATTGATGGGCACAATTCTCACGTACCCACAAAATTCAGGGCCATCATTCCTCGGTCAAAGAGGCAAAGCCTGCAATAAACCCAGCTGACCTCCGACCAAGCCATCGTGTGCTTTGAGGCCGCTGCTGATAATGGAAGCAATCTCAGTTAATAAACCTACGCGCGGCTGTTCTTCTCATTGCCTTTCCCTTCCGTTGCTTTCTCTCTCTCTCTTGCTGTCTTTCAAGGTCACGGGTCTCTAACCTCTCCCACCATCAACATTCCTCACCAGCTAGTCTGCTTCTGTTCTGAGCTCTGTCTCCTTTCTCCTCTGAATGCCAGTGAATCTAGCGAGAGCAAGTGTACCTCAGGTCTTTTGTTTTCACGTCTCCTACACTTTTCTTATTGAAATGACACCATGAAAACAACAGCAACAGAAATGAAACAGGAAGAGCCCACCAAGCCCGCCGGAGCTGTTCCTTCCAGCCCCACTCTGGCGCCAGACTGAGATATCTTGCCATTTTCTTGTGTTACCCTGATTGTTCCCTAAAGCAATGAAACACCATGAATCCTGTTGGTGAAATCCAAACAAGAATGAGGCATTAAAGATAACACGCACCCCCCAATCAGAAATGATTCAGGGAACCCTACAAGAAGGGCAGGAGGGTTGGTGGTGGATATGAGTGGAGGCAGGATGGAGACGTACAGACAGACATTTTACAAATCTCCTGGCTTCTCCTCCCCTCCACACCCCACCCCCCATTCACTTTCTAATCTCTATTCACATCATGATTTCTTTTCAAATATATCACCAGGGTTTTATGGTGCCTTCATGATCTCTTTTCCTCCTCTTCCCGTCTGTTCACTGTTTATTGATTTGGTCTCTGAACACTTGGCTCATTTATCATATATATATTTGAAAGCCTCCATCTTCTTGCTCTGTGGTCACCAGGGCTGTAATATCACTCCCAAACGTTACCAAGTCAGCTCAGCACCCTCTTCCCTTCCTCACTGTCTGCACTCAGTGCTATCTTAATTCTTATTTGGGCAGAGGACAAAAGCAACTGACTTTGTGACCACACCTGCTTGTCACTTTTACTTATATTTCCAGGCCCCCACTTATTATTGGAATGCAGGTCATTTTTTAGTTCGCTGGTCTCGAACCTTGCAGAAGTGGACCTTAACCCCTGCAACAGTTTACCTGGCTTCATTTGATAAATCTACCCCTCGAAAGGGGGAGGTAAATACGTTTTTAGATATCAAGTCACCCCATAGAGGTACTAAAAAGTTGCCAAGGGAAGAGATGTTGCCCATTACTTTCATCAGATGAATAGTTATCATATTCTTATCTCTCTCTCTCTCTCTCTTTTTTTTTTTGGAAATTAAGGTCATAATTAGAGTTTGCTTGAACTGAGGAACACCTGTATTTGTTTTGCTTACTGTAGTCTCTTTCTTTCTAACTGCCAGTTTTGATCCCCAAAACTCTTAGATTGTCCAAGTTGAAGATGACCCAGAAAGTTGACCCAGTCTTTCCTTAATTTATTGAGATGATGGAGACTGGGCACAGGGAAGGTGGAAGTGGAAGCAGCTTGGTGGCTACATCGAACCAAACATCTCACTATAATTTTCAGTCCAAATTCTACCCTAAGGAGAAATAAAAGAGTTGAGTGTATGAAGACGAATCTCACAATACCCCAATTCTTGTTTCTGAGCTTGACTATCCCTGGGTCCTCCACCACCTTCTGTGGAACGAGACTCAGACTCCTTGCTCTCCTGGTCATTTCCTTCACACACGTCACCGTTTGTCAATGTTCTTCTTAAAAAAGTGTTACCTAGAAGTAAGCCCAACGTTCAAGAAATGGTCTGAGCTGGGCTGAGTGGAAGACACTGTTAAATCACTTTCTCTGTGCAGCAGAGCTTTTAACAACACTTGACTCTGTTGGCCATTCGGGGTTCGGCAGCCAAGCCTTGGGACAAAAGCACAAGGGTTCCTTGGCGTGAAGAGGGGTCACTCCAGTCTTCTCCACTTCATTTTTGCGAGAGGCTTTTGGGAGCCCAAATGGGAGGTTCAAACTTAATCATTTTGATTTTGATCTTGTTTTGGTCCTGGCCGTCAGCCAGCTCTGTGGTCCATGATTCAGCTGGAGCACAGATTGGTATTCCTCCCCTCTGGTCTCTCTCCCGACTCTTGTCTCACAAGCAACCTTAATGTCTTTTTGATCTTTATCCATAATAAATGGAACATGGGCTTGGAGTCAGATGGAGCTGAGCTTGTGTCCTGGCTCCTTCATTCACCCCCTGTGAGATCAGAAGCTCACTGGTTACCTCTGAACTGGGTTTCTTACTGAATGACTCCCTCCAGATTGACATGAACTCATCAGCACCCTCTGAGCATCAGCTCTGAACCCACCAGATTAAGTAGTCATCATTCTTCACGTTTTCTTGTGTTTTGTTCTCTAGGGTCTCGTGAAAAATGCAACCAAATGCCTGGCTGAGATCAAACTGGGCCGTGCCTGTGGCCCTTTCCTTACATGGCCGTCTGATAACCTTATAAGAACAGGGTTCCAGGGTCATACTTGGGGAAATGCCACGTGGAAGAAATTCACCTTTTCACTCACTTTGCCTCTTTTGTGTCTTCTGTTCCCCATTCCTTGTCCACCTTTCCTGTCTGTTGTGTTTCCTTCTATGTCTTTTAAATAGGCTGCTGTCACCTTATCTGAGAGTCATTTTCCCATTCAGAATTCATTGATGCCATGTTGTCATGCTACCTCCTAGATCCACTCAAGACTTTCCTGTTGCCACTTTGGGCCTTAGCAATCTCTTCTTCATGACATCTCTCTAAATAGACTTCAGAATACCACACACCCATGCAATGCAAACATGCCTCAGGATGCTTTCGCATTATTCTCTAAGCACTCCTTCTGCATCCTCACCTCTGCACTGGTCCTCCTTCCACCACCGAACTCAGGCTGCTATGTACAGTTGTGCAGGTTGTTTACTGCACAAGGGCCTGTGGCTGAGGTTGCAGTGGGGACAGCCAGTGCTCTTCTCTTAAGCTTTGAGTCCTGATGTGGGGCTGCATCTAAAGTTAGGGACATACTTTTTTAATTTAAACGAAGGCATAGGATCTGACTTCAACTGCCCCTCCTAAACCTTACTTGGGGTCTGCCCTTGTCATACCCTAAACTCTCATTCTCTCTTTTTCTTCTGGGGGACTCAGCATATCTACCCCTTGCTTGGTGCTGCTGCCACATTCAGTTACATGGTCAAGCACCTGGCCTTTTAGAGTCCAGCCACCAGAGTTCAAATCCTAGCTGCACCAGTAGCTACCTGGGTGATCCTGACCAAGTCATTGAATCTCTCTGAGTCTCATTTTTCTCATCTTTAAAACAGGAATAATAATAATAATAGTACCTGCCTTAGTATTCTCGTGAAGATATTTGAATATTTGAGACATCCATCTAAAACACTTAGTATGGTGCCTGGCAAATAGCAAGCACTTCATGCTTGCTAGCTCCTGCTACTTTATGCATATTCCATGATAGCTACCGATGGCTGAGAGATGTGGTGCCTCTCTGGAAAAATCAGTGAGAAAATGTATCCCTCACTAGGAAGGATTGCTAGATAAAGTACAGAATGCCCAGTTTAATTTGAATTTCAGACAAATGTTCTACTATAAGTTTTCTAGCATAAGTATATCCCCAAATGCTTACCCTGTCCACATAAATCTCATAGGGGTAAATGGTGCATTGTTAAGAATAATGGCAAGGAATCATTTGACCTTTCCACCCTGTCCTCTCTGTTCTGCCCACTGCCTGCCATCTCACACAATGCTTGCTCTACAAGATCTCTGACATAAAGACTGGGGAGTGGGCCAACTTGTGTCATGAGACTCCAGATCTTGGAATGAAGCCTTAGGTGTTCCTAAGAAGATTATGGTTTGCATGTAGAAGTGCATATTCTCTCATTCATGTATGGAATGAGCCACAAAATGTCGTACTTCCCACCTTCTCTGCTTTTCGTGTGTTATTTGCTACTTTCCATGTTGTGTGGACCAAAAGGCACGCTCTTCCTGTTCAGCATTCTGGAATACTATGTGTTTGGTAAGTGGGTCTGATAGATTGGAATTTCTGTTTCTGTAAGTGAATTTTCTTGTAATCTGTATTTGTGATAAAACAGGAATCCTCTAAGCCTTCTTACGTATTCAGATGTTTCTCTTATAATTATTCTGGCATTTCACATTGTTATTCTCAAATTCACCTTCTGCTTTCTCATATCTATAACTTGTCAAATTTTTCCATGCTTGGCATTTGCACCACAGTAAAAAAACTACTGGGCACCGGCCCCAGTGAATTATTAGTAGTCCCATCACGTAGTCACCAGCTTGACATTTACTTGTATTATCCATGTCTCTAGTCCTGATGACAAATAATCCTTGACTTGGTTGCTGATAGCTCATCTTTTTTTTTATTTTTAACTATTATTTGTGCTTTTCTAGAGCCTGGCCTCTTCCTGGAACCACTGTGGAGGAAGCTACTGAACCCCCAGCAGCACCTAATGTGGTTCTGTTCCCTTTGTGATCTTCTCTTTCTTATTCTCTTTCATTTCAAATCCTCCATTACTGACTCCTTGTCCAGATTCTTTTCTCTCCCAACTCTGTCTGCATGGCCAAGCAGTGGCAATTTCTCCTTGGTCTGGTCTTCACATTTGCTGCTGCTTGACCTCATGGGGCTTTCACTTTCCTTCTCTCTCTCAGGAGTATCTCCTATGCTTCATGCATGTGCTCAGCAGACATCTCCTGGGCCCCACTATGTGTCAAGCATTGTGCTCCACATGGAGATCCAGAGTGGATTAGAGAGGTGGTCCTAGACTGTAGCTGAGTCCCAGTTTTGAAGGAAAGACAGAGAAGTTGACCAAACAAATGAGATCAGTGTAGTAACAGAGCCAAACCTCAGTGGTTGAAGAGCTCAGAGGAGTGGCTCCTAATCCAGACTGGGATGGGTACAGGTGCAAGAGGGGCCAGGGGGCCCTTTCCAAGGGAGATGAGTCTTATGGACAAGTAGAGGGCATGTACATCATCAATGGAGGGAATGATACCTGTAAATAGTTGCTGTGGAGTCCATTGGGTTCATTATAACCACCGGGGATTGGCAGGAGGTGGGCTTGGTGATTTGGGTGGAGGCAGGTCATGGATGACCTTGCACAGCATGACAAGAACATTGGACTTTATGCCGCAGGTGAGGGGGAATCTATGAAAATGTTGATAACATCTGCATTAGGAAATGTTTAATCTGGTGGCAGTATGAAGGATTGGGGGGCAGGGTGAAACTATAAACGAAGAAACCACTGCAGTGGTCTTGGCCAGAAACCACGAGGGCCTGAAATATGACAGCGAGAGACTATGCTCCTTCCCTCGAGCTTGGGCTTATGTCTCAATAGTAAGTGCTTTACATGTTTTCTCATTTAGTCTGCAGGATCCTGAGGAATAAAACCTGTTGTTCTATCCATCTGATGTATGAGAAAAGTGAGGTGCAAAGAGGTTAAAAAATTGTTCAAGGTCACATGTGTCAAAAAGTGGTGGAGCCAGGATTCAAATTCACCAGGTGTATTTAACTAATTTTGTGCCTTGTCTATTACTTTGACCATCTGGCAATGGCTAAAAGGCAGAGAAGAGTCAAGAGCAGCACTCTCCGACAGAAATATGCAAGCCACAACTGTGAGCGACACATGTAACTTTAAATATTTCAGTAACATATTTTTAAAAAAGGAAAATTATTTTTAATAATTTATTTTACACGACATATCCCAAATGCTATCATTTCAACATGAAATCAATATAAAATATTACTGAAATATTTTGTATTCTTTTTTCTGAACTAAGTCTGGTGTCTATTTTATAATTATAGTACATCTTGACTTGGAGCAAGCATATTTGAAGTACTTAATAGTACACATGTCTAGCAGCTACCATATTGACCAGCATGGGTCTGGAATGAATGGCTCTCATATCTCTGCTGTTGTAGAATGTGCCAATATGGTAGATGGTGGTAACATTTTCAGAGGTAAGGCACTATGGGAAGAAAAGATGATTTGGGAGGACTTTGAAATGCTTGAAAAACATCCAGGTAGAGATTCCTAATCAGGGGTTGGATGCATAGGTGTGGCTCTCAACATAGAAGTCTGAGCAGACATATAAATGCAGAAGCTATTCCCATATAGATGATTATTAAAACCCAGGCTTAGAAGGAAGTCAACATGGGGGCGATTATGTACTTAGACTAAGCTCTGGAAACACACGGAAGGGATGGATGCCTTGTGTAGGTAAAGGAATTCATTTGTAGGTATCTCCTCTTGAATGGGAAAGAAAGATAAAGTGTGAATGCAGAGGTAAGTTTGTGTAGGTAAAGAGGGTGAAGAGAGACAGGAAGTAGGCCTTCTAACCCAATGTTGGCAGGAGTTCTCTTGGCTTTTCTACATTTTTTCTCTTCTACAGAAAAACGAGCACTTTTATAGCTGACTGCTCACAAAAATCTATCTGGAAAAAGGGAAGCAAACAAAGCAAACAAAGAAGAAGAAGCAAACAAAATGTAAATATTTGTTCAGCCAAGAAGTAAAACCAAGATGAAGACCCATTTCTCCCAATTGCTATCCCATACTGTCTCTCTCCTTAAACTTTCTATTTTGGAATAATGATAGAGCCACAGGAAATTGCAGGAATATTACAGAGAGATCCCCTGTCCTCTTCATCCTCTTCCCAAGATTGACATCTGACATCACCATGGTACAGCATCAATACTGGGAAACTGACATTGGTACAATTCTATTAACTGGAATTCTATTTTTTTTTTTTTACCACTTCCTAGCGGGAAGCACCCTGACTAAAAAGAATCAAAATGAGGCAAGATGTAATGTCCAACCAGGTCCAGAGCTTTATGTGTGTTCAAGAGGTTTTATGCCTGTAACTAAATGACATGTATCAAATATAACACCTAAATGCCACCTCAATGCTCAGGTAAAAAATTCGTTCTTAGAGTGATCTGTAACTTGTACCAACATTATGTGGTCAGACCAGACTCTTCACTATCTGTTTGGCTTCTTGTTATGGAAAAGGATGAAGAACAGAAGAAAAGAACTGCTCTGCTGTCCCCATCAGGATCTGTAATGAGGACTGTATGACTCTGAAGAGAAAGGGAGGTTGCTGTACAACCCAGGTCTCACTGACTACCGAACCCAGGCTCAGTTTCTGACAGGCAGTCTCATTAGATGGCTATTTCATGCCCCCCCCCCCCCCCCCCCGCCGTCTACACAGCAGAAAACCAATGGATTAGGAGGGAGTTAGCATTCAGATGAGTGAGTCCATCCAACTTTCGAGCTGGGATGATGTCAGAGGAACTCACAGTATCCAATACGATAGGCCCCTCAATAAATGTGAGGGGTTTCATCGAACCAGCTTATGAAGAAAACAAACCCAAAGGATACAGGCACATTCCTCAAAAGCAGAAGCAAACAAAGAAAGAATCAAGAAACCTCTTCGCTTCAAGGAAATAAAAACCAGCAAGAGAAAATTAAGCCAACTTGAAGGGAACAGTGGCTGTCCATCAGCCAGGCTTCAGCCAAGGCAAATAATCCATTTATTAACAGAGGTGAGAGCTCCTCTGTATTTTTTCTCTAAGTGGTGATTTGTTAATCAGTAAATATGGAATGACTTTTTTCCTCCCTTGGGGATAAATGAGTTCTAGTTCTCAAAAAACAATATATCTGGCAAGAGGTAGAACGTAGAAAAATGAAATGTTTTGTCCATTAAGATTTGAAAATTCAGCAAAACACTCATTTCTGGTAGCTGGGTGAAAAGAATTTGACAATTGGCCTTGACAACTTCTGAGAAGCTGAAGAAGGAAAAATTTAGCAAGAACAGGCTGGATCAGGATGGTCAGATGCCTTCAGGCTGAGTGATCTCCACAAATTTATTTTGTGCATCTACACCTCCCCTTACATTGTCACGTACCATATCTGTGCTACCAGTAATACAATAGTTCATGTCAAATTTGAGAAGACAGGCTGAGGGCAATTCACAGTCGTGAAGTCCAACTATA
This sequence comes from Vulpes vulpes, assembly GCF_048418805.1. NCBI lineage: Eukaryota > Metazoa > Chordata > Mammalia > Carnivora > Canidae > Vulpes > Vulpes vulpes. The sequence goes on from NC_132795.1 coordinate 55,484,177, forward strand.
GGCTGAAGGGAACAGGACAGGGGGAAGAGGTAGGGGAAGGAGGGTCCTTCCTCCATCATAGCCCTTGGAAAGGGTCTCCTGCCCCCCAGGTGCTGAGCCAGAACAGCACTCACAGGACAAGGGTGGAGGGAAGTAGCTGAAATCAACTCAGCTCTACAAGTGCTGTTATCAAGGTCAAGGGTGAGAAAACCAAAGTCATGTGCTTGATGGACTGGGCCTGCATTGACTGGAGTTGAAATTCAGCGTCAGTTCCTTCATAGACCTTTCCCTTGACAGTGTGGTTTGGCCGTTTGTATCCGACCCAGCCATTTGTTTGGGGCTGAATAGATGCAGGCTGCATTTTTAAATCCTTGCAGATGCTTGAACAGACCCCGCTCTCCAGTCAGACAAGAATGCCACCAGATGTGACTAAACGTGCCTCCCTTTGGAGCCATTTAAACGTGAGAAATCCCTCCCCTAAAACCCTCCCCTAGCAGTCCGCGGCAGGAAACTATTTTTATCAGGGTCTTTCAACCCCAGCTCCGAGACACATCGCAGATATTCCTGCAAAAGTTCCAGCCCACAAAGAAATAAACCCCGTGCCAGACAAACTGGTGCCCGCAGGCCGGGGGAGGGAAGGGCGGGGAAGCTCAGTGGAGGTAGCAGGGTAGGTGGGGCAGAGAGAAAACGTGACCCACGTGGCATCTGGTTTCTCTTCTCTCTTCAGCTTCCACTGAAGCAAACGTGAAAAGGGGGGAGAAGCGAGGGGGGGGGAAGCAAGGAGAGGCAGGGCCCCTTCTGGGAAAAGCAATTCTAGTCTTGAATTCTCAACCCTGCCCACCTCCCAAGCCAGTGACCACTTCCCCCCCACGCACCAGGTGACAGAAATGCTCAGTCTGATCCAGGCTGGAGCCAGAAAAGGGGTGATGACAGCTTCTGCCTCAATCTTTCTGCTGTCTCCCTTCCCCCTTCCAATCACAATAAATATATTTATACTCACTTGATTATGGCAGCCAGACAATGCTCCCCTAATTGGCAGTGATCAGAGCACCAGAATTGCTTGGGTGAACCTGCTGTCTCTCTATCAGGCAAAGCAACGAGGGGCCACTAGGGCAGTCCCCATTAACAGTTTCCGGTGGAATCAAAAACCGCCCCCCCCCCCCCCCCCCCCCCCCCCCCGTGCATGGCAATGAATTTTCCTAACAGCTCCTAAGAGCCAGCCCTTGAGGAACGCAGACTTACATGAACCTGCCCAGCATCAAATGCTTTTGTACATCTTCCCAACCCCCCAGCTCTAGCGCATAGAAAAAAACCCATAGCCACTTCCTTCTGCTGGAGGTTCTTTTGTTCTTTTACATTTTTTCTTTTTTTCTTTTGCAGGCCTTATGGAGCTAACTGTCATTTTTGGTTCTTGGTTCTTTGTAAATTTCAGGGACATCTGGCACGCAGTTTACTGCATTTGCTCGCTCTGGTATTTGTAGATGCGTGTGCCGTCTCCGCTGCGTGTGCGTGTTAACATTCCGTGTGCATAATTTATGCACACATAATTTGGAACTTGAGTGCTTTGGTATATTTTGACATTTAAATGTGACTACCACAGTGCTGATCATAAGGAATTGCTTAATAAATGTTTATTAAATACATGAATGCACCAGGAAGGCAAATGTCATTCATTCATTCACTCATTCATCAGACATCCGAATGCCTGGTGTGTACCAGTGTGTGGCTTAGAATGTGCTAGATGTTGGAGGTTCAGTGATGCACACCCACAGTCCCTGCCCTCAGGATGCTCACAGTAGTAGGGTGGGAGGCAGGAACATAAACAGGCAATTATAAGATATGGAGACACAGCGAGAGAGCCCTGTGCAAGGTGGCCTGGAGGGCTGAGGAGGGAGACCTCAGTTTACCTAGGGAAGGAGCTGAGGCCATGATGTGTGTAGAGGGGTTTCCTGAACATGGGGAGGCCTGGCTGCGGCTATGAAGTATTCCAAAGGGGTAGCATAACTGGTGGCAGGACCCAAGAAACAGCAGGGAGCAGAGAGCTAGAAGCCCCCTGAGGGTGTTTGGGAAAGTCCTGAGGCCAGGAGTTGACAAAAATGAAGTAGGGGCTCAGACAGGGGACTGGATCTGGCCCCGAGAACCTGGGGGCAGGGAGTAAAGAAAAGGAGCTTCAGTCACCTCGGTCGGGACTAAACATCTTCTGGATCGTGCCAGAATTTGTAGACACACACACCTCAAAGCAGAATTTGAACCTGCTTTGGAAGCTTTGCCGACATGCAGTCTGTCACGTCCCACACCCATCACTGATGAGCTACGTGAACCCGAGCAAGGGCTGCCTTCTGTAGGAGTAAACTGAGGACACGGACTCTGTGGGCTCTAGGACTCCTCCCAGCTTGTATATAATAAGTTGCCTCGGGTCTCTGAGGCGTGTGTATAGACCACACCTGGGCCTGTTCCCTGTGCCACCCGTGGGGGCTCTGCAGGAAGGAGGCCACGTCCAAGCAGCACATGGTATCACCGGTAGCATCACCAGCTTACAGGGCAGAGACTGGCAGGTGCGATTCCGCAGAAACCCTTCAAAAGTCCTCATGAGAATGTACTGTATGATAAAGACATCCTACCGTTGCCAGCCTGGGTCAGGGTCTCATTATCTCAATTCTGAAGCACCCCCAATTAAATTCTTTTTTTTTAAACATTATTTATTTATTTATTTATTCATAGAGACACAGAGAGAGAATGAGAGGCAGAGACACCCCCTTTTTCCCCGATAAAAAAGACACCCTTTTGCCCCAATAGGGCAGAGGGAGAAGCAGGCTCCATTCAGAGAGCCCGAGGCGGGACTCCATCCAGGGTCTCCAGGATCACGCCCTGGGCTGCAGGCGGCGCTAAACCGCTGGGCCACCCGGGGCTGCCCACCCCCAATTAAATTCATAGCACGGATCCCTGCTTGATTACTTTTCTCTAAAGCACCGCTTAGCTTATAGCCTTTCTGCTCAAAAACTCTTACTGATTCCCCTTTCCTTATAGAATCAAGCACTAAGTTCTCGGAGTGACATTCGAGGCCATCTTTAATCTAACCCCCTGCCCTATGTGCCCCATCTTTCCCCTCAGCCAGGGGACACCCTGGCAATGGCACCCATGAATATTCCTACTTCTTTGCCTTTTCTCCCTCCAGCCCTCCTACTAAAGATCCAACTCAAATTCAAGACCATCTCTCGGGGCAGCCCCGGTGGCGCAGTGGTTTAGTGCCGCCTGCAGCCCGGAGCGTGATCCTGGAGACCCTGGATCGAGTCCCACGTCAGGCTCTCTGCATGGAGCCTGCTTCTCCCTCTGCCTGTGTCTCTGCCTCTCATTCTCTCTCTGTGTCTCTATGAATAAATAAATAAAATCTTTAAAAAAAAAAAAAAAGACATCAAGACCATCTCTCCTAGGAATGCTGTCTGGCTTCCCCGCCCTCCACGGCATCCCGTGTGGCACTTACTATGTTGTTCATTAGTGACTATTAATTTCACTTTGTGGCCTGTGTCTTAGTTCACTGGCTAATTTGTAAGTTCCAGAGGATAGGAGCCAAGCCTCACCCCCCACTCTTTGTAGTCTATGGACCTAGCTCAGCATCTTGCTCACGGAAAATAATTGCTGACCGTGGCTTTCCTCCACTATAGCCTCTAGGAGACCATTGAGTAAAATCCATGGGAAGCTTGATTATTATTGTGTTATCATAGCGGCGGTGGCCCCGGGTTCTTTTTCTGCCTTCTTAGAAAATAGGAACCTTGGAGAGAGTGGTTTGCTGTAACCATTTGGGAATAAAAAGAATGTGAAACATTTCTCCTACGATTCATAAACAATATTTTAGAGGCATTCCTTCAGAGCTTAAAGTTCATCCAGGAATGAGCTATTTATTGCATGGATCAAAAGGAGCATATGTGCAATCCACCAGGAGGAATAATCACTCTGCTAAATTTAAAGGGGAAAATGATTGAACATTCCTGCTCAAAAGCAGAAATGGTTTAACATCACACGACTGAAGAGGAACATGAGTGACTTACTTAATTTTTGGCACCCCAGTGTTCGGTTTTTATTGTATATGTTCCATTGAGCAGCACACGGGATTTTTCACAAAAGGAAAACTGGCGTTAAATCAATAAGGAAAATCACCATTTCCTTACGGATCCAAGAGCATTTAAAGAAGCTGAGCTCTGCCAATATGTACAACTGTGCAGAATTTGTAACTGGGCAGTTAAAACCACCATCTAAGCTGGCAGCTGTGATTTTCCCAGAAGCAGAGCTTCAGGAAGAAAAATAGCTTTTAAACTTCAGTTCCATTTTTGCAAATTGGATCTGTTCATGAAAAACTGTTTTAAGTCCGGGTTTCTTTCTTTCTTTCTTTCTTTCTTTCTTTCTTTCTTTCTTTCTTTCTTTCTTTCTTTCTTTTTCTTTCTTTCTTTCTTTCTTTTTTTCCTCCTCTCTCATTAGTAAAGGATGTGATTGTTTCTTTTTACCCATATGGGAATTCATCCATTTTCTCCACAAATATTTATTGAGTAGTTATCATGGTCAAACACTGTTTTAGGTGCAGGGGAATGCAGATTGGAACAAAAAAGGCAAAAGTCCCTAACCTCGAGGATTATCTCCGAGGGAAGGCAGATAATAAATAAGTAAACAAGTAGGTAGATAGATACCATGTCAGGCATAAATATGGAAATGATGCTAACATCTTATTGTACTTAAAAAATTAATTTCTAGAAAATTAAAAATGAAGACTCCCCCATGAATATTATCTTAGCTAATATATGTCAAATATATGAAGGGATATTTTTTAAAATAACTAGTGGGACTCCTAGGTGGCTCGTGGTTGAGTGTCTACCTTTGGCTCAGGGCATGGTCCTGAGGTCCTGGGATTGAGTCCCATATAGGGCTCCTTGCAGGGAACCTGCTTCTCCTTCTGCCTATGTCTCTCCCTTTCTCTGTGTATCTCATAGTAAATAGACAAAATCTTAAAAAAAAAAAAAACACAACTAGTAAGGAAGACATATATTGTTTTTCCATGTGACGTTGACATTCCCTGCTGACTTTCAAAATAATGGGCAGCCTTATGTCTCTACATGTTCCCTGGACCCCAGGCCCCAGTCCTAACAGCACCATGGAAGGTTCCCTGGTGATGTGGCACAGATTGTTCCTAGGTGTTTCTTCTACTTTGAAAACTATCTTCCTCCTTCTTCTCAAGCCTTGCCACCCATTAATATGGCTCCAAAATCACCCTCTCTGTGTAACCTTCCCAGGCCCACCAAGTAGAGCTGAGTTCCTCTCCCTCCTGCCCTAAGAGTATCCTGGCACCTTCTCCTGTCAAGGACAGATTCTAATGGAAGATTTTCGCAATGGTTTGTTTACTTCTGGGTCTTCCTTCCCAAGCTGTAAACTCCTCCAAGTAGAGACAGTCTTGTTTGTGATTTTATCACACAGCACAGTGCCTGGCATTGTAGTAGGCCCTTGACAAATACTGGATGAATGAATGAATGACCTATGGTCTCTTCTGTTTTGGGTTGTGCTGAGCTATGCAGTTGAGAACGAGGGGACTGTGGCAGAAGGCAGAGGAGAGCCAGCTGAACAATATGGTAAAGAACTCTGAACAATGGATTTTAAATATTTAAGCTCACAGGCTGCAGATGATAAGGAATTTCAAAATCAAAGTTTCCTAGATGATATTTCTGTGTGTACCAAATCTGGATGGCTGAGAAATTCAAATAAATGATTAAGCATGTAAAGCAGAACAATTAAGTAATGTGGATCATTTACTGCAGGAGAGAGACTTGAAGAGACTTAATAATGGTTCTTAATGAAAGGAAGGGATTGTATTCCAAGGACGGCTAAACATCCTCCTTCTGCATACACACAAAAGAAGAAAAAAATGAGATCACAGTGCTACAAAATTTAAGTTAAAAACAGAAAAGAACTCAATTTCAAGTGGGTGACAGAACTCATTTCAAGTTACTATTACAAATAACTGGCATGTGTGGAGGGCTTACTCAGAGCCAGGCATTGTTCTAAACCTTTCCCCATGTGTTCTTTCACCCGATGCTCAGGACAAACCCATGCAGGTTAGTTTAGCTTGTGTTACTCTTTTTGCAGGTGAGGAAGTGGAGGCACCATTACGGATTGTTAAGCAAGTCCCCTCCAACCCCCCGGGGGGTGAGAGGGGCCGCACAGCTGGAAAATTGGTGGTGCTGAGATCCCCCGCAGGGCTGTCTGATCCCTGAGCCCCTTGCTCTCACCTACTCTGCTCACTGCTTTACTGGGAGGCAGAACTAGAAGCCAGACCTTCGTCTCCGGATGGAGACCCCAAGGTTATCTCAGTTAAGTTCCTGGGGCTCATTTAAATTTGAACAAGAAAATCCTTCACTACATAAACGGTCCTTCATTGTCAGTGCAACTTGCTGTCTCAGGGGCTTCACTACACCATGCATGTGCACGTGCGTGTGTGTGTATGTGTGTGTAGTGAAATTCGAATGCTGCTTTGCTTTGCTTTGTTCTAGTGAGTTGGCCTACCAGCTCCTTTCTAATGAGATGTTGAGTCGTTTTGCTTTGTTTTCTGCAGTCTGCACACGCGGTTTATAGGAGCAGACGTAAGTCGAGTCAGATTGAGATGTTATGATTGTCGCTCCAGAGGGATGGAATTTACTCTCGGGGCTGAAAAGTCAGCATCTTGTTCCCTGCGATCGGTTCCAAGGCAACCGCGGTTCGCCTGCCCGGGGGACAGAAGCAGCGGGGAGGGCGGCCCGCCGAGCCGGGCAGCGGGCCAGCAGCTGGGATGCGGAGCTGGAGCGGCAGGAGTCGGGCTCCTCTGGTCCGCGGAGGGGAGCGCGCTCAAGGCCCGCGCTGTGCGCTGCGCTCCCCGCCGTGTGCGGGAGGCCTGGGGCTGGTTCCGGGGAACCAGGGCAGCCCAGTAGGAGCTCTGTGAAAGGGTGTGAATGAGTCACTACACTTTTCAGGTTGACTGAGATGACTTCTGTTGATTTTCTTCGAATTTAGATCTGTTATCAGTGTTCACACATGGGGCCTAACGGGAAGAAGATGAGTGAACGTTTTCTCGATAGTGCCTGGCCTTCGGGCAGGGTTGTGATAAGATTTGGGTTAAGATGTGACTCTGCAAGAATGTGTTGGTCAGCACGTGTGTCCCGGTGTGTGCTGAGGGCTGGGGGAGGGGGGGGGGATGTGCTAGTGTCCCGAGCTGGCAGGAGACCAAGGAGGGCGAAGGGTCCTGAGCTGGAAGGAGACCCAGGGGGGCAATGTTTTCTGAGAGTATACACAAATCGGCTGGGGTTGGTTCTTAACCATTTTAGGGCATCAGCAGACACTGCAAATTTGTCAGACTTTGAATCCATAGTCTGGGCGAAGCACTTCCTTTTTAACATTGGGTCCTGACAATGACTAGATACAAAGTATCGGTGCCTTGATTAAACAAACGCTTGGGTTCCAGAAGCTCATTGAACCTTTCTGGTCTCCGTTTCGTCGTCTTTACAATGGATAGGACAATGGTACCCACCCCCTTGGGTAGGGTTAGATAGAGGAATACAGGCAAGTGCTTGGAGCGGTGCCAGCTATTTAGGTAGCATTAAATTTGTATTTATATTATTGCATACGTCTTTGTTCATAAGACTTCATACTTGGCAGAGGTCCAACTCCAGTGCTTATGCAAAATAAGGGTTTGGTACCTATTTGTTAAATGTTGAAGGAATTAAAAGAATTGATTTATTGGAATACATGGATGGCAACCTATTCTGACTTCTCAGTAACCTGTAATTTGGGGGCAGACCAGGCATTAGATTTAATCTCCCATACAGAAATATTTCAAAAAAAGTGCAGTGTTCTGCAATCAAACATCTATCTCTGCAGAAAAGTAGGGAATGAAGATGGTGGTTTTGCATGAAGATCACAATGGGAATGTCATGAAAAACAGTTGGTAATGGAAGGGCAGGTAGCAGGGTCCATGACTTTCAACCAAATAAAGAAAAACATTTAACATAACCAGACGCTTTAGAGCTGCAAAGTACATGTTAATTTTGAACCCACAAAAATAAATAAATATAAAAAACAGGAGTCAAATCTCTGACCTGTATTTACTTTGTATTGATTTTCTAATAATGACAGCTTTAAGTTGAATAATTTAAGAAAATGGAAAGAAAATGAACAGTATAATGTTTTAGGAGCTGGTACAGTTTAAAAGTTGATACTGATAGTAGGTTGAATCATATGAAATTGCCACTTCTTTTGGTGAAAAATGGTCAGACATTGTCAGTTTCATACAGTTCAGTCTAATATATTTAAGCTAACTGGCACTAATCAAAACACTTATATTACTTTGCCCTTTATTGCCTTTTAACTATGACTCTAGAACTAAATTGGCCAATTATATTTGTCTTGGCCCCTTTTGCCACTCAGAATTTGCGCACAGTAGGTGCTAAACAAATGTTTTCTTAATTGAGTGCTGTTTTCCACTATTTTCTCTCAAAAATTAGGCATAAACTTCATTCTCCTGCCTGATGGCAAGACTGCCCTTAAAATGTAATTAACAAAGTGTTAGCTTCATTTCATGTTTCATGATTTAGATAAATCCTTTCTGTTCCTTGTTTGGGGCAGCACTGGGAAGCTAATTAATACATTATTAATAGATTGTAGAGGCAGACAAGACTCTGCTTGTGCACACAAGCCACGGACAAGAATAAATTCAGGTCAGATATGGTTTTGCAATTAAGGAAAAATGTTATGATAATGAGAAATTACTGTTCATATGACATATCTCTGTACACTAAAACACATTACAGACTAATAAAGGAGGTGAATGGCAGGATCAGGCAAGCTTTCTCCTGAAGATTCCAGGCATTCAGGGCTCAGTGAGGGCATCAAAAGTGCCCTGCAATGAACTAGAAAAGATAACCTTTAAGACCCCCAGAAATGAAGAGCTTCGTTATTATTCATATAAGCTTTCGTGACAGTTGGGATTGATCCAAGAGTTAGGAAATAAACCAACAGGAAGCATGAAACGGTTTTCAACTCAGAAAATAAAAAGCATCTTCTACTGGAAGAGATGGGCATGTTCAAGGAGGAATGCAAATAACCCATTAGTTCTATTACACCTGCTTGGGCCTCAGTTTTTGCATCTTGGTTAACTACCTCCTGGAGAATATTCATTCTCTATAACATCTGTTGCTACAAGGGTAAATGGGATCATGCCTTAAAATGAGATTCATTTCTTAGAGGGAAGAGCTAAAGCTCTAAAATGGATTATTTAGGTTTGGGTTGTCCCGGAGCTGTGAGAACAGCCACATTGCATAAGCAGAGTTCTGAGAAAAGAGTTGCTTTCATTTTTCAAACAGAAGAACCACAATCCTCGCTCTGTTTGGATCCTTAGACAAATCAAATAAATGAGCAAAAGAGGGTTCATGAAATCACCAGTTTTAACTTTTCCCCCAATGCCACAGATTTTTCTTAGAGATTTTTTTTCTCTGAGTATGGAGCATACACAATATTCTGTTCGGTTCGTGCTATCTAATGAGATCCCAGACTGAGGGGATGTGCTCCTACAATAATGTCTTAATGCTAATTACATTTTAGAATGGTTAGGGCAAGAATAGTTCCAAACATACTTGAGGTAATAACTAGTCCTATATCCAGAAGGTCAACAGTTCAATCAAAGAGAGAAAAAAAAATGAGCATATCTTAAGAAAGAGTTCAAGTGGTTTTGTACAAGAGCTCTCATTAAGTCTACAAGAATACTTAAAATACTGGTAGAGCTAGGTAATTCTATATTTCCCTTTTTAACTCATCGAAAGCCCCTGATTTCAGGGAGCTGTGTCTGAGAACAAGAAGCACCTGGCAGGTGAAGGGGAGAAAGTATGTTGTTAAGGAATTGGCTGGAGTTTTAGGTTAGGGTCTGTGCCAGGACTGCAGTGCAGAGTTTGAGAGGGGAGGAGGCGTGGACTGCTGATGAAAAAGCAGAAGTGATGCTAGAGAGTTTGGTATCAGATGAGGGCCCTGGGCCAAGCTCCTATTCAGTAACAACACGGCTTTAAGCTGTGATGACAATAAATCCCTCAAATAATTGTGCATCAAAATCACTATATGCAAAATTACAATCTGCTCTCATCAATGCAGTTTCCATAACAGTGTCGGAACTTTTCCCCATCTTCCCATTTTTCTGTGATTTCTAATGAACACAAAAGAGGAACAATTGGAAACTATACCTATTGCTCTCTGTTTTAAATAGCTGAAGTTATCTTTCACTTTGAAGTGCATAGTATTTTAATCTATTTTTAAAATATTTATTGCACACCAATTATGGACTTAGCCAATAGTCATATGGCTAATTGTTTTAGAGAGGATTCCTAAAACGACTTTGTGCTCTGCCAAAGATAAAGTATTAAAATAACAAAACAGCTCCAGGATTTTTTTTTTTTAATGTGCTAAAAAGTGGTGCATTGCATTCTCCAAGGGCCCCTCACTCTGCGCAAGGAGATCCTTTCAATAAGGGTGTGATGCAGTATGGCACTGTGTGAAGCACAGTCTAAGAAGTAACAATTTCAGGGGGGACCACATTCAGAAGATAAAATACAACTAAGTTGGGATCATTTTTATAATTGAAATTACAGGAAAACTTTAGGGCTGAAAATCAAGTGACAATCAAAGTTACTCAACTCGGTAACCTTTAAATAGGATTTTTAAGTGTACAGAAAAGTAGAGACAAGAAGACATCTGGATGTACCCACCACTCCTACTAGAGTTCTTGTCTTTGTTACAGACTCTAATTGCTCAAGTAAAAGCATTTCCATATCTGAGACCACCCTTTGAGATAAAACCTTTCTGGAGGCCAGTTTTGGTATGTGGAATCCCCTTTTATCCCTGGGCCACAGTCTTTGAGCTGTTACTGGTGGAGGAGGGGAGAGCCTGGCAGATACAGACATGACGCCTGCCCTGCAGCACATCACGCTCCATTCGAGGGGATCGATGCCCACATAAATAATTCTAACATAAGGGTAACATGAGTGCTGGGGAGAAAGAGATTAATTCTGTCTGGGGAAGGGCTAGAGACAGGGGGTAGGTTTGTGGCTAGCCCTTCAAGATTGGCTTGGATTTGAGAAGATGGCCATATGGGAGATGGGGTATCTCAAGCAAGAGGGAGGCCTTGTTCCAGAAAGGTGAACAGAAATGGTCCTTGGAACTGAGTGGATGTTCTCAACGAAATGGTTGTGCTCTACCTGTAAAAAATGTTGACGGCTTCTAGCTTATTGATGGAGGGGTCGATGCCCTAAATTCTCTCGTTTCTGTTTCCAATTAGCAAGTTGCTACTGAGTCTTACTGAATTTTTATATGTCATCCAGCTGCTTTTTAAACCCTAAAATTATGTAATACAGTCATAATTTACCTTTAGAGAGCATATTACAATTTTTAAATGGCTTTTTTATACACATGATTACATTTGATCCATATAACATCCCTGTGACACCACAGGCTCATCTCTGCAAGCTATTTCCTTTGAAAGTAACTACTACTTATAGAAACTACTAGCTATAGAAATCAGAAAAATTTCCACTAGCAGCCTTATTGTGTTAGAAGTGCACACCAGGATAAAGTCAGCAATTTGGGAGAAATGAAAGAAAGGGTCTCGAGATAGATAGCGATTGAGAGTCACAGGGGGACGACAGGATTGTGGTTTTGGAAATGAGAGTGATGAAGAAGGTAGAAGATGGAGTGAGTGTGGGATGGTGGTCCATTATGGGGTGGTTGGTGGTACTTAGCACAGTACTGAGCACTCAGCAAGCCCATAGTCAAAACCTATTTAGTCGCAAGTGGGATATGTATCTTGAGCAATGCCAGCAGCACAATTCAAAAATATAAAATGATGGGTTTTAGAACATGGGTACAGAATAAAATGAATATTTTTTATAACACCGAGGAGCAAAAGAGTGGTTCATTCTGGAGGAAGGGAGGAACAGTCATCTCATTTGACACATCTATGTTCTCTCTCATTCTGCAACATCTCCTTCTATGGTAACTTTATAAACTGCTTTTCACATACGGAATTGGTGCGCTTTTGTAACTACTTGATAGAAGCTAAAACAACCAGGATACTATGATTGTTGTAATCTAGTTGGAATAAGCCTTACTGACTTTGGATACATCAACATATCCATTTAGCCGGAAGCAAATCAGTTTACTTTTCTACTTAGAGACATGATGTGAAATGAAATTAATCCAGTTGCAGCAAAGTGAGTGGATTCAGTTGAATAAATCCCTTTCCATGGAAAAGAATTTTGTTTTGCAGCTCATTTGAAACAAAATCCACATGGCAGTATAATGCCTTCTCTGGAACTGAACAAATGCATTTATCTCAGTTTTATTTACAGCTAAATTCACATCAGAGCTATTTCATATGATAGCACACTCTATTGTCCTTAGGTGAGGGTCACAGTGAAAACATTTGCAGGTCAACCAAAATGTGGCAATGGAACTTAGCCTATGGAGTGTCTCTCCAACTGAACTATGAATTCAGCAAAGATCAACAACTTCTTAGAGAGAGAAAAGAGAGACTAATAAAAACCAACACAAAACCATGTGTATTCTTTTAGATTCTCTCTTCTTTGCCTTACATTGTCAAAAGGGTAGTCAGCACACAGTGTATGTTTAATAAATACATTCTGGTGGTGACTATCACAAGCAGGCAGGACCTAGAGAGGGTCCAGAGAATATCAAAGGGATGAAGAGGTTGGGGAGAGGATCTTAGGGGGCCCGTGCTAACGCAATCAGGAGATTCTCTACCCTAGAAAGGGGAAGGCTGCCTGTGGCCATTCCAGACGTAGTTGTTCAGCACAAAGCCTCTCTCGTGGGATGAAAAGAAAGTCAATATACATCCCAGGAAGAGGATTTGGGATTAGGAATGGGGAAGAAAGCTTTACTTAGATGGATTATAAGGCATCAACACAATCTTTAAGAAATCTTTCCCCGGAAATTTTACAGTTGAAAAGTAGATAATCTTTGTGAAGTGATTTAGGTGTGGTACAGCAGGGAAATGACCCAAGAACGTCATAGATTCTATTCCAGTTCTTATCCCATGATTTTTTACCAGCCAGTGTCAGGACCTGGTTTGATTCTTGCCTACCTTTCTCTATAACTGGAAGTACTTGACCCCTTCCTGCAAGTCAACCATACCGTAGGCTCAGCACTAAACCTTTTCTGGGTTGGGAGGAATTTAAGAAGTTCACTGTGGCTGAATAACTGGCTAACTCTAGATCAGGTCACCCCCTGCTGCTGCCCTGGCTCAGAGGTGTCCCAATTCTAGCGAATGGGATTTTGTCTTGCTCCTAAGTCCTTGTTTTACTGGATTTACCTGAAATCCACCATGTACTCCCAAGCTAACACCTGAAATCCTTTCTTGTTTTCCAGGCCTAACATGATTTTGGGATCATATCTAGTATCTACTCTAGGACTCAAGCTTTGTGTCTCTCCAGCCCACCCCTCCCCTCAGTTTATCTCTGGTGTCTAGTCTCTGAATCCCATCCCTGTTCCCTAAAGCTGACTGTCTTTGTGCACAGAGCACTGGTGACCCTCTGTCCTAGGTGTCTCCTCTCACTTGTGGCTGGATCCCCCACTCCCTTCCTTACATTATCACTAAGTCCACTGACAGCCCATCTGTTCTTTGGTTATATCACGATGGGCCACGAGGCTCCACTTTCCTATGGCGTTCTTATAATGTATGGTTGCACATCTGAATCTTTCTCTACAACTATATACCTCTGTAATAGGGTTTCTCCATGGTTCTTACTATTGACATTTGGGGCTGGTTAAGTCTCTGCTGTGGGGACCGTCTTGTGCATTGTAGGATCCCGAGCAGCATCGCTGGCCTCCACCCACCAGATCCTAGTAGCACCCCCCACTACCACCCCAAATTGTGACAACTAAAAATGTCTCCAGGCATTGCCAAATGCCCCTGGCAATGAGGGGATGTCAAACCTCTCCCTACTGAGGACTTCTGTTCTATAAGAACTTAGAAAATCACGAGTATTTTAAAGCCAGTTATATATACTTTGAGAAATAGCTGGGTGTGCATAAAGTATTTAAATCTGGTAAAATTGTAAAGAATAACTCTAAACTCTTAATACCAAATGGTATTTTAGAACTGTATTACGACACAAGATGGATGCTGGGTAATGTGGGGTGAAAACCTTGCACCCTAGGTCAGTTCTTCTCATATTTTAGTGTGCATAATAATCACCAGGGGAGTCTTTCAAAAATTTGAATTCTAATTCAGTAGGCTGGAAGCAGGGTCTGAGATCCCTATTTGTAACAGGCTGCCAGGTGGTATCAACTGGACTGACTGGTGGTTGAATAGCTAAGCAGTAAGACCCCAGATCAAAAACACTGGGGAGAGGGAAGGGTGAGGAATCTTTGAATCTTGATGATTACAAGGTCATGGGAGCAACCTTAAAATTTGCATCAGAATGACAGATTAGAAAAATGTGCGTGTTCCCAGAACCATTATTTAAGAACAAAACCTCTCACAGGAATGGGTTTTGAAATGCAACATTTCTATTAGCTTGAAATTATAAAAGTTATACAAGTTAGCTGTGAGGTCCCCTCTTTGGTGCAGGAAAGAAAACCTATGAACAGCTAAGTTCTTTTGGCAAGACTTTTAGGAGTTTCCAAAGGTCTGACAGAAACCTAAGCTTCAAGGTTTTGGTAGTCCTTATTTTACTAACAGAAGGGGTTAGGGCTGAGGATGCGGCTGGGGGGGAGGGGAAGGAGAGAGAAGAGTCACTTTCGATGAGGCCTTGCCATGAAACAGGTATGTGATCATGTTTACTGAAATTACAGATAATTGTGCACTGAAGTTGTACTGACATCACATGATGTTACTCTAACCCAAAATCAGATCACTCAGCTCCAGGTTTAAAACAGTTGTAAAAATGAATGTTATTTACTATAATGTATGGCGGTAAGCATAATCAAATCTTCCCAAAGCTGCTGAGAGCCTGAAATAAAATTTCCTCCTGTCACATAATAGAGCCTCTGAGTAACTTTTACTTAGAGTTTTGTAGACATCTGACTCATTGTCGTATATCCTTGGGAAAGAAATGGCCATTCATGTTTGTTCTGATTTTATAGCCAGAAAGATGGAGGCTCACCTGTTTGTCTAAAGATGTAGATTTGTCCACGGTTGCAGAGAATTTTTTGATAGGAAGGAGAAAATAAAGTCCTGACTCTATGGAGACCTCTTCCAGGGGGGATACAGTGTGAGACTAGCTATGCTCTCAAATACTCCCTGCTAGGAGAGAGAACTAATTCACTAGCTTAGAAATATTTTAATAGGTTGTTATCAATATGACTTAGTATGAGAGGGATAAATTTCTCTACATTTAAACCTCTGTGCCTAGGGTTTTTTGTTTGCTTGTTTGTTTTTAAATCAATAGCATAAGTACAGAATAAGGAAGAGTTGGCTTAATAGTAATGCATAAGAACTCATGAGTTTTAGTGGACCACAATTTCGGCATAAGTCAGCCTTGTGACATGAATGCCAAAAAGGCTAATGCAATCTTGGGCCATATTAATAGAAATATAAGGCATAGAGGATGGGAGGCAACAACTTCGCTGTATTCTGCATTTGTTAGATGGCCCCCTGGAGAGCTCTATCCCATTCTGGCACCATGATCCATAAACTGGAGTCCTTCAGAGGTGAGCACCTTAAAATGATGACAGCATGCAAAACCCCATCTTAGGAGAGTAGTTAAAAGAACCAAAGATATTGATGCTTAAAGAAGAAGACATAACTGGAAGTGAGAGAAGAGCCAGCTAGGTGGGAAAAGAGCTTGAGGAACAGTGTCCAGGGACAGAAATTTAATTTAATTTAATTTAATTTCTGGCTCCTCAAGGAAAAAAATGTCACAGGAGCCTTCTCAACTCTTATCATTTGCAAAATAAACGGATCACCAGCAAAAAAGACTCTGTTCCTCCAGGATTTCTGTGAACGATACAAATTTGTAGTTGCACTTACATCTCTTTGTCAAGCCACATCTCTCCCCTGCAGGTGCGCCTCCCTCGGGAAGCCCTCTTTACAAAGCCCTCCTTGCCCCACCTGCTCTGTTCTTCTCCGCATAAGCAATGCACTATAGTGCTCATTTACTCAATTTCCCTAATGGCTTGTATGTTCCTTAGGGGAAAGAACCCATTATTTTTTTTTATTATTATCCTAAGTGTTCTCAGTATATCTGGGTACTGTGATTTGGGGATTGAAGGGGTGTCTGCTGACAGGAGCCCAAAGACGAATTAAAGTGACCAAACAGGTAATTTTTTATGGCATCTACATGACAGAGCCTTCTAGCATGCTCTCTTGATGATAATAGCACCTAACTGACCCTTCATTTTATGAAATAATTTGAGCTGACACAGTTAGGTTGTCTGTGTAATAAATCTTATTTTTCCCTACATCTTACGTTTTAAAATAAAAACTGTATATCCATGCTGGAAAAAAACACACACAAAAAAACAAAGAACCAAAACACAAAGTTTACTATGGAAGAGCTCCATCTGCCTTGAGAATCGCTCTCCAGCAAGGGGATTTTTTTTGGCTTCACACTTACCCCTTCTTTGTTTATTTGGGTATTTACAGGGTACCAGTGCCAAGTCACAACATCCTACAGTATCTAGTGGATAAAGTGAATTAGTAGTCTGCTTAACAATATTGATCTGAGAGAGAGATATGCCACAAAATGGGTTTGGCTAAATAAGAAAGCACCACGTTATGCGTTTTATAAATGAAATATTGCATACTTCTATTATATCAAAGGTACAAAAGTGCTTTTGGGGTTACAATGTATGTCTCTTCCCAAGTGTCCCGCGTAGCAGGTTAGAGAATGGTATCGTTTCACTCAAGGACGGAGGAGGGAATGAAGCATACTGCATCATCCATAAGGCTGAGGAAAGAGCACAGAACATAGGAGCTAATTGCATTCTCTGTTATTCTCATCACTGGACCGTATTTCTTCCCACAGTCAGTGACCTGACACTGTACTGAGCAAATTATGCCCTTCTCTATGAGAAGTTGCTATAGCTCCATTCGCCAGCCTGAAGTTCACTTGGAAAATTGAAAAAGCAAAAGGACTGAGAAACCAGGACCCCCAATTTCATATCTCTGGCTATGAATCACAAATAAATCTCTGTGGCAACCTTCCTGATTACTGAGGTCGCCAGCCTCTCCCTGCCAATAAATAGTCCTTGGCCCAGACTAGTCCAATGGCCAAGAACAGGGTGGCTCCTACCATGTGGAGCAGACCTTCAGTTCTGGGGTTCTATCTAGCAACTGACACACAAAGCATGAGAATTTTCTGCTTGTTTTAGCTTTCCAGAGAGACTCAGAATTAAGCTGGGACTATATCATGGATTTTGTGTACTTGGCAGCTTATGCTATGGACACTTTTTATAAATCTGAAACAAATGCTAATACTAAACTTGTCCTAATTAGACTGACCCAAAGACTCCAGCTAGCCCCCAAAGTGAAGGGCTTGGTCATGTCCTTCCTTCTTTCAAGGCTTCTGTGCTCAGTACCACAGGCCCTCTTATGAGTCTCCAATTTCCAAGCACATTTCAGGGACATTAAAAGAAATAACTCTTAATAATGAAAAATCAGATGGAAGGTTTAGGTCCTTCAAGAGAAATAACCTTTATAGAAGGATAAGGTTTATCAGCCCCAAATAAGTCCATCATCATTATTTATTTCCATATTATACTCTGAACTACCCAAGAGGGATAATAAATAATCATGGTAAGTCTGTCTGATGCAGAGCACAGAAAGCAAATTCACTGTGAGGCATTCAGCCCTGTAGGAAAATGAGCAACCAGCAGAACGACACGCAAGCAGCCCACAAAAGCACTATTATGTTTATAGCTTCTAACAGGATTTGGACATTGCAAAGGAACCCATGGCAAACTGGACACCAGCTTTTACGACCTACAGGGAAGGGTAAAAAGTCTTGTCATCTATTGCAGAAAAGGTCATTTGTTCTCAGGTCCAGTGGGATTAAGTAGTTTGAACAAAATCCAAAGGGCTTCAGAGTACATAGAGTCTAATCTCTCACTTGACCGAGAGGTAGACTGAGGCCCAGAGAAGTTACAATGTCTTGTAAGAAGTTACAATGTTAAGAGTCATGCAGGTAGTTTCCAGTAGAGCCAAATTTCAGATTTCCAGAAGCTCATCAAGGGTTCCTGCATCTCCAGAACACGGTGTGATAGAAGGAGCCCTGAGTATCAACTTCAAAGCCTTGGTTTTAAGTCTTGGCGAATGTTAGCAAAATGACCTTGAGAAAGCCACTTAAATTCTCAAGCTTTGTTTTTCCCACAATGCAGCACTAGAGGTAAAATATGTAGTGCGTCTACCTCAAAGATCAAATGAGATAACGTGTGAAAACTCTTTTGAAAGACTTTATAAGGCTTAGGGTAAAATAACTTCAGATAAAGGAATTTTTTCCTGTCACCGACAGGTGGGGGATTCATGGATCACTAGAAAGTCTGCATAAAGGTGCATGTGGCTGAGTGCTAAGCACATTTTCTTTTTCTCCCTGGGGAGTTTCTATAGCTTCCCTCAGCTTCCTAACTGTGTAGCTGACAATCTGTGTGCTATGGGTATCAACATATTTATAATCAACTTAAAAGGTCATGGCTGAGATTTTCCCGCTGCCCTTACTGATTCAATAATCCATGTTTTTAGAACATAAATCTACTTGGGGGAGGGAAGCTAATCTGACCTCACATTTTGTTCCATAGAGGACTAAATATATATGGCCTATAAAATGATGAACAGAAATTTCAAATTCCAAACCAACCAGGGTTTTTGTTTTCCTACTTCCCTAATAATATTTCCTAGTTATCTGAAAGAGATTTCTTTAAGGTCGTATTTAACAAGAGAACTATCTACTTTTTATTTACTGAGTTCCTACTGAGTTCTCAGCACTTTGTTTCCAGTATTTTCCCATAAAGCACTAGACAAAAGACACAAATCATAAACCATTTGGAGGCTGCCACATTATGCCCATGGTTCTACAAGGCTGAGCGGTATGGAGAAAAACAAATGAAAAAGTATTATTCATGACCAATGATCAATTAGGCTGCTTTTCATTAAAAAACATAAAAAGGCAGGACCAATTTAGCCATGACTTGTGTTCGAAGTGCATAAAAACGTTATTAATGTTGGATTTTTTCTCATTTATTCTTAGTTCTGTTTAGAAAATTACACTTGAGAGCTTTCTGCAACAGCGTTTGAGGAAGTGGATAAGACGGCACTACAGCCCTTTTGTAATGCTAATGAAGGGGTAGGGATGGATACTGGTTTGTAAGGCCTTTTCTGTATACAGTTATATGTTTCAGAAGCAGAGACTGGCTTCTGCGATATCTGAGCGTATGAGATAACCAACCAGGAAAGCTACCTACTTATAAGACTCATCCATCGTCCCATAAAGAAATCCAGTGGGGTCCTTTATAAATCTGACAATGGCTATACTCCTGCATTTTAGTGGTAACATCTTAATACAGTACAGGAATGTGAAAAATGAGAGGGATTTTTTTCCCTCTTGACTATATCAAAATATCATCTCCTGCCCCACGGCTCTGAGGACTCATAATTCCCCTCTTGTATTATTCCTTTCTGTGTGCCTCTTTCCTATTCCTTCGTAGTTCTATATTTTTCAGTTCTTAGTGATATCTTTTGTTTAAAGTTTCCCATACAGAGCCTTAAGCTATATAAATGCAGTAAGTACACTCATCTGTAGTATTATCATTCAGAAGAACAAAACCTAATATGTATTTTGGTAGCAATGGTACCAGATTTTCAATAACGTGGAGTAACTTAAAATCTGAGTGGTGGTGGTGCGAGGTTCTGTTACTGCTTACCATTCAGTTCCACTTGTGTCATTTCTCATTACATGTGCCAGTCTTCGGAGAGAACGCTCTAGAGTCAGACTGCTTGGGTTCAAATCCAGGCTCTACCACATACTAGTTAAGTGACTTTGTGCAGGTTTCTTATCCTCTCTGCAGTTGTGGTTCCTCACTTGCAAAAGAAGGATAATATCATTATCCTTCATCGCACCCTTATGAAAAGCAAATGAGTTCATATCTATAAAGGAATAGACCAGTGCTTGGCAAATGATACAGACATCATTTTAGTGACTTTACATGTATAAATTACAGTTGCCCCTTGAATAAGGTGCGGGTTGGGGCACCACCCTCCAGGGTCAAAAATCTTTGAATAACCTTTGACTCTCCCCAAACCTAACTACTAAAGACAGTTGTTGATCAGAAGCCTTACCAATAACTTGAACACTCAATTAACACCTATTTTGCATGTTCTATTATACACTGTCTTCTTACAATGATGTAAGCTAGAAAAAAGAAAATCATGAGAAAAATATGTTTCTAGAAAAAAAATCCAAGTGTAAGTGGACTCGCATAGTCAAACCCATGTTGTTCAAGGGTCAACTATACTGAGGCTCTAAAATGATATGATGGGGCAGCCCGGGTGGCTCAGCGGTTTAATGCCACCTTTAGCCCAGGGCATGATCCTGGAGACCCCGGATTGAGTCCCACATCAGGCTCTCTGCATGGAGCCTGTTTCTCCCTCTGCCCCTGTCTCTGCCTCTCTCTCTCTCTCTGTCTCTCTCTGTCTCTCATGAATAATAAATAAAATCTTTAAAAAAAATAAAAATAAAATGATATGATGAGATAGGTACCACTATTACTCTCCTTTTGCACCTTAAGAAACTAGGCACAGAAAGAAAGACTAATTTGTCTCATCTGGCCCGGTTAGTAACTGGAGGATTGGCCTCAAATCCATAGCGGGCACTCAGTAAGTGTTACTTCTTATTGTTGTTGGAGTTATTATCTGAATTTACACACTCAATCATATCTGCTATTGCTGCTAAAAATGATGAATTGTACTTCTAAACCTTCTTCAAATTATACAAAAAATGTATATGGTCCCCAATGGATCAGTCAATTTCGGCAAGGATTATCACCTACAGCCATTAGGTAACATTTGATGGGAAATAAAAGATTACCACAGTGCCAAAGTGTCACCCCCTCAGGGAACTTGTTAATTGGAAAGGCAGAAAAAGTACCTTTACGATGAGAGCTCCCTGGAGTGAGATCACTACCTCAAGCCATGATCAAACCGAGAGTCACAAATAGAGGGACAACCTGGCATTATGTGCCTCCTGATGAGATGCAATATGGAGTGACTTGTAAAAAATGTTCAATTGAAATCTAATCGATGCTCAGGCTGAACCTGGGAGTTTACAGGAAATACAGGGGGTAGAGGAGCAAATTCAATGACACCATGAGGCAACAACAAATCCAGAACGTGGGATATCCTACAAGATAACTGGTCTAACCCTCCAAAAAAATCCGGTTACCAAATAAAAAGATAAAGTCCAAGTGCAAAAATGTGCTTTTCTTTATAAAAATTAGATCCTACTATTTTTTTAAAAGGTATAGACAATTGGGGGTCAGATGGTGAAGGTTAGATATGGTCTAAGTATTAGATGAAATTACGGAATTACTGTCCGTCTTTTTTTTTTTTTTTTAACTGTCCGTCTTCTTAAGTATAATGATGGCGTTGTGGTTCTATAGGAGAATGCCCCTATTCTTAAATGTGTACCCAATTATTTAGGAGTGGAGTGTTGCTTTGTCTGCAAATTACAAGTAGTTCTGAAAGAAATGCACAAAGATGAAACAAATATGGCAGAAAGATAGCAGTTGGTGAGTCTAGCAGGTAAGGTAGAGGTATTCGTTGTACTAATACTTCAAACTTTTTTCGTTTGGACTTTTTCTTCACTTTCTTCATAAAATATCTTATATCTTCTTTGGAGAGCATGTGAGACTTTTATCATCATGTACTTAGTAACAGTTTCTTTTAATTCTCTATAATGTTTGTGAATGCATATTTAAAAAGAAATTTTTAAAAATCACTTACTGAATTTCTATTTGCTCAACCTTACTGAAACCTGATAGTAACATTGAAGAATGCTCCATGTTAATATAGGGCCTGATACATAGTGAACGCCCAATAAATGTTTGTAAATGTTTATGTGTTAAATTTATTTTGTTCCTGAGAATTTTAAAGTTGCAGGCAGAAAGAAAGAGAAAGAAAGAAAGAAAGAAAGAAAGAAGAAAGAAAGAAAGAAAGAAAGAAAGGAAGAAAGAAAGAAGACTGTTCTTCCTTTGCAGATCAAGAAGATATGCTTTAGCAAATACTTGAGATGGACAAAATGGGAGTGAAGTAACCCCATCTTGTGATTCAAATAATTTAGGTCACAAAGATTCTTAACCACATTTTGAATTTTTAGGACAGGATGAAAATGAAGAATCCGGCCCTAAGACTAATCCAGCAGCAACTGTTACTTATTTAAGAATTCCTCATGGAATCACACTTGATGACACATTTTGAACAACTGTAGATTTTTCTTGATCCAGGAAAAGAGGCAAGTCCTGCTCAAGTTCAGGCGTGAGTGCTGTAAGGCACCAGCATCAGCAGGTGTTATTATACTCTGAGAATCAATACGTTTGTGGGAATCGGGGATCATTTTCAACTCTTCCAGAAGGCAATGGTTCTAAGAGAGATGAGGTATATTTTGTATAAAAGTGGAAAGAAAATGATCAATTCAAAGCAATAATTAATGATACAAGTTTGCATTTTTAGAGTGCTTTTTTTCCTAAGGCACTTCGTATCTGAGTGAGCTCATTTATTCTCATAGTATCTCTGTGAAGTAGACATAGAACAACTGAACTAACAGAACAAAAGGGATTTTCATCAGGACATAAGATGTGGGAGATATTCAGAAGGATATCTTAGTAGCAATAGAATTATTACTTAAATCGATACTGAACAAATCGATAATGTTCCTCCCTTCTGCTTCAGTAAAGTCATTTAAAAAAATAAAATAAATAATATATTAGGGAAAATAAGCCTATAATTTATGGGAGACACTCCAAGTCCGATCTTATTCAACAATACAGGCCTTCTCTCTTTACAAAAAACAAAGTTCTCAAAAAGAGTACAAATCATAGTTTTTAAAACTTGAAATTTAAATGTACTTCGATGGTTCTGTATTTACAGTGTTCTTTTTTTTTTTTAATCTGTTTTTATTTTTATTTATTTATTTTTTTTATTCATGATAGTCACACAGAGAGAGAGAGAGAGAGGCAGAGACACAGGCAGAGGGAGAAGCAGGCTCCATGCACCGGGAACCCGACGTGGGATTTGATCCCGGGTCTCCAGGATCGCGCCCTGGGCCAAAGGCAGGCGCCAAACCGCTGCGCCACCCAGGGATCCCGTTTACAGTGTTCTTCATTTAACAGTGGGTTTTGTAGAGGTTTTCCTTAAAATTACATTATAAACATGAAGTTTTATAAACAATACTGGGTTGTTAAAGCAGAGTCTACTTACACTAAACGTTCTTTTTGAAACCAAAAATAAGAATAAAAGGAGGACCCCCACTGAAGAACTGCTCAGTCTATGATAAATGCAGTTGTATAGAACAAAAGATGCTTCAACCTGAGGTTTCCACCCTTAGATGACATAACATGAGCACATGCAACCCCTTCAGAATTAGAATTTTAGATCCTAAACATTTCCCTCTTAATTTATATGGGGCTGAATATTTTCAGTAATGTGCAGATTAAGTTACTCATACCTTATTAACAAGGACCCATTCCACGTATGTAAACATGGTATTTTTAATTTAGTGAAATCCTTCATGGGTATACTCAACCCCCATATTCAGGAGTAGTTGGGGCAAAGAGCACAAAGGAGCTGTCTTCAGCTCAATGCCTGAATTGGGCACCATCTTAGGGACCTGGCACTAATTATCAATAAAGAGATAAAGATAGACAATACTCTCTCAAAACCTATTTCAACATAAAATTTTCTTTTTGTAAAGAAATCCAAAGTGGTATTCTCTGTAAAGGTATGATAAATACTGACAGAACTAGAAATGTACGTAAAAGAGCCATCCTGACCCTACAGTGCCAATGTTCATTCATTGCTGCCCAGACCTTCATTCCCGCCTTCAATTGGATTTCAGTGCCGACAATGGAGAGGTGGGATTTCACCTCTGTAATGGGTCTAAAGTCTCCCTGAGATGGCTCAGAGGCCAATTAGTGGAGAATTTTGTGTGCTAGACTGGATAAGGAACAAGTTCTTCTGCTGGAAGTCGAATCCAATCACACCAAGCATTGTTACAGCAAAAGACATACAGACCTTTGTGGACGGACCAAAATATAAAAAAGCAATATTTAGAGAACCCATCGGATTCATTTTAATTAGATTTGACTTATAGAGAACATCCTGCAAGTTATAAAACTACTCAAGATCTCTAGAGTATATGGCCCGACGTTGTGTAATGACATACCTTTTTGAAGAGAGGAGGTCGAGTCTATGTCTTGGCTTTGACACCAAATTAATAGTATCTTCTCTTGCAAGAAGGAAGATGAAGTCAAATATCAAAATTATTGCATTTCAGAGTACAGATCCACCTTGTGCTATCTTCCAAGGATCATACTAAAACAGAGTTCAAGTTCACAGATCCATTAATAATGCCTCCTCCTGCCTTACTTCTTACTCCCTCCTCCAAACTACCCCCAGTCAGCCCTGCAGTCTGTAGGCAAACCACACAGGAACTAGCAGATACAGGGCTTCAGAGAGTTGGGCGTGAGCCTTAGATTATGTGGTTTTGTTTTCTTGCTGCCAGAGTTGAACTAAAATGCAGGAGGTTCTCTGAAACACTTTTGCTTCTTGATGCTTGGTTTCAATTTTAACAATTCCCCCCCTCCGAATGATTATGTTCCCATAAGAAAATTTCTAATCCTAGAGGTGATCCATCAACAAGCTGTTGCTGCTCTGAAGGAAAACTCTGATTTTCCCTTATTACATCCAAGAATCCAGAGGAAAAAAAATAGGGCTTCTTCACTTCGGGGAATTTATATAAAACCACCCTGGAATCACTCACAAAGCTAAAATCCCAGAGGATATGCTTTCTCAGTAACCTCAGCCCATGATATTACTCTTAGTCCATAACATTACCCTTAACGAAAAACACAAGAAGAAAAGCTCTGAGCCAGGAGGAGTTCTAACACCAGTTTTGCCAATCAGGCATGAACTGGGACGGGTTCCTTAGATTTGGGGGATTTCTCTTTCTCCTAAGTTGGTTGGGCTAAAGGATTTCTGGAATTTAAAGAGTTTTCACTGACTCAAAGTTCTTGTCACCATCAACTTCTTTAGTTTTTACCTTCAAATTTGTGAAAAACCCTCCTCCCCTTTAGGTTCCCATACCAAGTGCAACTTGTGAAGGCCTCTTCCTCTCTTTGCTCTCACTAGCAATGGATTGCCAACGATGCATCTTTTGCACAAAGTAAGAGACATTGCTGCTTGCTTAGTGGCACCAGTCAGAGTTTGGGCCCAAGAGAAAGAGGGAAATGCTGGTTGACAGGATGTTCCCAGTATTTATCCCTCGAAGGCTCAGAAGGAGAATATCATATAAAACTCAGTTTGGAGTTCTAAAATATAAACTCATTCTACATCATAAGATTATATCCTTTCTAAAAAATCTTTTCACCCCCTTTATACCTAAATCTTCGAAATGTCCTTTTTTCGGGGGGTGGTGAGGGGGTGTCACTCCTTGGTGATAATTGCTCAACACTTTTATTGAAATACAAAAGAAGAATCTGGTTTGGAATCATCAGAGTACTTTGGTCACAGGAGGTGCTCAATAAATATTTATTGAATGAGTTAAAGGAAGGAATTTACTACTCCTGATTCCTTAATGAAGGTTTTTCTTTTTGTTAATACAAGTTCGTTACATTTTCTTAAATCCAAGTTGTGTCTGAACAGGGTCCCCACTATTTTCACATGTTGCAAAGATAGAATTTTAAAGTTAACAGAGTGGTCACTGACTTCAGAACAATAAATATCTTGGGGCACCTGGGTGGCTTAGTCAGTTAAGCATCTGCCCTCCGCTCAGGTCATAATCTTGGGGGTCCTGGGATCCAGCCACATTCGGCTCTGCTCAGTGGGGAGTCTGCTTCTCCTCTTCTCCCTCTCCCTCTTCCTCTCGCTCTGTGCTCTCTTTCTCAAATAAATAAAGAAAACCTTTAAAAAAACACACACAAAAAAACCCCTAAAACAATAAATTCTCACTGTGGGCCTCAGTGTTCTTCAGTCTTCATGGTCTAAGGACCTTCTGGGATCCCATCATTATATCCAGCAGCTTCATAGCCAGTTGTCAGACACTGAAATCCTCTGGCCACAGTCCTTATCCCAAGTCAGTGGTATTGAACAGTGAGGCCCTAAACTCCCATGGCTGGAGAGTGAGAAGAAAGGAGAAAAGATAAATAGTGTTCTATAGGAGGTATTATGGAGTTTTCGGCTTGCACCCTAATGAGGAAGCTACTTTTCCACAGGGTACTATCTCCCCAGGGAGCAGAATAGAACTTCTCCCTTTACAAGTGTGGGACAGAATGCAGAACAGGAAAATCTCAAAGAGAAGTTATTTCAGCAGCAAGTAATGATCAACAGATGTGTTATAGAGCATATTGACAGGAGAGCAAGGCCACTCTAGTGGTTTATTTCATGGATGCTCCATAATTGAACAAGTACAAAGGCAGAACCAAAGAATAAAGACTCTAATATGAGAATGCCATCATTTCAGCCCTCACAATCATGGGGCACTCAGAAAATATAGGCAAAATTGTGAGGATTCAAGAATCTATGAAATTTGGACTTACTCATAACAGAGAAGTTCCTTTTGAAACCATACTCATTTAAAAATTTTCAGCAGTTCCTTTTTTTTTTTTTTTTTAAGATTTTATATATTTATGAGAGACACACAGAGAGAGGCAGAGACACAGGCAGAGGGAGAAGAAGGCTCCTCACAGGGAGGGACTCGATCCCAGGACCCCGGATCATGCCATGAGCCGAAGGCAGATGCTCAACCACTGAGCCACCCAGGCATCCCTCAGCAGTTCCTTTTGAAGGGTCGATGTTAATATCAGAATCTCTTGTACATAATTACGTTTAATTTACCTTTATAGTAGAACGAGTACTTCTCATTCAATAATGCAGATTCAGACATTCTCGTTTGATTCACTCAGTAAATAATGTTTGAATATCTACTCTATGTTAGGCCTATTCTAAGTGCTGGGAATATAGCCACGAACAAAACATAGTCTTTACTCTTACTGGATCTTACCTTCTGGCAGACAGAGAAATAATTACGTATATCAGATGGTTGGACTATTAAAGAGAATCATAAAATGGGGCAAGAGTTAGAGGAAGTGTAGCCCAGGTGGGGGGTTGTGATTTTATTGGGAGATCAAAGGACACCTGAGCTAAGTCCAGAACAAAGTGAGGCAGCCAGCCTGATGGCTCTCTGGGGAAATAGTTTTGCAAGTAGAGGGGCTAGCAAATGCAAAGCCTTATGGTGGGAGCAAGCTTGATGCAATGAATGAGGAGGAGAGGAGTCATGATAGAGGTCAGAGAGGAAGCAGGAGCTGAAACATGTTAGGGCCTTGTTGGCCTTGGCAAGGTCTTTGATTTCATGCTGAGTAAGATGGGGCCAATGGAAGATTTTGAACTGGGGAGTTACATCATCTAATTTGGGTTTTGAGTTTTAGAAAAATCACTCTGATTGTTGGGCTTAGATTAAATTGTAAGGGAGCAAGAGAAGAAGCAGGAAGACCAGTTAGAAGGCTATTACAATGGTTCCAGCAAAAGAAGGCAGCACCTTAGGACACCTGGTAGAAAGTGGAGGTGGTGGGAAATGACCGAATTCTGAATATACGGGGTGACCATAAAGCCTGGAAACATAAATATTATTTTACTGTGAATTAGAATGTGGCATTGATAAACCATTTATTACCTACCAACTGCATATTACCTAGACTTGGTGGCTGCCCTGCATTAAAGGCAAGCTGATGATATGATGTGAAGTCTGAGAGACAAAGAAGAGCACTTACAATGACTCCAGGGTTCATGGCCTGAGAAACTAGAAGCAAAGACATGTCATTATTGAGATGGGGGGAACAAGCTTGGAAGATCAGAAGTTTGGTTGGGGGCATATTAAGTTTGAGATGTCTATGAGAAATACAAGTGGGGATGTCAAGATAGATATGAGTCTGGTGGTCAGAAGAGGTTAGGGCTGGAGATAAAAACTTGAAAGTTGTTGAGAGATAGAGAAAAGGTTATTTAAAGTTATGACACTGGATAAAACCATGCAGGGAATGAATATTGATAGAGAACAGACCCCTTCAAAATTGAGAGGTCAGAGAAATGAGAAGAAAACAGCCAAGGAGATGAGAAGGAACAATGGCTTCCTGGAAACCAAGTGAAGAAAACTTTGTTCACTTTTATTAAATTCTGAGTTCAGGGGAAAAACACACCAAGTTATTATTGTCCGTATTTGGTGAGTGCAACTAAATTATGGTGCCCCCAAATGGAAGAAAGCAGAGATGAAGGACTCTCACATGTTAGTTTAACGAACTTAATTCCACTAGGTAGGTAACACTTTACAGTTTTGCTGAGCCTGACCAACATCCTTTCAAATACACCCATAGATTCATTCTAAAAGGAGGAAATGAGGGGGATCCCTGGGTGGCTCAGCAGTTTAGTGCCTGCCTTCCGCTCAGGGTGTGATCCTGGAGTCCCAGGATCGAGTCCCACATCGGGCTCCCTGCATGGAGCCTGCTTCTCCCTCTGCCTGTGTCTCTGCTTCTCTCTCTCCGTGTGTCTCTCATGAATAAATAAATAACATCTTTTTTTTTTTTAAAAAAGGAGGAAATCAATGGGTCTAAAAAGAAAAAACTGGGATCTCCAACGTTTTCCAAATACAATAGGTAGACTTGTGACTGAGAATGTCAATGGAGGAGAGCCTGGCTGGCTCAGTTGGTGGAGCGTGTGGCTTTTGATCTTGAGGTTGTGAGTTCGAGCCCCATGTTGGGTGTAGAAATTACTTAAAAATAAAATCTTAAAAAAATAAAAGAAGAAGAATGTGCAACATCAAGATGGAGTGCAACATCAAGAACCAAAAATTGGCCCTTAGGGTAGAGGAAAGGGCGTAGGAAAGGACACTGCAAATTTGGGTCAAGTTCTAGCTAAATCACTTGCTAGGTTGAATATTTCTGGGCAATTTGTGTAACCTATTTGTTCTCTCAAACTCAGCTCAAGTTCACCTCTTCCAGGAAGACTTCTCTAATTATGTAGATTTAGACAAATCCTCTTTTACTCCCAAAGCACTTTTATCACAGCAACTAATTATAATTGCTAATTTATTTTTGTCTTTTTAATTAGACTATTACTTCTTTGTATTCCCGTAGCTCAGCATAGTGCCTGGCACTTAGCAGGTGCTCAATAATGTAGAATGAATGCATGTTCCCCAAACTCAGCTTCCTCATTTGTAAAATGGAATAATTATATCTACTTTTCAGAGTTCCTTTGAAATTTATATAATCCATGACTTGAAAAAAAATATCTTCCTAAACTATAGCTCACTATATAAATAAAATACTTGTTTGTCCCTCACTATTTTATAGAATAACACCTTAGCATGGCATTTGAGGCCCTGTTCAGTCTGTTTCCAGGCCACCTTTTACATTTCTCTCTGGCTACTATGCCCACTAGTCTATTTGATAGCCAGCTAAGCAGTATTCCAAACACACTGACTTCTTACATATCTTCTACCATTTTACATTATAATTACCTAACTACACGTCAGCACCTGTCGTGAGGTCTGTTATAATAATTGTTATGATTGAAGTAGCAGGAGCTAAAAGCAAATGTTACTTTCATCTCTGAAGACTTTTTCTATGGTCTGTCTTTTCCCTCCACCCTGATGGAATATTGCCATAGTCCACGCAGCCAGCCATGTGCTTTTAAAACATGGGTTTGATTATATTTTCAATGTGTGCCAGATAAAAATCACCTAGCAGCCCAGACTCGGTCTTTCATGATCTGACTTCCTCTGCCACTTCGTCCTCTGCTGTTCCACTAATAGCCTTTGAGACAGCCATCGGAACTACAGGACTTGTAGTTTTACCAAGATAATAGGCTCTCTCAGCTTTCAAGCCTTTACACACGATGTGTCCTCTGCCTCTAATGGCCTCCTCCACTTTGTCTATCCAGTGAACTCTGTCATCCTTTAAGATACAGATGTAAAGTCTTCCCTGAAGCCTGCCCTCGAATACTCCTTGGCAGAATTAGATGCTCTCTTCTCTCTTATTACAAGATACCTATCTTGTGACAATCTTCTGTGACGGTGCCTGTCACCTCCACTAGCCTGTGAACTCCTGCAGCATCGGACTCCTGCTTTGTCTCTGCATCCGCACAGCTTGGTGGGGTGCCGGGCTCACTGAAGATACGCTGACTATTTCAACGATGACCCCGGGCCCTCCCTGGAGCCATTCCATCCCTGCCCACCACACACCTAATCTTTTCATTACTCTTTTGAAAAAATCTTTTAAAAATATTTATTTATTCATGAGACAGAGAGAGGCAGAGACACAGGCAGAGGGAGAGGCAGGCTCCCTGCAGGGGGCGGGGGGGGGCCCATGTGGGACTCGATCCCAGGACCCCGGGATCAGGTCCTGAGCCGAAGGCAGACGCTCAACCGCTGAACCACCCAGGCGTCCCTACTCTTTTCATTCCTAGCAAACAACCATTACATTCTTTGTCCTTTGAGGTGGACATCAGCTGCAGCTGCTGTTTCCAGGCAGCTTCAATACATTAGTAACAGAAATTGTAAAATATCTCCTCGAAAGGAGGATGAGGGCAGCACCACGGCCCCCCGGATCCTTACACGAGGCCATCTGCCCTCAATTCACTGGGTAGCCTGGCAAACCAAGTCCTTTTGACGCCTCGCGTTCTGCTCGCGCGATACGCTGTGAACGAGACCTCCGAGAGGCCAGAAGTGAGAGGCCGGAAGTGACGAAGCGGAAGTGGGGCCAGGCGTGGGCCCTTGGGCCTGGCCGCGGGAGGCAACCAGGCGGGGAGCCAGGGGCTTGAAGTTGAGCGGGGAAAGGTCCCGACGCCGGTGGCTAGACTTTCTCCGCAGGTAGTAGATGGTTTGGGGGTGCAGGCGGGCGTGGAGGGGCCCGCTCCCCACCTCTTGTCCCGGGGCCGTGCCGTCGCTGGCCGGGCGCGGGCGAGCAGGGGCTGAGGCTACCATGGCCTGCGTGAGGGAAGGTCCCCGTTGTGTGACGCCATCGTGTCACTCCCTCCTTCTAGAAACATCTGTGCGGCCCTGCCTTCTGCTCCAAGTAAACTGCGTGCTGTCCGACTCCTCTGAGGGGAGTCGGTGGTCCGGCTCACCTGTGTGACCCCGGGCCTGGCACAGGGCCTGCCTTGTACACAGCGGTCGTTCTGAAGAAAGGGATGCCGAGGAAAGACCCCGTCTACAGGAAGTTGGTTCTCTTAGCCTTCGCGCTTCGTGTTCAGAATTCTTTCCCAAGCATCTCCCTTCTTCCTGTCCGTGGTTCTATGTGGTGGTTGTTCCTTGTGCCGCAGATGAGGGAACTGAGGCCCAGAGAAGTTGTGGAACCTTAGTTAGGAAGTGGCAGAGCAGGACCTCAAGTCCCTGCCTTTGGAATCCTCATTATTAAAGTAATGAGGTGAGGTGTGTGAACGCCTAGGTGTGAGCGCACGGTGAGCGCTCAAAAAAGAGTGGACCTTAACCCTAGAGAATGGGGACTGCGGCCTTGTGCCCTTGTTTCTCCGTTTCCTAGAATGGAGTCTGCCGCACAGTGAATTCTGGAGAACTAATAGTTGAATGAATTGATGAGCACACACTGGAGGGAGGGGCTCCACAAAGTGGGTTTCTCAGCCTCTTGCAGTGTTCTTCCCATCCGAGCAGTAACACCTCCTAATGCCATGGCATCGTCTGCGATCATTCTCCCATCACAATCTTGGCCAGAGCTTATTTTCTCCCGGGTTAATTTAAGTCTATAGGCAGAACCTGTACAAAAAGGAAAGCTGTTCTCTGCCCTGAATGCGTCTTTCCAGATGCCTCTCACTCAGCCTCTTAGATGCTGCTCTTGGTATTGTCCTAGGTCTTTGGGTGAAGTCAGTTCAGTTCCTCGATTCCTTATTCTCAGTTCTGATATCCAAAGTATTTTGAAGATCAGTTTTTTCCCCCCAAGTCGTGGCAGCAACACCTGCATTGAAAGGAGCCACTTATCTGTATTTATTCCAGATATTTACACGTTTTTGTTGCAGTCATGTTAATGTGTTTGCTTGTTCAGAGCGGCCCCACACCTTGCTGTGGGTATCATGTAACATATGGTATAGGCACTGCATTACCCTTCAAAAGTCTGGAAAAAACCCCTTTGAGTTTGAATTCCACAATGTCACTTGATAAATGATTTCCTGTTATGATTAAGGTAAAGTTGAAGGAGGAAATAGCCTTTGCCAAAGCATTGTGGAAGTGGGCAAGTCTAAAATGGAAACCAAGAGACCTTTTCTACCTCATCGTGTGTTTACTTTGGAATTATTTAAGGGCAAAAGCTCCTTAATCAAACGCTGGTTTTTGAATGTCAGGATCGTGTTTTATATTTCTTATGTCATCCGCAAAGTGGTACAAATGGTACATACTCAAGAAATATTTGTTGAAAGTGATACAAATGGTAGATACTCAAGAAATATTTGTTGATATTGATTGTCAATACCTGTTTCTTGAGTACCTATTATGTTCTAGGTACTGATTAGGCAATAGGATTATATTGCCTTGTAAATAGAATGGTCATGGTCCTACTGTCATGGAATTCCTGGTCTGGTGAGGAAGAAAGCAAATGACAAATACAAAAGTACAGAGTATGGTAAGTCACATGAAGGAAATAAACCAGGTGCAGAAAGAATATGTTGGGAAGATCTAAGTAGTTACTGTGCTAGCCTCTCAGAAGAGGTGACCTAGATTTGTGACATGGAATATCTTAACATTTCTTTTTTTTTTTTTTTAAGATTTTATTTATTTATTTATTTATTTATTTATTTATTTATTTATTTATTTATTTATTCATGAGAGACACACAGAGAGAGAGAGAGAGAGAGAGAGGCAGAGACATAGGCAGAGGGACAAGCAGATTCCACGCAGGGAGCCTGACATGGAACTCGATCCCAGGTCTCCAGGATCACACCCTGGGCTGCAGGCGGCGCTAAACTGCTGGGCCACAGGGGCTGCCCTATCTTAACATTTCTAAATATTCTAGGGACTTGGATAGCCAACCGAAATTTGGGTGTGAAAATTTACCTGTTGGGCACCACTTTTGTCACATCACTGTAATTACAATCCCAAGTTTCTGATAGTATGAGTAAACTGAACATTTGCATGTAGTCAGGCATCTAAAACACATCAAGTCAACATATAATTTACAACTAACACCAATTGAGCTCCTTGCTAATCTGAAAAGATAACAATTGTAGAATAGTGTCTTACCTATTCTATGATCATGTCACAAAGTACCATTCGTTAGTAAATAGTATTAATTCACTCATCCAGACTTTTTGCTTCATGGTTTTTTTAATGATTGGGAATGTATTTAATTTAGGTATGATGTCAGGCACATCCAGTCCCATTGGATTGAAGCCTATTATTTAGATACTTTCCCCAGACAGAAAATGCATTCAAGAAAACATTCTTTGAATACAAAGTAGAAAATATAGGAGAACCTAAAAATTAGGATTTTTGTCTCTCCAAAATATAGACAGGTAGCTTGCCAAAAAAGAAAAAAATAACATTTTGATGACTGTTGTTCAATTCCAGAAGGGTATGATTCTAACAGGGTTTTTTTTTTTTTTTTTTTTTTTTGTTTAAATAGACTTGTGAGGAAACAGATCAATACTTGTTGCTCTCAGCCAGTGTCACAGTGCATCTCTACATGGCATGAGCTTGGTAGAAGGGGGGAAAAAGACAATAGAAAAAGAAAACCTTCATGATTGAAAATTTTAATGGCTTATTGAAACATTATAAATCTGGTTTTCACTGCAGGAATAAGTCAGATAAAAATGCCTGTGTTTGAAGTGCAAGCAAGGGAGAAAATCAGAAAATTGTAAAAACACACAACTTCTCTTTTTCTTCCTAGGGTTGATGATAGTCTCTTTCTGAGAAATGCTAATTAAACTGATACATTTTCCATCTTGCTTATTTGAGAGTGTGTTGTACTTTTACAAAAAAAAGGTTAATTATCCCCTTCTTTTTTTTTCCCTTCTCCTTTTTTGAAAAAAAAAAAAAAAAAAAAAGGATAACTCATTTAGTTTGCTTCTGAAAATTTATGTCTTCCTTAAATACACAGAAATTAATCAAACCTGAGCTAGGAATTGTGAAGGTCAAGGAAGAGAAGCAAAACTGAAAACAAGACAAATTTGTTATGGATTTTAATGTTTTCCTTTTGTGTGTGTGTGCAGTTTCTCTAGTAAAATCTGATTATAGATCGTTGAGGCTTCATTGGGTCTGGATGCTTGTCAGGGCTTGAAATCAATTTAGTACACTATCTTGGTGGCCATCAGGGATGAATCACCAGGGAAATTGCAAACTAACTGGCCCACCTTAATGTGAAGCAATGAAAAAGAAGGAAGGGAATGGTTTCATATGAACTGCGAGTTGATCATTCATAAGCATCATTTACGGTTCTGGGGCTACAGACCTCCTTTAGGTTTTAATGTATTTTGTATCAACCTAAATGGGCCTCTTTTTGTGTGTACTTGTTTTGGGATGTGAGAAATACAGATGCTGATCACTCCAGGTTTTAGGGAAATTGTTACCTGATTTGTATCATAGTATTGACATTGTTTACTCCTTTTTTTTTTTAATAATTTTTTTTTAAATTTTTATTTATTTATGATAGTCACACACAGAGAGAGAGGCAGAGACACAGGCAGAGGGAGAAGCAGGCTCCCTGCAGGGAGCCCGACGTGGGATTCGATCCCGGATCTCCAGGATCGCGCCCTGGGCCAAAGGCAGGCGCCAAACCGCTGCGCCACCCAGGGATCCCGACATTGTTTATTCCTAAGTGCATATTTCCTTTTCTAAAGCCCAGTGAAGAAAGTAATTTAACCTTTTTCTTGAACTTGCTAACCTTACCAGGACTAAAATACTGGTTAAGGGTACCACGAGTTAGATGTCGAGTCCACTGAGGTACAACTACTTATGTTAATAGCTGACAACCCTCTCTACTTTCAGATTAACAAGAATGCAGAACATATTTAGATCTGATTCTAGTGGCCTGTAGTTCTAAGAATACAACCACAGGGTCATCTGATGATTCTAAGGCTTGGATGCTACCATCTTAATTACCTTCAGGACCCACTATTTTTATATGTGACGACAAATTTTAAGAATGAGATGTCAGAGTACAAGTCCCATTTTCTTATACTAACTTGCCCATTGTCCATGGAATGCTTTATTTTATTTTATTTTATTTTATTTATTTTATTAAGATTTTATTTATTCATGAGAGACAGAGACACAGGCAGAGGGAGAAGCAGGCTCCATGCAGGGAGCCTGACCTGGGACTCCATCCTGGGTCTCCAGGATCACACCCTGGGCCAAAGGCAGGTGCTAAACCGCTGAGCCACCCGGGCTGCCCCCCCCACCTTTTTTTTTTTTAAAGATTGTCCATGGAATGCTTTAAAATAATTTATTTCTGGCTAAAGGGGTTGAACGATATTTTCTACAGAAACTTTTAAGATTAGAAAGACCATCTAGATTTCTTTAAATAATACAGGTCAATTCCTTATGAGAGATCTTTCCATACTGATACTAGGAGAATTTAGGTGGTGCCCCCAATTCTGGCTGATTAAATGAAGGGCTGATTTCTAAGTAACCCTAGATTTTTTCAGACTGACTTGGTCTTCTGTAGATATTTCAAAAAGTATTTAACTTACATCTTTTTTGTGCTTTGCAGGAAACCGATGCCTCATCAAAATGAAGATTAATCATTTGTGTTTGGGAGCAACAGAACTGGGGACCACTTACCTGTCAAGTGTTTTATAAACCAATTATATAAGCTCTGATTCCACTGCTCTCCTCCCCATCTCACCTTCAAACGTGTCTTACCTATGGCATTCAGGAGACAAGTGAAAAACTTTGTGAAAAATTATTCAGATGCTGAAATAAAAGTCAGAGAAGCAACTTCTAATGACCCTTGGGGTCCTTCTAGTTCTCTGATGTTAGATATCAGTGGCCTGACTTTCAACACAATTTCTCTGTCAGAGATTATGAATATGCTGTGGCAGAGACTCAATGATCATGGGAAGAACTGGCGCCATGTGTATAAATCCCTGACACTCATGGATTATCTCATCAAGAATGGATCAAAGAAAGTTATTCAGCATTGCAGAGAAGGGTTCTGTAACATTCAAACCCTAAAGGATTTTCAACACATAGATGAAGCTGGAAAAGACCAAGGTAAAAGAAATGCATACAGTGTGCCAATAAAGATGAGAGGTTTGGGGGACACCTGGGTGGCTCAGTGGTTGAGCATCTGCCTTTGACTCAGGTCATGATCCCGAAGTCCTGGGATTGAGTCCTACATCAGGCTCCCCTCAGGGAGCCTGTTTCTCCCTCTATGTCTCTGCCTCTCTTTCTGTGTCTGTCATGAATGAATAAATAAATAAAATCTTTTAAAAAAAATAAGAGGTTTGGGAGGGGATCCTTTTAAAGCAGGAGCTGGGGAAAAGTTGTTCTTAAATGTATCAGCCCCCTTTCTCCTGGGACAGTTATAGTTTCCAGTTTAATCCTTTGTGTTGACTCCTGAGGGCCTTAGAGGACATTTTTTTTCCCCCAAGAAGATGGGTAAAACCAACACACTTAGGTTCCTGATAAAACGATACCTCATAGAAAATGAACAAAGTGAATAAAGCGGGAGGCATGGCCACTTGCTATAATAATGTCACTGTAATTCATAATTATAATTAGACTGAAATTTAGTCACAAATGTAAAGAAGTGTTTCCAAAGACTACAGAATCTTCAAAGACTATTTAGATGGAAGTACTTACATGAATACAAAAATTTAGGTCATAAAATAATTTTGTTGGGGGTGGAGGAGGAGGTGAAATAGGGAAAGGGTGCGTGGAATACTGAACTGAGATGATTTGGTAGTGTCTGGTATCTACAGTGCTAAAAGAATCAGCACCTCCTCCCTGTCTAATGTAAAATTATAATTTTTGCTTAAAGGGAATAGGCTTATGAATCATGAGAAGAGGATAAAATTCAGTGCAGTCTTTGTGTTAAGTATACATTTTTAGAATAGACTTTTTAAAGAGCACTTTTAGGTTTACAGAAGAATTACACAGGGAGTACAGAGTTCTCATAGACCCTTCCCCATCTACACGCTGTTTCTCCTATTAACACCTTGCAGTAGGGTGGTGCGTTTGTTGACAAACCAGTATTAATACATTAGCTAAAGTCCCTTGTTTACCCTAAAGTTGACTCTTTGTGTTCTACAGTTCTGTGGGTTTTGAAAAATGCGTGTCATGTATGTACCATTCTGATATCCTACAGAATAGTTGTGCTGCCTTGATAATGCCCCATGTTCCACTTGTTGGTTCTTTTTAAGCTAGAACCCTTGGCAACCACTGATTTTTTTTTTCTTGTCTTTATAGTTTTGCCTTTTCCAGAATGTCATATAGCTGGAATCATACAATATGTAGTTTTTTCAGACTTGTTTCTTTCCTTGACAGTAGGCATTTAAGATTCTCTCATGTCCTTTTATAGCCTCAGAGCTCATTTCTTTTTTTTTCTTCATGCTTTAAAAATCAGCTTTGTTGCAATATAATTCACTTACCATACAGTTCACTCATTTCAAGTATACAATCCTGTGGCTTTAGGTATATTATTAATTTTTAAATATTGTGATAAAATGTAAATAACAAAATTTGTCATTTAAGTATGCAGTTCAGTGGCATTAATTCTATTCATAAAGTTGTACCATCACCACTGTCTACTTCCAAAACTTTTCATCACCCCAGACAGAAACTCCATAGCCATTAAGCGATGACTGTCCTGCTAACCACTCATCTACTTTATGTCTCTATAAATGTCCTATGCTGGGTATCTCATATAAGTGAAATCATAGAGCATTTGCCCTTTTCTGTCTGGCTTATTTCACATACCACAGTGTTTTCCAGTTCATCTGTGCTGTGGGACGTCTCAAGACTTCATTCCTCTTATAGCTGAATGACATTCTGTGGTATAAATATATCGCATTTTGTTGATCTGTTCATCAGTTGGGAGATTCTTGAGCTGTTTTCACCTCCTGGCTATTGTGAATAGTGCTGCAATGAACGAAAGCATCCAAGTGTCAGTTTGAGTCTCTGCTTTCAATTCCTTTGGGTGTATACTTAAGAATGGAATTGCTCCATCATATGGCAATTCTATGTTTAGTTTTTTTGAGGAACCAATAACCTGTTTTCCTTAGCAGCTATGCCATTTTACATTCTTACCAATAATGTAAGAGGGTCCCTGTTTTTTCACATCCTTGTCAACACTTCTTACTGTCCATCTTTTTGATTATAGCCATTCTACTGAATGTGAAAAGTAGTATCTCATTGTGATTTCAATTCACATTTCCCTAAAGACTAATGATGTTGAACATCTTTTTATGCCCTTGTTGGTCATTTATAGATCTTCTTTGGAGAAATGTCTATAGAAATCCTATGTCCAGGATGCCTGGGTGGCTCAGCAGTTGAATGTCTGCCCTTGGCTCAGGCTGTGATCTTGGAGTTCCAGGATGGAATCCCACATCGGGCTCCTTGCA
This sequence comes from Vulpes vulpes, assembly GCF_048418805.1. Lineage (NCBI taxonomy): Eukaryota > Metazoa > Chordata > Mammalia > Carnivora > Canidae > Vulpes > Vulpes vulpes. Next base: position 55,522,983 of record NC_132795.1, read on the forward strand.
TGGAGCCTGTTTCTCTCTCTGCCTATATTTCCGTGTCTCTCTGTGTCTCTCATGAATAAATAAATGAAATCTTTTTTTAAAAAATCCCTTGTTCATTTTTTACTGTTTTTTTTAATTGTTTGGTGCTATTTTAAATGAAATTGTTTTCTTAATTCCATTTTCAGATTATTCTTTGCGAGTGTATAGAAATACAACTGAGTTATTTTTGCATATTGCTCTTGTGTCCTGCTACTTGCTGAGCTCATTTATTAGCTGTAATAGTTTGTTGTTTTTTTCTTCAGATTCCTTAGGATTTTCTGCATGCAAGATCATGTCATCTGCAAATGGAAATAGTTTTACTCTTCCTTTCCAATCTGGATGCCTTTTATTTCTTTTTTTTGCTTAATTTCCCTGGCTAAAACCTCCTGTACAGGATTGAATAGAACTGGTGAGAGCAGACATCCTTGTCTTGTTTCTGATCTTAAGAGGAAAACGTTCAGTCTTTTACCATTAGGTATGATGTTAGGTTTTCATAGATGCTTTTCATCATAAAGTTGTTAGAGTTCTAGTTTGTTGAGTGTTTTTATGAGGAAAGGCTGTTGACTTTTGTCAAGTGCTTTTTCTGCATCTGTTGAAATGATTATGTGTTTTCCCCCTTTATTCTAATATGGTGTATTACCTTGATTTTCATACGGGTACCAAGCTGCATCCCTAGTGTAAATCACACTTGGTCATGATGTATATCGTTTTTATTTTTGAACTGTTTACTTAAGGTCAGGTTTGAGGTTTATTTTTTAACTTTTTTTTTTTTTAAGATTTATTTATTTATCATAGACAGAGAGAGAGAGAGAGGCAGAGGCACAGGAGGAGGGAGAAGCAGGCTGCATGCTGGGAGCCTGACGTGGGACTCGATCCCAGGACTCCAGGATTGCGCCCTGGGCCAAAGGCAGGCGCTAAACTGCTGAGCCATCCAGGGACCCCCAGGTTTGAGGTTTAAAAATTTATATATATATATATATATATATATATATATATATATATATATATATATATATATATATATTTTAGAGAGAGGCAGAGCGAGCATGAGCAGGAAGAGGGGGAGAGAGAGAGGCAGAGAATCACAAGCAGATTCTGCACTGAGTGCAAAGCCTGATGTGGGGCTCAATCATGACCTTGAGATCATGACCTGAGCTAAAATCAAAGGCCAAATGCTTAAACCGACTGAGCCATCCAGGTACCCCTGGGTGGTTTGAGGTTTAGTGATGAAATTGGAGAAAATCTTCCTGGGTTTTGATCATGCTGTGCTTTTTAATCTAGAAATTGTAAAGACATTAACTTTCATGAGGTTTGAATTTATTTTTAAAAATTAAAATAGTGATCAAAATTTTGCATCCCCAAGAATTAGGTTTAAAAAAAGTCAGTATTTTGTATGATCGTGAATGGAATATGATCATTTTTTTCTTTATAGAGCAGATATTTTATTACTTTACTAAGCACTTGATTTTTTTTTCTTAAGTGGAAAGAGAGGATCAGCCCATGCTCTAAAGGGTTTATGAGCTATTTTGAGAGATAAGATAGATAAGCATGAAATTTTAAGCAGACATGCTTAGTTATGCATTTATACCTTTTATATGTACAAAGTATGGTATATTTGGATATGTTTAAATTCACTGTCATAAAGGTCTTTCAGATTTCCTAACAGTTGAGCTTAGGATCAAAGAAGGAAGCACAAGTATACTATCTTGGACTTTGTAAATACTCCTGATTATTTGGTAGCACCAAAAGGGCAAGAAAAATATTTCATTTTTATCTTTTATGCATTTATCTTTTTGTGTTTGTTTCTTAGTGAATGTAATTATTAGAATAATAGCTCTTGGCATAATTTATACATAAACAAATGTATATATATATTGGGGGTCAATGCATGGACAAAAAAATTGTTACTGATTGGGTGTGCAGTTAAAATAGTTTGGGAATTACTTGTTCTCAGGATAAAGTCAGGCCCCTTAGCATGTTCCAAATCGACCTTTTACTATTAATTTCTTAGTCTTCAATCTAACACATTGCATTTGGCATTCCTAATATATTCTTCACTTCTATGTGCTGATACTTAAGATGTTTCTTCTTCCCTATAATAGTAGTTTCTTGCTGTGTGTTTGTTGAATTCCTACTTAGTTGTCAAATTCTAGCTCAGAGGTCTTTTCCTCAATATCTCCAACTATTTCTTTTTCTCACTAGGCAGAATTAATTGCTGTAGAACTTTATTAATAATATCAGTGTGGGTTTTTTTATAGTATATCCATTTGATATATATATGTATATGTGTGCATGTATGTATACATGTACATGTATATGTACAGATTTGTCCTTGACTAGATTCTTAGGGTATATGTCATATGATAATCATCTTTTTACCATCAGGCCTTGGTACATACTGGACATCAGTAAATTTTTATTTAGTAGAAGTTATAAAAAAAGAAACTGAGGGAATTGAGGTAAGAAATTTGATCATTGAAAAACTACTCAATAAGAATGATTTTGTTGGATCAGAAAAGAAAAAAAGCAATGAAGTTTATATTTTTATTTTTTATTTTTATTTATTTATGATAGTCACACAGAGAGAGAGAGAGGCAGAGACAAAGGCAGTGGGAGAAGTAGGCTCCATGCACCAGGAGCCCGATGTGGGGGTTCGATCCTGGGTCTGCAGGGGGTTCGATCCAGGGTCTGCGCCCTGGGCCAAAGGCAGGCGCCAAACCGCTGCGCCACCCAGGGATCCCAGCAATGAAGTTTATACCGAGAAATTAATGAGAGAGAAATTGCAGTGATCCAAGAATCTATAACTGGATCCTACCTGAGATACTGGTATTAAGAAGAGACAAAGAAAAAAGGTAAAAGCAGAAGAAACTATAGAAAAAAAGACCTTCATGTTGGTTTCCTTGATTAGTTTTTACCCTTTACCTGGAGTGCACATCTCCAGATACCTGCATTGCTTCCTCACTTCAGATCTCTGCTGAGAATCTGAGAAAGTCATTTTATTAGTGAGATCTCTTATATCTACCCTATTTATTTAAAATCAGCCCCACCCCATTCTTTGTACTGATACGCCCTAGCCACCTTCTGTTTTATTTTTCTTCATAGCTTTTCTTATCTGACATAGGTCATATTTTATTATTTTTTTTTTATCTCTTCTTACTCCCTATTATTTGTTTTCTTTCTCCTCCTACAAGAGCATAAGTTTCATGAAGACAGGGATATTTTATGTCTGTTTGAGGTTTAAAGATTTTTATATATATTTTTTAGAGAGAGGGAGAGAGAGAGCATGAGCAGGAAGGGGGCAGAGGGAAAGGCAGAAAATCACAAGCAGATTCTGCACTGAGCACAGAGCCCAATGTGGGGCTCAATCTCATGACCTTGAGATAATGACCTGAGCTAAAATCAAGGGTCAGATGCTTAACATCTTTGTCCATGCTCTATAACATTACAACAGTGCCTATCACACAGTGCCTGCCCAGTAATTAATAATAGTATTACAGTAATCTCCCCTTATCTGTGGTTTCAATTTCCATAGTTTCAGTTACCCGTGGTCAACTGTGGTCTGGAAGATGATCCTCCTTCTGACATACTGTTCAGAAGGTTGGTAGTAGCCTAGTGCTATATCACAATGCTTATGTCACTAACTTCGCTTCCATATTATCACATAGGTGTTGTATTATCTCACATCACATAAAAAAAGGTGAGTAGAATACAATAAGATATTTTGAGAGAGATAACCCATTCATATAATAGCTTTTATTATGGTATATTGGTATAATTGTTCTATTTTATTATTGTTGTTAATCTGTTACTGTGCTTAATTTACAAATTAAGCTTCATTGTAGGTACGCATGTGTAGAAAAAAGACATATATAGGATTGTCTTCACAGTTTTTACGGTCTATACAGTTTCTGGCATCTAACTAGGGGTCTCGGAAAGTATTCCTCATGGCTAAGGGAAGGCAACTGTACTGTAGAGGGGAAAAGTTGAGAAAACAATTCGGAAAACTTGGGGTACAAGAGAAACTTATTTTCAAATAGTTCATTGGTTAACGTTTCAAACAAGGTTCTCCATATGCTTTTTTTCAACCTCCAGACGGCTTTTCAGATGAAGTAAATTTAAAACAATGAGTCTAATTATTCATCTGAAAAGATTTATAGTAAATTTTATGATAAATTTCACTGTTTTCAGACTTTGGGGACACTGTTTTGTATTATAGTTTTGGGGGGTTTTAGGTTGGCAGTTGAACACATTGTTTTATTTTATTTTATTTTATTTGTAAATTTATTTTTTATTGGTGTTCAATTTGCCAACATATAGAATAACACCCAGTGCTCATCCTGTCAAGTGCCCACCTCAGTGCCGGTCACCCAGTCACCCCCCACTCCCCGCCCATCTCCCCTTCTACCCCCCAAGTGCTAACACCTGAAAATCAGCACAGCAGGCCCCTCCCCCAGAAGACCAGCTAGACCAACAGGGGAAAAACAAATTTTTGACCAAGCAGCACTGGAAAGTTCCAGGGGAAGTCGAGGGATTTACAGTATACACAATCAGAGGATACCCCCCTTGTTTTTTTGTTCTTTGATTTCTGTTTACTTCCCCCTCCTTTTTTCTTTTTTCTTTTCTTCTCTCTTCTTTCTTTCTTTCTTTCTTTCTTTCTTTCTTTCTTTCTTTCTTTCTTTCTTTCTTCTTTCTCTCTTCTCTTCTTTCTCTTCTCTTCTCTTCTCTTCTCTTCTCTTCTCTTCTCTTCTCTTCTCCTTTTTCTCCTTTTTCTCCTTTTTCTCCTTTTTCTCCTTTTTCTCCTTTTCCCAGTACAACTTGTTTTTGGCCACTCTGCACTGAGCAAAATGACTAGAAGGAAAACCTCACTTCAAAAGAAAGAATCAGAAACAGTCCTCTCTCCCACAGAGTTACAAAATTTGGATTACAATTCAATGTCAGAAAGCCAATTCAGAAGCACTATTATAAAGCTACTGGTGGCTCAGAAAAAAGCATAAAGGACTCAAGAGACTTCATGACTGCAGAATTTAGATCTAATCAGGCAGAAATTAAAAAACAATTAAATGAGATGCAATCCAAGCTAGAACACATTGTTTTAAATACAGAGATACTTTACCTGAAACAGTGTCTAGAATCTATAGAAAAACATTGAACATATCAATTTAAAATGTAACCAACATACTGCTTAAAAATAAGTTTATTCTGTATTCTGCAATTTTTTGGACCCCTATATTAGCAAACAAGTTTATATCATTTAACTGTGTGACAAAGGCTCTTCTAAACATTTTACCTGTATTAACTTGTTTAATATTCATAATAACCCTTTGGATAGGTTGGCCCCTTTTTACTGATGAGGAAAGGAAGGTACAAAGAAGTTGAGTAGCTAGCTCACATGGCTAGTTAGTGTTAGAGTCAAGATTATAATCTAGACGTTTTGACTCTAGAATCCATGTTCTCAACAATATGTTGTTGAATGCATGATGTTATCCATATCCTGCTCATGCTCTTTGCTCTTCTACTCTATGCTGTCACCACATGTCACATCTCCAGACTTGACCAAGCACTTGACTAGCAGCATATAGCAGGATGGAGCACATAGGAAGGATCTGAGAACTGAATTAATTGTGTTCATTAATCTGGGACAGGAACCGAGAGGTTTATTCTTTTTTTCATCTATTTCAGAGTTATTTTATGTCAAAGATTATACAAGAAATGTACATATTATACTCTTGACTTGCAGCAGTCATGGCCTAAAAAATCATTCACTCAAATCTAATTTTACGGTCTTGGACAAATAGCTAGATGCAGTTGGCATGGCTGGGCCTGTTTTTTATCGCAGGTTTAGGGCCCATTATACATTAGGCTCAAACTTATCAGAAAGAGTGCCATGTTCCTGCAGGTGATTCAGGTTCTCCAACTGATGATAGTCCTCAATCTCCTTGATATTTTCAGGTCAAGTGCAATGTTCTTTCCCTTATGTGCACAACATCCCTATACCTCTGTCAGAGCACATTTATATACATGCCTGTATCTTTTGGAAAACTGTGAATTTCTAAAGGGCGATAACATTATCTCTGGCACTTACTACATTGCCTGGGAGTAGGATCACTCAATAGATATTAGATGAATGGATGACTAATACTGTAATACTTTTATACCTTCAGCAGATTTATAGCAATTAACTTTCTTTTAGGAATATAAAAAATATGTCAAAGTTGACTCCTTTAACCATAAAATTTCCACCTCTTTACTCTAAATTATTATTATTATTTAAATATTTTATTTATTCATGAGAGACACAGAGAGAGAGGCAGAGACACAGGCAGAGGGAGAAGCAGGCTCCATGCAGGGGACCCGACATGGGACTCAGTCCCGGGTCTCCAGGACCACACCCTGGGCCGAAGGTGGTGCTAAATCGCTGAGCCACCCGGGCTGCCCTCTAAATTATTTTTTAAAATAGGTTTTTAATGCTAACACTGCTTTATTGAGATATAATTTATATACTATAACATGCACAGATCCTAAGTATACAGTTTGATGAATGTTGGTAAGTATAACCAATCACCCATATGAAGATAAAGAACATTTCCAATCCCCCTTTCCATTTATCCCCCTTTCCACTTAGTTCTTCCTCCTTCCCAGCGGCAGCTGCTATTCTAATTTCTCCTACTGCGTAAATTAGTTGTGTTTTTTCTTGAAACTCATACAGATGGAACATATGTATTCTTCTGCCTCTGGCTTCTTTATCTCCACTAATGATTTTAAGACTCATGCATGTTGTTGCATACATTAGTAGTATCATTCCTGTTTATTGGTGAGTCCTGTTCCATTATATGAACATCTCAGTTTTTTTGCCCATCTTCTGTTGATGAACATTTGATATGTGTATAGTTCTTGGCTATTATGAATAAAGCTGTTGTGAATGTTATTATGTAAGCCTTTTTATGGCTATACATATTCAGTTCTCTTGGGCATATGCTCAAGAGTGGCATTTCTGGGTCATAGAGCAGGTGTATATTCAACTAGTCTTCTAAAGTGGTTTCTACCACTTTGTATTCCCACCAGCAGTGTTTGAGAGTTTGTTGCTCCACATACTTGTCACTACTTAAGTACTGTTATTCTTTTTAACCAATTTGATGAGTATATAGTATTGTTTCAATCTCCATTTCCCTGAAAAGTTGTTGAGCATCTTTTAATATGATTTGTGAGCATGTGAACATCTTTGCCTATTCAAGTGTTTTGCCTATTTCAATTTTAAATTTTTTTGCCTGTTTTCAAATTTCATTTGTAGTGGTTCTTTATACATTCTGGATATGAGTCCTTTGTCAGATAGATATATGGATTACAAATATTTTCTCCAAGTTTGTGACTTGTCTTTCCACTTTCTTAATGTCTTTTGATGGAGTGCAATATGTTTTTCTTTATGGCTGATGCCTTTTGTGTCTTGTCTGAGAAACTTGCCTACACCAAAGCTATGAAGGAGTTCTCTTGTTTTCTTTCAGACATCTTACAGTTTTAGCTAGGTCTGTGATTGATGTAGAATTAACTTTTATGTATATTATGAGGTGGAAGTAAAGTTCAGTCTTTTCCATAAGGTATCTAGTTGTTTGAGTTACTAGATTTTAATAATAGAGCATTTTTGTGTTTGGTATCTTATTTGACCCTTACAATATCTTAGAGGAATAAAAGATATATGTTATCCCTCTTAAAGAGATGAGGAGCTAGCGCCCAGACAGATTAAGTTATTTAGGTAAGGTTGCACAGCTAATTAATGACTGAACATGATTAAAGCTCATATATCCTAATACTGCTTAGTGCTATTCTATTATTGTGCTACACAGCCTCTCCTAATTGAGTTTTAAAAAATATCCTAACAAAGTTTCATCGAACTACCAGAGTGAACTTAATTAAAATTGTCTGAAAAATACCTAATTGAATGTTTCATACCATCGAATTATTTATTTATACAGATTATGGTATTCTTTTTATAAAATCAAATTTATAGTATTCTTGGAAATGTGTGCATTATAGATGTATGTACTACTTTATTCTCAATTAGGTAAGTCATGAGATTGTAGTTAATTTTGTTTAAATGGGCCATTATATGTGTACATTTATTTAAATTAAAGGTAGATTTCTTTTTATTTTTTATTTTTATTTATTTTTTTAATAAACTTATTTTTTATTGGTGTTCAATTTGTCAACATACAGAATAACACCCAGTGCTCATCCAGTCAAGTGCCCACCTCAGTGCCCGCCACCCAGTCACCCCCACCCCCACCCACCTTCCACCACCCCTAGTTCGTTTCCCAGAGTTAGGAGTCTTTCATGTTATGTCTCCCTTTCTGATATTTCCCACTTATTTTTTCTCCTTTCTCCTTTATTCCCTTTCACTATTTTTTATATTCCCCAAATGAATGAGACCATATAATGTTTGTCCTTCTCCAATTGACTTATTTCATTCAGCATATTATTTCACTCAGTTCCATCTACGTCGATGCAAATGGTGGGTATTTGTCGTTTCTAATGGCTGAGTAATATTCCATTGTATACATAAACCACATCTTCTTTATCCATTCATCTTTCGATGGATTTCTTTTTAAAGGTACATTCTAAAAAGACAAATTTTCAGTGTTGTTAAAAAGTTATGTTAAGCGGTTTTACTAGAAGTAACTTGGCATACACTGGTGACATTACTGCCATTTTAGTTTTCCCTTGTCATTATCAGTCATCTAATTTGGGAATTAGATGCTTCACACTTTGACCCATGGCTGATTTTGTACAGGCTGCCTGTCTGCCTCCAGGATTGGCCCTTACCAATCACCTACCCATTTGTTCACTAAAGTTTGAAAGTCTTGGAGTAGGAACTAAACCTTATAAGCCAGAGTTAAGAGACACAACCCGAAATGTAAAAAGCAGAGACTGTGGAAGATGTGATACATTTATATATTTATGCTAGTTTAGAAGTTTAAAAAATTAAAAAAAAATTAAAAAAAAATTTTTTTTTGAGGAGATGGTTTTTTGAGTTCAGGTTCTCACAGAAGGGAAGAAAACAAAGTACCAGGTATTTGGACCCTGATAAGATTTAGAGAAACCCTGATAGGATTTAGAGAAAGACTGGACATGGACAAGTAGTAGAACAAGTAGTAGAATGATTAGAATTTCACTTTCAAGGTGACTATAATGAATCAAACAGAGCCAAGATATCTGGAAAGAGTGAGTTCAAGAAAAAGAAAATATTTTAAAATGTAGAATTGCTTTGGATGTTGGTTAGCCTCTAAAAGCAAAATAACTGAAATCTGACTGTCTTCCTTCTTTTACAGGAGGGACAGAAATGGGATAGTGTGAGGCAGGCAGCTCCTGGACAGGGAGGTGGGAGGGGGTGGGGGCGGGAAGGAGGGTAGTGCCTAAGCACTGTGGGAAGAATCTAGCTTCCAAGTGCATCAGACTTGATTGTCTCTCTGTAGCTGTCAGACAGCAGTGGTCAGAATTCTCTAACCATCAAACCCATCTGATACGTGGTGGAGGCTGGATTCATTAGTGCAAAGTAGATGTGCTCATTTGCAGAGAGGTGGGATAATTAACACAAGGCTGCTGAACAAATGTGATTTCCCGTAACACATATTTTTATAGTTTTGATGAACAAATGAATTTCCTTTAAACAAACATCCAGGCTTTCGGTCATCATGAGCCTGTTCTGTTAGTGCTTTGTTATTGTTACAAGTAACTTGAAAGTTATATTACTGTGAGTTCAAATAAAACCTTTATACCTACAACAGTTTAGTATTTTGGATCACCTTTTGCTCCTTCGAGCAAATATAATCATTGGTAATCATGACAGCAAGAAACAAACCATGAATCTATTTAAACTTAAATATGCCAGTCTAGCCAGTCTTCCCACGTTCCTCTTTACATATTATACACACATGGACAGCAGAGTACAGTAAACAAACAAGAGAGAATAACAGTTTAGCACTTCAGTGCTGTGTCAACACAATCGTTCTCTTCTCAAGGTTCTCATCAAATAAAAAAGCTGACATTTGTATGCTAAATTCAGTCGAGGAAACTAAAGTCTATATTGTGGTATTTCTATAGAGCCAGTCTCTACCTTCAAACTTATTATTAACTTTATGACTTTGGAAAAGTTTTTTACTCCCCCTAAACTTACTTTTCTTATCTGTAAAATGGACTTTTTGAGGATTGGAGATAATGTCTGAAGGCCAGGCACCTTCTAGATCATCAATCAATATTAGCTTATACTATTACTCCTTGGCATATTTTTACTTTTATTACTTTTATTTCCTGCAGTGTATATTCATGTCCAAATAATGCTCAGTGCAAACCATTCACTAGGAAGGGCTTCTCCACTATCCTGTTTTTACAGTTTCTGCCCATCCAATGCACCTTGCCCACATATCTGTTGAAGCACACTGCTGTATGACCCAAGGACATGTTACCTCCTTCACTGGACTCCGGGTTTGGAGGGCTGAGGTTATTTTATTGAGATATCTATTTCTTTACTCAATTTGGTGGAGGTGCTGAATAAATGTCTGCTGACTGAAATGCTGACAAGTGGGCTATTATTGGAGGTTCAAAGAAAAGATTGGTAGCTTTTTTTTTTTTTTTGATTGGTGGCTTCTAAGAGTTTCCCATTATCCTAAATGTTCTGTCTTTCTACAAGATTTCTACATATAGGATTATTTTTATTTATCCTGCTTAGTCTTTGAAGATAATTTTTGATGTGAGGATTCATGTATTTTCTGTGAAATTCTCAGCCCCTTTTGCTCTGAATATTGCTGTTTTGTGATTACCATAATTTTCTTCTTTTGAAACTAAGTGAATACTGGGCCTTGCACAATCTGTCGTTTATGACTTTTAATTAATCTTTTTAATCTTACTGCCATTCTGTGCTGTATTTTGGAAGAATTCCTTAATACTATTCTTCAATTACCTCTTCAGCTGTTAGATTCTGGAGTTTTTGGATGTTGAGGGTTTTTTTCTTTTTAATTCTACTGAGTATAGTTTTCATTTCTAGGATTTTTAATCAGCTCTTTTCATATCCAATGCTTTTGTTTCATTTCTGCCTATTTTTGTTTCATAATCTCAAATTTCTTATTGTGGTTTTGATTCCTGTATTAATCTCTCTTAATTGTATTACTTAAAAATCTTTGTTTAGGGGGTGCCTGGGTGGCTCATGTGGTTAAGCATCCACCTCTTGATTTCAGCTCACATCATGATCTCAGGGTCATGAGATAAAGACTCACACCTGGCTCACGCTGGGCCTGGCACTGCTTGGGAGTCTGTCTCTCCTTCTCCCTCTGCCCCCCCCTTCACACGTGCACGTGCTCTCACTCTATCTCAAATCAATCAATCATAAATACATACATAAAAATAAAAATCTTTGTTTAGCGTTTTAAAATCCTCTAACAATATAGAATATTGATTTATAGAAGATCTTACAGAATCCTATAGAACACTGATTTCCCTTGCAGTGTATTTGCATTTTGATTGCTGTTTTTATCAGCCATCTTTCTTAAGCATGAGATTTTTTTAAAAAACTATTTTGGAATTTTAGTTTTCTGTCTTATTTTGACTGGGAGGTTCTTCCTCCACTATCCATGTTCACCCCTTGATATTGGTTTTCAGTTCATGCCACCCAGCTCCCTTAGAGCCTCCAGTACAGCCCTTAGAAAGGCAGCCATGCCCTGCGATAGAACTAAGGTGTCTTACATGCAGCCACTGAGGTGGCAGGAGCCTTGCCTGCCTTAGGTTTAGTTCCCAGCCTTAAGGCTGCACATGTGTCTTCTAGCTTCTAGACCCACAGCTACAAATAAGTGACAGCCCAGGAAGCAGCTGGGTTTTTCCCCTCTTCTTTTTCTTTTCTTCCCAGCCCTCTCTCAAACACAGATACCCCCTAACATCAAAGAGTGAGATCAGCTCTGGTTCCCTAACACCTGAGGAGCTGAACTCCTGGCTGCCAGATCAAGAACCCAGCAGCCCTGTAGCTTCAGCCTGGCTCATTGCGTCTTCATTTCTCTTATATTTATGGTTTGTGGAGGTTTTTATCCTGTTTTTGAGACTGCTGATGTCTATTATTGCTGTATATTTGGAGCAGAGCAGAGGGGTACTTTGAAGCATGAACTTATGGTGCCAACTTGACTGAGGATTTTTTAACTTGAAAATAACACTGTTGGGGATACTTCTCCCCTCCCTTCCTACCCCACTTCCATCACCCACCCCTGGAGACATTGTGGAGGATAGAAGGCAAGGGAGACTTGAGATAAGTAAATAAACAGAACACCACAGGCAAGAAACGAGTGGGGCCTGAACTGGGAGATGGAGACGAGAGGATGGATTTGACACTAACAAGAGGCCTGGGTTATTGAGTTTTGGGGGTGGTGGTGAATGGATATAAAATTCACTGAGAAAGGAATATAGGAAGAAGAGTAAATTTGGGTTGGTTAGTGGGTCAGGTATGGGGGGAGCGGTGTTAAGATGTTTTATGACCACTGTCTGAAACCTAATACATGTTTTTCTAGAAGTCCGATGTATGTCTTTGTTTCTGGTGCATTTCACTGCCCAACATCTTTGAATTTATCATATTTCTAAATCCTTTTACATGATGCTCATTTGTGTGTTTACAGAGACTCCTCCCCTGCATTTGGGACATTTTCCTTCAGAATGTTCCTTCATTTATTGAACAGACATTTCTGAAGTATCTCTTAAGCACACAGGCATACTTCTGGCTGTAATGGAGGGAAAAAGACATTTATCAAATAAATAAGCAATTACAACCTGTGGAAGTGCAGTAAGAGACCAGTGCAGGTGCATGAGACTGGAAACCAGGCTTGACCAAGGATATGTAGAGCAAGCTGGGAGGGTCTTGCTATCTCTCAACAGAGGGCTTCCTAAAGAAGTGAAGTCAGAGCTGCTCCCTCTGCCTGAATGTCTGCCGGGCTGGTTTTTTCTGGCTGCTCAAAATGCGCAGAGATATGACTTGACTTCACTGCACCACAACTTGATGTTTAGCACCTCACTGTTCTTTATTTCCTTTAGAGCATTTATTTTTATCTGAAATTACCTTGTTTAGGAATCTTGTCATTTTTTTTTTCTCACTTGTGCTTCTAGAACAATTCCTGAAACTTAAATGTTTAAGAAATGATCAGATAATTGCCTAGGTGCATAAGTGAGTATCTCGGGGTATTGGTCTGGTGCATAGTTGCTCTAGTGATTTGTATGTTCTTTGCTTGAGTTTGAGAAGCCTCCTCCAGTTGGCTTTCTGTTTGTTCATTTTTCTCTCCTGTTGACTCTCCCCTCACTTCACTGTGCCTTTCTGATGGGTGTTGCCAATGGGAGTATCTCCTGCTCTGGCCAAGGGGATGGGCATGTGACTTTCAAGCTGGGCCAAACTGAGTCATTCTCTTGGATTTTTCCAGTTTGAATGAAGGAAGAGGGAGGCTTCTCAGGTGGTGGTAGAGTGTGAGGCATGAACCTGGAGGTATCTGTGGCCATGTCCACATTCAGATGGACAAAGCCAATATGTAAGGGTTTGAGAAAATGAAGGCATTACACGCCTCTTCCAGAGGGAGGAAGGGATGGGAGAGGGAAGAGGAGTACTAGTAGTTCTCCAGTCTCTTCCTCTTTTTTACCTGAGGCCCAGTCATAACCCCTGGTTTTTTCATGGCCAGTTCAATTTGAGTTTCTGTCACTTAGAACCCAAAGGTTCCTAATTAAGATAATATAGCTTTTTAAAAATATATATTTATTTATTAGAGAAAGAATAAATGAAGGGGAGGGGCAAAGGGAGAGGAAGAAGCAGACTCTCCAGTGAGGAGGGAGTCTGACTCAGGGCTCAATCCCAGGGTCCTGGGATCATAGCCTGAGCTGGAGACAGACATTTAACGGACCAAGCCACCCAGGCCCCCCAAAACAGAATATAGCTTTGTTTTGACTTTATTCTTCATCTTAATAATGAGCTTTACATCTTGATGTACCTTTGGGTATTGATCTGTTTCGTAGCTTGATTTCTCATTTCAGAGAATCCATGTTTTCTCCCTCCCTTTGTCTCTCTTTCTCCCTCCATCCCATATTCTTCCCCTCCCCTCCTTTTCTCTTTTAGACACAAAGTGGTTGGTTCCTATATGTGTTCTATTCCAGTACAATTCTGTTTTAGTACTGCATCCCTCCTTTCCTTTCAGAAACATATTACTTAGCAGTGAGGAGATGCCATCTTGTTAGTACTATTATTATTTAACTCATCCTGGAAGCAGGTTTATTGGACTCATAGATTTTTTTTCACTTTCAACTTCAGTGCTTTAGAACAGCCAGGTTTCTATTCTCCAGCATCTTGAGGGTGGCGGGGAGGTAGCCAGGGCAGTGGTCAGCCTCAAGTGAGAAGTAAACCACTGGGCTTGACATTCCGGATGCTATCAACTGCTCCCTCAGGGAAGAGCCCTGATGTTTCAGGGAGAAGTGCTTCATCATTGTGGTTGGCTTTCTGCTTGATGTACCTGCATGGACCTTTGAACTTTTGTAGCTGCTTTCAAGTGCCACCAATTCATGCAGACTCCAAGTAAAATAATCCACATCTGTCCCATAACTTCTAGTTCTGACCTTTTGTAATTAAGGGTGTTGCAAGAAACTTTCAGGCCAAGCAACTTTCTCAGGCAGCTGCATTGTAAATTGGCACTCAGTATCTTCTTATACATGTGGTTCCATTTGCACTATGTCAAGGAGGAAATTGAAACTTTTTGGTAATTTGCTCCTTTATCAACTCATTTACTCAGTAAATATTTATTGAGTATCTCCTATGTGCAATCATTCTTCTAGACACTAAAGGTACTGGGTGAATGAGGTTCTCTGCCCCCATGGAGTTTGTATCATAGATAAAAGAAACAGTAAACAAGTAAACGTGTGTGTGTTTGTGTGTGTGTATAACAGTATCGGGTAGTGACAAAATAGGTAATGAAAGAGAGAGTGATGGGAATGGGGCTATTTTAGAGAGGGTGGGCAGAAGGAAGGCTTCTCTGAGGTGGTGACATTTGAGTAGAGACTTGAATGAATTAGGGACCTATCCATGCAGAGTCCCTGGCAGAAGCAACAGCTAGCACACGGCTTGAAGGAGATAGATAGCCTGGTGTGATTGCAGAATAAGGCAGTCAGGGTCGCCAGGGTAGAGGGAGAGAGTGGAAGTGGAAAGAGATGAGTTTTTATGAAGTTAGAAATGGAAAAACAAGTCTTTCACCCTTTCTCCCAAACTGAGCTATGGCAGTTTTCCAGGGGAAAGGAGTGTCTGGCATGTTGTCCCCAAAGGCTGACAGTCACAGCAGACTTCTATCAGGCAACACAAAGTGGTAACCCAAAACACTGCAGGATTTTTTGTTTACAGACTACAAATTACTCATAGGAAACTAAGGGTGTTAAGAATGATATGGTTCACAGCAGTTATAAAAGAAGTTTGGAAGGAGGAAGTGACTAAGAAATGAGATTAAGAGTGGATAAAATAATCCTGGGAAAGATGGCAACTTGAACAAAGGTTTCTGACACCATCCGTAGCAGTCCTTAATGAAATGACTGCAGAGAACATATTAGCTTCTTTCATCTAAATGCACCCTACATTTGACCATTTCTCATTACTTCTACTACTTGTAAATTATAGTTGGATATATTACCACTTTAATTCATCATGCTTAGAGCCCAGAGTGAACATTGTAGTGCATCTTTTCGGGACTTTTCAGTTTACTTCTGGAAGAAGGCTTGGGAAGACATGAGATGTTATAATATGAGTTGGTCCCAAGCTATGGAGAGGGAAGTGGGTTTCCTTTATCATTTCTCATGGGGAGGGGATTGAGAATAGTAATAATACTATATATTTGAATGAGTATATTTTTATATCTGTGAATTACACTGAACAGATATGCCTCTACTGGTTTTTACATAGAAAACTCAAGGCCAGACAGATCACCTAACATATCAGAGTCACACAGATGATTAAGGAGAGCATCTTCATTAGGATTCTGGTCTTAGACTGTGCTCTGGCACTCTATTAATGGCATCAAGTTGTTTTGATAAGATGTTATGTCAAAGAAAATCCAGTCCCCCCCCATTCTTGTCCCACCCCAATCATACCCCTTTAAGGTAAGAGATATTAACAATGTTGTGAGAGCACAGCAGGCCATCTTCCTGCCCATCCATCATCCATCCATCCATCCATCCATCCTTCTATCCACTCATGTATTTCTCTATCTACTTATCTCTCCTGTATTCATATATAATGATTGATTTTCCTCTGTGCTTTACCGATTTAAATCATACCATTCATATTATTTTAAATCTTTAGTTATATGTCATGGTCGTACATCTAGATCTAATTTCATTTTTCTTCTTTTATGCCTATATTGTTTGATTTATTGCAATGTATGTATTACTTTTAAAAGGAAATATGTGATACGATTTCATCATACATTTATTTACTTCTCAAAGTATAAGAAAAGGAGAGTTTATTGACAATTCTAATGAAACCGGTTTCCCTATTTTTTCTCTTGCTTACATTGCTTATGTTTTTTTTTTCCTAATTTCTTTAGAATAAAAGTTAATTGTAGCTTTAATGAACATTTTCTTACCTACACAAATCCAATGTATTTTTCAGGTTATTATATCCGGGAAAAGTCTAAGCAAGTCATAACGTTGCTGATGGATGAACAGTTGTTGCATAGAGAGAGGGAAGTAGCATGTCGGACAAGACGGCGTACCTCCTACTCTATGACATTTCCTAAAAGATTACCTGGTACAGCTAACTCACCAACAGCATGTGCTTCTGCCCACACACCAGAAATTTCTGCTTCAGAGAAGAAACGTAAGCTTCTTAAGGTTGCAAGGCTACATAATAAAAGTACGTATAATGAGCGTCAGCCTACAATGGTATCATTTAAGAACAATGAAAAAATATAAACATTAGGGGTTTGTTTTTTTTTTTAACATTTTACTTATTTATTCATGAGGAACACAGAGAGAAAGGCAGAGACATAGGCAGAGAGAGAAGCAGGGTCCTTGCAGGGACTTGATCGCGGGATCACAACCTGAGCCAAAGACAGACACTCAACTGCTGAGCTACCCAGGTGCCTCAAAACATTAGATTTTAATACTGAAGTATTAATGCTATATTAGTGCTATTGGTACTATATTAGGCCTCATTCTGTACAAAACAAAGATGAATAATAGTAGAAAATATTACAACTATTTTCTGAATGCAATTTATTTGGGTTTCAAATAAAATGAGAGTTTTGAGCTCAAATGGTATTAAAGTAGTGACTACTTATTTGGCATTGTGATTCATGTTAAGATTTTCATCATAACTGGAATGTGAGCCTCAGGGTTTGGGCATCTATGCATTTTGTGCTGTTTGATCCTACACATTTCTTAAATGTGCCTCAGAATTCTGAAAGTCTCTCAAACTCCTACAGGACAACAGTGTCTTCTATCATAGAACTTTTTCCTTCGCCAAAGATTTTAAATGCAGAATGAACTTTTTTTAAAAAGGCTTTCTTGGGGATCCCTGGGTGGCTTTGCGGTTTGGCGCCTGCCTTTGGCCTGGGGCACCGTCCTGGAGTTCTGGGACTGAGTCCCGTGTCGGGGCTCTGGGTGTGGAGCCTGCTTCTCCCTCTGCCTGTGTCTCTGCCTCTCTCTCTCTCTCTTTTCTCTCTCTCTCTCTCTCTCTCTCATGAATGAATACATTTTTTAAAAATCTTAAAAAAAATAAAGGTTTTCTCTGTAATGTTATAGAAATCAGCAAGAAAACACAATTAATTGGGACACTTGGGTGGCTCAGCAGTTTAGCATCTGCCTTTGGCTCAGGTGTGATCCCAGGGCCCTGGGATCGAGTTCTACTTCAGGCTCCCTGCATTGGGGGGGGCCTGCTTCTCCTTCTGCCTGTGTCTCTGCCTCTCTCTGTGTGTGTCTCTCATGAATAAATAAATGAAATCTCAAAAAAAAAAAAAGAAACAAATTACCTTTTCTAGTAAATTTGCCAAAACATGAAGGAATGTCATTGTGCTCTGTCTTCTCCAGTACAAACCCTGTTGGTAAGTTTTGTGTAAGGAATGGTCTGAGGAAGGAAAATCATTAAAGAAATGTGACTTGAATTACTGTGCCTTGAAAGGAGCTAAACTTTATGCTGTGAGAGACACAGCAGAAGTGACAGAGTTAAAAGTATTTTCAGAGGCTTGCCGCCTAGCTTTATCATGTAACTCTATTAAACAAGAGCCTGAAAGAGCTGCAGGTATTCAATGAACAGATGTTCCAAATGTCAGTTATGTATAGAAATTAAGAATGTTAATAGTTAATACCAACACAGAGGAATCTTGCTAAAAATCACTAAAGTACTTCTCTGACTCAGGAGTTCTCGAATGTTCACTCAGTTTGTGTTTGTGTGGACTAGGAAGATGGAAAGATGGTAAAAGACAGTAAATGCCATCCACATGCTTCTAAGTGGAGTGGAACCTCTTTCTTTCTGGTAGCCATTTTATTTAGAAATAAATCTCCAGGAGAGAAAAGAGACACAGTCTGAAATTTTCTCACAGAAGCCTTCAACTCAAACTAATACAAAAATGGAGTTACAGAGTAAAATCACCGACTTGCCCAGAGTTTCTTCACCCCTTTCACTACTTCTCTCTTGCCTTTCTTGTTCTCTCTCCATTCCTTTTTTCTCTTCCTTGCTCTTTCATTGTAAACATCTATTAATGGATTGTTTTGAACTTTAGATATCAAGCAGAAATTTGGAGCTATAGCAATGAGTAAAACATAGTCCCTTTCATCATGGAGCACATATTCTAGTGACAGAGACAGATACTAATCGCACATAAACAAAATAGATATAAAATGTTATGTCAGTGACAAGTCCTATAAAGAAGAGGAAAGCAGGGGGATCCCTGGGTGGCTCAGCAGTTTAGCACCCACCTTTGGCCCAGGGCATGATCCTGGAGTCCCGGGATCGAGTCCCGTGTTGGGCTCCCTGTGTGGAGCCTGCTTCTCCCTCTGCCTGTGTCTCTGCCCGCCCCCTCCCCCGTGTCTCTCATGAATAAATAAATAAAATCTTAAAAAAAAAAAAAAGAAGGGAAAGCAGTATTAGGGCACAGAAAGTGACAAGGATGACTTTACCTTAGGTCAGGGAGTAAGGAAAGACCTTTGGAAGAGGTGGCTATTTAGACAGAGACCCAAATGATGTGAAGGGACTATCCATGTATATCGGGGGTGATCCAGGCAAAGGGAACAGCAGGTGCAAACATTCTGAAACTGGAGCAAGCTTGGCGTACTTAACTGTAAGCTTAGGAAATGAATCTTTAAATTGCCACAGAAAGAAGCTCAACTCTGAGCCATTTTTATGATTCATACAAGGAGATCAGGTTTATTGCTTTATAGTCACTGCTTTTTTTTTTTTAACCCAAATGATATTCTCTAGCTTTATGACACATCTTATTCACTAAACTGAGCTTGGAATGACTTTTGACTATTTTTAAAAAGTCAGTCTACCTTCAAATGAAGTTTTGCTACAGTTAATTTTTTTATTCATATCATAAACATGTATTGAGTACTTACGATATGCCAGACACTGTTCTTGGACTGGTAAGCAAATTGGGTGTATTTGTGCTGTCTTGGAAGTTACATCTAGTGATGACTTTCAGTCCGTTTAAAAAAAAAAAAAAGATGTTCAAAAAGAATTTTGGTGAATGATGGCAAATAGTGAATGTTTGGATGTAAAAACTTAGTAAATTTGTTAAAAATCTGTTAAATTATTTAAAAACTCCATTTATCAAATAAAAAAAACTCCATTTATCCATCTATGTATATATACACATATACATCGTAGATAGATATATGTGTGTGTTTGCGTTCAAAAAAGAGTAATTGGGGATGGCTGGGTGGCTCTGCAGTTGAGTGCCTGCCTTCGGCCCAGGGAGTGATCCTGGAGTCTTGGGATTGAGTCCCATATCAGGCTCCCTGCATGGAGCCTGCTTCTCTCTCTGCCTGTGTCTCTGCCTCTCTCTGTGTGTCTCTCTCATGAATAAGTAAATAAAATCTTTAAAACAAAAAACCAAAAAAGAGTAATTGGATTAAGCTTAGCAATACTGTTTCCACATAGGCATTTGAATCTGAAGCTGTATTTATCTATTTATTTATTTCAGAGAGAGAGAGTGCGAGCATGCACATAAGGGGAGGGGCAAAGGGAGAGGATCTTTAAGCACACTTCCTGCTGAGCGCAGAGCCCAACATGGGACACGACCCCTGAGATCATGACCTGAGCTGAAACCGAGAGTTGGATGCTTAACTGACCCCCCCCAGGAAATACACCACAGGAGCTATATTTTAAAGGAAGAAAGAAACCTGACAATTTTGTGTGGGAGGGTACTGAGCGAGATAGGAAAATAAATTGGTGGAGCATTCTTAGTAGGACAGAAGTAGCAAATTAAAACTTGGAGATAGGTGGATCAATTAGAATTACGTGTTCCCAGTGATGAAGAAGAGGCCACAAAAATGTTCACAGCTTAAACATAATAGGATTTTTTTCTCTCTTCTAAAAATAATCCAGAACTAGATATTTTAAGACTGATATGGCCCTTCATAAAGTCAAGGACCCCAGGGGTCTTTCTGTCTCATCACCAGACTCAGCATGTAACTTCCACTTCATGAGCCAAGATAGCTGTTTGAGCTCCAGCCATCACATCTGCATTCTAGCCAGTAGGAAGGAGGAGAGCTTGAAAATATGAATATTCTAGGGGCAACTGGGTGGCTCAGTCGGTTAAGCATCTTTCTTCAGCTCAGGTCTTGGGACCTTGGGATTGAGCCCTAAGTCAGGCTCCCTGCTTAGTGGGATGTTTGCTTCTCTCTCTCCCTCTGCACACACCTCACCTCCCACTTGTATGCTCTCTCCCCTTCTCTCTCAACTAAATAAATCTTTTTTTTTTAAAAAAAGATTTATTTATTTATTCATGAGAGACACACACAGAGAGAGGCAGAGACACAGGCAGTGGGAGAAGCAGACTCCATGCAGGGAGCCTGATGTGGGACCCGATCCAGGATCCCAGGATCATGCCCTGAGCCAAAGGCAGACACTCAACTGCTGAGCCACCCAGGCATCACTCAACTAAATAAATTTTTAAAAAAGAAAATATGAATACTCCTTCCCCTTAAGGACCCTTATTGAAGTTGCTCATAATATTTTGGCTTACATGTTGTTGTTTAGCATCTAGTCACTTGACACTCCTAGCTGCGAGAGAAGCTGAAAAATGTAGTCTTTACCCTGGACAGCTGTGTGCCCAGATTAAAGTCAGAAGATCTTTTGTTAAGGAAGAAGGAGATAATAAATATAGGGGAGAGTAGATAGTTCCTACTGTAGTGATAAAGAATACAAACAAGAAACAAATTAATCATGTTAGTGCATGGTGGTCAGATTCAATGGCATAGAGAACATAAATTTGAATATGTGGAAAAATGTGGACAGGTCATTGAGAGTTCATAAAAGACGTAATGAAACAGTCTTTGGAGATTTCACTTCAATACCACTAGCAACTAGGAACCACTGTAGGCCTCAGAGAACAGAAGGGATGTTTAGCTTAGTCACAGAACTTAGTTTTCTTATTACTGAAAACAGTTGTTGGTGGAAGATAACTCTTACTTTTTTGTGTAGAAATGAAGGCAATACGAATTGGAAGGAAGCTCTGTGAGAGACAGTAGTTTCAATCCAGCATCTTGCTCTAGGGTTATTGAAATGAGGTAAAGGTAATGTGTAAAGATATAGAGAGGAAATGGACTAAGTAGATGATATATTGGAGAAGAAAGAGAAATTGAAAGCAACTAATATTTCAGAGAGGCTAGTGATGGTAACACACAGGTGCATTTCCATCAGGAGGTGTTTAAAGACATCTCTAAATTATTTAGTTATATTGAAATGTAAAGTTGAATGCATTGCTAAAAATCTGATTCCCAGGCTTTAGGATCTAGAGCTGAAACAGCTGTGCCTAGCTTCTTTGTGGTAATTTAGCAAAGGGAACAAAGTACTTTGGAGAAGGTGTTCAACACATATTACTACCTCTACTCCTTTTTTTCCCCCCTATTCCTAGATGTTTTCCCCAAGTTTTAATTGTGGTAGATAGCTTGGAAGGTTTTTGTTGAGGTAATTTTGTTGTTTGCAGGACAAAAGGGACTGAATGATCATTGTTGCTTAATGTACTCTTACTACAAATTCATTTCAATGATGCTGTCATTCACCAAAACTCTTTTTGAACATCTTTTTTTAAAGCAGACTGAAAGCCATCACTAGATATAACCTCCAAGAGAGCAGAAGTACATATGAAATACATACAGAAAACTATATGTACACAGTTACAACTCAGCTTCTTCGAGCTGTAAGCGTCAGCATCACACCCTTTCCTTAGAGGTGATAATTATAAAAGCTATCACCAGAGACATTGCTTGCAACCAGACCAACAAAGCATTATCTCAGTTAGTCATCTGATCCTCCATAAAGAGCTCTTTAGTGGTATTATTCTTTGCAATAGAACTTTACTTATATTAGAGAAGGATTACTCTGGTCTGTGTTAACTGTAGTAGCACTCTGTATCATGGAAATATTTTCCTAAAAATCATGTAAGTTTCCTGTTGGACTAAAAGTAAAACTTTAAAGTACTTGTCATGCTTTTTATAAGCACAAGCACCAGTGTTAATGTTAATTCTACCGTGAACCTTGTGCTAACAGTTGATGTGGAGTCATATTTGGTTGCTGTGTCACACACAGTCTGGATGGCAGGGCTTATAGTACAAAGGCAGTTCCTACTAAAACATTTGCACTGGTGAGTATCAAGCAGTGGTTTTTTTTTTCAACTTAAAAGTACAATAAAGAAAATAACGGTAACTTTGATCTCTATTGTCCTAAACCAACTGCCATTAACATCTTAGAATATTCACTTCCAGTCTGGTCTTTTCCTTCCTTTTTATTTTTTATTTTTTATTTTTAAGTAATCTCTACATCCAATGTGGGGCTCAAACTCACAACCCCGAGGTCAAGAGTCATACACTTTACAAACTGAGCCAGCCAGGCACGCTGTTTTCTTTCTTTTATTTTTGTTTCAGAAAAAAAAAATCACTCTATTCTGGTAAAAACAGTACAGGCCCAAAAACCCTGGAGAATCAATCACTTCCAATCCTGTCACTCAGAAATAGCCATAATTCATATCAGATGAGCATAGATTCTAGGCATCTTTCTGTGTATACACACACACACACACACACACATGCAGAAAATGGGTAACTAGAGAGAACTTATTTTTATAAAAACAATTGTACTACATGCATTTTTTTTTACACTAAAAAATATTTTAGGTCTACTTCTAGTGATAAGACTTACTAGGAGCTCCAAGAAGCCCATTTATTGCATAGTAACCAAACCATTGCAATATTTCTGGCTTCAGTAGGGTTATGGGAAGTCTCCAAAGATCTTGCCTTCCAAAAATTTAAATAAATTAATCAAATTAAATAACAGGATATATGAGCTGGGGCCAGAGTGACTTGGAGCTGGTGCCTGTAGAAGCTGAGTTGTTTAAGGGCACTCATCAATAGATAAGAAAATGGTTTTGGGTAAGAAAATAGGTAAGCATTGGGAAAGAAAGCCTGGGTTTGCTGTGCTGAACCCAGACATTCAACGTGGGGCTGAATTTTCTCTGCAAGAATAAAGCTCAGTTCACAAGTTAGGTCCATAGGATTTCCCACCAATTAAAATCAGGCAATGAGCTCACAATCCATATCACCAACCCTGGAAAAAATGATTAGCAAAGAATATATTTAGCCCCCTAAAGACAGTAGATGGCAGGAATGCCTGATGTAGAATAGCTATGCATTTAAATATCTAAATAAGTAAAGGTTGATATGGAGAGGCTCTGCATGTGTCAGGACGAGGTGTATGGAAAACCTCTGTATGTCCCTCTCAGTTTTGTTGTAAACCTAAAGCTGCTCTGAAAAATAAAGTCTTAAATTAAAAAGACATACACACAAGCAAAAGCGTCAAAACTGGATTTATCCTTCTCTAAATTAATCCAGTTATTCAAATGTCAGTTATATCTGTCATAGCCTGGCTCATTGGGCCAAACCAAACTCTAAAAATTAAAACTGTTTTACTTAAAAAAAAAAAAAGATTATTAGGCATGCATGTATGAATTTGAAAAATGGAAACTTACAGAAATGAGAAAAACTATTGAAATAAAAAACTTAATTTAGTGAACTAGAAGATCTGTCCAAAGGAAAAGGAAAACACGAAAACAGTGTAAGACATAGAGGACACATCTGCAGGGGAATGACAGTTACTCTGCCAGTGACCTCTCCTCTTCAGCTACAGTGGAGGCCAGATGACAGTGATACAGCATTTTCAAAGTGCTGAGAGAAAATAACAGCCTGTGATTATGTACCCAGCAAAACTGTCATTCAGAGATAAGGGTGAAAGAGTCACTTACAGATAAATAAAAAACCCAAGAGCCTACCACCAAGAGATCTTCATTAAAGGATATACTTCAAAAAGAAAATTATTCCAGAAGAATGCTTTGAAATGCAAGAGGGGGGATTCCTGGGTGGCACAGCGGTTTGGCGCCTGCCTTTGGCCCAGAGCGTGATCCTGGAGACCCGGGATTGAATCCCACATCGGGCTCCTGGTGCATGGAGCCTGCTTCTCCCTCTGCCTGTGTCTCTGCCTCTCTCTCTCTCTCTCTCTCTCTCTCTTTGACTATCATAAATAAATAAAAATTTAAAAAAAATTTTAAAAAAATGAAATGCAAGAGGGAGTGACTATCAAGTAATAAACTTGTATATAAAATAAACACTCTCTGTGTAAAATAGTAATGTCTAACTTTTTTTTAAAGATTTTATTTATTATTTATTAGCGACAGAGACAGAGAGGCAGGCAGAGACACAGGCAGAGGAAGAAGCAGGCTCCATGCAGGAAGCCCAATGTGGGACTCAATCCAGGGTCTCCAGGATCACGCTCTGGGCTGAAGGCGGCGCCAAACCGCTGAGCCACCTGGGCTGCCCTAATGTCTAACTTCTGAGTTTGAAAAACAGACAACTAAAATAGTGGGTGGCCATGGTATGTAAATTGGAAATGAGTCTATAGAATTAAGTGTTCTAAGATCCTTGATACTTTGAGAGAAGGGTAAGGATATTATTTGACCCTTAACTGTTAAAGGTAAATATGCATGATAAACTTGAGTTAACACCAAAAGAAGAGAAGTAGCGTGAATAAATTCCAAAGTAGTGAAAATAATAGAATGAGAAAATAAAGGTTTATAAAAAGGAAGAAGCATAGATAAAGTGGGAGAGATGGAAATAAAAAAGGCAAAATGGTAGAAATCAGTCCAAATATATTAATAATCATGATAAATATCAATGGATTAAACTCATCTGTTAAAAGGCAGAGATTATCAAATTCGAGAAAAAGAAGTCTGGATATATGCTGCCCACATAAGTCCACATAAAGGTTAAAAGCAAATGAATGGAAAAAGATAAACCAGACATATACTAGTTAAAGAAGGGTGGTATAATTATATTAATGTCAGACAAAGTACAATTTAAAGCCAAAAGCATTATTAAGGACAACGATAACAGGCTTAAATCCCTAGGAAGATATAACATTTCTAAATGTGAGTATACCCAGTAAAATAACTCCAAAGTAATACAGAGCAAAAAATGGTAGAACTACAGAAAGTAATTGAAACATATCCCATTATAGTAATGATTTTAAAAATCTCTCAATTATTGATAGATCAAGTAAATACAACATTTTTTTAAATTTTATTTATGATAGTCACACAGAGAGAGAGAGAGGCAGAGACATAGGCAGAGGGAGAAGCAGCCTCCATGCACCGGGAGCCCGACGTGGGACTTGATCCCGGGTCTCCAGGATCACACCCTGGGCCAAAGGCAGGCACCAAACCGCTGCACCACCCAGGGATCCCAAATAAAACATTTTTAAATATGAATTTTATAACTGATTATATTGTAAAGAAAGTCTTAACATTTAAAAGAATTTGTATTATACAGACCACTTTTTCTAGCAAAAAAGTAATTAAGTTTGAATCTTAAAAATGTAAATTAAATTTTTTCATACACTTAAATGTGGAAGTATTCCTTTAGAATCAGGTAGAAAAAAATGTTCCCATTCTTTTTGCTTCTGTTCAGCTTTGCACTGGCCCTAGCCATCACAATAAAATAAATAAGAGAAATTAAAAGCATAAGTATTAAAATGGAAGAAAAATGTATTTGCAAATGATAGGATCTTCATACAGAAAACTTGAAAGGATCTACAAACATATTAGAAATAAAGAGGCTTTTAGCAAGATGGCTGACTGAAAGATCAAAATATATGTCAAGTTATATTTTTATGTATCAGCACCAACAATAAACATAATTTTAAAAAATACCATTTATAATAGCAAAAAATTATGACACAGAGATAAATCTTAAAAAGAGGATGTATAAGATCTATACTCTGAAAATTATAGCACTTAAATACATTAAAGATCTATATAAATGGAAAGATATTCATGTTTGTAGAAATACTAAAAAATATAAGTATCAATTCTCTCCAAATTGCACAGATTTAATGGATGATTTCCTCAAGCTTGGTCCTATTGACATTTTAACCAGATAATTCTTTGTCGTGGGGGGGGGATGTCCTGTGCAGCATAGGGTGTTTAGCATTCCCTGGCCTCTACTCACCAGTTGCTGTTAGCACACATTCCTTTCTGGTGTGAGAACCAAAAATGTCTGCAGACATTGTCACATGTTTCCCGAAGGCCAAAATTGCCCCCAGTTGGGAACCACTGATTAGTGCAATTATAATCAAAATCCAAAACAGATTTTAAAAATTGAATTTGATGGGCTGGTTCCCAAATTTATCTAGAAGAATCAAAAGGTCAAGAATATCCAAAGCATTCCTGGAGAAGAATAAGGTGGTGGAGGGCTCTCTTTTCTGGATGACATAACTAAAGCAATCATAATTATGGCAGCATGGTATGGATGCAGGAATAGGTGTGTGGGGCCAATGGAACAAACCGTAGAACTCAGCAAAGAGACCTGTGCAGCTAGGTTATCTTAGAGTATGACAGATGTGGTGGTCCACATTGGTGGGAAGAGGATGAACTACTTCATAAATAATGCAGGGGCAATTATTTATTCATGTTGAAAAAAGTGAAATTAGGTCTCTACCTCCTATCATGCACAAAAACAAATTCTAGAGGAATTAAGGATTTAAAGGAGAAAAAAAGACTTTAAAATGTTTAAAAGAAAATAAAGAATATCTTTCTTACATTGGGATAGGGAAGGATTTCTTAAACAAAATGCAAATTATTAAAAAAGCTTTTCTAAGTTTGACTCCTGTGGGAGGCAGAATTCTGAGAATAAGCCCCAAAGACCGTTGTCTTTATGTAATCCCCCCCTTTGAGAGGTGAGCATAACCTGTGAGTGGGAAGAGTTATGATTCCCATTATTATATTATGTTGTATGTCAAAACAGCCATCAAAAAAGAATGAAATCTTGCCATTTGCAATGATGTGGATGGAACTAGAGGGTATTCTGCTAAGTGAAATAAATCAGTGAGACAAAGACAAATATGATTTCACTCGTATGTGGAACTTAAGAAACAAATAGATGAACATAGGGGAAGGAAAGGAAAAATAAAATAAGATGAAACAGAGAGGGAGACAAACCATAAGAGACTCCTAACTATGGGAAACAAATAGGGTTACTGGAGGGGCTGTGGGTAGGGGACAGAGTAACTGGGTGATGGGCATTAAGGACAGCACTTGATGTAATGAGCACTGGGTATTATATGCAACTGATGAATCACTAAATTCTGCCTCTGAAACTAATTATACACTATACGTTAATTAATTGATTTTAAATAAATAATAAATACGTAAATGATAAAATAATGGATATCCTTTGATTACTGATATAAAATGCTACCATTTTGTAGTCATTTTCAATTAAATGTTTTAATGAACTCAATATTCAAAAATTTTTTAAAAGGGAGTATCCAGGTGGGCTTAATCCAATCATACACACCCTTTAAAAGCAGAATTTTCCCCAGCTGGTGGCAGAAGAGGAAGTCACAGATACCAAGTGTGAGAAGGATTTGTTGTACCCTTACTGGCTTGAAAATGGAGTGATAAGGAACGCAAGCGACTTCTTTTTTTTTTTTTTAATTTTTTTATTTTTATTTATGATAGTCACAGAGAGAGAGAGAGAGAGAGAGAGAGAGAGAGGCAGAGACACAGGCAGAGGGAGAAGCAGGCTCCATGCACCGGGAGCCTGATGTGGGATTCGATCCCAGGTCTCCAGGATCGCGCCCTGGGCCAAAGGCAGGCGCCAAACCGCTGCACCACCCAGGGATCCCGCAAGTGACTTCTAGAAGCTGAGAGAGGTCCCTGGTTGCCAGCCAGCAAGGAAATGGGGACTTCAGTCCTACAATCATAGGAAAGCCAAATTCTGTCAACAACCTGAATGATCTTGGAAGTGGATTTTTCCTCAGAGTCTCCAGAGAAGAGTCCAGCTTGGCTGACACCTTGATTTTGGCCTTGTGAGACCCAAAGCAGAGAACCCAATTAAGCCTGCTTGGACTGCTGAGCTATAAAACTGTAATATAATAAACGGGCGTTGTTTTAAGCCACTAAGTATCTTGTAATTTTTGGTAGCAATAAAAAACTTCTAAAACTATATTAAATTTAAGAATTTAAGAATTATCTCTTCATTGAAAAACACCATATAAGTGAAGAAGACGGTCACAAAACATAGAAATATGTTACATTTCTAACATATGTAAGTGACAAAGGATTATCCAGAATATATAAAGAATTTCTGCTAACCAGTGAGAAAGCCCAACGGAAAAATAGGAAGGAGATATGGAAAGTATTTCCTTAAAAAAGAGAAGGAAACATGTAAGGCCAAGAAACATTTTTTAAAAATGCTCAACCTTGTATTGTTATACAGTAGCAACAATTCTAAAATGAAATATATGAAAATACACAATTTACAATAACTTCCAAAACCATCTAATGCCATATTGTGAGGAACGTCCTTCTGTTCCTTGAAGTACAGATACATTCTCTTGTACATTTGGAGTCTATTTTTTGCATGCCATCTTCGTCTCTCTCTTGCTTCTCCCACCCTTCCTCCTCCTCTTTTCCTCTTTTCCCCCTGGAATATGTTTGTTTAGTTGCCAGGTCTCTTTCCATCTTACTGATGCCTAAGCGGCTCTCACTAGGCAGTGTATTTTGAAGGCAGTAAGGAATAAGGGTTAAGCGCTTAGGTCCTGGCACCTTTCTGACTGGATTTGAATCTTGACTCGGACTGTGTGGACTGTGTGCCCTTGGACATGCAAGCTTTTGCCACAATTTCATCTTCTCTAAGATGGGGATAATATGGTTTCTATTACAGAGTTGTCATAAGAAGTAGAGAAGGTGATGTAGGTACAGCAGCATCAACTTTGGCAGTTACTGGCTCAGATACACTTAGTGATTTCTCCACTCTTCCCACCATGTCTGAGACCAGTTTGTGCCACCAAGTTGACTTTGTGTGCTGTTTGTTATTTTATCCATTTTTCTGCAGCGGTGAGAAACGGGAGCCTTCATTAGGCCATTATGTGATCTTGTTTAGAATACCTGGACTCTGCTCTGTCCTCTGAGCCTTTTGTACAGGATCCTGCTCGTTCTTTCTAGCTGGGAAATGTGTCCAGCCACCGTGGGGCAGGGAGATGCTCTTGAACTTCAGATAATCCACTCGATTCAGTGTGAAACTGTAGCTTTCACTTCCGTTAGTGTCAGCACCTGTATTTACTCACTCTGGTACACCTCTTTTTTTTCCCCCCCTTAGTCTATTTCTACCTCTTCTTGGTCATAAGGAGTGAGAAAAGCATTGTCTGCTCTGTTCCCCTTCTTTCAGACATGTGGATAGTGATGAGAAATCTCAGAATCTTATCAATGCATCACTATCATGTTTGGGAAACAGGGGATGCTTGCCTTGGCCACCAGTTATTTTCCTTTTCCTTTTAAAGTTTTTAAGTTCTGTTTCCATGTTAGATTGCTGTTGTAATCTTATTAGTTTTGACTTTTTTCAAACAAATTTTGGGTGATGGAAATTCTGTGTTGCAATTTCAGTGTACTGTCTTAACCTAGGAGCCAACCCCTGAATACTTAATCCTGCCTGTGTAGTGGCTGTATGCTCCTCGTTTCTGTGGCAGAGCACTTAACACAGTCTGTGCATTTTCCTGTTCTCTGTTATTCTAAAGTAAGAACTACTGGCAGTGCCTCAAACTTTGTGTTCTATTGTTAGCAAAACACGGAAATAAAATTGCTTAACTCCCTAAGATCTCCTGCAATAGAAGTTTGTCCTTTCTCATTTTTTCTTCTCTACCTATTTAAAATTTAATTTTTAAAATTGCTTAAACAGCTCTGCTTTCTTATTCTCTTTTTCTGTTTTTGTTGAAAAAAACCTTTTCTTCTCCACTCATCTCAAAATTCACCGTTCAAAAAAGATTTACAGTACTCACACTCTACCTCCAACAGCATTTCTCAAGTAAATGGGAGTACAGGGGTGACATCCGTAGTGCATGTTGTGGTGCCCCCCAAGTCTCCTTTTCAAGATCAAGACACCATTCCCTCGGCTCCTGGGAGGGTTGGAGGTTGAGGGTCTCAGCTCAGTCCTTCTCTGGGAATTCCCTTTTTTTTTTTTTTTTTTAGGTATTTATTTATTCATGAAAGTCACAGAGAGAGAGAGGCAGAGACATAGGCAGAGGAAGAAGCAGGCTCCCTGTAGGGAGCCTGATGTGGGACTCCATCCCAGGACCCCAGCATCATGACCCAGGCTGAAAGGAGGTGCTCAACCTCTGAGCCACCTAGCCCCCTCCTTTTCTGGGAATTATTATTTTTTTTTTTTCTGGGAATTCCTAACAGTTGACCAGAACCTCTTTGCCCAGTGTCACAGCCCCATGTTGAGGGATACAACATCCAGTGACCTATGGTTGTGGCTGGGCTGCTCTCTTGCTTCAAAGCAGGACAACTGTGAAGAGCCATCCCAGCTCCACAGCTCCTAGCAGGATCATGGCCACATTACAGATGGGTTTCTCCCTTGGCCCAGAACTGACTTCTAAGCACCTCACGGGTCCTGTTACAAAGAGTACCCCCTAATGAATCTCCCTCACAAATTTGAGCCTTGGGGGATCCCTGGGTGGCTCAGTGGCTAAGCACCTGCCTTCGGCCCGGGGTGTGATTCTGGAGTCCCGGGATCGAGTCCCACATCAGGCTCCCTGCATGGAGTCTGCTTCTCCCTCTGTCTGTGTCTCTGCCTCTCTCTCTCTCCCTGCGTGTGTCTCTCATGAATAAATAAATAAATCTTAAAAAAAAAAAAAAACAAATTTGAGCCTGTTTCCTGGGGAGCCCAACTTATGACAATGGCTTTTCTTCAGGTTTAAAATATAGGAGTATCACAATATATGTATGTCCATGAAGAAAGAGAATTATAAAGCAAATGGAGCAAAACGTTAACAATTGGTGAACCTGGATGAAGAGTGAATTGGTGAACTAGTTCTTTGTATGATTCTTGCAGCAATTTTTCTGTAAGTTTGAAATTACTGGAAGATGGAAGTTTAAGAAATTAGGACAAGATGCTCGAAGGTGCTTAGGTGCAATTATGCTCCAAGACAGAGAAGTTGTTAAGGTTCCAAACTCATGATTCTGCAAAACTGAGATCTAAAGATAATCACTGAGACTTCTATATCTTATCAATTCATTAGCCCACTGAGTATTTCCTTTGGTGGATGCATTTGTTTCTTTCTTTGTTTTTAAAAAGCTGCTTCTGTTAAGTAAATGACTTGATTTACTTACATTACACCTGAAAGGACACAGTCGATACATAACAACAATGTTTATTAGATACTAAATAATAAGTGGAGCAATTTGGGAATTTACTAAGTTTGTGCAGCATTTCAATTCCAAAGTGTGTTCTTGCCTTGTTAATATCTGATGGCTTGAATGTCAGTTTGATATCTCATCTAAGAATTATTACAGGGTCTGTCAGTTCTGCTCTGCAGTATTATCTGAGTGATACAGGCTCAAAGAAATCTACAGCCTCTCTGGATGGTTTCCTCCCAGCACCTCCAAGCTTTGGTATCTAACCTCTCATCTTCAAATGACCTGATAGCATCACTGCCTCAGCGCCTTCACTTTTTCCCTTTGGGGTTTCACATTCGCACGCGAGTCCTCCAGGCTTGTGACTTCACCATCTCAACTGATAAATAGCTTATGATACCAAAGGGACTTCATTTCCACTAAGGAACTAAATGTGTATTCTCTCCTTTCATTTGCTTGTGAAAATCCAGAAATAAATCTTGTGTAATCGCCTAATTTAATTAAGCACACCTCACTAAGAGTGCTGGAGCTGGTGCTAAAAAAAATTATCAATTTCCAGAGTCTCACTATGTTCTAACTGCCTTCCTTCTTGCCCCTAGAAGATTATTTAATATAGGTTTAGAACAGTGTAGCTATTCTAACCTAAAATGTGTGTCTAAATATTTAAGGTATTTTTTTCTTTCACAGTTATTGTTATCCTTCAGTTCTCCTCACACTTTACTTCAATGTTGACTTCCTGCAATTGTTATTAATCTACCTTTATGATGTCTAAACCTAAGTCCGTATCGCTTCAAGGATAATTTTGTTTCTGAATACTCAGAGAGTGATCATATAGTTTCTGATGAATCACATGAAAGTACATAGATAATCTAAGCTTCAAACCACTACTGTTTGCCAGTATTCATTATAAAATCTCCAGGTCCGAATAAGCTCATTTTAATTATTCATTTTCTTTTTTTTTAATTATTCATTTTCGTGTGAAGTTACAAGAAGATGAAAATTCAGAGCCACAATTGCAAAGTTCTTATTCTTTCTTCAGTAAATTTGGCAAGTATCATACTCCTCTTGCCCACCTAGTTCTTTCTGCTTGGGATAGTTTCTCATTATATGTTTATCAGGAATCCTAGTCATCCTTCAAAGCCTCATTCAAATTTTACTTCATATCTGAGACACTTTCTGATTACTCTGATGCACACTGATTTTTTTTCCTCCTTAAAATGTCTATTCCTAAAGTTAATTAATTTAAGAAAGTTTGGCATGGTATTGTTTTCCTCAAATTGTTTCCCGTAATTCTGTATATCAGACTTATCTCCTGAGTCAGGCTATAAACTTTCTGAAGGTGAGGACCACCATGTCTGAAACCACTGGTTTTCAAGCGATTTTTCTTGCATAGCCCCTAAAATGATTTTGAAAAATTACATACCTCCTAATGCATTTTTAAGTTGACATGTGAAATTGTACCATAAGTAACTACAAAGGACAAAATAGAAAATATTGACATTAAAGACAAAAGAAAACAAAATGAAACAGTTCCATGAGACTTCTCAACATATCTAAAGGAATCTCAACACTGTGTGATGGGTACCTTCAGCCATTCATTTGGAAAAAACAAACATGAAGTCTTTAACTATTGGAAGCTTTATGTCATTCCCTTTTCTCCTTGAAGTTGTATTTCTATTCCACATCCCTCGCAGGATTTCATCCTAATAGAATGTTGATGCCTGAAAGTCTTCTCTACATCAACTTTGTATATAAATTGAAATAAATTATTTTTTTACATTTTCTAGGACCAGAGGCTTTTAAGTGGTAAAAGAAAATATTCTTTCTAGATTGATTTATCATTTTAGCACACAATTGATCAAAACCAAAACTATATAAGTGTATTATAAATTTTCATAAATACTCAGTAAACATAAAGAATATAATTTTATAGGAAATACATATTTCTATGAGATACATGGAACTGTTTGTTTACCCACCTATGAATATCACTTATTGCTGGAAGTAAGCAGGGTTCAACATAAATTCTGTTTCTCTTTTTACATTTTTATAGATGGAAATACTGAGAAGACTCGTTCACATAAAATCGTAGGTGGGAATAGAAGGTTTTATATTATAGCAATGTCAGTTCTATGAATTCCTTTTAGGTATTCCAGAATTATATAGTAACTTATTATAAAAATTGTTTTCATCTCTTGTCAGCTGTTGATTAGATCTGTCTGCAGTGTTGTTGAAAGCAAGACTTGGAAACAACCCACTTAGAAAAAGATTTGTTAAACAGTCGTTAGGAATGATGGACTTTCTCAACTTCTGGGAATAATATCAAAAAAACCTTTACTAAAAATTATCAGGTGATTATTAATTATACCAGTTACACTTTAACCCAATATACTCAGAAAGGGGAAAAAATATTGAGGTATACCTGTCAATATAATATTTTTGAGATAATTACTTTATAGTTTCATATGCCTTAAATATAATTCAGCAACTCTTCAAAAGTACAGAATTTGGTTCATTCCATTTTTGGAAAATAGTGACCATATTACCTAGTTGGCAGAGCCAGCCCTTATTGTCGAAACAGTCAGCCAAATCAGACTTAAACTTTCTTTCAGAAAACATATTACTTTATTTATTCAAAAAACATGTAAACTAGCATCATTGTGGTTGCGCTCACATTCCTGAATTCTTTTCCTAAGGGAGATGGCTAAGACATGGAGCCTTGTCATGTAAGTCTGTTGCATTGATGAGACAGGGTGCCCTGCCTCCCATGTTTGTGCTTGCTTTCTTTCCCCTTGTGGGACTTTCCTCAGAAATGATACATTCTTTGACAAGTTGGAGGATGAAAAGCACAGGACATTAAGTGAAACTTGTCAACCGTCCTGCTCCTCCATACTGTAGTGTATCTGGATACCAGACATCCCAGTATGGACCAAAATGCCCTGTTACTTATGCCACACTTTGCCACTAAAAAAAATATGCATAAAACAGGACAAATTTTAGAGCTTTACTTTGGGTTTTTCCTGCCTTGATTGAAGGAGGCTTCCCTATACCAGTCTTTACTACTGTTTGGCATTTAGAGGTTCTTATGCTCGTAGCATAAAGGAAGATGCACCATATGGGTAGAGGATGGGTCTTTCTTTGTAAAGTGGGAGGAAATAGATTATGAAAGGGGAGGAAGAAAGAACTAGTCTGATGTTTCCACACAGTCGCGTTCCCAGACAGATGAGTTTTTTAGAAAGAATGTATATGTAAGTGGTGGGTCTGGACATTGATTCCTTTAAAACTATCTATGCCCATCTAGCCCTTGGGAAGTCTTTAAGTACCCCTAGTGGTGCACAAACACCAGTTTGAAGATAGCTCTCTTACACTTATTGTTCCCAACAATATGCTGAGAGGTAGTTGGCAATAATACTTCGTTTACACAATCATTCAGATAAAAGGAAGGAGGGGGGCCCAGGTGGCTCAGTCCTTTCAGCGTCTGACTTATTTCTGCCCAGGTCATGATCTCAGAGTCCTGAGATCAAACCCCACCATGGGCTCCACACTGGGTTTGGAGCCCGCTTGGAATTCTCTCTCTCCCTTTCCCTCTGACCTGCGCCTGCCCCAGGGGGAAAAAAAGAAAGGAAAATGGCAGATACAAAACCATTAAATTCAGTAAAAACATACAAGCAAAAATATGTTTAATATCACTGGCAATTTCTTTCGTTCAAGATTCTTTAAATTTTGTTTAAAAGTGCTTTCTCATCATATAGCCTATGTGTCATGTATGTGAACACATGAAATGTACAGTGAAGTAATAACATTCTTTTAAATATTAATTAGAATAATTCTAGTCATTCCTGCTTTGCTAAGAATAATTTTCAAACTCTATTTTCTACACTATGTGTGACCTTATTTAAAAAAATATATGTTTCAAATAATAAAGCATAAAATTGTTGGTGGGAGAAAAGGCTAGAATTAGTTGTATTTTTTAAACTGGCCTGAATTTGTCAATTATTATGAAGGGATAATATTAAAATGACCGTTGGCAGATGATGTATATGTGGCAGACAAAATGGATTTTCAGAAGTAATTAGCTTAAAAATTGTGAGCTAACATGAAAACATTACTCTTTTTTTGCCAAAGTGAAATCTTAGCTTTATGTTGTTGACAGAAAACGCTTCCAAGGCAGGATTGAAAGAAGAGCAGTGCCAAGACATTCAGTTGCCTAGTGGAACCATGTTGTCCCAGGAAACACTACCAGTCAAGATTAATTCTTGGAAATCCACAGAGGTAAGTCATTGTAGCCGTTTCCTGTTGCCGTTGTAACAAATTACCACCAGCCCAGTGCCTTAAATCAGCACAAGTATGCTATTTTATAGTTCTGTAGGTTGGAAGTCCTGACATAGGTCTCACTGGGTTAACATCAAGGTGTCTGCAGGCTGCATTTCTCTCTGGAGGCCCTGAGGGGAGAATTTGTTTCCTTGTCCTTTCCAGCTTTCCTGTGTTCTAAGAGAAACAGTGCTTGTTTGTCTTTCAAATTTGTTTCTGTTGTCTTCGTTGTACACAGTTTTAAGTAAGAATAAGGCTAAATGATCAAAGTGTTTGTTATACAAAGCTGCTGCTTTTTAAAAATCTTACTTAAGAAATTTTTTTTTATCCTACTATAATAAAGATCTCTTATTTTTTCTTCTAAATGAAATCCGTGTGCCCTCTAGAATTTTACTATAAGATAGGGGTCTTATGGTCTTTGTACTCCTCTGAGTAAACAGTATTTAATTTATTGAACAGTCCATCTTTCTCTCCTCATCTAAAAAAACCTTTTATTGTGAAATAATTATAGATATGGAGGAAGCTGCAGTAAATAGTACAGAGTCCCACGTATGGAGTACCCAGCTTCCCAGCTGCTGGCATCTTCTGTGATCATAATACACTATCGAAACAAGGAAATGGCCGTCAGTATGTTATTGCTGACCCACTACAGACCTTATTCAGCTTCTAAATTTTCAATTCAGTATTCAGTTTTTTTTTTTTTTTGAGAATCTTACTCTTATTTTATTTTTTAAAATTTTATTTAAATTCAATTTGCCAACATACAGTGTAACACCCAGTGTTCATCATTGGCCCTCCATCATGCCCATCACCCAGTTACCCCCTGCCAAACTCCCCCTTCTGCAACCCTGTTTTTTTTCCCAGAGTAAGAAGTCTCTCATGGTTTGTCTTCCTCTTTAATTTTTTGCCACTCAGTATTCAGTTTTTTAACCTGCATTTAGGGACGTCTGGGTGGCTCAGTGGTTGAGCATCTGCCTTTGGTTCAGGGCTTGATCCTGGAGTTCGGGAATGGAGTCCCACATTGAGTCCCACATCGGGCTCCTGCAAGGTGTCTGCTTTTCCTTCTGCCTTGTCTCTGTGTCTCTCATGAATAAATAAATAAAATCTTAAAAAAAAATAACCTGCATTTATGTGTGTGTGTGGAGGAGGGTTCCTATGCAGTTTTATTCTAAGTATAGGTTTGTGTAACCACACCAAAATCAAGATACAAAACTGTTACGTCCACACACAAGAGGTCTGTCCTGTTATCCACCCCGTCTCTTCCTCAACCGCCTCATCCCCTGACAACCACTAATCTTTTCTCCATCTCTATAGTTTTATTATTTCTAGAATGTATTTCTAGGAATAGATTCAGATAATACATAACCTTTTGAGATAGTTTGAGGTTTTTTTTTTTTTTTTCACTCAGCATAATACTCTTGAGAACCATTCAGGTTGTGAAGTTTTCCTATCTCTGGGATAAATGTCTATCTAAGAGTGTGATTGCTGGGGTGTGTGGTAAGTGCATACTAAATTTGGTAAGAGATTGTCAAACTTTTCTAGGCCTGTACCATTTCACATTCCCACCAGCAGTGTAATGAGAGATCCAGTTTCTCTGCATCCTCACTAACTTTGGCATTACCATTTTTATTTTAGCTATTCGAATAGGTTTGTAGTAGTATCTCACTGTGGTTCTATTTTTTTTAAGATTATTTGTTTATTCATTCATTCATTCATTCATTCATTCATTCATGAGAGATATACAGAGAGAGGGAGAGACACAGGCAGAGGGAGAAGCAGGCTCCCTGTAGGGAGCCTGATGCAGTACTCGATCCCAGGACCCTGGGATCACACCCTGAGCCCAAGGCAGATGCTCAGCCATTGAGCCACCCAGGCGTCTCTCACTGTGGTTTTAATTTGTGTTTCCCAAATAGCTAATGATGAGCATCCTTTCATGTATTCATTTGTAGCATCATAACCTCTCTTTGGTGAACTATATGTTCAGACCTTTTGCCTATTTTCTAATTGGACTGTGTATTACCACTGAAGGTTTGTTTGTTTGTTTGCTTTTAAGATTTATTTATTTATTTGAGAGAGAGCATGAGCTGGGGGGAGGAGCAGAAGAGGGAGAAGCAGGCTCCTCACTGAGGAGGGAGCCTGGCATGAGGCTTGATCTCAGGACCCCCAGATCATGACCAGAACCAAAGGCAGACGCTTAACTGGCTGAGCCACCCAGGCGCCTCTACCATTGAGTTCTGAGAGTTCTTTGTATGTTCTGGATACCATTATGTTTCTATTCTTCATGCTTTCATCTTGTTTCTGAGCATGACCTGTGTCTTTAATTTTCACAATTGTATTTTCTCTTTCATGGTTGTGTGTTTAAGGAAGGAAGATATGCCCAAATTGTGAACTTATAGACCCATCTTGACTGGAAATTTGTTCCACTCAACTATATGCAGTTTTCTCTTTTGTTCATTTGCTTTCTGTCTTATATGTGTTTCTCCTTCTAGAAGGAAAGCTCCTTGAGAGTAGAGACCATTTTAGTCTTATTCACTACTGAATCTTAATTTGCCACATTTTTGTTAATGAATAAATGATTGAATAGTAGACATTAACTTCCTTCTCTTCCTTTCTTATAAAAGAGGTTTGTTTGGCCTCCTGCTCTGAGGGCTTGTTTAATGTTCCCTGCCACCACCACTGTTCCTATGAGAGTGGCTGGAATTATTTATTGACCTTCTGTTCCCAACACTTTCCACCACACCCTCCAACCCAGTTAGGTATAGATTTACCTGATTTTCTAGCAGCTTAGAAAAGTACATGAAATTAAAATGTCACTGTTCCTTAATTGCATAGTAGCCCACAGACTGAAATTATATAGATTATTTAAAAGATAATAACATTAAGTCAAAATTATTTTTAAATTTGAGATCATTTTTATTTGCTGCTGCTGGCTTCTAAGGAAGAAAATAGACTTGAATCATCTTACATGCTTTAGAACTTAACAAAGGCATAAAATGCCACCTAGCTTTTTTGTATCA
This sequence comes from Vulpes vulpes, assembly GCF_048418805.1. Taxonomy (NCBI): domain Eukaryota; kingdom Metazoa; phylum Chordata; class Mammalia; order Carnivora; family Canidae; genus Vulpes; species Vulpes vulpes. The sequence continues at coordinate 55,562,266 of NC_132795.1, forward strand.
GTCTTCAAATTCTCATTATTATTGTTTTTTCTTACTTGAGAGGAACCCACTGTAACTGATTTACACTCAACATCTTATATCAGTTAGTAAAAAAATGATGCCCTTCTTTCAAAACAAGTTTAAAGCTGGATTTTCCTTTTTCAATACATTACGATATCATGACACTATTCCATCATTCTATTGACAAACATCTCTTATTACTGTCAGGAATGTTTGATGCAACCCAATATGTCCTCTTCAGAAATCTGCTTTTGTGACAGAAGACAACACCTACCAAGCTGAATAGTAAAATCTAATTGTTGTTGCCAAATGTATTACATCTACATTAAAATTCTCATGTTCTTAATACAGAATGAGAAAGAAAGAAGTGATACTGTTGATTGCTTAGGCAGATGAGGGGTGCTTAAAAATATCTTTTAAAAACTTTAAATAGAAACCTCTTTAACTATTCTCTTTCTACAAATGAAAGAATGATCTAAAAGCAGTAAATAAAATTCTGAACAGAATAGGCTTTCAAGAGCAGAACAGTGCTTGCTGGTGGTACTTTCAAAACCAAGGAAAGCCTGTAAATGTATGATACTTAGACACGGATATGTTTTCTCTCTGAGTACTGTACAGAATCTTTATTATTAAATTTGCTAATTAATAAAATTATATGTAGCTTTGACCTCCTCAAAAGACCTTCCTCTTTTCCTGTTTAAGGAGATTCAACAATAAGGGTTATGATTTTTTTGGTCACAGTTGTTTCTATAGCAACAGATAGGGTTGCTGTGAATTGGTTCACACAAAATTAAAGCTGACCAAAGCCTTCAATCTAGTTGTGAGTTGCTAAATTGCTAGTGATAGAAGATAAGTGTTTATTTCTTACTGCCTCTGTTTATTATTTTGCTAAATGAAGAGTAAACAGTTTTTATGCTCGGGCTTATTAGCATATCATTTATTATATTTGCAAAAATTTGAACTCATCAAAGCTGTTAGAGAAATGGAAATTATACCTATTCTAATCATGCTAATCCATCATCCCCTTCTTTTCAGTGTCATTACTTTATGCTTAACAGTTCTTTTTTATTTTCATGTTTGTACTTTTATTCTTTTTAAGTTGGAAGATACTTACTAGAAAAAGTTTAAACAATATGAAAGGGTAAAGAATAAAAAACAAAGTTTCTGCTTACTTACTTATACACCTTCTGTTCCTTTCCTTGGAAGCATCCATTACTAACTAGGTTCTTAGAAATTTGGGAGTGAAATTTTCTGTGTCCATGCATTTCTTTTATCTAAATGGATTTGTTCAGTATATACTGCTATGCAGCATGCTTTGAACTAAGCAATACATCTTGTAAATCTTTTTATGTAATAAACACAATTATTTAATGTATATTGTCCCAAATCTTTTTTCGCTAAACTATAGATTATGGATATCTTTCTCTGTCTGTACGTATAGCTGTGCTGTAGTCTTGATGCATAAATGAATCTTTAAAAAAAATTTTTTTAAAGATTTTATTTATTTATTCATGAGAGACACACAAAGAGAGAGGCAGAGATATAGGCAGAGGGAGAAGCAGGCTCCATGCAGGGAGCCTGATGTGGGACTTGATCTCAGGATTCTAGGATCATGCCCTGGGCCAAAGGCAGGCACTAAACTGCTGAGCCGCCCAGGGATCCCTAGATGTATAAAATGAATCTTTATTTCGCCATCCCCTGTTAGCAATCATTTAGGAATATTTTTATGTTTTTATCTTTTAAAAGCAATATTGTAATAATGGCTCTTATACATATTTTATATGATGCTGTCCTGGAAGTGCAATCACCAAAAGGTTGTATTTATTTTTAGTTTTGAAAAATACTCTGAAATTGTCCTCCCAAAAGTTACACAAATTTATGTCCACCAAAAGCATATCCCTTCATCTTCTCAAATACTGAATATTATCAAACTTGTACATTTTTGCCAGTCTGAGAAGTGGGAAAAATTTGTTTTACTTTGTTCCATGGTAATTATAGGTAAGATTGGAATAGCTTTTCATGCATTTATTGGGAATTTGTGTTTCTTTTTTTATTATTAACTCTATTCATGTCCTTTGCTCACTTTTTCTGCTTGGTTTCTCATCTTTTTCTTACCAGTTTCTAAGAGCTATTTGGCTATTAAATGATTAGCCCATTGACTGTTTCTTTATCTTGTCTTTCATTTTCAATTTTTCATTTGATTTTTGACTTTATTTATGGCTTTTCTTTTTTTGCCTTTTGTGAAGAGAAAACACACCGCTCTTCCTTTGTTTCTTTTTTTCATCTCACACTCTGCTGTCACACTTCACTTCTGACACCAGAGATGTGGGCTTTCCACACACCAAGCTATTCTCTGCTACACCAGCTGGGTGTCCTGCCATTTAACTCAATTCTGACACTGTCTACCTGAAGATAGCATCAGATATCACAGGCTAAATGCTCAGTCCACAAAGCTTCCCCTTCCCCCACCTTCCACATCAGATGCCAGTTGCAAGTCCGGAGTTGCTGCCTGTACTTCTGACCTACCACTATAAATTGGAGTTCCCATCACTCCTTCCTTGGGTTTAATCATTTGCTAGAACAGCTTACAGAACTCTTGGAAATATTTACTTAAAGTTACTGGTTTATTATATAACAAAGGATATGATGAAGAATGCAGATGAAGTGCCAGATGAAATATACAGTCTGAGGCCTAAAAGTTTCCCAAGTGCAAGAGTTTCTGTCCCCATGCAGTTGAACTGTGTTATCCTCCTGGCATTCAGTACATGTATTCACCAACTAAGCTCATTGAACCCCAAGCATTGGGATCTTTATGGTGGCTTCATCACGTAGATATGATTGATCATTTACTCCATCTCCAATATCTTCTGTCCTTCCAGGAGGATAGGGTATGAGGTTGAAAGTTCCAGGCTTCTTTTTTTTTTTTTTTTTTTTTTAATTTTTTATTTATTTATGATAGAGAGAGAGAGAGAGAGAGAGGCAGAGACACAGGCAAAGGGAGAAGCAGGCTCCATGCACCGGGAGCCCGATGTGGGATTCGATCCCGGGTCTCCAGGATCGCGCCCTGGGCCAAAGGCAGGCGCCAAACCACTGCGCCACCCAGGGATCCCAAGTTCCAGGCTTCTAATCATGGTTTGGTCATTCTGGTGACTAGTCCCCATCCTGAAGCTATCTAGGCACTCATCAAGAGTCACTTCACAGAACAAAAGACACTCTGATCTCCCTGAAAATTCCAACAGATTTAGGAGCTCTGGTCAGGAATGGGGGTCAAAGACCAAATATTAGAATAAAAGATGCTCCTAGTTCTCTTACACTGAGGAAATTACAAGAGTTTATGAACTCTGTGCCAGGAACCATGGACAAAGACCAAATATATATTTATTATAAATCACAATATCACAGTCTTAAGTCTTCAATTTTTATTAAAAAGTAGTCAAATTTGCTTTTCTGTTATGGCTTCTAGGTTTTAAGTCATTTTTAGAAAGACCTTTCATAGGGCACCTGGGTGGTTCAGTGGTTGAGTGCCTGCCTTTGGCTCAGGTCATGATCCTAGGGTCTTGGGATTGAGTCCCACATCAGGCTCCACACAAGGAGCCTGCTTCTGTCTCTGCCTATGTCTCTCCCTCTCTGTGTGTATCTCTCATGAATAAATAAAATACTAAAAAAAATAGAAAGACCTCTGTAGTCTAAGACTTTAATAAATATCACCCTGGATTTGTATTTATTTATTTTTAAAAATATTTATTTATTTATTTTGGAGAGAGAGAGTGGGGGAGAAAGGGGCACAGAGAGAAGGTGAGGGAGTCCCAGGAAGACTGTGCGCTGAGCATGGAGCCTGAGGTGGGGCTCGATCTCAAGATCCCAAGGTCAGAATCTGAACCAAAACCAAAAGTCAAATGCTTAACACCAAGAGTTGGACGCTTAACTGACTGCACCACCCAGGCACCCTGCCCTGGTTTTTGTTTTTGTTTTTGTTTTTTTTTAAATCTTAACAAGCTATTTTTTATTTTTTATTTTTTTTTAATTTTTTTTTAATTTTATTTATTTATGATAGGCACACAGTGAGAGAGAGAGAAGCAGAGACATAGGCAGAGGGAGAAGCAGGCTCCATGCACCGGGAGCCCGACGTGGGATTCAATCCCGGGTCTCCAGGATCGCGCCCCGGGCCAAAGGCAGGCGCCAAACCGCTGCGCCACCCAGGGATCCATCCCACAAGCTATTTTTTAGATCAGTTTTAGACTCAAGCAGGAGTGGGAAGTAGGAGACTTTACATATACCCCATGAATACCCCCACCTGCCTCTGCCCCCATATGACCTTCCTCACAATAACAACCACATCAGAGTGATACATTTGTTATAATCATTAAACCTAAATCAACACTCATTACTATCCAAAGACCATAGTTTACATTAGGATTCACTCTTGATGTTGTGTATTTTATGGATTTTGACAAATGTATACTGTTCTATATCTACCGTTATAGCATCACAGAGAATAGTTTCATTGTACTAAAATCCTCTGTGCTCCATCTATTCGTTCCTCCTGCTAACCCCTGGCAACCACTGATCCTTTTACTGTCTCCTTAGTTTTGCCTTTTCCAAAAAGTCATATGGTTGGAATCATACAATATGTAGCCTTTTTGAACTGCTTCTTTCATTTAGTAATATACCTTTAAGATTCCTCTATGTCTCTTTAAGGCTTGATAGCTCATTTCTTTTTAATGTTGAATAATATGCAATTGTCTGGATATAAAGTTCATTAACCCATTCACATCCTGAAAGACATCTTATTGCTTCCAACTTATGGAAATTATGAATAAAGTTACTGTGAACAATTGTGTGCAGGTTTCTGTGTGGTCATAAATTTTCAGCTCCTTTATGTAAATACCAAGGAGTGTAATTACCAGGTTTTATGATAAATGTATGTTTAATTTTGTAAAAACCTACCCTCCCTCTTTAATGCTTTAATTTTTAAAATATATTTAAGTGTTATCCATGAAGAATTTATTTGATGAATTGAGAGTGGTAAAGATCCACCTTTTAACTTGTATTTTTACAAATGATAATCAATTGTCTCAATGTCATTTGTTGAACAATCCATCTTTTTCCATTGACTTAAATTGTGGCTTCTATCACATAATAAATTCCCATTTATGCTTAGGTCTATTCCTGGATTTTCCATTTGTTTATATTAAAGATGTGCCATTTTAAAGGTTAGCTGTAATATTAAAAAAAAGGAAAGAAGAAGTTACTCATAAAGGGAGAGGAAAATAAGGTGGAAAGGAGAAATAGAAGCTAGACTTCTTTGATTATACCATGTTTTTAGATTTGTCATTGGAATCCTGGAAATATTTTTGCATTATCATAAAACAAGATTATACTAAATAAAACAATCCTTTAAAATGTAACATAAAATTAAACAAATGTTCCTACATTCAGTTGGTATTTTTATTCTAAGACATTGGTATTTTTGACCTGAGATTATTGTGAGTATAATGTGGAATGAATCATATGAATAATTGTGTGATACTCCTATTTGTATCATCTTTGGTATCCTTGAGAACTAGGATTCTCAACATGGGGGAAAGGAGATATGAATGTAAGATGGAAGAGATTGTCATCACCTAATAGACCTGAACTGGATTGAAATTATATCAGTATAAACTCATGAGAAATCTTACTTGAAATTTTTGGGGAAAATAAACAAACTTCTAAATTATTTATAGGTCAAAGGGGAAGTCTCAGAGAAAAATTTACAATACATAGAACTGAATGAGAAGGGAGCACAACATATCAAAATATATGAGACACAGGTGAAATAGTGATGAGAGGGAAATTTATAGCACTAAATGATTAAATTAGAAAGAGGAAAGGTATAAAATCAATAATCTCAGTTTCTTTTAACAAAAACTAAGAAAAGCAAAATAAACCTACATGAAACAGAAGAAAGAAAATAATAAAGAACAGAAATTAATGAAATTGAAAGCAAGAAAACTATTAACAGAGAAAATGAATGACACAAAAAGCTAATTCTTTGAAAAATACAAAACTTACAAACCTCTAGCATGACTGACAAAGACGACCCAAATCACCAATATCAGGATGAAATGGGATATTACTGCAGTTCCTGTAGATATAAAAGGACAATAAAGAATTACTGCCAATGACTTTATGCTCATAATTTGACAATTTAGAAGAAATAGAACAATTTCTCAGCACAAACTACCAAAATTCAAAGAAGATGAAAAATAACCTGAATAGTTCTATAACCATTTTTTAAAAGGAATTTGTAATATAAATATGTGAAAAAGAAATCTCTAGGCCCAGATGGTTTTACTGAAGAATTCTATCAAATGTTTAAATAAGAATTGACACTATTTTCACACAAATGTCTTTCAAAAAATGGGAGGGAATAGTTCCCAGTTCATCTTACGAAGCAAGTATTATTTGCTACCAACCTCAAAAAAAAAAAAAAAAAAAAGACAGTACAAAATAAAAACCACAGACCATTAGCTCTCATGAAATTAGATGCAAAAATCCTCAAAAAATTATCCAGTTGAATCCAGCAATGTATTTAAAAAGTTACATACCAGGTCCAAGTAAAATTTAAGTGTAATTCAACATTTGAGGGCCAATCAGTGCAATTCATCATATCAATAAATTAAAGAAGAGAAATCATAGGATTTTGTCAATTGATGCAGAAAAGCATTTATTAACAAAATTCAAACCTATTTCTGTTAAAAACTCAACAACTAGACATATGGAATTTCCTTAAACTGATAAAGATTTTATCTACACAAAACTATAATAGCATCATTTTTCACAGTGAATACTTTCAAGATCAGGAACAAGGCCAGGACTTATTCAGAATAGCACTGGAAGTTCTAGCCACTGCAATAAGAAAAGGTATGTAAAATGTAGAGAAGAAAATAAAATTGTCCTTATTTACAAATTGTTTGCATAGAAAATCTCAAAGAGATGACAAAAACAAACCAACATCAAGTAGCTGTGTGGCTGAGTCAGTTGAGTGTCTGACTCTTGGTTTTGGCTCAGGTCATGATCTTGTGGTCATGGGATTGAGTCCCATGTAGAGCTCTGCACTCAGCACACAGTCTGCCTCAGATTCTCTCTCCCTCTCCCTCCACTCCTTCCCCTGCATGTGTGTGCTCTATCTCTCTAAAATAAATAAATAAATCTTAGGAAAAAACAAACCTCATAGAACCAGCAAGTGAATTCAGCAGAGTTGTAGGATATTAAGATCAACATTCATAAATGAGTTGCATTTTTATATACTAGTAGTAAACATGTGGAAACTGAAATTAAGACACATGCAATTTGCAGTTACTGCTCCAGAATGAAATCTTTAGGCAACAAAATATGTATAGAATCAGTGTGCTGAAAATTATAAAATACATAAAATTAATGATAAAATACTGATGAAAGAACTTAAAGACCACCCAAACATACCATGTTCATGGATTGAAAGACTTGTCATAGTAAAGATGCTACCAATTACTTATATGTTGAATGCAATTCCTATCAAAATTCTAGCAGTTTTCTTTTTGATACAGAGATAATAAGCTTATAAAGTTTATATGGAAAGGCACAGGTCCTAAAATAGCTAAGACCATCTTGAAAAAGAATAAAGTGGAACTAATAACTCTGCTTGATATTAAGCCTACTGCATAGCTACTTACTTAAGAGAGTGTGATACTGGTGGAGAGATAGATATTTAGGTCAGTAGAACAGGATAGAGAACCAAGAAATAGACCCACACATATATGGCAAATTGGCTTTTAACAGAGGAACAAAAGGAATTCAATGGAGGAAGGATAATCTTTTCAACAAATTATATTAGAACAATTGGACATTCACAGGCAAAACCATGAACTTTAATTTAAATATCATGTAGGAATTAAGTGGATCATGGACTTAAATGTAAAACTATAAAACTTTTTAAAAATACTGGATAAAAATCTTTGTAATCTAGGGCTGGCCAAAAACATGATCCCTAAAAGAAAAATAAAAGTTAGACATCCTCACACAAGGGTATAAAAACAAATTACAGCCTAGGAGAAAATATTTGCAACCCACATATCCAGCAAAGGACTAATACCTAGAGCATAAAAAATAAAAAACTAAAGAACTCTCAGTGTTCCTAACTGGTTCAGTTGGTAGAACAGGTGAGTCTTCATCTCAAATTCATGAGTTTAAGCCCCACATTGGGTGTGGAACCTCCTTTTAAAAATTTAAAAAAAAAAATCTCAAAACCTAACAGTTAAAAACCAAGCCACCCAATTAGAAAATGGACAGATGACAAGAACAATCTCTTCAGCAAATAGAGAAGGCAAATAAGCACATGAAAAGATGTTCAACATCATTACCTATTATGAATATGTAATTTAAACAAGTAATGAAATATCAAAATGGCTAAAATAAAAAAAAATGACAACACCAAATGCTGGCAAATGTGTGGAAAAATTGGATCACTCAAATATTATTAGTGGAAATGTAAAATTTTAGGGCTACTCTGGAAAATAGTTTGGCAGTGTCTTTTATAAAACTAAACATGCAACTACCATACAACCCAGAAATTGAATTCTTAGGCATCTATCCCAGTGATATGAAAATTTATTTTCATACAAAAACCTGTGAGATTTTTTATTCAGTGTTCACAGCAGCTTTATTTATAATAACCAAAATCTGGAAACCATCCCAATTTCCTTTGACACATTAAACAAAATGTGATATTATATCATGGATACTACGCAGCAATCAGCAATAAAAAGGAACCATTATTAATATATGAAATAACTTGGATGAATCCCTGGGAATTATGCCAGGTGAAAAAAGCCAATTCCAAAAGGTTACATCCTGTATGATTCCATTTATGTAACATTCTTCAAATGTCAGAATTATAGAAATGGAGAACAGATTAGTAGTTGTGGGGGGCAGGCTATGGTAATAAAGTATCAGAAAGGATCCTTATTATGATGGAAATGTTCTCTATTTTGACATTATCAATGTCAACATCCTGGATAATATTGTACTACAATTTTTAAGATGTTACCTTTAGGGAAAACTGGGTAAAGGATATACAGGATCACTATGTATTATTTCTTACAACTGATTGTGAATCTACAATGGTTTCAAAATAAAAGTTGAATTATGAAAAGTGGAAAATTGTTTGGAAAATGGTTTGGCAATTTCAATAAAGTTAAAAGTTAACCTATGCTACGACCTAGCCGATCTACTTCTGTATAAATATCCAGGAGTAATGAGTACATTTGTCCATGAAAAGATGTCTATAAGAATGTTCATAGTAACCTTATTCATATCATAGTAGCTGAAATTTGGAAACAATCCAAATGTCCATATTGGAGGAGAATGGATAAACAAATTGTGGCATGTTCATACAATGGAATACTTCTTATTAAAAAAAAGTATCTGATTATACTCAAAATATGAATGAATCTCACAAACATGTTAAACAATGGGAATCAGATACAAAAGCCTACATAGTATATGTTTGCATTCATAGGAAGCTCAAGAACAGGCAATCTCATTGATTTATGGTGGAAGGAAGAATACTGTGTACTGGTGGTGGAGGAATGGTATCAACTGGAAAAGAGCTTGAGGGAACTTTCTGGAGTGACAGAAAAGTGGCTACATAGGTATAATCATCATGTTAAAACTTACTGAGCTCTGTATTGAGGTTAATGTAGTCTATGTTAATTACACCTTAAATAAATACTGCAGAACAAATCTCTCTTCATGGGGGATATAAGACATGTCAACCCATCCCACTGTGGAGACTTTATTTGAATCCTCTTGTAAGCTACAGAAAAACCTATTTATGGCACTTAGGAGAAATTGGAAAGATAGATTTATAATTGATGACATTAAGGAGTTGTAAAGTTTCTAGGCGTAAAATAATAATTATTATATTAAAGAATTTTTGTCATGTAGAGAGATACACCAAAATAAGTGATATAGCTAGGATTTACTTCACAGTAAAACAGATGAAGAGTAATAGGATATAAATGAAACAAGACTGGCCATGCATTGATTTGTTGTTTAACCTACATGATTGGATTATCATCTATTTTTTTTTACTCCGTGATAAAAAGTTAAAGTTTTAAAATATGAATAAAAGATATACACAGGTAGCTTTATTATAACCAGTAAAACAGAAAAATTGGTTTCTGAGATCGTATGCTCTAAGAATGCTCAAAGGGTGATAGAGACAGTTAATGCCTCAAACAGAATCATTGCTTACCTGCACCAGCTGTCTTCATCAGGGAGTGAAGATCTTCAAGGGTAGAAAACCACCATGTACTAATGTATAGCTAACTTACATTTGAGTTCTTTCAGTTAAAATGTATTTATGTTAACATATATAGACACATTGTATCTCCATAAATTGTCCATCTACTTTAACAAATTGAAGCAGTAGGATTAATTTTTTTTTTTCAAACTTCGTGTGTTCTCCTGTTTTCTTTAAGGACCTGATGTTATTTTATGAGGATGACCCAAAGCCACTTTTGCCGACAGTCCCTCCTTCCATTATCTCATCAACTATATCATCAGAAGGGCCAGCAGACGTTTGTAACCTCTGGGATGCAGGTAAATTCTATTCTTTAGAATTTCATTGATGACATTTAGGAGTTGTGAAGGTTACTCAGAAACATGAATAAGAAACATTGGGCAGGAATTGCTTTTCATCAGATTTTATTTTGTGAAATATGGCAGCAGTGGTTTTAATTTAACTTCGATAATTAGGGATGGGACCAACATGGATGAATTCAACCCACACATGATCCTGTAATCTTATTTTACCATTTGTTTCAATGTTTTTTTTCCCCTTCATTTTGCTTTTTTTTTCATTGTTTCAAAAATTATTAACTGCAAACCTCAAATCTCTTGTGAATGGTTTAAAATGCAGAAAAATTAGGGTTCATTTTTTCATTTCTATTAACTTCTCTTTGATAAAGTTTAAATTATGACATTTTTCATAAGCAAGCATTAGATGAAAATGTGAAAAACAAGATGCATAGCATCCCACAAATTGGCTAATCACCTCTTGAATAATTAGTGTTAGAGAAGGTACAGTATAAAATGATACAAACTGGCCTCCAATGAATTACATTATCAAATTCAAACTGGGCTCTGCTGCTACTCAATTTCTGATTGATTCATGGTGGAGCCACTTCATACTTTCTCTATTCTTCAGAAACTCAATTTTTAATACATTCTTCCTCTTGCTTTTCTCAAAAAATAGGACTCAAGACCCTCTGCCAAGATGAGAATGAAACATTCTCATTAGTATCGTTCATCCCCTCATTTATCTTTGCTTTTATATTCATCCAAGCATCCTTTCCCTCACTGCAGAGGTGGCTCCTTATGTTCTGAGTTTCATCTTCTCCCTCATCTTTGGGCCACGCGCTGTGATTTTCTCCATATATAGATCCCCAATATCCAAAATATAAAAACTGTAGTTGATTAGAATAGATTTATTTTACAGGTTCACATTTATATAATTTTTCTTATAAAGCTAGTCATGAGAATGATGAGGAGGATATTTCAATAAACACAGAACACGAAGTTGTGGGTTATGGTGATATTTGGAGTACAAGGATGGTATTACTCACATGGATAATTAGTTATAAGTGGTTACCATTTTTAAGACAGCTTGCTCTGTATTCTTAGAATACACTTTATGTAAACTGATCCAGATCCAGAAGCTTGAAAGAAGAATGGTAAGGAAAACGTTTTTTTGTGATCTAATATCCCCTCATATACCCCCTCCAACATTTTAAAAATAGACTTCATCTTTTTAAAGCAGTTTTAGGTTCAGAGTAAAATTGAGTGGAAGGTACAGAGATTTCCCTATATGCCCCTGCCCCCAAACAAGCACAACCTACCCCCCTACCAACACCTCATATTTGTTGCCATTCGCAAACCTACATTAACGCTTTATTATCACCCAAAGACCATAGTTTACATTAGCGTTCACTCTTGATGTTGTATGTTCTGTGGGTTTTGACAAGTGTCATAAAGACATGTATCTACCACTATAGTATCATACAGAGTATTTCACTGCCTGCAAAACTTCTGTACTCTGCCTGCCATCCCTCCCTTCCTCCTAACCCCTGGCAACCACTGATATTTTAACTGTCTCCATAGTTTTGCCTTTTCCAGAAAGTCATATTGTTGGAATCATACAGGAGATAGCCTTTTCTGACTGACTTCTTTTATTCAGTAACATGCATTTAAAGCTTCTCCATGTCTTTTCATGGCTTGATAGCCCATTTCTTTGTAGTGCTGAATCTGCTAGGATCTACTAGGGTATTTATCCATTCACCTGCTGAAGAACATCTTGGTTGTGTCTAAGTTTTGGCAATTATAAATAAAGTTGCTGCAAACATCCATGTGTGTATTTTTGTGTGGAAATAAGTTTCCCCTGCCAACTTTATAATACAAGAGAAATGGAATATAAATGAGCCTAAGAGGCAGGCCTTATGAGGAAAAAAAGTCACAAAACATGTTACTTGGTTGGAACTCATCTTAATTGGAGGAGTTTTTCCTATTTTTGAGTCTTCCTCCCGCCCCCTGCCCCATCTTTCCTTCACACCAATCTCAAAGATATCTTGCTAAAGTGCAGCCCTAAGCATTTCACTTCCCAGCTTAAAAATTTTCCACAGTTTTCCACTGCCAATGGTATGTCTAATTTTTTTATACTGTCATATGAGACTTTTCATGGCCTGATCCCAGCCAACCTTTGTGACCTCATCACCCAATACTGCCAATGTTCACAATGCTCTACAACATTCTATTACTTGTATAATTTCTTCTCCTTAGAAAGTCTTTGTTCCAGTTACTTCGGCTGTGTAACACATTGCTCTAAAACTTTGTGGCATAAAATAACCATTTATTCTGTTCATGGATTCTCTGGGTCAGGAATTAGGACAGGGCACAGTGGGAATGACTTATCTCTGCCCCATGACGTATGTTTGGGCCTCAGCCCGAGGACACAAAGGCTGGGGACGGGAATCATCTGAAGGCTCGGGAATCATCTGAAGGTTCATTCACTCATATGTCTGGTAGTTGGTGCCCACTGTCAGCTGGGGGCCTCAGTTTCTCTCCACATGAGCCTCTTAGTGTGGTCTCTCCACATGGGCTAGTTTGGGCTTTCTTACAGCATGGTGGCTGAATTCCTAGGGTGAGCATCCTGTAAAAGAAAGGACCAAGCAGAAGCTGAATGATCTCAAAAATCATGCTGTGATACTTCCTTCCCATTCAGTTCATCAAAGCAATCACAAAATCTTGCCCAAGTTCAAGGGGAGGGAATGTAGACCTCCACCCATCTATGGACAAGTGTCAATGTCATATTGAAAGAAAAGCATAAGGGATGGTGTACAGGCATCTTTGGAAAATACAATCTGCCATAGTCCTCCATCAAATTATGGATGCTTGACAAAATCCTATTCAAACAGGGAGGCCTGGCTCAAATGTCACAACTGGTATAAAATCTTTTCTACATACCAGTTTTTCCTTTCACTGTGTTCCCATCGGACCTTGCCTAAAACCTTAGATTCAAATTTATAGTTGTGTACCATTTTATAAGTTTTATTTATTTGTAATTATATAAGTAATAAGTGAATATACCCTTATTTTTTTTAAGTTTTTTTAAAATTTTTGTTTATTTATGATAGTCACAGAGAGAGAGAGAGGGAGAGAGAGAGAGGCAGAGACATAGGCAGAGGGAGAAGCAGGCTCCATGCACCGGGAGCCCAACATGGGATTCGATCCCGGGTCTCCAGGATCGCACCCTGGGCCAAAGGCAGGCGCTAAACCACTGCACCACCCAGGGATCCCAATATACTCTTTATTTTTAAAATTCAAACAATATAGAGACAAAATCCTCCTTGACTGTCCCTTACTCCAACACAGTTCCCTCACCAGAGTTAACTATTATTATCAATTTGTTAATTACTCTCCAGGTCTTTCTCTGTGCATATACATATGTACGTGTATCTTTAAAAGTATGTAGAACTGACTTTATTTTGCTTTAGAATGTTGTTCTGTATTTTTCTGAAACTTTTTCTGTTTTTTTTTCTTTTTTTCTTTTTCTGAAACTTTTTAAAGCAATATCACTTGGTGAGCCTTCAGTGTATTCAGTCAGTATTTAGAGATTTACCATATATTTTTTAACTCCTATATTGCCTGGATATTATAGTTTATTTCCCTGCTAATAGACAGTGTTTTTATATTTTTCACTATTACAAATGGTGCTTCAGTGAATAGCTCTGTGCATATATGTGAGTGTTTCTTTAGGGTGGATTCCTAGAAATAGAATCCCTGGGTCATAACATATGCCCATTTTCATTTTGCCAAATAGCCCTTCAAAATATCAATACCAATTTACATCATCTTGCAGTTTATGAGTACTTATTCACTCATACCCTCACTGGCACTTGATATTTTTCAAGTCTTATATTTTTATCACTTTGGAAAAGGTTGCATTGCATAGTAGGTATAATTTACATATTTCCATGTATTAACTGGGTATTTTTATTTCTTCTTCTGTGCATTGCCTGCTTATATCCTTAGTCTGTTTTTCTTTTGGATTGTGTGTTGTGTTTATTTAAATTAAATGATTTTGTAACATTTTTATATATGTTGTTAACCTTAAGAATAAAAACTGCCTGTTATTTCACCAGCAAAAATGGGGCTATTTGGGAATAAAAGAATTTCAATCCAGGACAAACAAGTGGTGGCAAAACCTAGGTGAGTCCGAGGAACAAAGGAAAGGTACACTTTTTTAAGGAGAAAAAGGGATAGTTGGGAAGGCTGTTATAGGCTAAAAGTCCACTGGAGTCATTTGAAAGTTCCAAGTATGGTGGCTTCTCATTGACTGAGCTGTTGTTGGGAGGGAAAGAGAATCAAGAAAGTGTCTCTTCCTTCACCAAAATGTATGTGTAGTATGCATATGCAAGGTCAAGGTCTCTTCCTGTTGCATCTGCAATTGACTAGAATGGTAGGGCAAGAGCTCCCCTGAGGAAACCTTCAGACTTCATTTTAGTGAAGGTCCCCATTACTAATTTTCACAGTTACTAATCCTTTTCTGTTACTTATGTTGCAAATATCATCTTCTAGGCTATGAGCTGTCTTTCAGATTTCTTTATAGATTTTTGTTTTGTTGTTTTTATAGAAGTTTTATGTAGTTTATATGTATTTTTATTTCCCTTCAGAGCTTTTGTTTTTGTAAATTTATTTTATATTGAAGTATAATTAATATACAGTGTTATATAAGTTTCAGGTGTATAAGATAATGATCCAACAATTCTGTACACTACTCAGGAATGCTCACCAGGATAAGTATAGTCCCCATCTGTTACCAGGAAGCATTATTACAATATTATTGACTGTATTTCCTGTGCTATACTTTTCCACTCCATGACATTTATTTTATAACTAGAGATTTGTACCTCTTAATCCCCTTTATCTGTTCCATCCCCCTACTCACCTCCCCTCTGGCAACCACCAGTTCTCTGTATTTAAAAGTCTGTTTTTTTGTTTGTCTCTCTGTTTTTTGTTTGCTCCTTTGTTTCATTTCTTAGATTACACATATGAGTTAAATCATATGGTATTTGTCTTTTTGGGGGTCTAACTTTCAAAAGAAGACATCCAGATGGCCAACAGACACATGAAAAGATGCTCAACATCGGTAATCATCAGGGAAATGCAAATCAAACTCACAATGAGATATCACTTCATACCTGTCACAATGGCTAGAATAAAAAAAAACACGAAATAACAAGTGTTGGCAAGGATGTGGAGTAAAAGGACCCCTGTGCACTGTTGGGGGGGAATGTAAATTGGTGCAGCCACTGTGGAAAGCAATATGGAGGTTCCTCAAAAAATTAAAAATAGAAATACCATATGATCCAGTAATTCCACTACTGGTATCCACCCAAAGAAAACAAAAATAGTAATTCAAAAAGACAATTCCATCCCTATGTTTACTGCAGTATTATCTGCAATGTTCAAGATATGGAAGCAACCAAAGGGTCTATTGATAAATGAATAGATAAAGTAGATGTGGTATATTAGAATGTATCTATTCTGCTCTACTATCATCAGTACCATGTCAAGTTTTTTTGTATTGTGAAAAGTTTGGGAACATACTTATATGAGCCTCCTGCTTCTCATGGACAAGAGTTACTCTAGGACATATATTTAGAAGTGAAATTGCTGATCATTCAGTATGAGCATCTTCAAATTTACTAGATAATGCGGAATTGTGTTCCAGAGTTTTAGTTGTCCTCATGTCCTCACCAACCCTTCATATTGATGTTTTTGGAAAAAGAGAAATTGCCAATCTATTGAGTGAGAATTCGTACAATATTTGTACTAAGGTGGGATTTTTAAAATTATGAAATGGAGCATATTTTCATATTTGTATGGTTTATTTCATGTTACCTCATTTGTAAAATGTCTGTTCATGTCTTTTGGCCATTTTTCTATTTGATTTGGTTGTTTTCTTAATTGATTTGTAGGAATTCTTCATCTATTCTGGAAGCTAAACATTTCATTTTTTTAGTCCCAGTTTGGGACTTGTCTTTTCACTTTGTAAGGAATCTTTTGAATAAGAGATAGTCTCAATTTTAATGAGGTAGGATTTTATTCTCTATGGGTTGTACTTTTTGTATCTTGTTATTTTTTAAGATTTTTTTTTTCTTGTCTCAAGACCATATAGCCTACTTCTATCAAGGCTAAAATTTTCCTAGTTTTGCTCTCCACAATTAAAATTTTAATACCACTGGAACTGGTTTTTATGTGTGGTTGAAGCAGGAATCCAGTTTTGCTGCTGAATGGATAACCAGCTGCCCCAGCATCATTTATTGAAAAGTCTGCTTTTTTCTCCGCTGAGCTGTGATGCTATTTATATTCCAAAGCAAGTTTACCCATATGTATGGATTTGTTTCTGGACTCTCTTCTGTTCCAGAAGTTAAGTGACTATGCCCGCACCAACAAGTAGTTTTAATTACCCTATCTTTGTAATAATTCTTGATGTCTTTTTCCTCATCACGAGTGTTTTTGTCTCTTTTTGGTCCCTTGCTTTCCCACATAAAAGCATGTCAAGGTCTTTGAAAAAAAAAACCTATTAGTTTTGATTGGCACTTCCAATCTGTTACCAGACCAGGTCCTTGGATCCAGCAACGGTAGAAAAGAGGCTGAACCCAAAATTTAAAGGCACAGACAGGCAAGGCTTAATTGGGGCAACAGCTGCAGCTGATGGAAGACACAGCCATGACAAAGGAGCCAGACCCAAACAATAGCTAAGAAGTTTGAAAGGATCTCAGAAGGACGAGGAATGACATCTAGTAAGGGTGAGACAGTACAGGGAATTGAGCACTCAGTCCTGGTTGACAGAACAAGCTTCTTTGTACACTGTATGTTTTTAGTTGCATGTTAAGTCCCTACCACTGGGTGTGATTTTTAGCATTATAATGAGGGGGAAAGTTGGTGAAAAGTCTAATTTGTTGGCCATTGCATCTTGGACTAATTTGAACCAGTCTAGGCTTACACCCTGGCTGGTGCTTTGCTAGGCAAAAAAGGAATAGTAGCCAGCATAGAGTGTCCCAGGTCCTGAGGGACTTGTTCCCTCAGGTCCCTACTGTCTCACATCTTTAAATCAATTTGGAGCAGTAGTATCTTTACAACATCACATCATTCCATTCATTTAAGTCTCCTTTAATATATTTTATAGTTTTTTTTCCATACAGGTCTCCTATATATTTTATCAGGGTTATGTACTAGGTTACTTTATGTAATTCTGTTGCTACTGTAAAAGATATTTTATAAGTTGCACTTTCTAACTGTTGATGGTGAAATTAATTTTTGTATATTGATTTTGTAGCCAGCAACCTTGCTTAAATAACTCTCACCCATTTTTCTAATTTACTTATAGATTCTTCTGGGTTTTTCACAGCATATCATCTGTGAATGATGGCACACTTGTTTCTTCATTTATAAACTGTATCCTTTGTATTGTTTTCTTACTTCACCATGCTAGGTAGAACCATTCATTGTTGAATGAGAGTGTGATCATGGGCTTCCTATACTTGCTCTGTATTTTAAGAGAATTCTTTCAACATCTTGCCATTAGGATGGGTTTGCTGTAGGTATTTTGCAGATATCCATTCCTAATTTATTAACAGTTTTCTCATGAATATATGTTGAATTTTCTCCATTTTTAGCACCTGTGTGAATGGTTATAGGTTTTTCTCCTTTGAGCTATTAATTTATAAAGTAGTTGATTTCCAAATATTAAAACAACCTTGAATTCATGGAATATACTCAATCTGGCCATGGTATATTATCTTATGGATATGTTGCTGGGTTTGATTTGCTGATGCTTTGTCTAGGAGTTTTGCTTCTACATCTATGAGTGAAGTTAACTGGGATTATCTTTTCTAATATTCTTTTTGTCATGTTTCAGTATTGAAAATTTGCTGTACTCGTTAAAAGAGTTGGAAAGCATTTGCTCTTTTTTAATATTCTAGTTTGCATAGAATTGTTTGTGAGATGATGCCAAAATAGATAAGGCATTCTTTAAGTTCACTCATGGTGCTGCCTGAAGGACTGCAGGCAGAGAAGGCAAATCTGCACCCAGAATATGTGTGTCGCTATGAAGGCAAAGCACTGCTCCCTTTGTAATAGAGAGATCCAATACAATGAAGCTGACACCATGTAACTGGTTATTTTCCCTGGAAAATAGTATCGTGCTAGGGATGTAGCAGTAACCTCTACTCTTGACAGCTGCGGCATTCACCAGTTGGATAGCCAGGTCACTTGGGGCAGGAGCAGTTCATGTCAGGGAGCCCATGCATAGCCTCCATCCCTGCCACATGGCCAAAGCCTATTGGACAGCCTCTGGAGTGACCAGGGAAAGAGGATGATGTGGCCAGTAAACAGAATGTCTTGCCCACTCACTTTTTGAGAGCCTCTTCCACAGGGAATGTCCCATGGCTGGCATTTCTATAGGACATAAATACTTTGCATGTATATCCTAAGAGATCCATCTGCCTATTTCTTTGTCACCAGTCTTGTCACCTCTGCGTCATCCCTGGGGTCACCACCAACCTACAGATGACAACCATGAAAAAGTGCTTCAGTGATGCTGGTGCCTGTCACAGTACATTTCGAATGCCTTGGTGAAGGAAGTATTCTCCAGGACAATTAGAAGGTGGCTGAACATGTTGTACATAGTAGATCCCTCCCAGCAGTCCATCATGTGGATACTTGAAGCTTCCTTTCCAGGGTGCCAAAGAAGTGCCTTTTGTTCTGAAGGCCTTTTCTGAGTCCTGTACACAGTGCTGTCTCACTCTCTGGCACTCTCTCTCTCTCCCTTTTTTTCTGGTCCTGTTGAAATGTTAGAGTCTAGGGCAGTTTTCCTGAACATTTTATTAAAAACTGACACACCACCACCACCATTGGCCCTCCCTGTGCTGGTCCCCACTCTGTTTCTTTAGTAGCACAAATCATCATCTGAAGCATGCATCTATTTGATTTAATAAGAGTCTAGTCTGATAACGGGAGTTCCCCAGACCACCTACAGGTATCATAGTGAATCTGCCATTAGCAGAGCACTGAGTCTGGGCTCTGCTCTTTGCCACTTCTAGATATATACAAAGCTTTTCAAGCAGTTGCACACTGTTTTGCTGTTTTTAAATGTTGCTCATGAATTGGGTGCATTGTACTAGTGTCTTCCGTTTTGAGGGCAGTTGCTTTATGCTTTCACATTTCTCCAAAAGAGTCTTTATATCAATCATCAGAGCATTACAAAGCATGCTTTGAATTACAGAACTGACTATAGAAATTTGAGAGGTTATCAACATAGCAACTGTGTATTATATGGTTGATATTAAGAAATCCAATTAAAGCCTTTTTTAACTTAATTGTTCCCTCTTTTTTACTTCAAAAATATAGGAAAACATGATTCAAACATGAAAAAAAAAGACATAAATGAAACTATTAAAGGCTTCCATTGAAATGAATGAATAGAACAAAACCACAATCATTTGCAGTAGAAGTCAATTAAATAATTAAAAGGCTGGCAGGATGTAACTACATTTAAAGATGCCACCTTTTATTTGTCACACAGTGGCCCAATTTTTTCATCATTGTGATGATTAAAAGAAATATGAAGAGATCTCTGACTTTTGAATTATTTATGAGTTTTAGGTCAAGAAACTATCCAGCCTAAATCCTTCTCTCTATTACTAATGAGTGTGTATATTATAAAAATGTCTCATAAGCCCTCCAACATTCCAAATTAGGAGAACCAAACTTAATCTGAGGTAAGATGACAGGTTTTTCATCCAAATGACTGACATCTCAGATATATAAGTCCCAAGTAGACTGTATCTGAAGGAAACAAATGGATGTATATCTTTTTCCAAAAATGGGTAAATTATTTGTACTACAAAAATTTTCCGAATACCTACTCTGTGCCAGCCATGGTGCTAACTGCTTGATCTTCAATGATATACAAGATTCCTGCCTTTATGTAGCTCCCAACACAGGGACCGAGTATAATCCAATAAGTGAGGTAAGAGTTAGGATAGAGAGAGGACAGGGAAGCACCCAGGAGGGCACCTATCCCTGACTTCAGGTGTTAAGGAAAAGCGTTGCCCATACTGGAACATGAAGGATAGGTAAAATGGCCAATTCTTATATTCTGTGTGCTGAGTATACTTTCAAGCATTTTAATTCATTTAATCTTCATACCAGTCCTGTGAGATAGATGAAGAAAACACACACAGAGAATTTCAATAACTTACCCAAGGACACAGAGTTGGAAGTGACAGAGTCAGGATTTAGAACAAAATAGTCTGACCTCAGCGCCTATACCAATGTGTTTCAAATCTTTTGACTGTGCTCAAGTCAGAAATGCCTTTCCTGCCATGACCCAGGACACATGGACTCACACACACCTGCAACAGTAGTTTCACAAAACAAGAGTTTTGGCAGTGTACTCTGATGTATTCTATTTTTTTCTAGACAGGTTTTTGTTGTTGTTTTTAAGTAGGATCCACAACCAGCATGGAGCCCAATGTGGGGCTCAAACACATCCTGAGACAAGACCTGAGCTGAGATGAAAAGACAACCGACCACCCAGGTGCCCCACAGTTTTACTTTTTAAAAAAATATTGGCTGTGACCCACAATTTGATCTCACATCCCACTAATGGGTCACAGCCCACAGTTTGAAGAAGAGTTTACTACACTATTTTGCCTGTTACCCAGAAGGAGCCAGACCAAGTGAGGAGAAAAGAATGTCTGGGGCAGAGTGAACACTGTGTAGGAGACCAGGGATGTGGGGGAAGAAGAAGCTTGGCAGGTTTGAACAACTGATGGAAATGTAACAGGGGCTTAGGATTGAGTGGATGGCAGGAGAGGTACCAGATGGAGCCAGAAAGGTAAACAAAGTCGTATCAATAAAGGTGACCATGTAATTTATTGTCCAGACCAGGACACTTTTTAAAAAAGGTTTTATTTACTTACTTACTTACTTACTTACTTACTTACTTACTTATTAGAGGGCACAAGCCAGGGGGAGAAGCAGAGGGAGAGGGAGAGAGAATCCTTAAGTAGACTCCCAGCTGAGCAGGGAGCCCCATGCAGGGCTCGATCCCAGAACCCTGAGATCATGACCCAAGTGGAAGGCAGATGCTTAACTGACGGAGCCACCCAGGTGCCCCCAGACCAAGATACTTTTGATGTGAAAGGTAGCACAATTAATAACTATGCCAGGATAACAGATGTAAACCTGGAGCTCCCTTGGCAGTAGCACTGGTGTGGTCTGGATGTTTGTACCCCCCTCTCCAAATCCATACACTGAAAACTTAATGCCCAAGGTGATGGTAGTCGGAGATGGGGCCTTTGGGAGGTGATAAGGTCGTGAGGGTGGAACCCTCATGAATGGAATTAATGATTTATAAGAGACCTCACTGAGCTCAGTACACAGTGAGAAGCTGGTACGCAGTGAGAAGCTGGCAGTCTGCTACTGAAAAGGGGGCCTTCACCAGAACCTGACAATGCTGACGCCCTGATCTTGGACTTCAACCTCCAGAACTGTGGGAAAGACATTTCTGTTTATAAGCTCCCCGGTCTGTGGTATTTTGATTTTCTGTTTTAGTTTTCTAATTTTTGTTTTTGGTTTTTTTTTTTAAGATTATTTATTTATGAGAGACAGAGACACAGGCAGAGGGAGAAGCAGGCTCCATGCAGGGACCCTGATGTGGGACTCGATCCTGGATCTCCAGGATCACGCCCTAGGCCGAAGGCAGGCACTCAACCGCTGAGCCACCCAGGGATCCCCTAATTTTTGTTTTTTTAAAGCCTTATTTATTCATCTGACAGGGAGAGAGAGAGAGAGAGAGCGTGCACACAAACACACAAGCAGGCAGAGGGAGAGGGAGAAGCAGGCTTCCTGCTGAGCAGGGAGCCTGATGTGGAGCTCGATCCCAGAACCTCAGGATCATGACCTGAGCCAAAGGCAGACACTTAATCAACTGAGCCCCCCAGGCACCCTTGTGGTATTTTGTTATAGCAGCCCTAACAGACTATGGACCAGCATGTGTGCCCTGTCTCCTGATGAACTGTGTTGAGGGGTTTTGGGTGTGTCTGAATAACAATAGGGAGCCTCTGAAGTGTTTTAAGCAAGGACATGATATAACCTTGCTTTAGGAAGGTGACTGTGGGGGTAGCATAAAGAAAGGATCAGAGGAAACAAGTTAGAGCACTTGGGTCAAAACAGAATTAGAGACTTCAGACATTTCTAAAATGCAGCTCTGATCAGGTCACAACTCTGAGAAGCTCTCCTAGGATGAAGTCCTAACACCTTAGCATGGCAGATAAGCCCCTGGTTTTCTCTCCAGCTTTACTTGTCCCAGCCTGTTCCCCTGTCACAGATGATGGCCTAGCTATGGATGCTTGAACTGCCTGCCTTAAATGCCTAGTGCTGTGCATATGCCACTTCCTCAGGTGGGAAGCCCCACCCCTCACATATGAATTCATTTGTGTGAATCCTTAAGATTCAGCTAAGATGCTGTTTCTCCGTGGAAGCCTTACCTGACACACCCAAGGCAGGGGTTATTGCTCTTCCTCTGGGCTCTCATGGCACCCTGGATGCTCCAGATCCAGTGCCGATTCTGTGTTGTAATTGCTCGTTATGCCTCCCCACTGTCAAATCAGCTAGACCATGATTTTTTAATTTAGATATAATTGATGTATAACATTATATTAGTTTCAGGTGTACAGCAAAATGATTCACTGTTTTGTGTATATTGCGAAATGATCATCACGGTAAGTCCAGTTAACATTCATCACAGTACATCATCACAAATTTTTTCTTGTGCAGAGAATACAATGATGATCTTCAAGATTTACTCTGTTAGCAACTTTCAAATATACAGTACAGGGTTATTAACCAACAGTCCCCATGCCATACATTACATCCCCTTGACTGGCTTATTTTATGGCTGAGAGTTTGTACTTCTTAACCCCCTTCATCCATCTTGCCCACCCCTACTGCCTACCTCTGGCCACCATCAGTCTGTTCTCTATACCCATGAGGCTGTTTTGTTTATTTGGCTGGTTAGTTTAGTTTTGTTTTTTTAAATTCTACATATACGTGAGATCATAATGGAATTTGTCTTTTTCTATTTAACTTACTTCACCTAGTGTAATACACTCAAGTTCCATCTGTGTTGCAAATGGCAAGATTTCTTTCTTTTTTATAGCTAAATAATTCTGTGTGTGCTTGTGTGTCCTATTTTCTGTATCCATTCATCCATCAATGGACATTTAGATTGCTTCCCCATCTTAGCTATTGTAAATAATGCTGCAGTGAACATGGAGGTGCAGATATCTTTTCAAGTTAGTGTTTTCATTTTATTCAGATAAATACCTAGAGGTGGAATTGTTGAATCATACAGTATTTCTGTTTTTAATTTTTTGAGAAACCTCCATACTGTTTTCCACAGTGCGATCACCAACTTACATTCCCACCCACAGTACACAAAGCTTTCTTTTCCCCACATCTCCACCAACATGTGTTATTTCCTGTTTTTTGCTTTTGTTGTCTTTGCTTTTAGTGTGAAATTTTTTAAAATCCTCACCAAGACTGAAGTTACAGAGCTTGCCGCCTATGTTTCCTTTGAGGAGTGTCATGGCATCCAGTCTTACATTGAAATATTTGAGCCATTTTGAGTTTGTTTCTGTGTATGGTGGAAGATAGTGAGCCAACTTAAATTTTTTTTTTTTTTTTTTTTTTTTTTGCATGTGGCTATCCAGTTCTCCCAGCACCATTTACTGAGAAGACTGTCCTTTCCTCGTGGTATATTCTTGGTCACTTTGTAGTAAATTAGTTGACTGTTACATGTGTGGGTTTATTTCTGGGTTTTCTATTCTGTTCCATTGATTTGGCTATGACTTTTCTTTTTTGAGAGAAGGTCTGTGTCTTGTTCATCATTTTATTCTCTGCCTCTAAACCAGTGCTTAGCACCTAGTAAGTATATACTAAATATTTGTTGGCTAAACAAGTGTCATTTGAAATGCCCCTAAATTGAAGAGAGTCATAGTGTTTTTTTCTGTATTTCTTGCATATACTTTGAAAGTGTCTTCAGAGAAAAGTTAACCATAGTTTTGTAAAAGAAGAGCAGCTTGAGCAGCACCTGGGTGTACTCCAAGTTCACTGATGAAGTTTAATACCAGCAGAGTCATCTTCTGAAATTTCATAAAATTTTCCTCATTCCTGGTTGACACTTGTTATCCAAAGGAGAGTCTTTTAAGAGGAGGAAGTACCCAAAACATATACAATTGGAAATCATGTTCAAGGATATAAAGAGGGAACACACATGAGAGGGTGGTGGCCCAGGAATTAATTAATTAACTAAAGATTTTATTTATTTATTCATGAGAGATACAGAGAGAGGCAGAGACATAGGCAAAGAGAGAAGCAGGCTCCATGCAGGGAGCCTGATGTGGGACTCGATCCTGGGACTCCAGGATCGCACTCTGGGCTGAAGGTAGGCACTCAACCACTGAGTCACCCAGGCATCTCCCCAGGAATTATTTATTTAGTTTTTCTTTTCATGTCACTTCAAGTCTGGTCTGAAACCAGGATCTGTCTCTGGTGTGGCAGGAGCCCGGAGACCAGCATGGATGATTTCTCCCCAGCTCCTGGATGATGTTTGTTACTCAAGGTAGGGGATTTTAGAGGGAGGGAAGTCTGGAGGGCAGCAAAAGAGCTGAGCAGCTCTTTGTGGGGAAGGAACACCAAGGGCCTTCTGGGAGATGAAAGAGTCCCTCAGAGGCAGAGGTGGGTCTTATTCATCCTTGTGTCATCAACATATTTTCAAGCTGTGACCTCCAGTGCGCCAAAAGGGGTAGCCCTATTTTTCTACAATTCAAGATAGTCTTAACCTTCCTAATTTTAAACTTCCAAAAAATATCACTTTGCTTATTTTGTTTTCTCAGTCATTTCCGGTTTAAACGCAATCAATTAAGGATTTCCTTTTCTCCTTCCTCCTTTCAAGGATGGGCATCCAACTTTCAGGGACCAGCTTATTAGCATCATGGCTTTGGGGATGGGCATCTTCATCCTGACCTCTGCTAATAGGAAACTTAGCCCACTGTTCTCTAATTGTCCACATCTCTTTCTGCCAGCGTCCACTGGTTTCCTGATAGCACTGCCCTGGCACAAAGTTGTGAGGCTGGGCTTTTAGCATCCTCTCTGCCCCGCTAGTGAGGCCCTCTCACCTCTGCCACTCTGTCTCTCAGCTGATCCTGCAGCCTTCAGGCACTGCTGGATGCTCCCCAACACCTCTCACGTAGTGGGGGCTCTGAATGGCTGCCCTGAGATACTCTCTTCCCAGACCCACCTCCCTGCATTTCTGTGAGGCTGCTTCCATTCTGTGCTGCTGGTGTGATATGAAGACAGGGGGAGGAATTCCAAATGTCACTTGCTCTTCCAGGCTCCACCTGGGGAACAAGCAGAAATCCTTCTTACTCTCCAAATGAAAGCAGCATGAGGGAAAGAATTTTTTTTCTATTCTGCTCCCTGCTGAATGCTCAGGACCTAGAAGTATGGCTAGCTAACAATAAGGGCTCAAGACATACCTGGTAGAAAGAGAGATGGCTGGCCTCTCCCTGTTCTCCCCAACTCCCACCACCAGGCCCTGGATAGACTCAGAGTACAAGACCTCCTTGCCAGTATCTGACTCTTGATTCTTCTGTTTGTCTCCTTCCTCAGAGGATCTTTAGTCTAAGGTAGATGCATAGAGGGGTAGGGCAGGGAGTGACAGGCTGAATCAGTATTCTCCCCAAACTCCCTCTGTGTTAAATTAATCTGGCTTTTGTTTTTAATCTAAATATTCATCTCTGACCCATCAAGACAGTCCTTCTTGGGCAAAAGGAGCTCTGTATTTTGGTGACTGTGGTTGGCAAAGGGCCTTGGGGATTCAGTTGTGGGGAGGGAGACTCTACCTGTTAGTACTTCATCCATCATCCTTTCACCTTTATAGCCCCAGTTCTTCACACAGTACCAGGCACAAAGTCGATTCTCAGTTCATCTTCACTGAATTGAATATTGGATGAATCAGAAATTGGTGGGATATTGAAGGGTGAAGAGTGGAAGCTTGGGGCAGGGGTGGTCCTCAGGGTAAAGATGGAATAAGATCTAGAAGGAATGCTCAGTATTGCCAATTCTTTGTTGAAACAGAATTCTATTCAACAAAACCACATGATTTGTTCATTTTAATACTTATAAAGAGTGTTGCTATAATTCTTACTAATTGTAATGCTAGGTGTTCCCTAGATCCCAACTTAGTAAACTATCTCAATTTGAGCCCAAACCCAGAAATTGTCCAGCTTTTTATGAGCATAAAATAGCTATCAGCAACTAGATATTAGTTGCTAAACAGTAATTTTAGAAGGGAAGATTGATAAATTCTATTTTAGTTCAACAGGTATTTAATCAAGTTTCTACCATGTGTCAAGCATTGGTGGTAGGCAGGAAATAATGGCCATGAGTGTGGCAGGCCCTATCTGCCGCAAAGAACTTTTGTTCTGGTAAAGGTAACCAGTAACCTAAACAAAGAAAACAATTACAGATTGTAGCACATGTTATTAAGGAAATGAAGAGGAGCTTCAGTGAGGTATGCTTTAGTTAGGATAGTAAGAGAAATCCCCTCCACCAAGATGGTGTGCTATGAGGTAAGGATGAAGAGGCATGAAAGGAACATTCCAAGCAGAGGCAACAGCGAGTTCAAAGGCCCAGGGGCAGGAATAAAAGGTTAGCTTGCTCCTAGAGTTGCAAGCAAATGAGGGACCGGTGGTCTACGTGGAGATCAGAGAACAGTAGGCAGGAACCATGTCACTCTGTACTGTGTAATCATAGGGAGGAGTTTCAGACTGAATTCTGAGCACAGTGGGAACATTTGAAGCACAGGAATGCTATAATCTGATTTGTATTTACTTAAATATAAACTGAGGGAGAATGCATTACCAGGGTAGACAGAAGCAGAAAGGTGAATGAAGAACCTAGGTAGAAGAAGCAGAAAGGTGAATGAAGAACCTAGGTAGACTATCCAGTGACCATGACTGAGGGCAGAGGCAGTGTCTACAGAGAGAAATGTACACATGGGAGATTTGTTTTGGAGTTCAGCCCTCAGGACTCCTGGTGATTGGTTGTTGGAGTGAGGACAAGAGTGGAAATGAGGATGAGCCCTAGTTTTCTGCCTTTGGGAAGTATGTGATGGTGTTGCTTACTGAGAAGGGGAAGATGGTGGGGAGACCCGGTCTGAGGGATATGTTAAGGGCTATGTTTTAGATGTGTTATGTTGGAGGTACCTGTGAGCATCCATCTAAATCCTTGATATTCTAGAAATACTGAATATCAGTACACTAAAATAATTAAATTTGAACTTAGATGATAACTGTGCTTCTGGGGTTCCGGTTGTATGTCTGCTGTGCATTTCAGAGATCTGAGCATTTCACTCTTCTTAAAACAAAACAAAACAAAACAAAAACTAGGCACCACAAACCTCAAATGTAGGTTATCACCAAACATGCCCAATCCCTTAATAAAATTCTGAGAGTGATCTAGCAGTTCATCTCTTTGCCCTTGTTATTGATTACAGTCCAGCGTGCCCAACATGTTCAAAGCATAGCTTCAGTTTCCCTGAAGTTAGCAGTTTTAACAAAATGTAAATAGTGGTACTTGATTTTCTCCGTCTTCATATTGCTGTCCTCCATACAACAGAGTATGAGTGCTTTAGAGGACTGGGTGATGTAGACAATGAATGACCTAGTTTCTGATGGGTTGATTAAACTCCTGAAAATGTACGTTTTCCCTCTTTTAAAAAAAATATTATTTATTTATTTATTTTAGAGAGAGAAAGCAAGAGAGCACAAGCAGAGTGAGCACCAGAGGGAGAGGGAGAAGCAGAAGCAGGCTCCCCACTGAGCAGGAAGCCAGACACAGGCTGGATCCCAGGACCCTGGGATCATAACCTGAGCTCAAAGCAGATACTTAACCAACTGAGCCACCCAGGCACTCGTCCTTTTTCCCTCTTGAAAGATTTTAATGTGTGTGTGAGAGTGAGAGAGAGAGAGAGATGGTAGCACCAGCATCTACTACAAAGGTATTCTGGAAGTGCCTCAGAGTTTTGCAGCAGGTGTTTGTTTCTTTTATACTTTGGATCAGCATGCAGTATGGCCTTGAGACAAGATAAGCAAAGGACTACAGCAGTAAAATCTTGATAGCTTCCTGTGGCTCATGGCAAGGTCAAATACTTTGAATAAATATAGATTATTAAAAGGGTGTTTTACTTCCTTGAAGGTATTTGATTCATTTAATTTAGGAAAGAAAGGGACGCCTGGGTGGCTCAGCGGTTGGGCACCTGCCTTAGGCTCAGGTCGTGATCCTGGGATATAGGATCCAGTCTCACATCAGGCTCCCTGCAGGGAGCCCGCTTCTCCCTCTGCCTATGTCTCTGCCCCTCTCTCTCAGTCCGTGTCTCTCATGAATAAATAATCTTTAAAGAAAAGAAAAAAGAAAAACCCAGAAAGGAGTACTTAATACTTTGATAATGATAGTTACCAGTACTTTGCTACCTACAAACGTGGGAAAAGCTTAATTATTCAGAAATGTTCGATCACTAAATTGTGACAGTTCTGTGGCAATCATATCTTAACTGTCATCTCTGTCCCTACTTTGGGGGATCCTGTCATCCGTCGGCTGCACTATTAGGATGCCTTTGTCAGTGATCTTTATGCCTGAGCCTCGCTCCTATCAGCCACATAATCTCCACAGAGATCTAACACAAAAATCTTCAAAACAGCCTCTAATGGCTTTTTATTATCTACAGGATAAAAACTATATTCCTAACTTCTTATATTTGCAGGAGTGTGGTGGACTAGATGCTCTGAAGAGCCTCCTGCTATGGAAACACACACACACACACACACACACACACACACACACACACACACCTAGATTCTGGATAAAAGATACCTTTTAATACATTGTTGGGTTCATGGGAACTAAAGGAAATCTTAAAGGGCAAAGTCGAACAAAAACCATGCCGTGTAAGCCCAAGAACTGGAACCCAGCTGGAGCAGGGAGCTGTGAGTGCAAAGGACTTTCTAAAGGCACATTTTCCAGAAAGGCAAATGCTGACATCAGCATCAGAGAGCACTCCCCCACACCCCACCACTTCCCCCACTCAGGCGGAGCTAGCAGGCAGGGAGAAAGTGGAGCCTCAGACTTGGCATTCAGGGGGCACTCAAGGAGGCTGCGCTGGCTTTAGGTGTGTAGTCCTAGCTCCTGACAAAAATACAGATCCTTTTTGGAAGCCCTACTGAGACCCAAGACTCTTAGAGATTAACCTCAACCAAGCATGATGTCACAGTCAGCAGTCGCCGAAAACACGGGGAATAAGTCTCCATGCCCCAGAGTCTAGAGAGACGCACATAACCGATTCAGCCTGCAAGGATTTCAGATGTGAACCATTAGTTACACAAATTAGCGGACTATGAAGTGCTTAAAGAAAAAAATAAAGGATAGAATCAGTAAGGGATGGATGACTAGACAAATTTGGAAAATAACCAAGTAAAACTTTCAGAACGGAAAAATATAATTATTTGAAAGTAAAAACTCAGTGGATGTGGATGGACTAAACACTAGATTTGATAAAACTAAGGTGAGAATTAGTGAATCAGAATGTGTATCAGAAGAAATTCCCCAGAATGCAGCAGAGGCCAAGAAGGTAGAAAATATTTTTTAAAAGCTGAGACACAAATGATAAATGAAGTTTAGTATGGCTGATTGGAGGTAATATTTGATGACATAATAGGAGATCATTTTTCCAGAACTGATGAAAAGCATGCATTCAAAAAAATCAGGGAGCATAATATATACCAGATATGATAAATAACTACAAAAATTTGCCAACTCACATGTTATAATGAACATCTAGAACACCAGAAACAGAAAAGCGGATTATCCATGAAAGAATAACAGGGCAGACTTCTCATCAGCAACATTAGAAGCCAGAAGACTGGAAATATCATCTGCTTTCTCAGGGAAAATATCTGCCAACCCAAAGTGGGTAGTCATTTAAGAACAAGAGTGAAATGAAGACATTTTCCAAGAAAAGATGGTTCAGATAAACAAAAACTGGGTTTATCATCACAGATTCTCAGTAAAGGAACTCATAACATTTATTTCAGGAAAAAGGGAATATTCCAGAAGGAAGGTCTGAAGTGCAAGAAGGAATGGTGAACAAAAATTGGCAGGAGCGCCTGGGTGCCTTGGTCCATTGAGCATCTGACTCTTAATTTCAGCTCAGGTCATGATCTCAGGGTCATGGGATCAAGTCCTGCGTCCAGCTTGGCATTAGGCATGGAGCCTGCTTGGGATTCTCTCTCTTTCTCTCCCCCTCTCCCTCTGCTCCTCCGCCCCCAAAAGAAATTGGTAAATATGTACATCAATCTAAACAAATGTTGAAAAAAAAATAAACAAATGTTGTCTTTTAAAATTAATTATAACATCTAATTTGTGGTGTTAGAAAAAGAACTAAACTTCTAGGTAACAATATCATGCAACTGAGGGAGGGTAAGTTAGAGTTACAGGTTCTAAAATCTCTGAACAGCAAGGGCTATGCTGATGTGAACTATCTGGGAAGAAAGCCATGGTGGTCATCTTGGGTCTTGTTCAGTAGGGCTGCGTAAGAGCAGAACTCAGCAGGAAGAGTCTGGAGGTCTGTGAGGATGCATCATCCCTGCAGACCTTGAAGCCACCCCAGCTTGCTCTCCTAGCAGCTCTACCTTCAGAATATATACAAAAACCAGTCATCTCCACTGCTGATCCTGGTCCTGTCTACTGGTATTGCTCATACAGGTCCTTGCTTAGGACCTCAGCTCTCCCCGATTCCCCCTTAGCCTTTCTTCACATAAAAGCCAACATGATTTTATTAAAAAGTCATATCGGGGTGCCTGGGTGGCCCAGTTGGTTAAGTGTCTGCCTTCGGCTCAGGTCATGATCCCACCAGGGTCCTTGGATCGAGCCCCACATTGGGCTGCCGCTCTGCAGGGAGTCTGCTTCTCCCTTTCCCTCTGCCACTCCCCCTGCTTATCCTCTCTGTCTCTCAAATAAATAAATAAAATCTTTAAAAGAGAGAGAGAGAGAGGAAGTCATACCATATCATTCCTTTGCTTAAAAACCCTCCAGGGACTTGTCATCTCACACAAGAATATCTCTGATCTGGCTCCCAGCTTCCTCCCTGACTTCCTCTCCTGTGGCTTCTCCCCCGCACTCACTCCGTGTCCATCTTAGACCCCTGGCTGTTCCTGTTCCCGGGGACAGGACAGCCCAGCACCCTCCTGGCCCTGGGTCCTGCAGTGACTGTTCCCTCCAACTACAGCGCTGCCCTCCTCTACTCCATATGTCTTTCTCTCCCATCTTCTTCAGCTTTCTGCTCAAGCTCCACCTTCACAGCGAGACCACCCACCCTCCCGACCCTCCCTGCAGGCCTGCTCATCCCCTGAGCTCCCCATGCCTCCGACCACTCCATCATCCTCCACAGAATGCATCGTCTGACGTACTGTGCACAAATATTTGGTGATTAACAACTTCCTCCCCCCTGTAATGCATTGTAGCTTGTGCTCCAGGGCAAAGACTTCGTGATTTTGTTCACTGTTGCGTTTTTAGTTCTTGGAATAGTGTGTGCCATACTGCCTAATAAATATCTTCTGAGGGAGAGAACGTATGAGATGAAGGGGTGCAGAGGGAGGAGAGACGAGTCAATCTGAAATAACGCAGAGATTGTCCTGTGTTCACTGAAAAGGTCAGTGGTCCTCAGGAAAGCATCAGTTAAGAAGTGGGAATGGAAGCCACACTGTGGTGTTCTGAGAAGGTGATCAGGAAAGAAGGAAATGAATTCAAGGGGAAACATTTGCTTTCCATTGTGTTTGGGTGAGGAGGGGAGCAGGAGAAAGAAACACTGACACAGAGGCCCATGGAAGTATTTAAAATAAAAAAAAGACCTCTCCTCTGTGATTGAGAGGAGAAAGCTAACCAAAAAAAAAAAAAAGGAGTTGAAGATGAGAGGAAAGGCAACTGGGAGTGTTTCGGTGACACAGATGGCAGGACAGGCCTGGACAGGCATAGGCAGGGTTTCTGACCCTCAAAACGAAGGGAAGAGAGCGAAGAGTAGTCGTAGGTCATAGTTCAGTTGGCTGTCAGGAGGATGAAAAGCTAAAACAAATCTGTTGAAAAGCCTCTCTTTCCTTGAGGAAGAGGAGAGAAGGTTATTTACTAAAAATGAGAGAAGAAAGGTCTGGTTGACAAGGGTGCTTGAGGAGACCGTGAAGGTTTGGAATTATCTTTAAGAGAAATGAGAAGGCAAAGGACAAGCAAAAGGATTCATGAACACTCCTGAGGACCCATGGGGCTTGGAGGCCTGAACTTCCAGCTGTGAATTCTCCCCTGTAGCCAGCAGTCACCTGGTGCTACAGGATTTGTGTCCCCTTAGTGCCCTCAGCCCTTGGTCACAATGCTTTGAAGAATGAAGAGCTAGATCAGACGAAGAGTGATGGGCGGCAGGGCCAAGTTTACTGAGCAAAAGTATAAAGCTGCAGGAGAGGGGGGGAGGCCCAAGAAGGTTGCCCCTGGAATTTCTAAGTTCTGGTTTTTTTATGAGCGCTTTTGTGGAACTCTCTTAAGCAACCAGGGTGTGCTGACACCCTGTGCTCAACAGGGTTACATATCTGTTTACCTATTAGGTTAATGTCTATGCACTGATGGTCTTTTTTTTTTTTTTCTGACATCTGGGGGCTTATGTCCTAACTTCCCCTTTGTCCATGACAAATGCTTTGTGGTTAATTGTCTTATTTTAGGACATTTTGCAGAAGTCATTTTTGCAAGGGCTGCAAAGCAGAATGTCAGTCTGGTCCTGTCTAAGCTCTAGAACAAGATGTTAATGCCATTTTATATTAGCTGTTCTGACTCCATATTTTCTTGTTGGAGACCCTGGCCATGACTACCTAACTGTCCAACTCACTCCTAACCCTGGGAGAGGAGAAGAAGAGAGGAGTCAAGTATGTGCCAGGCCTGAGAGGCTAGATGCAAACACTGGAAGTCACTGGGGGGAGGGCGGGGGGGGGATGCAACAGGGAGGTGGTTGGAGTAAGCTGAAGCAGACCTGGATGTGTCCTACATTAGGGAGTGGTGCGGTTGGGGGGGGGGGGGTCCCCAGGGTGCTCTGAAGAACTCTCCTTTCCACTCCACAAGAGAGCCAGTGATTGGGTGCCTGCTGTTGAGAGGCTGTGGATGGCCATGTTAGCCAAAGCAGTAGCAGCAACCAAAAGATATATGACTGTAACAATGGCCAGATGAGGAAGAGATAGACATTTGTCTCTTACTCCCCTTCCTCTGCTCTGACATGAATAGAGCTGAGCTCAGAGGAGGGAGCTTTGTCCCATAAGTAGGTCAAATTCATCCTCCAGATGAGAGAAGGGAAAGACAAGTAAAAGCAGGCCCTGGAGGGAGAGCAGCTAGCGCAGAAGCCCAGAGGTGTGCTAGCATGAGGGGGACTCTTTCTAGTGATTAAGAATGGCTGATGTGTGGTCGGGTGAGTCACTAGAGACCAAAAAGAAGGTTGTGTTCTGACTAGACATGGCGTTAGTGTGAGAACCCTCCATCTGCCATATTGCCTCAACTCACGCCCAGATTTTCTTTCACTTTGATCTCTGTGCTGTATTTTTTAATAATTTCTTTGTACTACCTTTCAGTTCCCCAATTTTCTTTTCAACTAGAGTTACTGCTGTTTTAATCACCAGTTATTTTTTTTTTTAATTTTGGTTATTTTGTTTTTCATTTTTAGAAGTTCTACTTGAATCTTCTACTTGGTTTTTGGTGTTATAATCTCTTATTCTGTGCTCATATTTTCAAGCTTGTATGTCTTTAAACATATGAAGTATATCTATGGTTATTTTATCTTCTGTGTTTTGTAATTGAAATGAATTACAATGTCGAAAAACTTTGCCAGTATAATTCCAGTGGCTTTTGTACTTTCAGGCACAGTGCAAAGTATATGGTCCATCCTCAAATTCATTCATCTATTTGTTGCATAGATGAATGAATGAAAATATGTGGAAGGTGCTGGAATAAAAAGAGGAAATGAGGGCAGCCCAGTGGCTCAGTGGTTTAGTGCCGCCTTCAGCCCAGGGTGTGATCCTGGAGACCCAGAATCAAGTCCCACATTGGGCTCCCTGCATGGAGCCTGCTTCTCCCTCTGCCTGTGTCTCTGCCTCTCTCTCACATGAATGAATAAATAAAATCTTTAAAAAAAGAGGAAACATTAGTAGGTAAATTACAGTATGGTACTGTAAATCATATTATAAAAATATAAGCAAAGAGCTCTAAGAACAAGGACCATACACTAACTGCCTGGGGAAAGAAAAATGATATGACTCCTCTTAGGTATTCAGGAAGGTATTTTCCAAAGGGACGTATATTATATAACATATGAAATTTTAATAGTGAATTTTCTTCTTAGCTTATTGTGTAAAATAGAGCATTCATACTTCATGAGAAATTAACTCTTCATCTGAATTCACAATTTAAATGATATTCTTAGCTTTGTTGCAGACTTAGACATGATTTTTATGCCATATTGAAGTTAAAGTTTATTATTGGTCTCTACATCTAATGAGGAAAATATTTGAGAATTATAGGTCTTCATCTCCTCATCATCTTTCCATAGAACATCAGTTCTCCAGGTCTCAAACATCACCTTCTGAAAACAGTGGGCAAAAAGGATGCACATTATGCCTGTGGTCTATATATACAGGAATTTCCAGGGGGAGAGGAGAATACCTGGTGCCTTCAGATGCCCACTGTTTCCAGTCAAGGCCATGGCAGGAACTCCTCTGGAGTTTCACTTCTTCAGACTGCTCCATAATAACAACACCCAGGACCTATTTTGTGTTTACTGTGTGCCAGGTGCAACTTCAAGCATTTCATATATTTAATTCATGTCAGAATTGAAACTCTGGCCAATTTATCTAAAGTCTTTATTCTCCTAGGATGCCTTGTAGGGTTTTAATGGCATTCTAAGGTCTGGTCTGATGATCACAAACACTTGTACCTTCAAGCACTTGCTCATTTCCTTCAGCCAGGAGTATGCTCTGTAAAGCAGGAGACCTTCATGTCCCAGAGATCAGTTTCCATTTAAACCCTAGCCTTGGGGATCCCTGGGTGGCGCAGCGGTTTGGCGCCTGCCTTTGGCCCAGGGCGCGATCCTGGAGACCCGGGATCGAATCCCATGTCGGGCTCCCTGCATGGAGCCTGCTTCTCCCTCTGCCTGTGTCTCTGCCTCTCTCTCTGTGTGTGTGACTATCATGAATAAATAAATAAAATCTTAAAAAATAAATAAATAAATAAATAAATAAATAAATAAATAAATAAACCCTAGCCTTGGACGCCTGGGTGGCTCACTGGTTGAGCGGCTTCCTTTGGCTCAGGGCGTGATCCCAGAGTCCTGGGATGGAGTCCTGCATTGGGATCCCCACGGGGAGCTGCTTCTCCCTCTGCCTGTGTCTCTGACTCTCTGCCTCTCTGCCTCTCTCTCTGTGTGTCCCTCAAGAATAAAATAAATAAAATCTTTCAAATAAATAAGTAAATAAACCCTAGCCTCAACAACAGGAAACGTTGCAATAGCTAGTGATCACTAGTTTCCCAAAGACATGTTCAGTTTCAATTTTTATGACGATAATCTATTAAGGGAAATTATGATTTTTATTGTTGGTGGAACCATAACTATGATATAAAATTTAATAATGAGCATGCTGTACCTATTTTATAATCCATTCACTCTGACCCATTTTCAGGGCCTGAAAGCCTTCAACTGTCCTACCTGAGGTTTTAAAAGAAAAGCCCCTTTAAATGTGTCCATATCTCTATTTTCTTATGAAAAGTAAAACCATTATCTCAAATTTATATTGAAAACAGTAAATATACTTGCCATATTTCATAGCCACATTTTCCAAAGTATTTTCTCTTTTTAAAACTTGGATACAATATGTTCTGTAGTTAAGTATAATGAATATGATGAAGTGAAAATTTCAAAACATACAACTATGTACGCACACACACTTAACACAGACCAGAGGGAGAGTCTAGCTGTTCTAATTTATGATTATTTGGGGTTTCATGCATATCCTGCAAGAAAAACATACTAAGACTTTCACATCAAACATGTTATTCAAGTTTCACGTTCATATCCATTTTAAATTAGTGGCTTGTCTGTCTACTTGAAACCAATATATTAATGAGCAATTCAAATCGCCTCTATATTAATAATTTCTAACTGTGGCCTCTTAGCAAAATGGACTTATTATCATCAGATCCGATTTCCTTTGATTAACATAATTGCAAAAGTAGAAGCTCCTTCAGTTACACGTTTTTAAACTACAGAAAGACATATTTTGGCATCCATCTTTTGTCAGGCTTGCCAGCTCTCTGCTTTGTAGCTGTAATTGGATACAATGTATCAGACTAACAGGAGAATTGATCATGGCAGTGGCTCTGCTGGAATTAACACCCATTATTAGATTCACCATATAATGGAATATAAAAAAAATATGCAATGATTATAGTACCTGAAATAAGGCAGTGGAATTATTGAAAAATGAAAAAGAGTTACCAGTATAGAATGTTCCTATCTGTAGGCAAAGACTTTTAGAATTAAATCCAATGTTCCCTTTCAAAAATGATTTCATCATCGTCTCCAAAGGAGCAAAAACATTTTCAGTCCCTTCAACAACATAGCTCTTCTCTTTTGTCCGTAGGCTTAAAGCATGGAGAGGTGGTGGTGTTGTTTTTTTCCCTTACTTCAGGCATTTTGGTGATAGTCTGTATTTAAATTTGCAATCTGATGTCTTACACAGGGAATAAGCTTCTTCCTAAAGATAACTATCAAGAGTAATCAAGCCAGCTTTACAATGACCGATGTTTCAAGGTCGTATTTTGCATTAATCAAGTATATTGGCAGGTGTAAAGCACTGTACAATAAAGAAAACTGGGGACAGACTCATAATTTAATACCGAGCTTCTCATCCAGGAGTCTGCCAGAGAGATACTTGAGAACAAAGCTCTTTGACATTCAGGTTTAAATTGAAAGAAAATGAGAAACCAGATAAAGCAAGCCAACCAAATTAATTCACTCTGTAGTTTTCTCTGCTTTTTAGTGGATTTCAGAGAAATTCTCTCCTGGAGAAAGTTTGGAAGCCCTCACGAAACAATTGCTTTAGTGTTTACAGAGTATATATATTTATGTGCTTTGTGTTCAACCATATAGAAACAATATTTATTGCTCTTCTCTGGCAAATCCCCAGGAGTTTCCACGGGCTTCAGAAAATTTTCCATAAATGCTGCGCATTCTTTATATGGATCCAAGAAAACATCTACCCCAAAGCGCTTCCTGGGAGGAGACACGTGGGCACAGATACATGGGTCCATTGTGTACCTAAGTCAGTCCTCCTCCACCTGGGCCTATGCTCTGAAAGTGGCACCAGGGGCAAAAGGAGTGACCTCAAGGTAAACTTCAATCACTTGACAGTTGTGAACCTTCAGAAGAATTGTCAGTGAAGAAGTAGGCGGCATAGCTAGTTCTACTACACTTTCTGTATCTTCTAGTCCCCTAGCAAAATGAGCTTTGAGCTAGAATTCAAGGATCTGAGGTTCTATCCTGCCTGCTCCTGGAAGTCCCAGGTTCTCGTGTGTATTGCAAAGGGACTGAATTAGGTGTCCCCCAAGACTTTTTCCTCAACAATTGAATTTATTTTAATGACGAGACCATCCACATAATGACTCGTTGAACAAACATTTATCAAATGACTGCACATACTCTGCTAGTCTCTTAAGGGTTGAGCAAGTTGGATAAAGATGTGCACCCTGAAGGAGTTAGCAATCTGCTGGAGGTGACACCTCTGTAAACAAGAAACTATGAGTCAGAAAAAACAAATTTGTTTACCACTGTTACAGAGCTCAGAATAGTGCCTGTTACATCCTTGTACTTGATAAATATTTGTCAAATGAAGGACTAATATTTGAAATAGGAAATAAGTGAAAAATATGAATATTCACGTTGTATTATGCAAAAACAAAGGAGGGATTCGTTTTAACTTGGAGGATAAAGATCTCACAGAAGAGGTGGTAGCATTTCAATTGAGTTTAAACAAATGAAACAATTTTTGGTAGAAGAGAAGAGTAGGGATGAAGGATATGCTAGGCTGAGGGAGCAGCATGAGCAAAAACACAGACATGCAAATGTATGTCTGCCTCTCGGACATCACCTTGGAAGTTGGAAATCAGATATAAAGAGGAGGAAGAGCATTTCAGGCATAAACAACAGCATGGGTGAAAGCTTGGCACAAAGAGGAAACATGCTAAATTGGAAGAACTGAAAGAATTTAAGTGTAGTAGGATCATACAATTTTAGGAAAAACTGTGCTACAAAATGAGGCAGCAAAGCAGAGGCGTGGTTTGTGATGTCCCAGCCCCAGGATCACAAAGCTAGGAGACAGTAGCCCATCCGCTGGCTACTCAGCATCATTCATCCACACCCTTCTGCGTATGTATGAACAACCAGCCAACAAAAACATCTCTCATTGTACAAATAAGATGCTCTCCCTAAAATAATGAGGCACAAAGGTGCCTCACCCTCCCCTTCCTGAAACTTTCTAGAGTTCTGAGGTGGGAATTGATTTTTTTCACGTCGGCTTCCATGCTGTCGGTATCTGGGGGTTTGCTTCCTCACTCCATCAGCTGTTCCTTTTCTAACAATTTGTTGATGTCTCTCATCTTCTGTTGTCCTCTCTTCTCTCCTATTCTGTTTGCCCTTCTAGGTTCATATCTCTGTTCCACTTCTGTCACTTCAGTAGGTTTTGGGAAAGGAAAGCTGAAAATGAGTATATCTTGTAGCAATGCCGTGAATGCCCCAGCCCATATTCTCTGAGCCTGCCTCTGAGGACAACTGCTGTCCCAGGGACCCGTTTCCATATACACCGAGAGTGCCTGTGTCTCCCTCATCCTCTACCAGTGTCTCTTCTGGAGCCCATAGACTCATTCAGCGTAAGCATAGGACAGCCTAGAAATGCGACAGATTCATTACTCACGGGGGCACCACTCAACCAGTGAAGGTAAGAGACTCCTCCCTGTTCCTGAAAGGACAGCCCTATAGCCCCCAGCAGGATCAAATCTCATTTGCTCACAGCGGTCATCTGACCGCTAGTGCACTCTGTTGACTTTATCCCTTTTAGTTTTACCTTCCCACTCCTTCACGCGTGCTCTTGGGATCACTGGCCAGATCAACTACCTGCATCCAAGTCTGTTCCTCAGAGTCTGCTTCTGGGGGAACCCAGTCTGAAACCTGTTCAATTTACTGTGTTATACAAATATATTCTTTGTTTTCACTCACTTATTGAGAAGGTGAATCTCTCAGACATTGTGAAATTGAACTGGTAACTTGTATTATTATTAGTTATTTCTATGTTTATCATATATATACTTTTGTATGTATATATATATGTACACACATATATATGCAAGTATGTATATATATTCTATCTATATAAAATCCACACTTGACCTTATGTTTATTGACAGTAGGAACTATGACTTCCACTTGTATATGGCTCTAGAATCTAATATAACCCAATGCAAACAGAAGGTGCTCAGCAAGTGTTTCTTGATTGATCATTCTTATTTTTAGCCTTCACATAGAGTGTACATTATTATACACAAAATCAACAATATTTATATTAGATAATTTATACATTATTAAATTTAACAAATATTTCATACCTCCTATATGCAAAAGCATGGTGGAAACCCTAAAGTCAGAATTAAGGAACTTAATATGATGTGTTATAGGCTCTATACAGCATATAATCACTGAAAAAAAATGAATCTACCAAAAAAATGAATTTATAGAAACTAATATTTATTTATTTTAAGATTTTACTTATTTATTCATGAGAGACGGAGAGAGAGAGAGAGAGAGAGAGGCAGAGACACAGGCAGAGGGAGAAACAGGCTCCATGCAGGGAGCCCAACGCGGGACTTGATCCCGGGACTCCAGGATCACGCCCTGGGCCGAAGGCAGGCGCCAAACCGCTGAGCCATCCAGGGATCCCTGAAACTAATATTTATTATGAAGAAAAGGGATGGATTAGGTAGACATGATTGGAAATAGTTTCGAGAAGTAGTTGAGATAGGCCTTGAGAAGTTGGTAGGGTTGAAATAGATAGAGAAGGGGGAGAGCATTCCAGTGTTGGAGTGCAGAGTGAGAAATTGATGGTAGTAAAGATAAAAAAACACGGAGAATGAAGCTAAAGGGACCTGAATGAACATGAGTGAGGAAGAGATGACCTGACTGGAGGTTAGTTTTCTGTTGAGTAGCCATAGAAAATAAGCAATATAATAATAATAATAATAATAATAATAATAATAATAATAATAGGAAAAGAAGAAATGGGTGGGGGTGATCATAAGGTACAAACTTCCAGTTATAAAATAAGTCCTGGGGATATAATGTACAGCTTGGTGACTAATAATACTGTGTTGTATATTTGAAAGTTGCTAAGAGAATAGATCTTTAAAGTTCTCATCACAAGACATGACACTGTGTGTAACGGTGGTGGATGTTAATGACACTCACTGTGATGATCATTTTACAACATACATGTATATCAAATCATTGTGTGGTATGCCCAAAACTAATACAATGCTATATGTCAACTGTAGCTCAATTTAAAAAAAAGAAACAATAAAAAGTGAAGTTATTAGAAGTTGGAAGGCAGTAGAGGTTTCTAGAGAATGTGTAAATAAATGGCAATCAAGTTGAAGGGTCTTCAGTGGATCTTTTGATGAGGAGTTCAGCTGTGAATCAGGGTCACGCTCTCCAGAAACTGGAAGGATTGCCTTTGAGAGCATTTATAAGATACAACTCGGCCACCTTCCACTTTGCATTTAGCAGCTAGCCAAACTCTGTGGTATGACTGATACCCCACACATATCTCCAGATCATATAGGGCCAAATGCCTACATGAGTCAGACTTCTTAACTAGCTAAAGGCCTTAGCAGGTATAGCAGTTTTCCAGGGTGACTATAACCAAAAAGAAAAGAAAAGGAAAAACAAATTTAAAAAGAAGAAAAAGAAGAAGAAGCAATGGAGGGCTTTTAAAACCCAAGGAATTTAGACTTTGTCACTGAAACAAGAAGGATTTTTTGAAGAATTTGTGAACATTAACTGTAAATAAAGTAGTGGTTGGACTGAAGAGGATTCGTTGGCGTGTTGCACAGGAAGAGGGGTGGAGCAAGGGGGCGGCCAAGGCCCCAAGTACAGCTTACTTTACCTAGACTCCTCAGGTCTCTTCTACCTTCTAGTTAAGTAAACATTTTCCTCTGTCATCTACTCTGCATTTAAAATAATTATTTTGGGGGCACCTGGGTGGCTCAGTCAGTTGAGTGTCTGCCTTCGGCTAAGGTCATGATCCTGGGGTCTTGGGATTGAAGTCCTGCATCTTGCTCCCTACTCAGTAGAGAGTCTGCTTTTCCCTCTCCCTCTGCCGCTCCCCCTGTTTGTGCATGCTCTCTCTCTCTCTGTCAAGTAAATAAATAAAATCTTTAAAAA